>NC_084843.1:31235473-31860473 GCF_033115175.1 Lepus europaeus
CTGCCACTTATAACACGGGAGCTTCTGAAACTGGCCACTTGAAAAGTGTGTCCTCCTTGCAGGAAAGGGCCTACACCCTGCACAACTTGGCTCGGGAACGGGTTCTTTCCGCACATTCCTGTAAGGCCTCTCTCGGTAGGTCTCCCATTTCCTGCTATTGCTGTTTTCCATATCCTCACGACATTCCCGTCTTTGGGGACAGCCAAATCTAAAATACCATTCCACAATCCCTGTCTGCAATTCCAAATGCCCAGATCGCTGGAAATTAAGAGGATTTTTTTTCTTTGCATGTTGGTGAGAAAACCTAACTTAAACCACTTTATGCCACCCCCACTTAGTGTAAAACTGCAAGTATCGAGGCCAGCGTTGTGGTGTAGTGGGTAAAGCTACTGCCTGCAACATCAGCATCCCATATGGGTGCTGGTTCGTGTCCCAGCTTCTCCACTTGCGATCCAGCTCCCTGCTGGTGACCTGGGAGGGGCAGTGGAGGAAAGCCCAAGTGTTTTAGTCCCTGCCACCCAGGTAGGAGACACAGCTGAGGCTCCTGGCTTCATCCTGGCCCAGTCCTGGTCATTGCGGCCATTTGGGGAGTGAACCAGCAGATGAAGATCTGTTTCTCTCTCTGTCTCTGTCTCTCTCTATATCTTTCAAATAAATAAATCTTTTTTAAAAAAAATCCATATATTTCACTACAGAAATATTAGATTCTACTCAGGACCTCTCAGGGATATGTTGAAATGTATGGTGCCTTTCTGAATTCTGAAGTGTCCCTGGCGACAGGGTGTCAGACGTGGGCCTCAGGGGCTCAGGATTGTCTCTGTTCTCTTGTGACAGATCTGTTCCAACAGAAGCATCGCGAGGATCTGAGGATCCTGGTCCTGCCTTTGCACCTGGAGGGGAGAAGACAGCGTGTGGACGAGTCAGAGTCACGGGGAAATCCAGGACAGCAAACCTTCCTATTCGGACGAAAGATTATTAACAAGGGCCTTTGTAAAAGAAAGGACACAGAGACTCGGGCATGGCCTGGAACATTTTCTGTAGCTTTGTCTTGTCGACTTGCTGTGTGACGGGGGGCAACTTGCAACACCTCTCTGAGCCTGGACGAGAGGAAAGAGCCAGATCCTGAGAGCCCTTGCTCCCACGGGCAGTGAAGATGACTGAGACAACGCAAGCAAAATGTCTGTAGCTTCCAGAAAATGACGTCCTACATAACCTTCCTAATATTTTTTAAGCAAATGTGTTTCAATGGAATAAATGAATCAGCAGATACCTGCACCGATTCTGCCCAGTTTGACTCACCCTGCATTCTATGAGGTGGGCAAACATAAAATACAAACTCTGGACTTCAAGAGGCTCACGGCCTGATCCAAAGGCCAAGTTCAATGCACAAGAAACAATTAGAGGGACGAGACAATGTGTGTAATGGATTGTTGAGATGTTGTAGACCCGCAGGATAGCTCAGTGGCACTCACTGGCCAGGGCAGTTCTGAGAGCAGGTGCAGGAGGTGAGACTTAGCCTGGATTTCAGAAGATGAGAAAACAAGGTAGGCAGTGCCCAGGTGAGTCAGGACCAGGTTCGCTGAGGGAAAGCTTGGAAAGACCTCCCGAGGCTAGAGAAGGCTGCAGTCAGTGTTGGGAGGAGATTTTGACCAGAGCTGGGTAAGCTGCGTGTGGAGAATACGTGTGTCTTAGCTCTGGCTGCCCAAACAACCTCCCCTATTTGTATCGGGTGCATACATACCAGAAATGTATTTGCTCACAGTTCTGGAGTCTGGAAGCCGCAGGTCACGGAGCTGGCAGGCCTTGCTTGTACACAGCCACCCCCTTTCTCTGTGTCCCACGTGGGCTGTGCCCTGCATGCCTGAGCAGAGGAGATCCTGGCGGCCCTGTCTCTTCTTATCAGGACAGCAGCCCTGGTTGATTAGAGCCCCACTCTTCTGACCTCACTTAGCCTAGAAACCTCCTTAGAGACCCTTGCCCCTAATGAGGCACATGGGGGATTAGGGCTTCGAAACAGGTGCTGCGGGAGGCACCGCTGGGCCCTCCCACAGCAAGGAGGGCGTGCCTGGCCAGTGTGGGAGGCCGAGATGTCTGCTGTGGGGCGGGCAGGGTCGGGGCTGGAGCACTGAGTGCACACCGACCTGGACCGAGAGAATGGACGCGGAACTCAGGAGAGGAATCGCAGATGGTCGGGGCCAGGACTACCTGGCCCACTGAGCCCAACCCTCACAAGCTTGCGTGCTGAAACCAGACTGCGTTTCCCAGGGGAACTGCCCAGCCAGCACCTTTCCATCATCCGCATTCTTCTGTCCATGCCCAGCACCCCGGCCTGTTGTTCCCACTGCCTGGCTGCGTGCAGGAAAGTGTGAGCTCATTACAGACCTGTTTTGTGCAGGGAGCCTGCTCACATCTGGATGGTCGATGCTGATAATTACAGTGCCGGCTACTATACCTGTTGGGTTTAGGTGAGGCGAGGCTCCACAGCTGGGGCTGCTGCTCACAGCTTCACCGGCAGGCGGGGGAGGTGAGAACGAAACCAAGAAAAGTGTGCTCAGATGCTCCGGACGGAGTGAAACCGGTTAATTACCAGTCACTCGCTGTCTCTCCGAGTTGGAGTTTCTGGCTAAGGAATGTTCGTGGATCAGACAGACTATGACAACCGGCAACTTGTTTCCATGATAAGAGGGTGGCAGGGACCATGATGCAGAGACATGAGTCGTCAGTTACATGCCAGGGCCCTCGGAATTTGGAGGTGATGTGATCCCTCGGGGTGCAGAACAACTGGCCTCCTTACGGAGGGAGCCGGGGAGCAGGTGGCACCTTGGGGCTGAGTCTTTTGGCTGCCCGTGAAGGTTCTGAACCTGGGTGCTGGATTAAGTTTCGATGGTCTGCAAGTCAGCACGTGTGTGTGAGAGTGAACGTTTTCCCTAGAAATAGGCCCATAGCGTTTATCAGAGTCTCAAAAGTTTCATAAGGATTTGTGATCTCCAAAAGAAGGGAGAGCACCAACCACTGGCTAGCCCCCTGGAGAAACAAGCCGACCCTGACAGAGCCCCAAGCCTCCTGGCTCCTAGAGATCATGAAATTACACCCAAGGATGCCTGTGCCTCTCTCCTGCTGAAGTTGTGCGCCTGTGCTGTGGGACTCAGTCATTTCTGCCGGATTCTCAAAGGGCTGCGCAGTCCCCGAAGGGTTGAGGACTTGAGCTGCACAGGAGCTCAGAAAGCTAGGGCTGTGTGCCCAGCCACTCCTTGTCAGAGGAGGGGCACAGACCCGACAGCAGGGCGCAGCCTGGGTGCGCGTGGTTCTGCTCACAGGTGCGGATCACCGGGGCTGGCGGGGGGTGCCCACGGTAACACCTAGAGACACCGTGAGACACCTGGTGATGGTGATGGTGGCAACAGCGCCAACGGCTGGGAAAACGCCCTGGCTCCCTCCCTCGCTGTTGGCGGGCTCCCAGGTCTGCCTTTCTCTTCCAGGCTCCTTGGGGTTTCAGAAACCCCAAACCTAACTCGTGGGAGTTCCAAATCCATTCAGTGAATACTTACCGGGCGCCCACTACGTGCCAAGCGGCATTCTAGGTGCAGACTTCAGAGTGTTATCGACCTAGGCCTGTTTCCTGCCCCGGACACGGGTATTTTGGGCAATGCTGACCAAGCGCGTTGTTCCCGAGCTTAGCCCCCGGGGCTCTTGGTCCGGAGAAGCAGCAGATGCTATCGCGCCCACCGCGACGGGCTGGGGGCGAGGGCGAGGAGGCTGCTGGCACGCACCGGGACCAGGGCAGGTGCGCCGTGCCCGCACCGGTGCTGCCGGGGGACCCGCCGGGCGGGGTGAGGCGGGGACCGTGCCGGCGGCGGGCGGGGGGCGCGGACGCAGCCAGAGCTCGGAGCGCCGCTGCCCGCTCCCCTCCCGCCCGGGCCGTCGCGAAGCTCTGCTCCCCATACTGAGCAGCTCCCGGGAGGCTCGGACACGTCCCCAGGCCAGATAAAAATCCGCTCGGCAGCGCGGAATCTCGCCATCAGCGCGGCTCGCGCGGCCGCGCGGCCCGGCCCGGCGACGCCAGATCGCTATCTGGGGGGACCGGCAGGCGGGCGGCCGCGGGGCTGGGGTTCGCCGCCCTCCCGCGCCCCGGGCCTGCCTTCCTGGCGCTCTCTCCTCAGGGAGAGCGGCTTCCCGCCGGCCCAGGCCCGCGCGCCGCGCCAGGCCCCGCTGCCTCCTGAAGGTTACGCGACGCAGCGGCCGCACGAGGGGGGCTCCCGCCCTCGCCGCCGCCCACCCCGGTGCCCGCCGCGCCGCGCCGGGCCAGCCCGGCTGCCGGCTGCCGCCGCCGCCGCAATCCCGGCTCCTAAATCAGCGCGGGGAGGCGACCCCTTCCCCCACCCGGCTCCCGGAGCTCCCCGGGCGGCGATTGGCCGCGCGGGCGCCCCCCGCCCGCGGGCCCCCCGGTTCCAGCTGCCGCGCCATTGGCTGCGGGCCTCCGCCAGCCTTTACATAAGGCCGGGCGCGCTCGAGTGGAGTTGTATAAAGCGAGCGCGCGGCGTCGGGGCGGGAGGCTCGAGGCCAGCCCGGGACCGGGGCTGGGAGCTGCGAGGCGGCGCGGCGGCGGCGGCGGCGGCGGCGGAGGCAGCAGCGAGCGCCCGCGCTCCCACGCCCCCCGGCGGTGGGGCCGAGCGAGGCCCAGGATGGTTCGCGGCACTGACCCCGCTGTGAGTACCCGCTCCCGCGCCCCCACCCCCGGAGGAGAAAGTTTTCCCGGCCCCGCGCACCCCTCCCGATCCGCCCGCAGGGGTGGCGAGGATGCCGCCGGGAGCCGGGGCCGAGCCGGCCCGCGAAGGCAGCAGCTTTGCTCCTAACTTGCCAAGAGGCGCGGGACTTGGTAGACGCGCGGAGTCTCCCCCGCGGGCCGAGGACGCGGCAAGCGCCTGGCTGGAGATGGGGGAGAGCCGGGAGCGGAGGTGTAGGGGCGACCTCCGGCAGCCGGCCGGGAAGGTGGTGTTGGGGGCGCGCCGGAGGCCAGCAGTTTGGGGAGGGGGCCCCGGGGCTGCGAGGGGGCGGAGCAGGTGAGGAGGGATGTGCCGGGGGTGTCGCGGAGTCACCCAGCCTGGCAGGCTGGGCTCAGGGCCGGGGACGCTGCTGCGCGCCTGGCCGAGTGCCTTGCTTCCCGGCTAGGGAAGAGCCCCGGAGGGCCGGCTCTGCGTCCCCGGGGAAGCCGAGCTGTCTCCCGGGCTCAGCGCTGGCTGGCAGAGAGCTCCGGGAGCCGGCCCCGCGCGCAGCGCGGCTGCCAGTCGCCTTTTGCTGGATCGAGGTGTGGTCTCGCTTTCAGACTGTCTCGGACGAGCCCGCTTCAGGCATTCCAGGGCAGCCCGGGGGTCCCTGTGGACCCCGTGGGAACACATGAAGGCTTTGATGAGGGCGTCAGGCCGGGCTTGGGGGCATGCCCAGCAGTGCAGCGCGCGTCTTTGCAGTACAGTAGTCGGGAGCCCTGGCTGGTCCCGCTTCTGCAGAAACCAACTCAAGAATCCGAAGTCATGCCAGGCTGGGTGGGAGCCTCGCAGAGTGGCGGTCAGATGCTCCTGGGGGTGGGGCGGGGGGTGTCCTCCGGGAATGACGAATGAATATTCCCGCTGCCGCTGGCGGTGGGCTCACCGAGGGTGGACTCTGCGTACCCTTGGGGTGCACCAGTTCCCGGGCAGGACACATTCTTGAGTCACACTTGAGGTGTCTCCTGGGCTGGTCAGGACTCCCCAAGTGAAGTCAGTGGAGGAGAAGGGGTCTGCGGGCGTGGGGCACGGCTTTGTGGTGCTTGAGCCAGGGGAGACCTCGTGTGGGAACAGAAAAGCTCTGGCGGGGAGATGTGGGACTGTGATGGCTCGGGGCGGGAAACACCCAAGGAGGGATTGGAGCTACTGGGGAGAGTCGCACTGGAGCTCCCTCAAGCCTTGGGGAAGGAGCCAGACAGGTGGGAACATGGCGGCTGCTCCAGGGTAGTCCTCTAGGAAGCGTTTCCCCCTCTGGTTTGGTTCCGAACATCCTCCTGAAGCACACCCACCCAAGAGGCAACAGAGGGAGTTGGGGGTATGGATGCTGGCTCGGGGACCACAGTTAGAATATTCCAGCTTCCAACTGGTTTGAAGGCAGAAGGCTGAAGGCGCAGTGGCGTTGACCTCTTATTCATCTGCTCGCTTAGGGTTGTGTCCCTCACTTCACCCCACTCCTGAACATGGGCGGGTGTTCACGTTCCCAGGATGTCAGCTTCGGCCTGGAGCTCTTTCACGAGGGCCATCAATCCAAACCCCAACCCCAGCTCCGTCTTCTGTCTGCCTGCAGTCCACATTTTCCTGCTGCGTTCTCAAGACCTTCTCGCCACTGGGGATTTGTGCAGCGACATTCCTGCTTGTTGCTCCTTCTTCCCTTGGCTCCATCTGGGCTGCACCTGCTGTTCTGAGCTCTGGTGTTTATTCCTTGGCACCTTGTTTGGTTTAAGACATCCTATGGCTGCACAGGGCTTGCCCCTGTGACTGTGCGGGCCAGTGGCCTGTACAATTCTAGGGAGTGCCACATGGACTCATAGGGAGGACTCCAGATCAGAAAGGCGGTCTCCTTAAACATCTTGTGGCAGCCTCCCTCTGGTTCTCTTCCTTGCTGCCCACTGAGGCTACGCCAAGCTTTAAACTGGAGTAGGCTTCCTGGTGTCCAGTAGGGGGCGGCAAAGGTACCTAGCTCAGGACCCCTGACTCTCACTTCTTGCCCTTCACTGGTCATATAGTAGCTTAATGGTTTGAGCAAACTCAGGCCACAGCCCCCAACCATCACTGTTATCAGTGACACCCTTCAACCACTTGCTTCCTGGATGTCCGGGGGTCCAGTGGCCTCGGGTGCAAGCAGGCATCCCCAAGAGAGAACTGGTGCATAGCTCCACGACTCTCTGAGATTGTTCCTCAGTACTTGGTGCTGGAGTGTTCTTCGAACTCACTGGAGACTCACAGGGCCCGAGCGCGTTAGAGCAAGAGAGTAGCATTTAGGAGCATCTGCTCTGGCCCTGTCCCTTCCCCAGTAGGCATGCACGCCTTCATTCACAGATGAGAAAGCTGAGCCAGGGTCCCTGGCCAGCGTCTTGCCCAAGGTCCCTTAGCTGCTGGGTGGGAGAGATGGGATGAGGTCCTAGGAGCCCCAGGTCTGTGTGCAGAGCTGTTTCCACCCCAGGGATCTGCTTCCTCTTCACCACGAGGACCGCTGTGTGCCCTCTGTACAGCAGGCACTGGGGTAGCTGCACTTTGGCAGGTTAGTAAATTGGAGGAAATTTCCTTTGAACCTCATTCAGAGCAGCGAGGTGAGGAGCAGATAAGTTCCTGCAATGTTCATACACAGGTCACAGAAGGTCCTAACTATCCTTTGTCTTCCTCCACTATCTTTGCTGGATATTCAAGTTGCCTTTCAGGCAGATGTCCACCAACTGCAGGTTTCTGTCTGTGTTTAGGAATCCCCAGCGCCCAGTCCCTCACCAGGGTCTTGGCACGCAGGCCTGGAGCCCTTGCTCTCCTCTGCGGGACTTGCTGAAGTGGGCCTTTCTGTCCCGCGGCCATGCCACTGCTGCTGGGCCCTGCATGGACTGGAGAGTTTGTGAAGTGTCCCCCTATTTCCCCCATCCTTGCTGCTTCCAGCTCAAGGTCAGAGTCCTGGGCTGTTCTATTTTTTGCAAAATTCTCATGTTCGGGTTTCCTGGGTGACCTGGAGGACACTGCCATCTCCACTGCCCTTTCTTCTGCTCTGGGAGTCTAGCCGTCGACATCTGAGCTGGGCCCCGGGAAGGAGGCCGCCCCTCTGCTTTCCATGGCTCGCCCAGCTGCTTTGCACACCCAGCGGCCTTCCTCTGGCTTCCCCGGGAGCCCTGGCTAACTTGGCAGCCTATCCTCACAAGGACCCGTCGTCGCTGCCCCACCAGAAATCTGAGAAGCAAATCCTCTTCCGTCCCTCAGGCTCAGCCAAGGGAAGATACTGGAGTTTCCTTATTTCCCTCCGACTCACAGACGAGGTGTGTGGTTCCCGTCAGGGACAAATGGAACACTGGGGAGCACCAGCACCCTCTTCTTGAGAGGTTGTGGCTGGAGTCCTCACCAGCCCCCAGCCTTAGCCAGAATGGGCCTGCTTTCTCAAGGCTTGGGCTACTTCTGGATAAGACTGAAGGCGTATGAAATATGACCAGGGCACTAGCTCTCTGGGTTTTTGCTTTGATGGGAGAGGGGTGTAGAGTCTGAGACCTTGAGAAAACACAAAGATGCCCCTCTTGAGAGCCCCACTAGAGGGCTGACGCTTGCCCAGGTCTCATTGTAGAGCTTGGACTCCGGTGTCCCCATCACTGGCTTGGGGACCCTGGACAAGCCCCTTGACCTCTGCCAGCGTCACTTGCCACCTCAGCTACGTGGTGAAGCTGGCAGCTCTGTGATGAGCATAGGGTAGCAGTCGAGGAAGGCAGTCCATGGTGTGCCTGGGCACTTGGTCTGCCAGAAGGGCACTTGCTGTATGACCGAGGGCCCCACCGGCTCTCCTTTGGCTCACCAGATGAGGCTGAGTGTCCAGGTCAGGGCATCAGCCTCTGCTTGCAGCAACATCTGGGCCAGTGGACAGAGGCATCCTTGGCAGGTCCCACCTTCCCACACCTCAGAGTTTTCGCTTTGGGGTTCCGCCTTTCTTGGGGAAAAGGAACATTCTAGGCCCTTGGGTAATTCTGCGCATGGTGGAGGGCCCTGAACTATCAAGTCCTCAGGAGGGGTCTTTGTGCTGGGAGAAGGCTTCTTGGAGCCCCCCTGATGCAGGAGGGCTGACTCCCACTGAGCTTCTGCTTGGAGGTAGGCGTCACGGCCAGCCTGGGGTCTGCTAGGGATCTCCCAAGAGCCTGGCGTGGTTGCTTAGGGGACATAAGCCTGTGACCTCTCCTGGGAGCAAGTATGACATCGGTGGGTTCATGATCACAGCAAACACAGCCTGGGCCGCTTTCTGCATTTAAGCAATGAGAAGCAGCTAAGGACTGGGACACTGTGTCTGGAAGGTGTGACGGAGAGAATGAGGGAGCGCGGAGACCTTTCTCCCATTTGAATCACTCGCGATCTTGACCTCACTGGAGTCCTCTGACAGCCACTGAAGGGGCTGCAGGAGACATTGTCATTGTTATCCTGGGGTAGAGACTGCGACTGGCATCCCGTGGGAGGGGAGGCCAGGGATGCAGCTGGCCATCCTGAGACACACAAGTCAGGCCCACAACCTGGCATTATCCAGCCCTAAATGTCACTGTTGCCAAGCTTGAGAAACCCTGAACTTGAGCTTTGCAGCATCAAATCACGGCCCATTAGAGGTGGATGGGGGTGGATTTTAGACATATTCTCATCCAGTTCTCCTGTTTCACGGCTGAGATGGTGAGATCCAGAGAGCAAGGGGACCAGCCAGGGTCACCAAGCAAGCGAGTGGCACCACGGGTCAGCTTTCTCCCAAGGCTGAACTTGCCCAGACTGCCCCAGAGTTGTTGCCGAGATGAAAAGTGAGCTGTGAAAACACTTGGAAAATTATGAAGAGACTATTATTACTATTGCTATTATTAAGAATTTGGGAGTTTGGGAAGTTCTATTTCTGGCTGTGCCACTGACTCATTGTGTAATCTTGGACGAATCTTTCCTCCACTCCTGCGCCTCTCTGTGAGGGTATGTGGTGGCGGGGTGGGGGAGGGGGAGTTTTAGCAGTAAAACGTACTGCAGAATTGTTATCTTGCCCTGCAAAAACTCTACACGCTTAAAAACAAGGATAGAAATGTTTCTTGAAAGAAGTCATGTTGACTTCGTAAGAAGCAAAGCGTTTCCTTGGACAAATTCCAATACCTGGCCCCTGTGAGTTGGTTCCAGCCCAGGAAATCTGATGAACATCCGGAGGAGAAACTGATAGCTCCACAATTGACAGGCGGCTGGATTTGTCCCCACTCCCTGGGGAAGGGGACAGGGTGACTCCTCTGCACCCTTTCTGCTCAGGCAGAGAACTTCGCCGAGGCATGGGAAGGCGGGGCACTAGTTAGTAAAACCTTGTTTACTTAACAGACAAATTCTTAAAGATCTCTTCCTAGTGACATTTTGACATATGACTTTAATTAGCTACAGAAAGAGAGTGCAAAGAGTGTAAAATGACCCTTTCTATTGTTTTCTGTTACTCTTATCTTCGTTTGCATTTGACAAGTACGGTGAGAAGGTCGTGGAATCACTGCTGAGCTCCGGGGCAGTCCTGGTGACCAGAGATGGGGCCTCACGCCCTCCCCCCCTTCCCTGGTCCACCCACCTAGAGAGCAGCCACAGGGGTGTCGAAGGCTCCTCTGAGGTTTGTCTGTCTGTAGCGCAGGTGCTCATGGGGCTTGCAGCACAGGGCCCAGGCCTGGCACGGGCAGTGGAGCTCTTGTGGAGTTGGTCGGAGCAGCCTGATTGGGGTCTCTCAGCCTAGGTCTTTCCACTGTGCTCAGATTGGAGGTGCAAAGTCACTTGAGGCTCCTCTCGGGGGACTAAGATTATCCCACCCCCACTTTCCACCTGGGGGGGAGGGGCAGCACCATTCTCTAGACCCCTGCTATGAATTCTGCCTGTGTGGAGGCAGGTCCCTTAGCAGGTGAGCAGGCCTTGGAAAGCCAAGTAGCTGGGCCACGGGCTCTTTTCCAAAGTGATGTCATCTTCCCTTGCACCTTGGTCGCTAAAATCCAAGTCTTTCTTAGAACCGATGATCACGCAGCTGTCGTCAGAGAAGCTGTGCAAATCCAAAGAGGCTTTGCGTGCAGGGAAGTGAGAGTTCCCAAGCAGGAGAACCGCGGCCTTGCAGACAGTGTGGGGAGAGGCTCTGTGTCATTTGTTCTCAGTTACGAGTTCAGTGCCTCGCGTGGCACTTGGCGTGTGGCTGCTGGGTGGCTGAACAAATGAATGAGTGAATGTGGGTGGCCGTGCAGGGGCAGAGGCCGTCCCTGGTATTCAAGCTGGCCTCCAGACTGGCCTCGGTCGGTGAGGCCTGCTTCCCTCTGGCTTCCTCCTGGAGCCAGTGTTGGGCCCCAAGCCTGTGTTAACCACCTGTAAAGCCTCCGCCATTCTAAGCAGGGTTTGTGGAACCCACACAGGGTCCACTCTGTGAGATGGTGGCCAGCTCTGAGCCTTGAACAAGGCCAAGCGTCTCTTCCTCTTCACCCTCCTCAGCTGTTTCCACTCCCCCTCCCTCCCACTTCCCACTATGCCGCCGCAAGGGAGCTCAGTGCAGGTTTACCTTGCTTTAGGCTGTGAGCAGAGATGAAAATTTAGATTTCCACTGAAGACGAACCAGGGAATGAATCATTACTTCACAAAAGGATTCCCAGGGGATGCTTTTAAGTAGCAGGTCCTCTGATGCCTTGCAAATGATTGAGAAAAACTCCTGACCCTTAGATGCACGGGCCTGGAAAAGAAATTTGGAGGTCATCCAGTGCCCCCCCCCGCCCCCCTTCAGAACGTCCAGATCCCCCAGCGACACTGGCCCTCACTTCTCTGATGGACAGCCTACACAAACTGCACACCGCATACCTCAAATCTAAAATACCCTTCCAGAAACGCAGGTCTGCGCGTGTCTCCCCAGCCTCAGAACCTGCCCCCGGTGGGACTCCATGCTCCTGCCCTTGGCATAGCTGCCTCCATGCAGCGCTGCACCTGCAGCCCTCTCCCCATCATCCCCCATCCCAGGCGCTGCATTCCAGCGGCAGCGAGTGCATTTCTAGCACGCAAGCTGTCACGTCCGTGCCTTTGATCCATGGGCTTCTCCCTTCTGGAATCCCGATTCACCATCTCCACAGAGACTTTCCTTCTGCCCTTCCACTCACTGCCCTGACCAGCCCTGCCCTCCCAGGCCTGCATCTGGGCTTGGCATCTGTTGTGTCTCACCCAGGTGGACCATGGGCTCCTTGAGGTCAGGCACCACGCCTTCGTCATCACTTCTAAATATTTGAAGAATTACTGTGTCTGTCCAAGTAGACCAAGGAGCCCTGAGCTTGGAAAGCAGTATTTAAGGCGTCGAAGAACTTGCTGGGGCCCTAGATAAATTAGTAACAGAAGCAAACCTATTCCTCAAAGTCTTGTAGTCTAGAGCTTTCCATCCAACGCTTGGCAACTACTTGTGGAAGGGAAGCACCTGGCAGCCTGGATCCCATCGCCTGCTGTGTTTGTTCATTCAACAAGCATTTATTGTTGGTGGTAGTGGTGCGGCGGCTGTTGCCATTACCTACCATGTGCGAACTTCTCTGTGTCAGTGCCTGCCACGCAGTCATCCGGTCCTTTCTCAGAGCAACCTGACAAGTCTTACTTCCCACAGCGGGAGGTCAGAGCAATTAATAGTCCTTATTAAGATTATTGCGTTGTGTGTAAGGCTAGGAGACTCCTTTTGTCCTCTCACTTTCAGAAATTCCATCTCATTAGCCCGCCAGCCTCCAGCCCGGGACCACCTTCTCCTGGAGCAGGCCCCAAGCTCCTGTGAGTGTGTGAGTGCTGCTGCTGGCACCGGTGGCAGAGGCTGTCTCCAGCTACAAGGGAGGAGGGGGATGCCCAGACGTGGCGCCTTCTGGGTGGTGGAGAGCACGGAGGTCCGGAGTTTGTCCTCCAGGCTGGCAGTGGGGAGGACCAGCACAGGTGATGGGCTGAGAAGGTGAGAACTGTAGCACCAAGTGTGTGTTCCAGGAGGCCAGGACCATACACTGTTCTCAGCGTTTCCCTAGTGTCCACAGCAGTGTCTGATGTAATAGGTACACAGGAAATCATGCATGCACACATGGAGTGATGGCAGCCTCCAAGGTCCTTCTCACTTGGGCCATAAAATTCTCCTTCTCACCCACCTGTCTGCCTCCAGCCCAGTCCTCTCCTGGCCTCCCGCACAAGCCCTGCCACCGTGTCCTTTCCGGCCCACCACTCTGGCCATGGAACCCCCTAACCCTTTTGGCTCAGGTCTCTCATGGGGCCTCCAGGATCTTGTCCAGTCTCCTTAGCTGCACTCCTTCCCATCAGAGACCCTGGTCCCACCCCGTGCTCCAACCACATAGAGCCTCCATGCACGGCACAGACCTGTGCTTCCACCATGCACCTGCTGTCTCCTCGGCTACTGGAACACTGTCTCCTCTTGGGCCCCTGGCCAGCTCCCCATTGCTCTCTCACATGCCTGCGCCTGCTCCCCCAGGCACGGGACCTTGCTCCTTTCACTGTTCCCAAAGCACTTGGTTTAAAATGTTTGTCAGTAAAAGAAACTATTTAGTGTAGAACAGGGGTGGCGAAATCTTTTTTTCCTGCCAAGGGCCATTTGGATATTTATAACGTCATTCGCAAGCCCTACAAAATTATCAGTTTAAAAATCAGCCTGCTATAGATTTATTGAACTTTGAGTCCCGCCTGTGGTTGCCTTGGCAGGGCCAGGCCGAATGATCTCATGGGCCTTAGATGGTGAGTATATGTCCCTCACCGCTGGTGTGGAATATCAATTCTGGAGCTAGTTTGCTTAGACACAAATGTTGAATCTACTGTGTACCGGCTGTGTGACCTTGGGCAAGTTACTTAACCAGTCTACAACTTAGTTTCCTTCTCTGTAATTGAGAACCTCACAAATTCAGTAGGAGCAGTCCAGGAGCCATCTGTGTGAAGGGGCAGAGCAGTAGTAGATGGTGCCATGGTTATCGTCATCCATTCCTCCCTTGGTACTTGCCATGGGCATAAGGCTGTGCCTCAGGCCGCCTGCACCAGGCTAAGAGCCTCACTGTCTGCCTCCAGTACCTGGGCCTGTGATGGGCTGCAGAGCCCCACGGTCAGCTCTGAGGTTTAGCAGGGGAGGCAAGAGGGCTGGGGACAGCAGCGAGCAGGTGTTGCTGTTGCTCAGGTGAGGGGAGAAGGGGGCACAAGGACAGGGCAGCTTGGACAGAGGCCCGTGGAGCAGTGTTGTCTCGGTGACCCAGTGGATGAGGAAGATGAGGAACCAAGATGACACCAGATTGCCAGCCACTGGCTGTGCTGGGATGTGAAGAACATCCGACTTCCTCCTTGGATTCAGGGCAAGTGAAGGGGAGCTCAGCAGATGGAGGTGAAATGCCACCTTTGTGCACAGACAGCTGTTTGGCAGGGCAGGCTTCCTTCCATTTGGGGTCCTTTAGGCCGGCGGACGCCCCTGCACCTGCCCACGGCAGGCCTCCCCGGGGTGCAGGCAGTGCCAAGCCTGCCTGGGCAAGCTCAGCACATGGCAGAGTGGCCTCACGGGGAGGCAGGTCCGGGGAGGGCTGTCCACATCCAGGCTGATGGAAGCGGGGGGGGGGGGGGGGGGCAGGAATGTGACTGCTGTCCCGGATTGCTAGTCTCAGCACTGCTGATGTTCTGGGCTAGAGAATGCTTTGCTGGGGAGCTGTCCTATGTGTTGTAGGACGTCCAGCAGCATCCCATCCCCCACCCACTAGAGGCCAGTAGCACCTCCTTCTCTGTTGGCAACACCCAAAAATGTCGCCAGCCATTGCCAAATGTCCCCCTGGTAGCAGGAGCAGCAAAATCTCCCTGGGTAAGAATCAGTGTCCCCCAGATGGATGCATGGTGCATGGGACGTGAGAGTTCCCTCCCCTATGACCTGAGCCAGGAGCCTCCTGATAGGCAGTCCTGGGGGCAGGAGGGCACCACAGCTGCCTGCTGTCTGCCCACACGGCTCCTCCCTCTCCTCCTCCTGCCTCGTTTGCTCGGCTGACTTCTTAGCATCCCTCCATGTTCAGCTACTGCACCCTCCCTCTGGGAAGCGGGGCCCAGTGGCTGGTTTAGCTCTCTTGGCGTACCCCTGCCCCACGCCCAGCACTCCTCACCCCGGGCTGCAAAGGTCGAAACACTCAGTCCCTGTGACCTGGCGCCCAGCTCGATGCCAGGCCCATGGCAGATACGCAGGAAGTGCTGCATGGGTGTGTGAGCCCGGGCCGCTCTGTCTGCCCTTCTCCAGCGTGGCCTGGTTCTGGGAGCTGTTTACTGGGTCTCCGTGTGCACCTGGTGTTTCTGCTGCTGCTCCCCCCACCCCTCGTGCTCGGCTCTGCCACAAGTCTCTGAAAAGGTCTGTGTTTTCTGCTTGTTCCCAACATCTGAAGCATTCAGGCCTCTCGCTTTTGTGAGAGCTCGGGGTGTGTCCTTGGCTCTTCTGATCATTGCACAAGAACTGCTTGCCCTGGAAAGTGCCCCCGAAGCCTCTCCCCACAGCTGCTTGACCCTGCGCCAGAGAACCCGGGTTGCCTGGTTACCACTTTTCAGACCCAATCCACAAAGTCCTGGAGCCACAGAAAACTGAGTTTGGCCGCATGTGACTCACAGCCACTGTCTCAGACTGTCCACCCCTGGCGCAGCCCCTGTGAAAGTAAGACAAGCAAGCAGTGAGCGGCCAGGGCCAGGGCCCCCAGGAGGCCTTCCCTGTGGCTCACTTAACCCTTGACACCTCGCTACAGATGAAGACATCAAAGATCAGCAAGGGCAAGGGAGGTGCCCAGTGTCACTGGCTGGTTGGTGGCCGCTTTGGGATCCAAATCCGGGTCGCTGACTCCAGGCTCTGGATCGTCTCTCCGTCCTGCTGAGGATGGCTTACGAAGTTCGCCTGTAGTGCAGCTTTAAGAAATTGTTGTGACAAAGCAATTCATCTCACAGCCTGAAACATGCATCCTGCCACCCCTGGTCCTGGGCGCACTTTCTCTCCCGCTCCGCATGCCTGCCTTGTGGGAGCAGCCCGCCTGGCTCGCAGAGGCCTGGTGTCTTCTGGGCTCGCCTCTCTGCCCAGGCTCTGCCTTCGGGATGTAGCCTCCTGGGGACTTCTCTGATCCAGAACAGCCTTCCGTTGTAGCTACAGGTCCTACATGGGGTGTCAGACCTGGGCTTGCACAGCTGCCCGGCTCCCTGTTGGGAGGGCTCACTGAGGGCAAGGACCAAGTTGAATTCATTGTCACATTCCTAGAGCTCACTGCCTCTCCAGCACATAGTACAGAGCACGTAGCTCGAGTACTTAGCACATCCTAAGTAGTACTCCGTGTACTACTCTGGTACTACTGCTGGGGAGTACTACTCACATCCTCTTCTACCTGCTGGATGCCCCATACACAAGCATTCATGAACGTTCAGTTTTACCCTTTCTACCTGTTCCCCGCAGGATTCTGCTGGGCACAGTGGGGTGACCAGAGGTTCCTGAGCCAGCCACGCTGGGCGCGAGTCACCCAGGGCACCCGCTGCTCTGATGCTGCTACTGGCCGAATCGCCCTGCTCTGCTGTCTTCACCCAACTTCATATCCCCTTCCTCCTTTGACACTCTCCAGCGAAATAGATTTTCTTCATATACTTCAACAAGCCGATGATGAATTCTGGTAGCAGAAACATTTTTCACTTGAAATCAGACTGCATCTTGCACTCCCACCTGGGGACTGGGAGTCTGGGGCAGTGATCTCGACTCTGAGCGCCCCAGAGCATCAACGGGGCAGCTTCTGAAAAGACACGGCACCCGCACCCCACCCCAGACCACCTCAGCCAGAAACTAGGTGAGGGACATGGGCGGCAGCGTAGTTGTAAAAACAACCCAGGTGAGCCTGGGGCAGCCAGGGCTTACGGCCAGAGGTCCAGGGCTTTGGCACTGACAGTGAAGTCTGTAGACCAGCAGGCGAGGCTCGCAGCTGGTTCGAAGCGCAGACTCCCAGGCCGCTCCCCAGACTGCCGGAACCAAAACCTGCACTTCAACAAGACCCTCGGGTGATGGGTGAGCCCAATACCATTGGAGGAGCACTGCTTTAGAGAAAGGACCGTTTTTAAATACCTGCTAAGTATGACAAATTGCAAGCACTTTCTGCTGATTCACACTATCATTGGGACGTACTCCTTCCTTCCTTCATCTCGCAAATATTAATAGGGCACTGCCTGTGATGGTTTCTGAGAACACCTTGGCATGCCTCTCCACCCCAGCCTGCAGATCCCTGCCCACACCCCTGTCTGGGCTCTGCCCTTGGAAGGTGCCGGTCTCCTTGACCTGACCCCTTCCGGTTCCACTCCTTC
This sequence comes from Lepus europaeus, assembly GCF_033115175.1. Lineage (NCBI taxonomy): Eukaryota > Metazoa > Chordata > Mammalia > Lagomorpha > Leporidae > Lepus > Lepus europaeus. The sequence goes on from NC_084843.1 coordinate 31,252,531, forward strand.
CTTTCTTCTCACCTCTTCAGAAAATTGGAGTCAGAATCCGTCTTTGTCATTCTCTGTCAATTGTGATCATTTGACCTTGAGCCAAAGACAACTAGTGCTTGGAGTGTGTAAAGACAAACCGGACCTGGGCAGCCCTGGGATTGATTTTAGCTCCTTGGATCCAGAGCTGGCAGAGAGGGTTCGCGCCGCACTCTCCTCCCTTCACTGTGGTATACGGCCCAGCTTGGTGACTCTGAGAACCGTAGTGTGGAACTCTGCTCTCCGGTGTGTGGTTTATGGACCAGCATCAGCGATGCCACATGGGAGCTTGTTAGAAAGGCAGAATCCCGGGCTCTACTGCAGAGTTATTGAACTAGAATCTGCATTTTAATAAGACCAGCAGGTGATTCATATACACATTAAAGTTTGTGAAGTACTGAAGCACTGGCATAGAATAGTGTTTCTCAAATTTTGCAACGTACTAGAATCACATGGGAGTTTTCAGAAACACCACACCCAGGTACAGGCGTTTAGCCTGGTGGTTAAGATGGCCACATCCCACACGTCAGAGTACCTGGGTTTGAGTCCCAGCTCTGGCTCCTGACTCCAGTGTCTTACAAATGCAGGCCATGGGAGGCAGCAGTGATGGCTCAAATCATTGAGTTCTTGTCACTCACCATGGAAGACCTGGAATTGTGTTTCCAGCTTCAGCCATGACCCAGCCCTGGGCACTTTGGGAGTGGACCAGCAGATGGGAGCTATCTTTGTGTTTGTTTTGTTTTTCAAAAATAAAAACAATTATTTAATTAAAAAATCCCAAGTCCAGGCTACATCCTATGCTAATTAAGCCAGAATATCTTGTGATGAGATCCAGCCATCATGTATCATTTTAGTGATATTTACGTGTACAATTCAATGGCAGTAAGCACACTGTTGTGCACCATGCATATCCAAACCTTTTTCATTATCCCAAATCAAAACTCCACATCCATTAAACACTGACTCCCCATTCCTGTCTCCCTCAGCCGCTGGTAACCATTATTCGTCTGTCGCTCTAGATTTGACTGCAATGGGTACCTCTTATAATATTCATCCTTTTGTGACTAGCTTATCTCACTTAACATAACGCCTTCAAGATTCATCCATATTGTAGCATGTGTCAAATTTTTCTTTTTAATGCCAAATAATATTCTATTTATATGTTTATCCACTAAGCCATCCATAGACACGTGGGTTGCTTCCAGCTTTTGGCTATTGTGAATAATGCTTCTTTAAACATGGGTGTACATATATCTGTCCAGGTCTCTTCTTCCACTTCTTTTGGGCACATACCCAGAGCTAAAATTCCCGGATCCTGTAGTAATTCTATTTTGGATTTTTTTGAGGAACTGCCCTCCAGTTTTCCACAGCAGCTGCACCATTTTACATTCCTATGAGTAATACAAAAGTTCCGAGTTCTCCACTTTCCACCAACACTTATTCTTTTTTAAAAATTAAATTATAGCCATTTTTATGGGTGTAAAATGGTATCTCTTTGTGGCTTTGATTTGCATTTCCCTTATGATTAGTTTCATGTTCTTGTTGGCCATTGTGTATCTTTGAGGGAAATAATTACTCAAAAACCAGCTTGGTTTTTGTTGTTGTTTTTGTTGGGGTGTAGGACTTGTTTATATATTCTGGATATTAGTATCTTATCAGATGTATAATTTGCAAGTATTTTCTCCCATTCTTTGGGTTTCCTTTTCACCCTTTTGATGATATCTTTAGTGAACAATAATTTTTATCTTGATGTAGTCCGTTATCTTGTTGTTGTCATCTATGTTTTTGGTATCTTATCCAAGAAACCATTGTGGGGCATGAGAATTTGCAAAGCTCCCTCGGTGATTCCGACCCACTGCCAAGATTGAGCATCGTTTCCCAAATGCTAATGGACATTCAAGTCACCTGAACTCTTGTTAAGACGCTTACTCTGATTTATTAGGGCTGGGTGAGGCCCAGGTTCCACATGTCTAACAAACTCCTAAATGAAGCTGACGCTGATGATCTGGGGACCGCTTGGCAGAGCCAGGGTGCGGAGGAGCATGCCAATGACTGCCCTGAGAAGAGCTGGTAGCTGTCCGCGGACCTCCTAAGCTTCCTCACCATAACTGTTTCCCCCTCCAGCATCTGGCTAGCCCAGCACTCACCTATGACTTCCCCCTGGTACTGAGCAGGCTCATGGGTGCGTGGGTGCCTTGGGTATGGCACAGGAATGGAAAGTGGAGAGCTCCCTGTCCCCGGCCAGGCCATCTGCAGGTGTGCCCACACTGGGTGCATTCGAGATCCACACTTGTGGTGGCTTGCTCCTCTCTGACCTTGGCCCCTGGGAGGAAACTGCTGCTGAGCCCTGCTGGGAGGCTGTTATGTTCAGAGTACGCTGAACGTGCTCAGCGAGGGAACCACACAGCTTGGTCTGGGGTTTACAGAAGCCAGGAGGGGAAACTGCAGAAGAGCTGCTTCTTTTAAAAAGAGCTTTCATCCATCACAGAATTTTCCAGCCAGAAAGTTCTATGCAAGGTTTCCTCCCAAACCTTCATTTCGCAGGAGAAAACTGGGGCCCCACAAGACTGGGATTTGTTCAAGGTCACCAAGCAAAATCGAGGGGACCCAGTAGGTACACTCTTTGTTCTTTCTCTGGGCTCTTTATCCATAAACAGACAACACAGGGGAGCTACTTCTCTCCTGCGGCTCCTTTGGTCAACAGTCTTTCCTGGTGGAGAAAAGGTAAAATCCAAGAGACTGCGTCCCGATCAGATCAGTGCTTCTAGTGGCCTTCGTTAGCAAATTTCTTCCAGTTACTTGTGTGCCTTCGAGGGACCTGCTTCCCTGGTGGCGGTGACCCAAATTGCAGGCGTGGTGCCTGGGCCAAGCTGCCTAGGTTCTAGGAGGCTTGCCCGAGGCCACCCCTCAATCCGTGCCGGTGGCGGATGTTGTAAGCTGATCACAGTGCTCTTTCCAGCCCCTGCCAATCACCTGGATTTGGCTCTCGAGTTGCAGCTCATTTGCTATCCCTGCAGTAGAGGTCAGTGCTTGAGACATCCGCTGACCTTCAGGTCCATGCTGGTCAGTGTGTCCACACTGGCTGTTAAATCTTTCCCTCCTCATTCTCCAGCCCCTACCTGCTTGCTAATCCAAGCATGAGTTGTCTATCCAACCAAACCTCCTACAAGCCACAGAGCTCGAGTAGTGATGCATTTATCATTAGTGGTCAGGCAGCCTGGTGGAAGAGGCTGCCATGTCCCGCCGGCTCTGTAGGTCGGAATGACCTCCCGGTGGTCGTGCACCACCCCCCGTGTGCCTGGACCTTCTACAAGCACCTCTTTCTTTCCCAGGAAGGCTCATCTACGGCAGATTCTTGCCCAGCAACCAGGGCCCTGCCCCTGCGGCTCTCGCCAGCCTCTCCCGCAAGGCTTCTGCCTTGTGTTTGGCTCCAAAGGCAATGCCTGGGCCCTACGTTTTGGTCTCTGGGTCCTTGAACTGGAGCACGCTCGTTTGCTGGCAGGAGTTCTGTCTCCATCTGGGGAGACAGTCTTCAGATCTTCCTTGCTCGGCCCCTCATTAAGACATCAACCTCGCTCAGCCCTGCTCTCAGCTGCCAGCTGCACTGACAAGCCAGCAGGAGAAGCGCCGTCAGGAGGAGGCTTGCTGCCTTCTGAAGGCAGGAAGGTACCGCTCTTCCTGCTGGGACAAGACCCAAGCAGCCTCCGTGGCACTGGTTGCAGCGGATCCTTGGAACACTCAGCTCTGAGTCGCGGCCCGCGGGCAGAGTCGCAGGGTGGCGCCGTCTGTAGCCCTGCTCCTGCTCGCCGCGGGTGGAGTCCTTCCCCCTCCTTGGCCATTCTCATCTGTCTCCTGGGTTCGTGCCATCAGCTCCCATGGCCCCAGGCTGCTTGGCAACACCCTGAGTTATGTTAGAGATATAATAATGAATTATACAATGCATTATACATAATTAATTTATAATAAAACACGCACGCAATGGTTTAATTTCTCCAAGTGAATGATGTGCTCCCCGCCAGAGCTGCTGGAATGAGTCCCCTAACTGGCTGCCTCGTGGTGTGGAGGTGGTGGCCGGCTGCCCTGGGGAGGGACGTTGGCTCAGGGAGCCAGCCAAGTCAGGGATTCCCCCCACGCTGCCTCTGGGCGCGTCCTGCAGAAGGACGAGGCCTCACTGCCGTCTCTCCTGGTTCTAGACCTGGGTCTAGACCTGGGTCCTCACAGGGGCGTGGCCCTGCCTTGGTGCTGGTTGAGATCTGTCATTTTCTGCATCTTCTCACTCCTTCTCCCGCAGTACAGGAGATGCTTGCACATTTATACCGTCTCCTCCCTTCCTTCTACAAATATGCAATGAGTGCCTGCTGTGCACCCTGTCCTGGCCTTGGTGTGCGGCCGTGAAAAAAGCAGAAGCAAAGATCCTTGCCCAGGTGGGGCTTTCACCCTTGCAGAGGGAGACAGACAGTGAAATCACAAGTGGAAGGAATAAGTCAATGGGACCGCGTTGCACAGGGATGGGCACTGGGGGAAGAGAGAAAGTGGAGCAGCACAGGGTGCCCGCGGTGGTGGCAGGTGCAGTTTTAAAGAAGGTGGTCAGGGCAGGCCTCCTGGAAAGGCAGCAGCCTGGGGCTTACCAAGGCCATTGGAGCAGGACAGAAGTGGCCCTCGTGGGTGTCCCTGGGCTGGTTCGGCTGCAGGATCTCTCGGTGATGCTTGTAACTTTGGGTTTCAGATGTTCCGGATGTTACTGTGCCTGCTGCTGCTGTGGCTTCTGCCCCCCATCAAGGGGTCCCAGCGGGCTGAGCCCATGTTCACAGCAGTCACCAACTCCGTTCTGCCCCCCGACTATGACAGCAACCCCACCCAGCTCAACTACGGCGTGGCGGTCACCGACGTGGACCACGACGGGGACTTTGAGATCGTCGTGGCAGGGTGAGTGCCTCCCGCCCTGAGGTCGACAGATGGGCTCGTCAGCCTTTGCTGTGCTGAGGCTGTGTGATGAATAAGGCCCAAACCCAGTGACTTGCACCAGCATACGGCCCATTCCCCAGTCTGTGGTCAGCCTGTAGCTCAGTGGCAGCTGGCTGGGTGCGTCTGAGGTTGTCAGGGGCTAAGGCCTTGCCTTTCCCAGTAGCAGGAGGTGGGGATGGAGGGTGGGCAGTTTGGGAGAAGGAGGTTGGATCCAACGGCTTCCCAGGGGGAGAACTGGCCCTCTCTTCTCCTCGTGGTTATGCTTCCATGGCTATGTGAACGTTACTTTCTTCCCAGTGGGGTTCACGGATTTCCAGGTAGGAGGGAATAGGGTGGGCGTTTGGCACAGTGGTTAAGATGCTGCTTGGTCCCATTTGGAGTGCCTGGGATCATGCCTCAGCTCTTCTCCTGATTCCAACTTGCTGGGAGGCAGCAGGTGATGGCTCAAGTGCTTTGGCCCCTGCCACCCACGGGGAGACCCAGGCTGAGTTCCCAGCTGTTGTGGCCATTTGGGCAGTGACCTAGCAGAAGGAAGAAATTCTCTTTCTCTGTCTCTCGCTCTCCCACTCTCTCCCTCCCTGACTTTCAGATAAAAGAAAAAACTGCAAATCAAAAATAGGAGAGGCTTAAGGGTGACAGGCATGGTAGAAGATACTCAAAGCTGCCTTTGCACAGCACTTTATGTAAGCTAAGGAAAACATAACTACCCATTTCCAAGAGGGAGGGAGAAGGAAATTAAGAGAGGGTGGGTACACGTCCCCTGGCCATGCCTTGGCACCCACTGCTCCCTCTGTCCTGAGTGCAGCATTGCAAAGCAAGAGGGGCCTGAGACTCGAGCACTTCTGTTCTTGCCCTAGATGTGCACCTTTCAGTTATGACCTTGAGCCAGTCCCGCCCCCCCCCCCCCCCCCGAGATCCTGCCCTGTCATCCAAGGAGAGGTAGCTGCAGTGCCCTGTTCTGAAGCCTCGGTAAGAATGACACATGACAGTGCCTTGTAAATTCTGCCAATCACCAGTGATAATGATGATTTATTGAGCATTAACATGTGCCAGGCACCATGCATTGTCTTATTTCATCCTCCTGACAACACCAGGATGTATGGGAAGAGCCATCGAAAGGTTTATGGAAAATCCATATTTTGAAAAATTTATGCACAGATTTCAATTTTTTTTTACCAAAATAAACTTATCTTTTGAAAAAAAAATTAAGTGTATTTATTTGAGAAGCATAGAAACAGAGAGACACAGAGCTCCTGTCCTCTGGTCTTCCATAAAGTGTTGTGTAAAGGCAGCTTTGAGCACCCTTTGAGTACCATGGCTGTCACTCTCAAGCTCTTCCTATTTTTTATTTTCAATTTTTTTCTTTTAAAGGGAGAGAGAGAGAGAGAGAGAGAGAGAGAGAGAGAGATGCCTTCCATCTACCACTGCACTCCCCTGCCAGAGCTGGGCCAGGACAGAGCTAGGAGCCAGAAACTCAATCCACGTCTCCACATGCGTGGCAGGGACTCAAGTACTGGAGCTGCCAGCTGCTGCCACCTGGGATTAGCAGGAGGCTGGACTCAGAAGGCCAAGCCCTCTGATGTGGGATGCAGGCATTCCAAGTGGCCTCTTAACTGTGAGGCCAAATCCCTCCCATAAACCTACCTTGCAACTCCATTCCCATGAACTATTTGATGTCCCCTCATACTGACATGTCCATTTAGAGAAAAGGACATTGGGGTTCCCAGGCAGCAGGCAGCTTGCTCTCTGTCAAGTAAGCACTAAGTGGAGGAATTAGGATTTGAGCCCCAAGGCGTCCCAACTCTAGGGCTGCCAGACTACACTGCACAAAGTTTAGTTATCGCTTGAAAAACCAGTCAGCCAGCAACAGCACCATTGGGGGCCCAGTCGCCTCATTCTGGGAGGCCCAAGCTTTTATGGTAGCACTGAGCAAAGTACCTGTAACGTGATTTGCAGAAATTGTATGTCACAGTAGAAAGCATTGAGCTTGGAATTGGAAGACCTGGTCTTAATGCTAGTCCTACTTAACCCAGTAGTTGTGAACCTGTAGACTCCCTGAACTCCACAGACCCACTTTCCTTTTCTATCACATGGACGTCTTGTAATCCATCCCACTCACCCCACGGGCCAGTCATGAGTGTCAGTGGTGGTGATGTATGGAGAGGAAACTTGGAGAAATGCATTTTTCTTTTCATTGATTAATTTATTCTACCCTGGGGTGAGAGAGGTACTGGATTCTAGACCTTCTAGAAGATGTAGTTCCAGTAGAACTTTCTGTGATAATGTGGATGGTCTCTGTTGGAGCTGTCCATGACAAATTCATGGAAAATGGAAATAAAGATAATGCATGCTTCCCGCAAGCTTTTTGAAGCCCTCTTGTGTGGTAACCACACAAGTGGCTATTTGAGTATGGTTCATCAATCAAGGAACTGAATTATTAATTTTTAAAATTTTTAATTAAATAACTACATTTCAGTTGGACAGTGTAGTTCTGAGCTTTTAGGAGGAGAAATGAAAGAGCAGAGGATGGAAAAGGGAGAAGTAGAAATGGTAGAAGTTGGCCGGCGCCGCGGCTCACTAGGCTAATCCTCTGCCTGCGGCGCCGGCACCCCGAGTTCTAGTCCCAGTCAGAGTGCCAGATTCTGTCCTGGTTGCTCCTCTTCCAGTCCAGCTCTCTGCTGTGGCTTGGGAAGGCAGTGGAGGATGGCCCAAGTGCTTGGGCCCTGCATCCGCATGGGAGACCAGGAGAAGCACCTGGCTCCTGGCTTTGGATTAGCACAGTGCGACAGCTGCAGTGGCCATCGGGGGGAGTGAACCAATGGAAAAGGAAGAGCTTTCTCTCTGTCTCTGTCTCTCACTGTCCACTCTTCCTGTCAAAAAAAAAAAAAAAAGAGAGAGAGAGAGAGAAATGGTAGAAGTGACCCTTCTTTCTTACGGAGGCCTGGGCAGAGTTGCAGCCACAGAGCTGGCCCATGTTGAGTTCTGAGTCAGGCCAAGTGGGTTTCCCCACCTGTCCCCAGACCCACGTGCTGCCTGCCAGAGGCTCTGGTTAGAGGACTGGAATGCATTTCTGGGATGTTCTGGCTGGCCTTGCCTCCTGCTGGGTGACCCTGGCCTCTCCTGGAGATGGAAGCAGACAACAGTGGAACAAACACTCTCCCCTTCGCCTCCACCTGCCTCCTCAGCAACAGCTTCTCCAAGTATGTCCTCCTTTTATCTCGGACTGTGGTACAATCTTGCATTTCCACAAATTAATATGGGAAAAATGAGACCTGAGATGCGAACACAAAGTCTCCTCGTGCTGCTTTGCCCTCCTGTCACCCGGCGGGAGCTCCCAGGCCTCCCCAGGTGTGAAATCTCTCACTGTCTGCCCAGGAAAGTTGTCTCTGAGTTCCAGTGCCCTGCACCACTGCCTCTGGCTGGTCCTCACCTCAGCACTTCAGGAGACCTGTGGTTTTCTCCTGCAAGGTTACAGACGGAAGTAAAGGGCGCGGAGAGCCCCTCACTGCCCACAGGAACACGCCAGGAGCCTCCTACAGCTCCCTTGTACGATTTTGTCCACCTCTCCCCTGTTTCCTTGGCATCTGTCTCAAAGGCATGCTGAAACAGTGGTCAGGGCTGCACCGACCGCCCTGCTTGGGAGCCATCTTTCAGAATAGCAAGACGTTCTCGGGTCTTGGGTCTGTTGGGCAGGAGCACTGGTAGAACTGTCAGCTCCTCCTTTTCCATCACAGGGCAGAGCGTGTGCTTATGTCCTCGTGGACACGTTTGCCGAAGTCTGTTTCCTGAGCCTGCATGTGAAGGTGGGCTTGGCACACAGGTCTCCATCCCCACCCCCACCCCGCCTTGGGTGTGCGGGGAATTTCACCCTCGTCTCCTGAGCCTGCAGCTTCTTTCTTTCCAAGTGCTGGGCATCATTCCATCCTCCTCTTCAATGAACTCTTTTTCTTCCTCATCCGAGCAACTCTGGATGTTTGCTGTAGTGCCCTCAACGGTAGACAGCCAGACCACCATTGGGCATCAGCCTGGGGTGCATGTCACAGCCTGGTCTGGCTTGCTGCTCACTGCGGGTCTCTAGGGCTTTGGACTCATCCCCATCCCCTGGAAACAAGAGCCAGCCCTTCCTACATCCTGATCCCGGTCAGCCATTTGGAAGGGCCCTGTCTCTTCTCCCAGGGTAGGGCTGAGCCGGGCAGTGCCTGTCTGTGAAAGCTTGAGCTGCTGGGTCTTATTCTGAAAAGTGATATTATTTCTCACCCCAGCAAAGAACAGGAGTTACGGGGAGGACACGATGGCGACACTGGGCAGCCTCCCAGCTCCGGTCAGGCTTTCTGTGTGGCTGATGTGAAGCATTGTGAATTCTCAGAGCGTCAGAAAGACACGTTCTAATTTAAGTACCAAAATACATTCCAAAGGCAAATATAACTTTTTATTATCTTCAGCTTAGGATGATTTGTCACTGTCTTCTTTTGGGCTGGATAACCAAGAGCTGACCACACAGACGTACTGAAGTCAGGACCTTGGGAGGTCATTGTTCCACCCCGGAAGTATTTGGAAGCTCCATCCACTCAGAGCCATGCAAGGAAACTCACAGCATCCTTTCTGTAACCCAGCCCAGGAGTTACTTCTGTCAAGGGCCAATTGGACTAATCTGAATCCCTTATTTTACAGCTTAATAAGCCATTTCTCCTAGCTCAAGTTTTGCTATTGCCTTTGAAGGTACAAGCCAAGGGGTCGCTGTGCTTCCAAATCATGACAGCCAAGGTCATCACCCTGCCTTGACAGCCTTTCTGATTTTGACTCTGTGTTTCATCTGTCCTACATCCATGGTTAGCTCTGCTTCCCTCTCTGACTGTAGGCTCTCTGTTTAAGAATCATGTAGCAGAAGTAAGTTTTTAAAAAATTAGATTTGAATGCCTTTACTTGGGGCACCTGCGGTCCAGCCCCATCGGGCCCACTCTCTATTATCTTATAGATCTTGCCATTACCCAGCCCCTGAAGGCATTTACTTTGGCCACCCCTGGGATAATGGCCAGCTCTTCAGTTTATAAGGTGCACAGTACTTGAACTTGTCTTGGATTTGTTGACCTTGGAGTGTGTCTGACTGGAGCCCTGTTGCTTTGAGTATTTACTCTTTGAATAGGTGTGTTTTGTTTTGCTTTTTTGGTATCCTCATTCTGGATATTGACAGCATTGATTTTGAGCGTGTGGCGGTGGGTTTGTGTTGTGTTTTGGATCCTGGACTTAATTGTGATGGAAGGCGTGTGCGTGCCTGTGACTCTGGGAGGAGCAGAAAATGACCGCCCTTTGTTCTGCGGGGACGGGGGAGGGAGCGGGCAGGCTGGCTCCTCTGCCACAGCTGGGCGAGTGCCTCCGCATATGGAGGGCTTATCTGTCAACCGGCAGGTGCGTGATTGCTGTCTGCATACCGCCTCCTCTCTGCGGGGCAAGGGGAGAATTTGATCACCCCCAGAGACGACGGTGCACGCACAGACCACTGAGGATCTTCAAGACTGGTTCCCTGGGTAAATAGAAAGCCCAGTGGCTTCCCGTTTTCTCAGTGGAACTAAACACCCAATCTACAATCTCACGGAGTCTGGAAAGGAATTCCTGTTGGTGTCAATCTCACACAATTCCTTTAGAGCAGCTTTTGTTTCCTGGGACTTCCCCAGAGGTCTGAGATAACCTCCCACCCTCTCAGTCTGCGACAGGAGTTTGCTCAAATGGAAAGACTGTCGTGGTTGTAAAGTTTAAATCATGATTTAGATCAGTTTTTCTACACAAAGAGCATTCATTTGATAAAACCTGAACGCATTCGTCACACTCGGAAGGGTTTCATTTAAAGGAATGTTACAGATTGGAAAGCAATATTTTCTTTTTTTCTTAATTTTGCAACTTTATCAGGAAACTTTTTTAATTTACTTAAGTTAATTGAGTTATTTAAAAGGCAAACTATATTCAATTACCAGATTAATCATGATCATGGAGGAGATATTTTGCCATTATAAATAATAGGAACAGTGACAAAGAATAAGACATTTATCTGTGATTTAACCAAAACAGCATTTGTGCATTTTATTGCAAGTATATGTAGATACGCATAATATATAGGTATATGTATATGGTATTATAGGTATAACAGAAAGATGTAATATGTACATACTATATTTAGATATAAGAGGATACTTCGAAAAGTTTGTGTGGGGGCCAGCATTTTGGTGCAGCAGGTTGAGCCACTGCCTGCAATGCCCACATCCCACATGAGCACTGGTTTGAGTCAGCTCCATGCTAATGTACCTGGGAAGGCAGTGGAGGATGGCCCAAGTGCTTGGACCCCTGCCACCCACAAGGGAGACCCAAATGGAGTTCCTGACTCCTGGCTTCAGTCTAGCAAAGCCCTGGCTGTTTCGTCCATTAGGGGGAGTGAATCAGCAGGTGGTACTTGTTCTCTCTCTCTCTCTCTCTCTTTCTCTCTCCAACTCTGCCAGTCAAATAAATCTTTTTCTAAAAAAAAAAAAAAAAAAGTTTGTGTGAAAGTGGAATTAAAAGTATAAATGGGATGGGCACTTGACGTAGCAGTTAAGGTGCCTATATCCCATGTCCAAGTGCCCAGGTTCAAAGCCCAGCTCTGCTCCTGAGTCCAGCTTCCTGCTAATGTACATCCTGGAAGGCCGTAGTTGATGTGATGACTTTAGTGGTTGGATCCCTGCCACCCACTTGGAAGACCTGGATTGAATCCCTGGCTTTTGGCTTCAGCCTGGCCCAAGCCCCAACCAAAGTCTCTGTCTGATTCTCTCCCTTTCAAATAGAATTCATTCATCAATTTTTTTTTTTTTGACAGGCAGAGTGGATAGTGAGAGAGAGACAGAGAGAAAGGTCTTCCTTTTTGCCATTGGTTCACCCTCCAATGGCAGCTGCAGCCGGCGCATCTCGCTGATCCAAAGCCAGGAGCCAGGTGCTTCTCCTGGTCTCCCATGCGGGTGCAGGGCCCAAGGACTTGGACCATCCTCCACTGCCTTCCCGGGCCATAGCAGAGAGCTGGCCTGGAAGAGGGGCAACCGGGACAGAATCCGGCACCCCAACCGGGACTAGAACCCAGTGTGCCGGCGCCGCAAGGCGGAGGATTAGCCTGTTAAGCCACGGCGCCGGCCTCATTAATTAATTTTTAATTAAAAAGTAGAAGCTTCTTTTCATGCAAAAAAATGGAAATCCATGCATAGTTTTTTCACAATATGTATTTCTACATATTATGAAAACCTTTTTTTACCAAAATAAATACATACTTTAAAAACCTTTTAGAAATGTATTTGAGAGGCAGAGAGATGGGCGGAGAGCGCCCGTTGACTGGCTCATGCTTCACACCCTCGCAGTGGCTGGGCTTGGGCCAAGGCCCTTGCCAGGAGCAGGGCTCACAACCCAGGGCTGCAGGCAGGAGGTGGGAACTGGGTCACTCCTACTGCTCCCCAGCGTCTGCACTGGCGGGAAGCTGGGATCGGAGACAGAGCTGGGAATCGAACCCAGGCAGTCTGAAACACATACTTTTAATTCCTTTTTTCCACAAGCTTTTTGAAGCACCCTCTTGTATCTATCTGTATCTACCTAGATATAGATGCAGCTGTATGGATACAGCTATATACAGAGATTCCATGCTATATAGATTTCTATGATAAATAGCAAACTATATAGTTTTGTGAGGAACCACACTAACACACACTGTTCCCAAACTTGCTTTGTCTCTGTATAATGTCCAACTCTGTATAATGTCCAAGTCTGGCTTTTTGAAGTTGCTCAGAGTGGATGTACCACATGCATTCTGCCATCCCCAGGTGGCATTTAAGCTGTTTCTAATCTGTGACCACTGAAACTGCTCTGCCCTGTGTGCCCCTCCTTGCACACCTGCTCACACTTCTCTCTGAGCTAGGCACCACAGTATGGAAATCCTGGCTTCAGGGTGTATGTGAGCATGTTTTCAATCTTAGTAGATATCACCACATTGACTCCATTCTCCATCTTTTGCTGTGTCTTCATGGCCTAGAAATAAAAGATGAGCATGGGGATGATTCAGTTCAACAGCCATTGCAGCGCTTACCACGAGTTCAGCTCTGTGTCCCAGGGTCTGAACTTTGTCAATTTAGATTTAATAGTTCCAGGAAGGGAAAAAAAGGCCTGTTCTCCATCGGCAGAGGAAAGTGCCACTGTGAAACACTGCATCGAGGAACGTCAATGCTTTCTGATTCAGACTGCCCAAAGGACTTCCTCCAGAGCCTCCCCTGCAAAAGTGTGTTTCTGAAGTGAGTCACCCCTGACCCTGACATTCATTGTCATCAGTATCATGGAAGAATGATTGCCGGGTGCTAGCTCTTCCGCTATGGTTCGGTGTGGACTGCCCCTGATTTTGAATACTAAAAAGCCCAGGGCTTTTTAACCCATTCTTCAAACTCTTCAAAGAAGGCTACTCAGCAGTGCATGGCAGGCTTGCCAGAGATGTCCCATGGCTGCACCCATAGCTCCTTCTCCCTAGCCCGGGGCAGCCACGAGCAATGGGCAAATATGCCACCCCTGGCCTCCGGACCAGCTCAAGGGTCTGTGGCCCGATGTTGTCACCCCAGGCACATACAGCAAGAGTGGCAGCTAAGGTTGGTAAAACAGTGGCCTCCCAAAGACGCCCACATCGTGATCCCCGGAACCCATGAGTTACTTTCCAGGGCAAAGGGGACTGTGCAGGTGTCATTAGGTTAAGGACCTTGCAATGGATTATCCAGGTGGGCTCAGTGTAATCACAGGGTCCTTAAGAGTGAGAAAAGGAGGCAGAAGAGGAGGTCAGGCTGATTAGCTGTGAGAGGTACTCACCCCTGCATTCCTGGCCTTGAAGATGAGTGAGGGGCCAAGAGCTGAGGGACGTGGGAGACTCCCAGAGGCTGGGAAGGGTAAGGAACAGATTTGCCCCCTACCTAGAGTCTCTGGAAGGGAGGGCAGCCCTGCCAACACCCTGATGTCACCCCCGTGAGGCCAGCGTGAACTTCAGCATTCAGACCTGGAAGAGCATCAGTTTGCATGGCTGCAAGCATTCTGCTTGTGGTAATTTGTCTCAACAGCCACAGGAAGCCAACACGAGGTAAAAGGTCGAGTGTTTGGTGTCATTTTTCAGAGGTGATGGCCATTGCCTCAGAGAATTTTCGCAGTGTTATTTTTATAGTTTCATAGCAATACAAGAAATATGTCTCCATGTCAGAGATGCAATCGATAGCATATGTGTATGGAGATATGAAGCAGGATTGATTAGGGGAATCGGCTCGTGTGATGGTGATCATTGAACAGCCCCGTGCCAGGTCACGTGCAGGCTGGAGACCCTGGGGTGCCGGTAGCGTGGCTCAGCCCAAGTCCAAAGGCCTGAGAACCAGGGAAGCAGAGGCTGTGACTCCCAGTGGGAAGCTGAAAGCCTGTGCGTGAGTCTTGGGGTCCCAGGCGGAGTCAAACGAGTCCCAGTGCTGAAAGTCAGACGCCGGGTTGCCTCTGTCACCCATGTCATGCTAGGTCTCCCCACCTAGTCCTCTGAGGCTCATGTGCTAATCCCATTTGGAAACCCTGTCATAGACACACCCCAAGTAAGACTTTCCCTGGGTTTCTAGGTTATTCCTTAATCCAGTGAGGTTGACATCTGAATTTAAGCATCGGGGCCAGCAGCAAATGTATTATTTTTAATCACAATCCCTCCCCCATCATGGGAACGTGTGTGGGTTTGAAAAGAGTGCCCAGAAGCATGCTTAGTTCCTGGAGGCTGTCTGAATCCATGGACCAGCAACTCACCATTTGACACCAGCGTGAGGGGTGGTTGGAGGTGGGGAGAGGGATTCATGACTTTCAAGGTCCCGCTGTCCCGGGTGTGAGAAATGGACCCACACTGGGTGAGGCCCTCAATGACCAGCGCCACCTGAGAGATGCGAATGTTCCTGGAGGTCGGAGGTGGTCCAAGGCACTTCCAGCTGGGAATGGGGGAGCCCTGGGAGGGGGCATTTAGGGGACCTTGGCAGGACACAGGTAGCCCTTGGGTCTGTTTGGCAAGGGGACAGAGGCCTCTCCAGGTCAAAGATAGCTTTAGGCTCATTTGTTGTTGTTTATTTTTAAGTTTATTTTTAAAAAGACATCTCAACCAAAAAACCTGATTCCCACAAAGTAGTGAAGAGTATTTATAAAAAGCCACTCAAAAATAGGAATATAATTAAGACACTGAAATCGGTTCTGCTGAAAATGGCAGAGCTACTTTGAGTCATCCGAATTTTCCATCCATTCAGAAGGAAGACGTATGCTGTCTGCAGTCACGTTCTGCAGGACCCTCCTCCCCAGGGTTTAAGTGGAGGGCTGGCTGGAGGGTCTGCCTGGCCCTGTGGCCCCCGCACAGGCGGCCAAGGGCCCAGGCCAAGCCTCCTCGCGGCAGAGCACGTGCTGCCGCCTCTACTCCGACCGACCTCGGCCGGCCTCTCGGGTTTCCCTGATGCCTCCCTTCTCCGTGCAGCCCACGGACTGGGTAGCAGGTGGTTTTATCATTTCTTACAAGGATGCTGTGGCTCTGGCAGTTTGAAGAAGAGGTTACTTTTGAGGTGCGAGCATCTAGAAAAACACAAAAGGACGTGAAGGAGCTGAAAACAAACATTGCCACTTGCGATGTTTGCCGAGGCCTCCCCGGTGTGTGGCTGCCTTCTTGGGCGCTGAGGTTTGGGAGGGGTGTGGAGCGTCTCGTGGTCACCTTCACAGCACTCCGCCTGTTCTGCAGTGTTTCACTGGCCCCGGGTTCCGTGGTTCTGCATTTCGGCATCTCTGCAGTGGAGATGTGACTTCCAGTTGGCAGCCTTCATTTAAGCAGCAGAGTTCTTCCTAGAGATACATGATGTACCGGCGAGTCTCGTCGCCAGTGCCTCCTCAGATGTCGTGAACACACTGTGGAGAGCCCTATGCCCACTTTGTAGATGAAGACACTGAGTCCAGGGGTCTGCCTAGGAGCACAGAGGTGGTAGGAGGTGGGGCGGCTAATCTGCATATGCATATGAAGTCCACCGTGCTAGTCGTGCTGTACAAACCACCATCTTTGTTCGATGTTTTCCCGTTTGGCTATTCATATTGGAGGGGTTTGGTTGGTGATAACCTACCGTGGGAGTCCATCTCCTTCTGTGATTCTGTCAGCTTTGGTTTTATACCTGTTGAGGCTAATTTATCAGGGTCAGCTTCCCCGATCTACTTTCTCCAGGAAATGGAGCCATTATCGTCACCTAGTGACTCCATCCCTCCCTAATTGCGCTTCTGCTCTGGTATTGGTAGAACTGCCCCAGCGTTCCTCTGGTTGGTGTTTGCTAGGTACAGTCACCCCTCGGGGTCTGCAGGGGAGTACGCCGTTCTAGAACCCCCTACAGATGCCAAAATCCACGGAAGCTCAGGTGTATGACAAATACACGTTTTCCTATAACCTACCCAATGCGCTGTATGCTTTAGATCAGCTCGAGGTAATGTGTAATACCTACTACGTGTGAGTGCTGTGAGCAGAGACATCATGAGAAAAGCAATTCTGCACGTTCGGTACAGACATGACTTTTTACCCGATGTTTTTGACCCACACTTGGTTGAATCTGCAATTGCAGAATCCACAAAAGGGAGATTGACTCAGGAGGACCTCAAGCAGTTAGGGGGAAGTGGAATTAAAAATAAATTTATTTTGAAGCAATTTTGAAATCCATGCATAGTTTTTTTTTTCCATAATATGCATTTCTATGAACTTTTTTGAAGGTCTTTCATTTCTCTTTTTCCATACTTTTACTTTGAGCATTTCAAAATCACTACATTTTATGTGCTTCTTTCCCTTTTAAAATAAAGATTTATTTATTTATTTGAAAGGCAGAGTTGCAAAGATAGAGGGGGAGAGACAGACCAACCAGCTTCCATCCACTGTTTTACTCTGCAAGTGGCTGCAACAGGAGCCTGGACCTCCATCTGAGTCTCCCACATGGGTGGCAAATGCCCGAAGACTTTGACCGTCTTCTGCTGCTTTCCCAGACAGATTAGCAGGGAGCTGGATCAAAAGTAGAAGAGCTGGGACTTGAACTGGCACTTGTATGGGACACTTGCATCAAAGGCTTAACCAGCTGAGCAGCAACCCTGGCCCCTATGTATGTTTCTTAAATGCAGCACACAGCCCAAGTTTTTGTTTTTTTTTTTTTAAACTCTTTGACCATATTCTTTAGCTATTTGGTTTAGTGCACTTCATTTTTTTGGGAACATATCTTATTTTTCAATTTTCTTATTTTCAATTTTTCTTCTCTTGTCTTTAAAAATTGATTAAAGAGGTTTTTTTTTTTTTTTTCCAGCTGAGGGCAGGAGAAGGCGCTTGTTTTCTATTTTTTAAAAATATTTATGTATTCTTTTTTGAAAGGCAGAGAGAGAAAGAAAGTGGGAGAGAAGGAGAGAGGGAGGAGAAGGGGGTAGGGAGAGCGGAAGGGATCTTCCATCCACTGGAACTCTTCCAAAATGGCTGCAATGGCCAGGGCTGGTGCAGGTCGAAGCCAGGAACTCCATCTGAGTCTCCTACGTGGGTGGCAGGGGCCCAGGTACTGGGCCATCCTCTAATGCTTTCCCATGCACATTAGCAGTGAGGTGGGTGGAAAGCAGAGCAGCGGGGACTCAAGCCAGCACTCATAGGGGGTGCCTGTGGCTTAGCCCGCTGGGCCACAGTACCAGCCCCAGGTCTTGTTTTCTGGATTCCATTTGTTGCCTCTGTCGATTTGGGGAAAGTATCCTCTGCTTCTGTTCTTTCAGTGGTTTACTTTGAAATTGTCTGGTATGCTTTAAACTCTAAAATTATGTCAACCCCCTCCTATAACGACTTCAATACAGTTTAATCTAAGTACCCTGTCTTGACATACATGTGGTATTTTAGCCTTGCCTTTTGTTAATCTTATGTTATAACTAATATGGTTATTATTATTTTATAAAAATGTTTTATATTTACACCAATTTTTATCATTTTATTTGCTCATCTTTCCTTCCTGCATCTCAGAAAGACTTTTGGATGTTCCTTCTCTGGGTGTTGGGTGCTGGTAAACTATCTCACTTTTTAACCTAAAAACACGGTCATGGTTTGCATATGGTTCATGTGTTGAAATTTAATCCCTGCTGTGAGAGATTAATGTGATGGAAACTTCATCCAAGTGCAGCGTGTAGAGCTGGGGCCTTTGAGGATGGTTAGGCTTAGACCAGGCCATGAGGAGGGAGCCCCCTGATTGAATCCTGGTGGTCTTACACAGGGAGAGCACGCAGGGGACACATGTGCACACTGCATTGTTCTTGCTGAGCAGTGCCCTGCACTGCCTTGGGTTTCTGCCAGCAAGAAGGCCATCACCAGACGTGGACCCTTGCACCTCTCGAACTGTGACCTAAATCAAGCTGCACAACCTCAGGCCTTTCATTATAGTGATGCAAAATAGACACTACAGATATCTTTCCTGTACCTCCAGTCTTGAAAGATGATTTCTCTGCATTCAGAATTTCAAGGTGGCTGTTATTTATTCCACTCTTCTCCACTGTTGCGTTTTGAGATGCCTGTTATTAGCAATGGCATTCCTACATAAATAATGTCGCTCTTTTTCATCTTTTGCACTTTGCAAATATAGTTGTAGATCTAGACACAGATATCTGTTGTTAAAACCCAAGTTTGTGTTTCCTGAAGCTGAGGATTCACGTCTCGCATCAGTTCTAACTAGTTCTCAGCCATCATCTTTTTAAGTCTCTCCTTCACTCTCTTTGCTTTGTCCTTCAAGGACCCCACTCAGACACGTCAGGGTTTTGTGTTCTAACCTCCAAATCTCTTAGTCTTCCCCAGGTTGTTTCCTCCCCAGCCTCTCTGCACCGCTGGGTCTGGGCAGTATCCCAGGTGCATCTTCCAGTTCACTAATTCTTTCCTCGGCTGCATCTGAACTGCCGAGTGTTCAGAAAGTTAGAATTCTAGAAGTTCACATGCTCCTTTTTCAGACTTCCCTGCTCATTTGTCCTGTTGCTTACTCGTTTTTGTAAGTTTGTCTTTCTTTCTTTAAGTATTGCATACATTGTTTTATCCTGTGCTGATAGTTCTAATAGCTGAAGTACCTAGGGGTTAAATGTGTTCTGAGTTGTTGTTATTGTCACTCATTTGGGATGTCTTGCCTCCTTGTTATATACACTTGATCTTAAAATATGGGAGTTCTTTCCACTTTGACCATGGCCTTGTCAGAATAGGATCGAAGTCGGCGAACCCTAAAGGCTTCCATAGCCTCGGCAACTCATGGCTAGAGCCTAGGGAGATTACTGACGCCATAAACAAGAGTGTTAAATTGTTAAATCAACATCAGGAGTCACTGTGTACTTATGTCCCATGTGGGATCTGTCCTTAATAGGTTGTCCAATGTGAAGTAATGATATAGCTAGTACTGAAACAGTATTTTTACACTTGGTGGTTATGTGTGGGTGCAAACTGATGAAATCTTTACTTAGTATATACTAAAGCGATCTTCTGAATATAAAGATAATTGAAAATAAAAAAAAAAACCCTTGGTTTTAAATTGGAAATTATATAGAAAAATAATCAATCTTTTTTTAAAAAAAAAAATCTTGCAGAATCTCTGTCATTAATGTGATGTACACTGTTATTTAATGCTATAACTAGTACTCCAACAGTATTTTTTCACTTTGTGTTGCTATGTGAGGGCAAACTGTTGAAATCTTTATATATACTAAACTGATTTTCTGTATATAAAGAGAATTGAAAATGAATCTTGATGGGAATGGAAGGGGAGAGCGAGTGGGAAAGGGGAGGGTTGCGGAGGGGGGGGGGAGTTGTGGGGGAGGGAAGCATTTGTAATCCATAAGCGGTACTTTGGAAATTTATATTCATTAAATAAAAATAAATAAATAAAATATACTTTATCAGAAAAAAAAAATGGGAGTTCTGTGGGCCTAAATTGAAGGTCCTTTTTTGCCAGAAAGGATTTGTATCAGCTTTTGCTGAGAGCCAGGGATCTTGATGATTTGGGAACATTAGCTCTCTCCACAGGTCCTGACTTAATGTTGGATTCTAGGGTTCAGCATCCCTACCCTGCTGCTAGCTCTAAGGTCAGTAATACTCTTCACAGTGCTCTGAGCCCCTTATCCTCATTTTTTTTTTTTTTTTGACAGGCAGAGTTATACAGTGAGAGAGAGAGAAAGGTCTTCCTTCCATTGGTTCACCCCCCAAATGGCCGCCACGCCGGCGCACTGCACCGATCCAAAGCCAGGAGCCAGGTGCTTCTCCTGGTCTCCCATGGGGTGCAGGGCCCAAGCACTTGGGCCATCCTCCACTGCACTCCCGGGCCACAGCAGAGAGCTGGACTGGAGGAGGAGCAACCGGGACAGAATCCGGCGCCACAACCAGGACTAGAACCTGGGGTGCTGGTGCTACAGGCGGAGGATTAGCTTAGTGAGCCACAGCGCCGGCCCATTTGTGTGTTTTTTTTTTAATTAATTAGTTAATTTATTTGCAAGTCAGTTACACACAGAGAGAATGAGAGGCAGAGAGAGAGAGAGAGAGAGAGGTCTTCCATCCGCTGGTTCACTCCCCAAATGGCTGCAATAGCAGGAGCTGTGCCTATCCAGAGCCAGGAGCCAGGAGCTTCTTCCGGGTCTCCCATGTCAGTGCAGGGGCCCAAGGACTTGGGCCATCTTATGCTGCTTTTCCAGGCCATAGCAGGGAGGTGGATCAGAAGTGGAGCTGCTGGGACTCAAACCAGCGCCCATATAGGATGCTGGCACTGCAGGTGGCGGCTTTACCCGCTACGCCACAGCGACAGCCCCTCTCATTTGTTTACCACTCACTGCCAGATATAATTTCAGCTCACTTTGCCATGAGGTGGGATGGTTCTTGGAGATTTCCCTTACATTTGTGACCCCTTTAATACATTAAAAATACCAGCATGTTTTATCTGGGATTTGCTTATTCTGTGGAGGTAGGATTCTTCAGAGGTGTGCATACAAATGGACACAAATCTGGAGTTGTCAACAGACTTAAGAATTTCCAAACCTTATGTTCTTTCTATTATCAAAAATACAGGCCGGCGCCGCGGCTCAACAGGCTAATCCTCCGCCTTGCGGCGCCGGCACACCGGGTTCTAGTCCCGGTCGGGGCACCGATCCTGTCCCGGTTGCCCCTCTTCCAGGCCAGCTCTCTGCTGTGGCCAGGGAGTGCAGTGGAGGATGGCCCAAGTGTTTGGGCCCTGCACCCCATGGGAGACCAGGAGAAGCACCTGGCTCCTGCCATCGGAACAGCGCGGTGCGCCGGCCGCAGCGCGCTACCGCGGCGGCCATTAGAGGGTGAACCAACGGCAAAAGAAGACCTTTCTCTCTGTCTCTCTCTCTCACTGTCCACTCTGCCTGTCAAAAAAATAAAATAAAAAAAAAAAAATACATGGGAGAATATGTACAACTAAGGGAAGTAGTATTTAGTAAGTTCACTCTGTGTTTTATAGGTTCTCACTACTTGCAAAATAGAGCCCTGTAGCGTGGGAGACTTGGGCATTAGCTAGACAAGGAGGTGCGAGTGCGTGGAAAGCATGTGCAGGAAGCCCTGAGCACTTGGGTAGCCAGGCCAGAGCCTCGGACTGCATCTCCTTGGAAGAGCACAGGACAGCCAAGATCAGAGTGCTTCGCCAGCTTAGACGATTCCACTAAAGGTCCCTGGTGTTTGGCTGAGCCTCCCGGGAAACGTGACTGTGCAGAACAATGGCCCCTTCTTCCTCAGCAGCATCTTGCCGTGCTGTTTATGGGACCCTCACAGCCCCATGAGCTCGTGGACTCAGTGCCCTCTTCCCCAATGCTGTATTCATTCCGTGCACTGTCCATGAGTGGGGAGCAGGGAGCTAAGCAGCATAATGAGGCTTCCCCAGGTCGAGGGCTGCATTGCATCTGTGGGCTCCTCACAATGATAGGGTGGGTGAGACGTGCTCTCTGGGCCTCCACAGCACCTCCATTCCTTCTTCCAGGAAGAGTACTCCCCACCTCTGGGAGAATCACGGGATCCTGTGGGGATGGCAACCAAAGTAGCCCTTTGGTTACCAGGGATCAGTCCAGGGTTACCTGTGGTCTAAGACTGTCCAGGGTCATTATCTGAGATTTTGTGTCTTGACCCTGAGGAGGAAAGTGCTCCCTTTGCTCTTAGATCATGACTTGTTAGTGTCTACACAACCTGTCCTGTTCCCCAGCTCTGGGGGAACCTGACAGAATGAAGATGACACCCAAGAGGGCAGCATCCTGGGGCACAAAGGCCAAGGTCCCTGAGGCCCCCAGACCTGTGGATCTCCTGTAGTTCTTCAGTTCTGGAACACCCTCCCAGGGTGCCGATAAATCTTCCCCTCCCTCCTTTCTTCCAGAGCTACTTTTCTCATCTAATACCTGAACTCATGGCCTATAAATCAGACAAGGGCAGTCTCTTTGCAGACCAAATAAGGATCCTATCAGGCTCCGTGCTTCAGAACAAAAGAATAACCACCTCTACCCCAAAGGCTATCAAGTCAGAGGGAAGACTCTTAAGAATAGAAAAGAGCAGTTTGACATTCTGTGATCAGTATTGACCTGTGTTTATGAAGTAGTTTTTGCTACACAGGTCAGATTTAAAAAAGAAATTCAAAACACAAGAAAAACACAACTTTTTTAAAATTAAATAGTAAACATTCTATATGCATACTTTGATCAATAATTCTTTTTAAAATTCCTCCTCTCACATTAGGCTGCAGACTCCTAAAGGCAGGTACTTTATCTTTTACATCTGTGCACCTACAGTGCCTAGCACCTGGTTGGCATACAGTGAAATGAAATAGTCAGGGGTCTTGTGGATGGATGGACCATCTTAGGTATGGGAATTAATGAAAATAATAAACATTAGCTACTCAGAAGTGATTGATTCAAGGACTTTAGCTTGAGAGCAACATCAATCAAGTCAGTAAACAAATTCTACATGCCTACCTACCATGTGCGTAATTGTGTGCTCAGTGCTTTGGCAAATACTGGAATAGGATTCCTTCCTTCAAGCTATCTTAGTTCTAAGAGAAATAAGCACATATGGAAATAACAGAGCAGAATGTCATATGAGCTAAAGAGGAGACACCGCATGTTCAGCACATGTACCAAGTCTGTGACCCCAGTAAATATTCTAGTTTCTTATAAATACTGAAATTCATCCAAAGAGGTAGTAAAAGGGCCTTTCCACAGGTATGAGATTTCTTTAAGATGTCATAGGTTTCATATTTTACAATTACAGTCAAAGTTCTTATGTTCATTTCCCTTGCATTAAGCCATAGTAATTTGTTGACAAAATCATCCCAAAGGACTGACACTATCATTGAGTCTCTGGTCCTTGTTCTTAGTTCCCATCTAACACCTTGGAGAGGAGTGGAATTCTCCAAAGTGCTCCACTAACCAGTTGTACAAATGCCAGCCTTGCTTTTTTTAAAAATTTTATTCACAAACAAAATTATATATATATATTTATATATTTAACATGAACAGTATATATACAACATATATACAGTGTGGAATGGCTAAAATGAACTAATTAACAAATGCATTACCTCACATACTTATTTTTTGTGACAGTACTTAAAATCCACTCTGTTAATGATTTTCGAGAAAACAGTGTGTTGCTGTTAACAGCAGTCACTATGTTATGCAATAAACCTCTCGGACTTATTCCTCCTATGTAACTGAGGCTTTGTACCCTGTGACCAGCGTCTCCCAACCCCATCCCCGACACTAGCCCTGGTAACCACCATTCTTCTGCCTGCTTCTATGAGTTCAACATTTAGGGTTCTACCTACGAGTGAGTTCACACTGTGAACCCTGTTCCTCACCCAGCTTATTTTGCTGGGCATAATGTCCTCTAGAGGGTCTCTCTTTGGTCATTTTTGGGAGGCTGAACAATGTTTCACTGTGTACATACATGTTTTCTTGATCCATCCTTCTGCTGATGGCCACACACATTGACTCAGTACCTAGCCTATTGTGAATAATGCTTCCGTGAGCATGGGCATGGAGGTAGCTCTTCAACTGACCAATTCCGTCTTCTTTGGTAACATACTCAGTAGTCAGTTTGCTGGATCATATGGTAGTTTTATTTTTAATTTTTTGTTTCCCATAGTTAGCCTTGTATTTTTGAGCATAGATTTTTCCATCAGTAACCTGTTTCCATATCCTTCCCTCCAAACTAAAGCAAAGTGTGGAAGGAGGAGGAGGAAGACAGCCATTTCCCTCAGCCCCCTCCAAATAAGATGGGCTGCAATCCTAGCACCCCAGGATATCTTAACATTGTTCCCCATTGTGGGAGGCTGCCGCCGTACCAAGCTGCAGCAGCGTTGCCCTCCACCAATTCCTGTCAGCCATTGCTCCATCTAGCTGGTCTGAGAAGGCCTCGGGGAAGTTATTTCAGCACCTGCTTCTCAGACAGCCCCAGAGCCTTGGAACAGCCCAGGAACCCTGTCTTCCCACTGCCACGTCCCTCCATGTTGCCCCCACAAAGTAGGAAGACTTGAAAAGTATGGCAGGTCTCATTATAAAAGCTTCCTTTCCAGACAATTCATTAATGTCAAGAAGCAAAAGCTAGTGAAATCACAGATACTTCCAAGTTTTCAAGGGCATATCTCAAGTCTGAGTCAAGTTTTTGAGCACACCTAACTTTTCATGGGAAAATAAATCTTTAGAAACCAGGAAGTTAAAAGGAGACACGTCCATTCTTAGTTCAGAGAGCTGGAGAGCTAAAGAAATTTTCAAGGAACATGGGTAACTTTCTGCTGGCTGTCAGATAATAGTGCTTCCAAGTTGTGGTGAAGACAGATGAGACAAGACGTGTAAATTGCTTAGCACAGCACCTGTCACATACCAAGTGCTCAACTGCTAATGTGTTGAGGGCGATTATGTTTATTTAACGCCTAATTTAACAGGAGGAGTTTACCTGGACCCACCCTTATCTTAGAAACCACCAAGCCTCTCTACTCCCTCTTCCCATCAGTGAGATAACGTGACACTGTGTAGGATATTTCTGTTTTTAAGATAGAACTATATATCTTCTGTTGTTAATTCTTAACACAGTCTTTTAAACATGGCTGTTCTGTATTGTCTGCAACCCCAAAATAAGTTATCTCACATATTTAGTTTCCTATAAATCAATTTCCCACCTAGGAAAAAGTTCACTTACTCCTATTATATTAGCCTGCTCATATTCATTCATTTCACAAATTTTTTTTATGAGGCGACCATGTACCTGGAACCTTGCTGAGCCCTGGAGGTTCATAGCGAAAGAGAGCACTCCTGCCTTCACAGAGCTCACAGCGAATCAATATGCCTGATGAATGAAAGAAATTCTTACTTTGGAAAATAATTCCAACTTCTTCCGACCAAATATTTTATCAGAATTCATAATTGGTAACCAGAATCATTTCTCATTCCCACTGTACATTCTTGCTAAAAGATGCTAATAAGAAAAGGAATGATAAAACAAAATGGGCAAAGAAAGAAGGATATGACTTGGGCAACCCATGAATTAATCAGGCCCTGAATAATCAAGAGGTGATATATAAAACGTAAGTATCATAGTTCATGCCTTCTTAAATAATTAAACATATTAAAGGAAGGACAAAAAGACCACATTTCGGGAGAAATTAGTAGCCTCAAGGCAGAGGGTGAGCAAAAAAAAGTGCTCAATAGAACCATTTCTGAGCCTTTTCCATATCGTGGCAAAGCAAGCAGACAGAGGTGAGCTACGTGGATTCTCCTGTATATTTTGCGGTAGTGAGTCCCAACCTAGAGGTCACAGAGTTATTATAAGGCATCTGGGGAGCTGCCTGTGCATGGGCACTCGCACAACAGGAGCAAGTGCAGCTGCCATTATAAGGAGATTAAAAAAAAAAAAAACATTAAACGGTATCTTCATACTTGAAGAGGGTTGACAACTGTGGGCTTAAAATATATGCTGATGTGCTGTCATGAAAATAGGATTAAAAGGAGCCAGAGAAGGGTCACTGAAAGGAGGAGAGCGAGCGAGAGACTTCAGACAAGACAGAGAGAGGAGAGAGAAGAGAGAGACGGGGAAAGAACAGGAGGGGGAAATGCACATGGATGTGGGAGGGCATTCTTGGAGTCACGGTCAACTCCACTCCTTCTCTTTCTCGATGCTGTACCTCCGACAAGTCACCTACCCTCCGGTGAGTTCTGTCACTTCATCCTTAGCGCAGAAACAATGATGACCGGAAGCCTACTGCACAGCCCTGTGGTTGGGGTTGGATTGGGGCCCAGGAAAGCTGGAGGTGTGGTTCATTCTGAGCCTGAAGCCCTGGAATCAGGGGTGCCCATGATGATGGTCCCAGCCCAGGGCCAGCAGGGCTGAGACGAGGTGTCCCAGATCAGCAGCAAGGCAGGAAAAAACGGGTGAATTGCTCCCTCCTGGCCTATGTCCTGCTCGGCCCCTCCAAAGATTGGGCAATGCCCAGCCCCAGTGGGCAGGACAGTCTGCTTTACTGAGGCCACACAATCAAATGCTAAGCTCATCTGGAAACACCTTCGCAGACACACCCAGAAACTAAGCTTAATCTGCACAGCCCCAGGCCTACTCAACGTGACACATTGAATTAACAACAGCAGCTACACAGGACGCACACACAGAACGCTATGTGCAACACACCGAAAGTCCTCACCTGTTAGCTACCACCGTCGCATCACCGGGCATTTACCCAGGAGAGCTTTCATGGTCTTACCTGTTAGCAAATATCTGAGTGCTGGTCAGTTCTCGTCTTTATCAAACCGGATTGGTCAGCACTTCTGATTGGGTTAGAAACGACCATTTTGCCAAGCCCCCCTCCCCCACCACTACCACCATGAGGATCTAGTGGAGGCAGCCAGGGGCAACGCACATACTCGAAGATCTAAGCCATGAAGAAGCAGGTGCAGGATGGCAGCCGGGGTCAGGACTGACAGGAGCCCAAGGCCAGACATGGCCAGGGTGCCGCGGGGCCTCTGTGTTCCTGCCTCTCTCCCCTCTGTCTGCCCAGGGCTGTCAGCTGCAGTGTTTTAGAGCATCTTTCTCTGTGAGTCTGGCACCAAAACCGCCAGCAGTCCTGGGCATGATTCACCCCCAGATCACCAGAGAAAAGATCCACTTACAAGGAGAGGATTCTGAGTGGCCACGTGCCCATCTCTGTGTTCCAGGAAACCATAGGATGGGGAGGAGGGGAAGGATTCCTCCTCTACATGTGAGGGTTCCGCTCCTTGATCCCAGAACAGAGAGAGCCGAGCAGATGCACAATCTGTTTTTTCCTTTCAAGATTTATTTGAAAGGCAGAGTGATAAGAGAAAAGGAGGGAGAAAGAGAGAGAAAGAGAGAGAGAGAGAGAGAGGTCTTCCGTCCAATGGTTTATTCCCCAAATGCCTACAACAGCAGGGCCAGGCCAAGCTAAAGCCAGGAGCCGGAATCCCCATCCGGGTCTCCCACATGGGTGGCAGGGACCCAAGCACTTAGCCAAGTGCATTAGCAGGGTGCTGGATTGGAAGCAGAGCAGCCAGAACTCAACCCAGCTCTCCAGTATGGGTTGTGGGCATCACAAGTGACAGCTTAACCCACGGCACCACATCGGCCCCAGAAACACAATCTTGATACAGTCACTTATCAAACATTCACTGAATACCTCCTGTGTGCCCAAACCTATAATCAGTACTAAAGTCACAGACACGGCCAAGGTGGACATGCTCTCTGGTCTTGTGGAGGGATGGAGAAGTTGAATCTTCTTGGAGGCACAAGGCACATGCTGATCACATACACACACACACACAGACTCTTGGGGGGAAGTCTCAAAGCACCTTGAGCTGGTGGGCTTCCATCACCAGCCCCGAAGCCCCCAGCACAGGCCTCTTCCCTTCCCTGGTTGACCTGGAATCCCCTGCTTAAATCAGCCACTTAAGTACCCGTTTATCTTCCCTCCTAACCTTCAATTGTAGTCCTTTAGAAACCTATTGAGATCCAGTGATGCAAAAAAGACACTAGCTAGATTTCCAAGGAAATTTGCATGCTCAGAATGATGAACCAACAGTAGGGAGACCTGGTGAAGTGTTCCAGATGAACCCAGAACAAAGGAGAAGAAAGACGAGGAAAATGGGTGTACCGGAGTGTGCCATCTGTGAGGACCGGGGCTTGGAGGAGTCAGCGGGGGCTCACTGCAGGGTGCTGTGGACCTGGGCTGCAACTTCTCTCTCGCAAGCATGGGAGTCCTGGGGCTGTGTACACAGTGTTGTGTTTATGTGTGCATATGCCTCAGATGTTTTTCATGTGAATATTTTTAAATTATGCGAATGGTGGCAATCCTGTTTGAACACGGCTTCATTTGGGAATACCCCGAGGCTCTCAAGAACGGGAAGTGACCCGTGTCTCTCTCTCAAACTTTAGGAAGCTCTGGCATCAGCCTCAGTGAGTACCTACTGTGTGCCAGACCCTATGCCTTGCCCTCCACACATGTTCTCACTTATGATGGAGGTGCTCTGGTTTCACCAAGGAGGCAGTGAGGCGGGGAGGCAGGTCTCTGCTGAAGGGGCGGGGCCAGGAGGTGACTGTGGTCTGCTGGGCTCCCAGCTCAAACCTTTCCCTCCCTGCCACTCGTCCAGCAACACCCATTCCTGAGCGAGGTGGCCGGTCTGGAGTGACGTTTTCTCTTTGTCGCCAGATGAACTAAATAAGAAAGATGTAAATTTTCACAAGGATAAAAATATTCCGTCTGAAGGTTACATTTTTAAATTCTTGGGATTTTGTTCTTTTTATTTTTCAGCATTAAGAAGTATTTTTATGGTGATGGTGTAGGTGGTAGGATGGCTGGATTTTTGTTGTTGTTGTGTTAGTTAATAAAATGCTGGCAGTCCTACTTGAGTGCCCTCAAAGTTTGTGTTTTCAGAACTCGCTGTGCCGTGAAGCCTCAAAGTCATGAAGGCACAGCTGCACCTAGTGTTGGCATCTGTGAGAGGTGCTGGCACGCAGCAGTGAGGTTTGCATCCGCTGTATCTGGGAGGCTAGCTCCACTAGCGGCAGGTCTCGCCCTGGGCTTACAGCCTAGGAAAGTGACGCTTGGAGAGGTGGGGTCCTGGGCCCAAGCCCTCCGCCTGCACTGCCTTGCGGGGTGGAGGTTGCTGAGCTGAGTCTCCCTGCCTTCAGTGTGCTTCCCACACCTACCCCCCCCCCAAAAAAAAATAGCCCTCCTCCCCATAGCCTGCCAGTCAACTTCCTTTTCCTAAAAGTTAGACAGTGTTTCTGTTGCTTACAACCGAAGAACCCCACTGAGCGCGACCTCCTCCCATTCCCCAGCCACCTGAGACACAGTCTCACTGCCCTTCCTCTTGTATCTTCCTGGAGCCCAGCCTTGCTCTTACCCGGAGGCCGAGGCAGATCTCAGAGCTGCATTCGCAGCAGCTTGGAGGGCCAAGGCCGGCTTTTGTGGCACTCTG
The DNA here is from genome assembly GCF_033115175.1 of Lepus europaeus. Taxonomy (NCBI): domain Eukaryota; kingdom Metazoa; phylum Chordata; class Mammalia; order Lagomorpha; family Leporidae; genus Lepus; species Lepus europaeus. The sequence goes on from NC_084843.1 coordinate 31,282,030, forward strand.
CTGGTGCTCCGGCTTGGCAGGACTTCCCAGAGAGCCTCCACAGGGAAGCGGTGGACTACGCACTTCTGTCCTTTGTTGGCCAGGGACACTGTGAAGTCAGATGCTTTCCCCAGAGCTCTTGGCAGTTCAAAGGGGTCTCTCAGTTCAGTGCCAGGCTGGCTAGGAGGAGTGGGCCAGCTACTGCTTCAGCCCGCCTCGCATGTTGGTAATGGCCTTGGCACATGTATGTGGCCTGCCCTGGGTGTGCAAGGGTTGGAGGGTAGTGTTCCCCTGGAAGGGCTGGTGGGTGGTTTTCTTGGGAGCATGCACATTTGGTCTACGTGGGGGATGTTGGCACTTTGCAGCGGCAACTGCACCTCTGGGCTGACCAAAGGCTGTTGTCACTCACGCCCCAGCTCATCCACAGTGACAGCTGTGCAATGTGGCCTCGGTGTGGCTGCCAAATATGGCTGTGGCAGGCACACCGCACACAGGAGGAGCACCTGCTCTCTTCATCAGGGAGAGAAGAATCCGGCTGGCTCTCTGGACACATTAGCCCTCTGCAGAGAAGGGACAGGGTCTGGCTGGAGGGAATGGAGCAAGCTGTAAACCAGCTTATTTCCTGGGAGCTCTGGGATAAAGGAGAGAGAATCTGTCAGCTCATGGACTAGAGATGGCTAATGAGGCCAGCATGTTTACAACGTGAGAAAATGTTGACAAATAGAGCCAAGGTTAATACTATACATAGCAACTACAGCAGTGGTAAGACTCACAGCAGAACTTAACTGTGGTCCATTTTTTTCTTTATTTTTTCTTTTCTTTCTTTTTTTTTTTTTTTTTTTTTTTTATGCCTGGCACTTGCTCTCCCTTCTCAAAAACATCCGTCTTGCCTAGCAAGAGGTTGCTTCTTGCCTTTTGTGGGTAGTTTTGGTAAAATGGTAATCAAGGAAACTGCCCTCGCTCCACAGACCCCTTCCTGGAGCTTCTTCCATTAGGTGCCCAGGGGATGAGCCAAGAGATGGGCACAAGTCCCAAGCGCGTCCAATCTGAATCTCCCCCAAGTCTTTCATTTTGGGGTAGGACGATGAAGGATGGAAGAATCATTTGGAATGTGGAATCATTTGGAATCATTGTTGCTGCAGCACCTGAGCTAGGCTGCCAGAAGGTTCAGGCTGCTTCTGGAGCTGTCTGTTCTGAGCCCGGCCCTCCGGTATTCCCTTTGAACCAGTGAGATCCCCCACAGCCTGCCACGCAATGTCCTTTTCCTATAAATGTGGCAGAGTTGCTTCGGTTGCTTAGAACTGAAGAACTCCACCAAGCATCACCTGTCCACGTCAGTGCTGCCGTCCGCATGGAGGCTGCTGGACAGTCCAGTTACTGCATCCCTCAGACGGTGCAGGACCCCTCCCCCCCATCTGAAACGACCTCGGAGCCTGTTCTGTGTCACACAAGAACACAAGGCCTTATGACCATGCCTCAGTTTGGACCCAGAATGACATTGCCAGCTCAATCAGCTGGTTATTCACCAGCTTGGCTACAAATGCCAAAAAGCCTCTTGACTGTTTCCAAAAATAAACTCCAGCCTCACAGGATGAGGATCTGCCACCATTGTGCTTATTCCAAATAATGTGGCATCAATTTGAAGAAAATCCTCAAGGGAGCCCCCAGAGTGTCTGGAACAATGGCAGCAGCCTTGGGATAGATACATGGCATCTCTGATGACTGCTCAGAGAGGGGAGGCAGATTCATTTGGATGGATTTATTCGGTGTATTCATTAAATAGCCCATCTCATTATCTAAACTGCACAGTCTGCAGCGGAGACATGTGTCCAAACCTAAGAGTTAGATTTTTTAAGGACCCTTTGGAAATTCCCCAACCTGCAGCCCACGACCCTTCCTCTCCCCTTAGACACGGCCACACGAGGACTTTCCCCTTCATGTGGGCAGCACATGAGGATCCGCAGGCAGCAGCTATTGTCTCTTGTTCGTAAGCAGCAAGTGTATCCTCTGCCCAAGGAGGGACTACGAATCTAAAATAAGAGAACATCAGCAAACCTCTGACTTAAAGACCCTTGTGTAGGCATCCTGAATGCTTTCTTGCTTTCTAGGTTTTTCTTAGGTTGGGGAAAGGCTTGCCAATAGGTTTCCCAAAATGAAAGTGTGTGTGTGCGCATCTATTTGGATGGCACTGTGGGTCCCAAACTGAAACATTCGAATTTGTGGCATACCCCTTCCCACACCCATCTTGAAAAGGCCGCCTGTTCTGCAGCCATACGGTAGGGCAGGGGAATAGACAAACCCTTGGTCATCCATCCCCATGCCCTTGCTGGGCTGGAGCCTTGGCCATTCCACCATTTGAAGAATCCCACTTTCAGGCCTGGGGCAGAAGAGACCCAGTCGTTCTTGATGTGCCTTTTGATAGGGAAACAAAGGAGGAGTGAAGCTTTCAGAATTGACTTCTGTCTCTCGGTGTCTTGATTTCCATCTCTTTGTGATGAAAAGATCACAGCCCGGAGGAGGGGCGGGAGAGAAGACATCTCCACTTTTGGCAGGCTCCAAGACATTCTTGGATTATTTATTTGTTCTGTAACTCATTTCTGTCAAACATCCTTTTTCTATCTCTTGTCATAAAAAATTGAAATGCTAGTTTCTCAGTAGATGTCCTGGATTTAACTATCTATCTGACCTTGGACAAATTATTTAACCTCTCCGAACCTGTTTTCTTGAGTGTAAGCACAGAACCTGACATAACATAGGTGCTCCATAAGTATGTGTGGGTGTGTGGGATGACATCTATGGTCCCCCCAGCTTTACCTCCCTCCTGGCTTCCCTGGGGATTGGAGGAGGGGTCTAACCGTGGTGGACATCACCATTGCCCCTCGGCACGGTTCATATTTGGTTGATGCTTCCTCACAAAGACACCATTTTGCGTTCTCCTGTGCACGCTGTGTCACCACATTAGCCTGAGTCTGGGGTTGAGGGTCCTGGTGGTTTACCCAAACAAGTTGCTATTGAGTGACCATTGCTCGGTGCTCTGGGCTTTTGCGTGTCAAAAGGTGTTTATTCATTTGCTCTGTGTGTTTGAAAGGCTCTCCTCAGCAACAGTCTCCCCACATGGCTCCAGTCTTCGTTGTCTGTGTCGTGTCAGCCCCGACAAACAGGAGAGACCACGAACTTTGCTCACATGTTGTGAAGCTCTTTTCACGGCTAGTTCCCAGTTGGCAAGTGCCTGAATTCACACAGTGAGGTATTTCTAGAGTTAATACTACTCTTTTGTGAAGTTGATTTACAAAGTGGGTCCCCTAGAGGCTCGCCCCATAATCCGAATTGTCAACTGGGGACTGCTAGAGATTGATGATGGGGGATTATGATTGTCTACGTGTTGCACTTTCATCCAATTTTCTGATGTGTTTTGGTAATGATGTTGACAGTTGTGTGAAGATCTGTTACTGAAATTAAAGCCGCCGCAGCAGCATTTTTGAGCTTGATGATTAGATTTGATTAGATCGGAGTGGGTTTTACTTCTCCCTCCGAGTCAGCAGAGATTTACCGTCCACCGACTGATTTAACTTCGTGCTGGAAGACAGTTAGCGACATAACCTATCCTCGGAAAAGGAGGTATCATGGAACCTCAGGTCGAAACTCAACCTTGTTGGGCTTTGTGTTGACCCTGAAGGGTTGGAGAATGTTCACATTACCTAAGGTGTCTACCCATAAAGCATCACAGAGACATTAAACGCTCATGCATTTTGGTTGGTGTAAGTATTGATGAGCGTCTTCCCACAGTAGCTACCATTTGAGTGAGTCAGAAGCTTTCATGAAATCAGATAATGTAAAGAAGAATAGGATTATGGTTTCTGGATTCTTGATGCCACTGGCAAGAGGAAGGAGTACCCAGCCATTTATGAATCTGAGTCTTGATGTCTCAAAGCCACAGAGAGATCCCATGCACAGGATTTCCTATACTGTGACAAGTGCAGTGTCACTTTGCCTGTGACTTCTCAAAATAATTACAGCCAATAATTCCCAAAAGAAAAACTGCAAATGACCGACAGGGAGAAAAAAAAAAAAGCTAAGGTTTTTCAAGGTGCAATAAAGTCAGACTCTAGTTTTAACGAACAGAACTAGTAAGACTTTAAGCAGATTATACTGTTTAGTGCTGAGATGGATATTTTCATGAATCACTAGAGGGAGTTTGAAAACCTGGCAAGAAGTTTGTCAAGAAGTACTAAAAACCTTAAAAACACACAGACCCGTTGACATTATAATTCTCCTTTTCCAACTCTGTCCTACAGAAATAATCAGAAATATAGGATCAAAAATTTATGTGCAAGTGGTGCTGCTTGGGTGCCTGCTCTGTCTCTGATCCCACTTCCTGCTAATGCGCACCCTCGAAGGCATATGATGGCTCAAGTACTTGAGTCCCTGCCACCATGTGGGAGACCCAGACGCAGTTCCTGGCTCTAGGCTCTGGCCAGATCCAGCCCTGGCTGTTGCAGGCATTTGGAGTAAACCAGCAGATGGAAGATACCTCTCTCTCTACCTCTCTCTCATTGTTGTAGAGCCTTTCAAATAAATAAAAATAAACATTTAAAAAAATTATATGCAAAAACATTTATATTTGTTTTACCTTTTTATAACAGCAAGAAAGCAACTTTAATAGCTATTAATTAATAAAATGGTTAAGTAAATAATGGAATATCAGCATGATGAAATACTATGTGTTCCTTAAAAATTCCCCTCAAAGAGTAATGTCTCAGGATATGAGACAAATGTTCATATTATAACTAAGAGAAAGAAGCATAATATAAACCTTGATGTAGCACAATACCAATTTTGTGAAAATTTTAGGTATGCACAGAAAAGGACTAGAAGGAAACATATCGAAGTGTTAGAAGTTATTCTAGAAGGAAACATATCGAAGTGTTAGAAGTTATTCTGGGTGGTTGATTTCAAGGTGATTTTTATTTTCTGGTTTTTTTTCAAATTTTTGTAAAATTGGCTCAAAATTTTTGTTTTACAATCAAGAAAAATTTCTAACAATCATAATCCCAGCATCCATAAGGTCATTTTTTTTTTTTTTTTTTTTGGCAGCATCTCAGATCCTCAGGAAGAGAACAGGGGGAAAAATGTGTTTCTCTATACCTAATTTAAGTAGAAATTCCATTGGCTCCAGGTGCCTCATTTTTTTCAGTTGCTTGATGATTTTCTGCACCTTGTCGAGAAAATCAGAGGGATTCTGCAGATTCTTTTGTCTGCTGTTGGAGGACGGAGTTGAAGCCTTCACTGACAAGTCTTCAGAAAAGCTCTTTTCAGAGCCCAGGGGCAGATTCATCCTGACTTAGCAGCTCTCCATCCAATACTAGCTTGGGAGCTGGCGCCTAGCATGTATGGGTATGGCGCTGAAATCTACACCAGCATGAGCTGTATGTAACATGTTGGGAGAGTACTAGACACCGTCAGGGCTCCTTGCTCCGTCTCTGCGCCAGAGCCCCTGCCTGGTGTGCAGGTACTTCCATCCCCCGCCCTCTGGGTGCCGTTGATGAGCTGTGGCGGGAAGAAGTTGGGCCCCATGATGTAAGGTGTCTCCAGCTCCAGCCTGATTGGCTTCCGTGGCACTTGGTGGGGGTCACTTCCTCCCCCGCCCCGCCCCCCATGCTTCTTTCCCCTGATAAGACTCTAATCCAAAGGCTCCTATTTTTTAGAAGCTACAATTTTTCATTCAGGTTAAAAACACAGCAGCCTGTGATCTATAAAATCAGAAGGGGGTGGCTCAGGGTGATATCCATTCCTTGGTGACATTGAGATGGCTGAGCTGGTCTACAGCAAATCGGTGTGGCAGGAACAGAGACGTGTTGGCCACCTTGTGGCCTCTAAGGCCTTGGCCTTGCACACTGCAGTGTGGCCATTTGATCAACATCATTACACCCTCATTATTCTTAAGGACCCAGTTATGACCTTCAGTGGAAGTGAATCCAGGACTTCCTCACAGGCACTGCTGATGATGGATTGAAACTCACCCTACAGAGGTAGGCTTTTGACCTAGTAGTTAAGGTGCCCACGTCGCATATCAGCGTGCCTGGGTTCAGGTCTCAGTGCCAGCTCCCAATTCCAGCTCCTCGCCACCCGGAAAGGCAACAAGTGATAGCTCAAATCACTGGATCCTTGCCACTCCCGGATGGAGTTCCTGACTCCCAGCTTTAGCCTGCCCCAGCCCTGGCAGTTGTGGGCATTTAAGGAGTGAACCAGTGGGTTGTAGTAGTAGTAGTAGTATTTGTTGCCCAAATACTACTACTACTAATAGTAATAATAATAATAATAATAAAACCCCACTCTTGAGTTGGCAGGTGTGACGCTCTTGCCGTGCAGCATGGCACTGGAGGTGCTAGAGGCTTAGAAGCATGAAGAAGTTCTAGACACACGTTCTAGAAGTTCTAGAGACATGGTCTCTGATTTAACGAGGAGGTAAAACCCAAACATTTGGCCAAAACCTGAAATTAAAGCAAATGTGTTGCTAGAAGCAGAGCCGTTTCTCAGCACCCACGTTCCAGGTGGGTGGCAAGGGGCAGTCCTGGGGCTCCTGCCATGCGCACCCGGCGCTGTGCTGAGCTCTGTGCGCGAATCCTCTCCTCCGACCCTCCGCACTCCTCGGGAATAGATGCCCTCATTCCTTTGCTTACAGAGGAGCAGAGGTTTAAGAAACTTCCCTGAGGCTGCTCCAGGTTGCAAAGCTAGAACTCAATCCCAGGGCTCACACCAGCCATCCGACCAGTCCTTAGTGTGGTTGGAAGAGTGACCTGGAGTTTGTTAAAGGGACATCCCCCAGGCCTTTGGAGCTTTTCCACCTAGGCCTTCTGGGGAGGGCCCATTGGGAAGTGGAGCTTAAAGAAGGACTCTGGTGATTCCTAGCGACAGACAAGCTTGGGAGAGATGGGATTTGACACGACTGCAGTGGTTTCGCCTGCCTGCATGTTAGAATCATCTGGGGAGCTTTTAGAACAAATACCAGCGCCCAGCTCCACCCCAACACGTTCTGATTTAATTGTACTGGGTGGGTCCCCGGTGTCAGCATCTTAAAGCACTCCAGGTGATTCTAAAGTGCAGCCAGGGTTGAGAACCACTGCTCCGCTGCCTCAGCTGATTAAAATTAAATCAACCTGACTTACTCTAAAAAAAACACTGGTAAAAGAAGAATCACTCGGTGCTGGCCAACTGTCTCCCACCTCCAGTCCAGCAATCAGAGCAAGGCCTGAGAAGCCCAGGGGCCAGCAAGGTGTGATGCACCGCTTGCACCCACTCGACTCTCCAGCTCTCCACTCAACACCACGCTGATGCCCTGAAGGAGCTGCCTAGGCCAGAGCTTTGACAAAGAGGAGGATTCGCTGCCTCCTTTACCACAGCGCTTCTCGAGCTTGGAGGGCTTGTTACAGCAGGCTACAGGGCCCCATCCCACAGTTTCGACAAGCTGGGTGCTGCTCAGACCACTGGCTTAGCGTGGTTTTTTTGTTTTGTTTTGTTTTGTTTTTATTTTATTGAAGGCTAGCCAGACAGAGATCCTTCATCCACTGGCTCACTCCCCAAAATGCCTGCAACTGCCAGGGCTGGGTCAGGCTGAAGCCAGGAGCCAGGAACTCCATCCAGGTCTCTCATGTGGGTGGCAGGGACTCAAGTACTGGAACCATCACCTGCTGCCTCCCAGGGTATGCATTAGCGGGAACTGGATTGGAAGCAGAGGTGCCAGGACTGGCACTGGTGCTCATGGGATATGGGCATCCCAAGCTCTGTCGTAAAAGCTGCTCCAAATGCCCCCACTGGGCCCAAGCCCAGGCTTAAGGGGTTTGTGCTTTGGAGGCAGCATCACCCTGACGCAGCTTTCAACTGGGGATTGGACCCTTTGACCATAGTGTTTGCAGGGAACCCCACAGACATCCACACGTCTCCTCCCACAGTCATGGGTTATTACACACACTTGCAGCCTCCAGTGCTAATCCATGCAATCTCTCAGCAGAGTGCACGTGACGGCTCACAACTGCCAGGCCGTGTTGTAACGTCTAGAAGGAGAGGGCAGTCGGGTCAGACCAGAGTCACCTGCAGCGAGCTCTGGGAGGGAACCACCACCCACACTAAAAGTCAGCAGCACGGTTCAGGGGGTGGGAAGTGATGTGCAGATGGCAAATCAGGGTGAGGGAGTCAGCTTTAGACTGGGAGAGGCAGAAGGCCTCTCTGAGGGCGGACATTGCAGCTGAGAGTGGAATGACACAGCAGGAGAGCCCTTAGAGCCTCCCTCTCAGGAATGTGGCAACTGGGTTCTTAAGATAGTGAGGGCATGGAGGGGTGGCCAGGGGCGGGAGTGAGCTGGGCGAGTGTGCAGAACAGGAAGCAAGCCCAGGCTGACAGGGCAGTTCTGGCCTCACCACCAGCTCCTGGCATCCCTGTGATACCAGAGCAAAGAGGGTCTTTGTCCCAGAAACACTGGTGGCCAAGGGATCGGGCAGGGACGAGATGGACTTGACGCTGTGCTTCTCAGATTCTCACGTGCACACAAATCACTGGGGACCTTGTTAACATGGAGCTCCTCCCTCGGGAAGTCTGGGGCAGGGCCTGGGAGTCTGGATTTCTGAGACGCTCCCAGATGGTCTAACTCTGCTGGTCTGTGGACCGCATTTAGGTAGCAAAGTCTAATTCACCGTGGGTGCCAGCATGGCCATTTGGCCAGAGTTAGCCGTCAGGGTGAGCGTGATTGCCTGGTCTGGCCACTTGACCAGTGGACGACAGCTGGGAATTAACCTCCCCCACCTGTGGTCCAGTGTCAGAGGCTGACATTTCAGATGCTGACACACGCTGGGCGCTGGGCGCTGGGCGCTGGGCGCTGGGCGCTGGGCGCTGGGCGGAGGCTGCGGGACCGCCCCTGCCCCCGGGGAGAGCAGACAGGCTGGAGCCCCCTGCTGTGTGAAGCCCTGCCTTTGTCTTGGGTGCGGTTTGGGGCAGCTTGTCGCTTCCCCACCACTCTGATTTACGCTCGTGAGGTGCTCATCAGTTCCAATAGGAAACTTGTTGAGATATTTTAGGTTTCAGTTTTGATAGCAAAAAGCATCTCCATAAAGCCAACATTTCTTTTTTCAGCTCCGTTTCCAAGGCAGGCATAGCTGCCTCCTGGCTTCCTTGCTAAGCACATCTTGTTCCTCTCGGGGGTCTCCGAGCTGACTTCCTCTCCAGGCTACTTCTCCAGGCTCACATTTGGATTGGTGCCCTGGAGAGTCACCATTCAGAGTCTCCCAGGGGGAAAAAAATATATCAGCCTAGATTGTAAACAGCTGGCTTGCTCTCTCCCAGCAGGAATGTCATCACACTAGCCGCTGGAGCCAAGGCAGTGGAAAAGCGCACAAGGCTTGGTTTGGGGGCTCCTCCTCAGTGCCTGCTCCCTTGGGCGAGCAGAGCCAGTCCTGAACAAAGCCGCTGAAAGGCGAAGGGCGCTCCTGAGCCTCGCTCCCTCTCGCTCTTGTGCCAGACGGCATCCTAGAGCCGCTCCTCCCCAACCCTAGTATTCCAGACATCACAATTCAGCACCTGTCACGCCGAGCAGCTCGCCAACGGACTTACAGAGCCTGTCACAAAAGATGCCTGAGCAGAGGCCCCGTTATCAATTACCCTGGGCCCTCTTAGCTGTCAGGGGCCCACCTGGCCCAGCTGTTCAGAACTTACCCATAAATCCCAGGCAAGCCCCATACTAATTTGGCAGAAAACTGCGCGTGAATACCAAGTGCACAGAAACACGTGGCTCGTGCCACCCCCTTCCTGGTGACATCCCGAAGGTCCAGCAGAGGTTCTGAGGGGGAATCCGCTTCACACCTGTCCCCAAAATGACCCTTGCACCCAAACTAACAAAAATGGCCGAACTAGCCTGTCTTGGTTGGCATTTTGTTCAATTCCACAAACACTTACGGAGCCGTGGGGAGGAACTTTGCCAGCCGCTCAAGGAGAACCGGATACACAAGGTGCAGGCCTGTGTTCAGGAGGATCGTACTCTATCAGAGCTGAGATCCTAGACACATCTACAAATAGCGAGTAGAATGTGATGAAGCCTGGGCAGAAGCAGAATGGAAGGGTACTGGGGCTGGGTGGGCGAGGCGAGGACTCCTAACCAGGGAAGTCTGGAGCCGTCTCCAGGAAAGGCCGGCAGTGGGGCGGGCTTGCCCTCGGAATGGATGGGGTTTCAGCCAGCGCATGAGCATACCGAGTGATGCTCAGCCTTGCTTCTTAGCGTGAAACTCTTGCCACGCGTCAGACACTCTTCTAAGTGCTTTGCCCACCATGAGGCGGGTACTCATGCTATCCCCCCATATCACAGGTGAGACGGCTGAGGCCTGGCCAAGTCAGCTAACCTGTCCAAACCAAATACCAAATACCAGTCCGTGTGGAATCTGTGACTTGAAGCCAGGTGGGGGAGCCGGTGGTGCCCAGACTGTTAGCTCTTGTGCCTCTGTGTGCGAGGCGTTGGGTTCTCTTTGTCCTGGTGGTCGTGTTTAAATTGCGGATGAGCTCTGCCAGCCTTGTGAGAAGCAGAGTGAGCACTGAGGACCTACTGAAGATGTTTGTTTACGCCTCACCGCAGGCTTTTGAGCCACCTAATCAGTGCAGGAGAGCGAGCAGGCAGCAGCCCGCCCTGCTGAGCTCTGGGAAGCCCAGATCGGGCTCTCCAGGACGCAGCCCACCCCCCGCAGTCCTGATGGTTCTCAGAGGCCGGCTCAGCCCGGCTGTCTGCCTCTGGGGCCTTGCACTCCACACCCATGGTCCCTTTAGGGGCCCTAGGATGTAAGATGTGGCCCGAGGGGAGAGGGACCATATGCCAGGGAGATGGGAGATGGCTGCTCTCTTCCATGGCTTTCTGACTGTTTATGCCCTCAGGAGGCAGCACTGAGCTGGTTCCTCACCCAGGGCCCAGGAGCAAGCCCTGCCAGGTGCACCCTGCCACCCTGTCTCCTGTGGAAAGAATGGGAGAGGCTCCTGGTGCACAGGGAAGAGCGTTGACATGGGGCCTGGAGTGGGGCTGGAAATCTGGCTGTGGCTGCACTCTGCCAGCCCGTGCCTGGTGTGAGCTTGGCAGGTCTGCGGGAAGTAGGTCCCATCTAGGAGTGTCAGAGACACGGCTGACAGCTTTCCCAGACCCTCCTGCACCAGGCTCTGACAGGGTTAATGCTCTCTCCTCTTTGATGCCCAGTGATGTTGGATCTTTGAGCTACTTCTCCCCTGAAGAACAGGAAGAAAGAGAGGTCCAGCCCCTGCAGCCCCCGCCCCCACCCTTGCATCTCTGCACACAGAAGCCAGGAGGGCTGAAGTCTTCTGAACCCTCCAGCCAGGAGGCAGGTCAGGAACAGGCACTCCTTGGGGGGCGAGGACTCAGCCAGCCAGGCCCCACGTCCCCGTCCTTTCCCACCTGGGATTGGTCCAGCAGCGTTTTGTGTTAAATGCCGACATATAAATTTGTAGACGATCCTTGTGAGCAAATTGGATTCCTGCACAGGGCCCTTAAGTGCTGCCATTTAGCCAGATTTAACAGTAGGCTCCGGCCGCCGCCTCCCTCCCTGGCTGACCCTCCGCGGTCACCCGGGAATCGATCCCAGGCCAGCCGGCCGCAGATGCAGCCCGGAGGCTAGTGCACACGGCGGCGGCGCTGCCCGCTCCCGCGCGCATCCTCTCGCGCCATCTCCACATCCCCCACCCCCGCTCCCCCCTCCTCCCAGCGCCCCCCACCCCGGCTCCCCCTTCCTCCCAGCGCCCCCCACCCCCTCGCAGGCCCCCTCCCACCCCACCGCACCCCGCCGCCTGCTCGCCGTCTCCCCAGAGCCGCCGCCCGCCCCCTTCCCTCCTGGCTCTCCCTCCTCCTGGCTGTGCCGTGGCAGCTGCTTCCAGTGCAGCGAGATGCGCCAATTCATTCAGCCTCGCAGACTCTTTAAGGTCGTTACTAAATATATCAAGCAGAAGAAAAGGGTCTTTTTTCCTGTCTCCAAGCAGGGAGCGTAAATGCCGGCCTTAGGATCGGTGCTTGTCCTGGCTGCTCCCGCGCCCGCGCGGCTCCCCGTGCGCCGGGGCTGGCCACGCCCAGAAGGGGCGCGGGTGAAGGGGCAGGGAATTGGAGATGAAATCCATTTTACATCTTGGAGGAGTTCAGCAGCTCCGGAGACTCCGAGGGGAAAACGATTTCCACCAGAGCTATTTCTCCTCCTCTGGATTAATGTATTTCTTTCTGTCTTTTTGAGGAAATTGGGAAGTGTTGGACGAGGTCGGCCCGCGCGCTCCCGGAGCCGGGGATTCTATTCAGATGTGCTGAGTGCGGTGGTGAACTGGTTTCTTTCCGAGCTGTAAGCCAATGACCTTGCCGCGCGAGCTGCGGGCGGAGGTGGCTGTGACCCGCGCGCCCCGAAGAGTTGGCTCCTCCGGGTCCCTGCGCCTCCCCGGGCCACGCGGCACCTCCGCGCCTGCGAGGCAGGGCAGCTGGGTTGTGGCCAACGAGCAACCCCCCACTCCCCATGCAGAAGCAGCCCGCACACGCGTGCAGCGGCCGCGCCTCCAAGTTCTCCGAGGCGAGATAAAAATATCAGTGATATTTCATATTTTATCTTCAGCTGGAAAGTAGATGAGGTCACCGGAGAGGTGTAGGGCAGGCGTTTTTCACCTTTTATGAGACAGAGCCGGCTGTGGCTGTCCCCCAGGCGGTGTGCCTGCTCTGGTGAGCTCTGAACTTGGTAGGCAGTTGTGGGAGCTTCAGAATCAGGAATGCTCCAAGAAGACCAAGGGGCCAAGGAAGGAAGGTGGGGGACACCAGCGTTTCAGTGGCTGCCTCAAAAGAAGATCCAGTGATGGCGGTCAGGAAGGAAGAAGTTAGGTGGAGAACATTCTAGAACAGTGGTCACTTTGGTAGCAGGCTCAGAACGTGCAGACTGGGACATGGTCTTGAGATTTGGAAGTCAGCCTTGATGGCCTGTGTGGCTGAGAAGAGCTGTGAGGTGGGGTGGGGTTAGATTTCCCAGGTGAGGCCGGTAGGCAAGACCTTGGCCACAGGAAGTGCCCAGTCTTCTTCAAAAGCCTGGCCCAGATCAGGAGGTAGCAACAAGTGGCTGGAAACCCAGAGGCCCAGGCTGCTTGTTGCTGGGTGGGGAAACAACAAGAGGTCTTCGCGGTGGAGGAGGATTCTGAGATGGGCACTGACCAGTAAACAGGGACTCACCCACAGAGAAGGTAGCATTTCTGGCACGAAGAGAGCATTTTCACGGAGATGGAGGACCAAGCACTGTTTGATTGTTGGTGGATGGATGGTGAGAGTGGAGGGCAGGAGAGAGCCAGCTCTGAGAGTGAGGCAGTATTCCCGGGGCCCAGGAGCCCAGGAGCCCAGGAGCCCAGGAGCCCAGGAGCTGGTGCTTTGTCTTGTCAGGTGATGAATGGCCTCTGAAGAGATATTTTTAACATGCTTCTGTTTTTTTTTTTTTTCTGATTCTAAAGGTACTGCCAGCTCATTATAGAAATTTCTTAAAACCGTGGAAAGATGTAAAGAAACACGCACGTAATTACTGTTAACATTTTGGCATATTGCTTCCTTTAGTCTTCTTTTCACGTACTGTTCTGTTAAATCCAAGACACCCTCACCTGGGAGCACGTCACTACTTCTGTGTCACTGAGAATGTGCACCTGCCCCTGGCAGAGATTCTTATCAGAGTGCGAGGTGTGTCCCATCCAGATGGGTCACCGTGTGGACGGTCTGCGCCTGGCACAGGGAGGCAGGCTGCGTCCTTGTTTAAACTTGAGTTTGCATCACATTTTAAATTTCATATCTTGCTTCTTTGCTCACAGTTATGCCACAGTTCACCAGGTTATAAACATATTTGTAAAATAATTGTTAATGCCTGCCTAATATTCCATTCCATGGGTATTCCACAATTCGTACCACCATTTCCCTGTTAATAGGTACTATGTTGATTTCGTTTTTACTACAATATATAGTTCCTCAGTGAGAACCTAGGTGTATAAGTTTTTAAACAATATTTTGTTCAGAGATAAATGCACACTGCAAGCCGAATAATGATATGGTATACTAAGACTTATCTTTGGAAAACATGTGTTTGCAGTCTCTCTTTCCAAAGTATAGAAATGAATTGTTGTTGAACTTAGCTGCAGCTCTGATGCTCCCTCCTCTAAGCGTCTTTTCTTTACATTGTGATACACTCCATGTATGAAGTACATGTATGAAGGGAACATGTGCCTTCTTAACCATTTGTAAGTGTACAGTTCAGCAGCACTGAGCTCATTCACACCGATATGCACCTGTCACCCCCACCCATCCACAGAACTTTTTCATCCTTGCAAACTGAAGCTGTGCCATTAACCACTAACCCCTCATTGCCCCTGGCCCCTGTGTGTGACAGCCACTGTGCTACTTTCTGTGCCTATGCGTCTGACTGCTCCAAATGCCTGAAATGAGGTAACCCATGCTGTGCCTGTCTTCTTGTGTCTGCCTTGTTTGACTTAGCATATGGTCCTCAGGGTTCAAACCGTCATCGCGTGTGCCAGAATTTCCTTCCTTTTGAAGGCTGAATAATATTCCTTTGTGTGTATATGCCACAGTTTATTTATCCGTCCACCCGTTAGTCTTCTGAAGGGCGGGCCCTCTCGGTGGAGCAGATTCCTAGTCATCCATCAAAAGGCACGGGAAACAGTTTCGACTCTTGCCACATCTTGCCACGTTGCCATCTCCAGAGTTCTGACAGATTTATACTACCTCCATCAGTGTATAAGTGTGCCTGCCAGCTTCGGATATTATCATTTGGCTTATCTGTGTCATTTTGATACTAGCACTATAGCCTGTCATTGTTTTAATATGCATTCCTTTGAGCGTTCCTAATGAAGGTGAACTTTTTTTTATTTCTTCATTAGCTGGGATGTGTTCCTCTTTCTAAATTTTCTTTTTATGTCCTCTGATCATTTTCCTAGTAAAGATGCGATGTTTTACCTACCACTTCATATGCAGTCACCCCTTACAGATGACAGATTAGCTCCAACAACCCCTAGTATTCCTGTAGCAAGCTCTGTGTAGGCGGTGGAGAAATTACTGGGAACCAGCAGACGACACTGCTGCCCTCATGGAGTTCATATCCAGTGAGGGAGAAAGACAAGATATGACAGAAGTGAGGTGCTGGCAGTGCTAAGGAAACAGTTAAAATGGGGAAGGGGTGGAAGTGTTAGGGTCAGCGTCAGGGTTAGGGAAGGCCTCTCTGAGGAGTTGGGGGCGAGTCCTTGGGAAGGGGAGGGGGAGCCCTGCGGGTGTCTGGGGAGCATCAGAGCAAAGGATCCGGCTGGAACAGAGGCCCCGAGTCAGGAACACGAGAGCTGGGGAGGTGTGAGGAGAAGGCCCAGGTGTGACCAGAGCCACAGACGCTGCAGCTGCTCAGGCCGAGTGAGAAGACCCCTAGGAGAGTGGCGTAGAGCCAGGGAGTGGCGTGTGCGCCCGCACCCTGGAAGGGGTGCTCCGATTTCCATGTGGAGAGTGGCATGCAGGAAGGAAAAGAAGGGAGTGGGACAACTGTCGGGGATTCCTTGCGGTAACCCCAGTGGAAGACCTGTGCGTTCATCAGCCTTGTGTGGCTGCAGCTACAGTGCCTGGGAAGAGTTCTCAGCAGGGAAGGAGGTTCCCTTTGGTTAGAGTTTGGGAGGCTCACAGTCCAAGGTCAGGAGGCCCCAGGAGTCTGGCGTCTGATGCTGGGCCGGGAAGCAGAGGGACGCAGGGAGAACACTCGGCTCCACACCCCCAGCGCTTCCTTTAAAGCCCTTGTGATTTTATCAGGGGCCCCACCCTGCAAGCCTGATCCCACAGGTCTCACTTCAGACACCATCACTGAATGAAGCCTCCACGCTTAACCCCTCAGCGGTTCACATTAATCCCTCAACTGCTAACAGAAGGCTTTGGGGTTTACAAGTTTGGGGAGTCAAATCCTGTTCAAACCGTAGAAGATGACAGAGCTTGGACCAGAGGCTAGCAGGTGTACGAGAAAGAACCAGAGGGGGATTGAGCCCAGAAGCCCCTGCAGATACCAACTTTTGTGGCTACTCCAGTATCTCATGGGACATGGCATAGTATTTACATATAGCTCACCCGCCTCCTTCCTTTTCCTTAACTCCCCCTAGATGACTTATCACACCACATATAATGGAGATGCTGTGTGAGTAGTTGTACTGTGCTGTGTAGGAAATAATGACAAGAACAAAGACATCTATACATGGTCTGTACAGATGCAGTGTGGGTTTTTTTCCCATATTTTCAGTCCCCTGGAAGAACAACTGTAGATCATAAGGTGGAGCTGATTGGATTTGCTACTGCACTGGATGTGGGGTGTGAGAGGAGTCAAGTGAGACTCCAAGCTTTCTGCTTGAGCACCTGAAAGTGAGACATTGAGGAAGGAAACTAGCAGGAGTGGATCTAGACGGGCGATTGGGAGCTCCATGTTTGACAAGTTAAGTTTGAAATGTCTATTAAACATTCAAGAACAACGTCAAGCAGGCAGTTGGATATATGAGCCTGGAGTTCAGGGAAGAGGTCTGGGGTAGAGACATAAATTTGGGAGTTGTCAGCGTCAGGATGGTATTTAAAGCCCTGATACTGTGTGAGGTCACGGAGGAGTGAAACTGCAGGGAAGAGGGCAGCCGTGCCCGGCGACGGAGCCTCTGCCGCCAGCATCAGCACAAATCTGGACCCTTTGGCATTTGGGGCTCTCTGCAGATTACCAGGCTGGGCGAGCCTGGGCGGGGAGGAAGGGCACGGTCAGATCTGTGCTGCAGCTCCTCGGCTCTGTAGCACTGCCTGCCACCCACCCATCCCTTCTTTCCAGAGTGGGGAGAATCGGGGGGCTTCCCTTCTGAGAAGACCCCAGCAGGCAACGGTTAACATCTCAGATTTCCATGGTTACATTTGACCCAAGATCAGCCAACTCTTTAATCTCAAGAATCACCATCAACGGGGCGATGCACAGTGGCAGCCCTTTGATATTGGCAGGGGAAAATGTAGACTTGGGAGAGAGAAAGGTGGAGAAAGAGGCAGGAAGGGCAAGGGCCCCAGTGGGAGGCTTGGATTCTTTGCAGTAATGAGTGCTGTGGGGGAGGAGCCTCAGCACCTGGAAAGCCCTATCAATCTCCTTTTCCTCGCCCCCCCGCCCCCAGTCCTCAGACCCCAGGAGTTTCTAGAATCCTCTCCTGCTCCAGGTGAGAAGCCTCACTTTGAGCAGTGCATACACTCTCAGATTGGAGCTGGGTGGAATAGCAGAGATGGCCAGAACAGATGCCCATCAATCATGACTTTTCCCTGATGCTCGGTGTTAAACTAGTGACCAGACAACTGTCACCCAAACAGGGTACTTTTGCCCTGGCAGGGAAAGGACGTCTACTAAAAATTACCCAGGCCAACCAGCTCACCCTGGGACTGCCCTAGGCGAGCTCCAGCACCGCCAGGGCCACCAGCAGAGCTCCCGGATGTGGCTGAGACATTCCAGCCTCCGCCGCACCTAAGGAGATGATTTAAAAGCTGAATCTCTGGGCCCATCTGCAGACGCTCTTGCCCAGGACCTTTGGGGCTGGGACACATGGACTGCAGTCTTAGGAACGCCTCTTGGTGTAGGAATTCTGTCGTTGTCCCTGCATCTCTTTTCTTCTCTCGAGAGGTCATTCGTGGTCCTTTTGGACAAGACTTGCATGGGGATTCTCTGGGGAGGGATTCTCTGTCCCACGTCCAGTTGGCCGTCCCATTCCTACACATCCTAAACTGGGATAGCACTGCCTTCCTGGGGACCTCGGCTGCTCCGTGTGCTCCTTGTTTCGTTCTCTTGGTCTCTGGGCTGGCCCCCTTTCCCTAGCTAGATCCCGGGCTACTGAAGTAAGACAGAGACCTGTTCCTATGGCTCTACACGCCCAGGACTGTTAAAGGGACTTCAGAATTAACTGCTTAAATGTAAACGCCCTCCCTGGCAAGGGTCTCTCCAAGAAGCCAGCATCATTCCTCTTTCATAACCCATTTTGGTTCTGTCAACTGTGAATTTAAAACCTTTTTGAGCTTCATTTATATTTTAAGTCTGTTTTCTCTTCTTTGGATTACAAACGCCATAAATTTCCCACCTGTTGAACAGTGCATCTTTTGTTTGTCCTGAATTCCAACTCTTTCTCCTTGTCCAGATCTTAGACCTCTGAAAGCCAATTCCCCTGGGAAGCCATATGTACCTGATAGGTCCCTCTCTGTCTCAACAATCATAGGGCTGCAGGAGCCCTTGATTGGAGTTAGTTGAACTTACTTTTCCAATTCTGCACACCACATCTTCCCTTTCTTTATGGATACCCAGTCTGCTTGAATACTCCCTGACACAATGTACGCACTAACTCCAGAGGCAACCAGCTCCAACTTGGTAAAATGTTTTTACATTGTGTAAAAATCAGCCTCACCAAAATAGGATGATTGGTGCAGTAACAGAGTTGGTGACATCAGTGTAAACTCACATTCGGCTTGGTGTAGCTGCAGATGGCTACAGATGGAAATACGCATAGGGGTAGGTGTACACACAAGTTAGACACACATACACTTCTTGCTCTGTCATCCCAGGGACCCCAGAAGCAATTGATGCCCTGGTAGCAATAAGCAACCTAGCCCCCAGAGCTTGGTTCCTACTACTGTTCTTCAATAAAAAGGAACAAAGAAGTAACTGATTCTAAGGCTGGGCAGGAAATACACGTGATGAGCCTGGAGCATCTAGTAGTGCCAGACAGCAAGGAGGTGCTCAGAAAAGCCACTGCGATGGGGTGCATCAGAGACTGGGGAGCCCAAGAAAAGAGACAGAGCTCTCCATGGCTAAAGCTGGAGCACTTTGAGCAACAGCATAAATAAAGTAGCGCTGGATTACAACCCAAAGTGTAAAATAAATATCAATGAATCTCTACCGATATAAATAAATGATTGCATAAATAAATAAATGAGGGAGAATAGATAAATCTCTCAGGTAGGAAAATTCCAAATAATTGATGTGGATACTCCATCCTCAAGGAAGTGAAGTGTCACTCCCCATTCCTTATGTGTGGGCTGTGCATACTGACTCCCTGCCAAAGAGTGCGGTGCTGAAGGGGAGGGGCTCAACCACACAGCACAGACCCCTGACACGATGCCAGCCAGGCGGTCACAGGGCCAGTCCTGTTGCTGTGCGTACCCTTGAATGATGGTCTTCTTCCCCATGGCCCATAAACCCCAGTCTATTTCTGAGAAAAGCATCAGACACATCCCAATGGAGGGAAGTCTGCAAAATACCTGACCAAGGAGAAGTGAGGAACTGTGCCAGCCGACGGGCGCTAAGGAGAGCTGACAGCTACAGCAGTGTGGTCTCCTGGATGGGATCCTGGGGCCGAAAAGGGACATTGGGTAAATACTGAGGAAGCCCAAGTAAAGTATGGACATTAATTAATAATTGTGTATTGATCTCGGCTCAGTAATTGTGACAAATGTAGCAGCTAACATTGGATGTTAATGATTGGGGAAACTGGCTATAGCATATACAAGAACTGTACTGTGCATTTTTTCCCCTGTGAGTCTAAAACTATCCTAAACTAAAGACGTTATTTAAAAGAAAAAAAACTAAAATAAGATCTCCCTACCTATGTAGCAGCTTTGGCTCTGGCCCCAGCCTGAATCAACTCAGCAATGACCCAGCATAGGTGAGTCCCTCCAGGCCACTCCCCCACACTGTCATCGCAACCCCCTCATCGCACCCCATCTGTCATCTCAAGTCACAGCCCTCCACCTCCTTCCCAAGATCCTCTGAGCCCTGGCTTTCAGATCACCCTTCTTCAGCAACGGCTGGGTTTGACAGCTGCCTGCCCAAGTCCATTGAGGTGCCCAGAACTGGGCACAATACTGTGTGTGGCGGCCCCGCCCGAGGAGGAGCAGGCCTGGTACCCCCAGCTCAGGGCCCATGTCTCTGTTAGTACAACCACAGTGCCTCTCCCTCGGGGCAGCCGTCTTCCACTCATCTTCTACTTGGGCTCTGCCACAATCAATAAAAGAGGCAACCTTCTGCCGAGTCAATGCTCTCTAGAAATAAAAGCGAAAAAGAAAGGCTGGAGGTAGTGAGTGTTCCAACATTGGAAGTATTCAAGTACATTTGGCACCTACAAAGAAAGGGGAAATTTGGCAGGTTTGGGACTGAAAAAGGAACTTGAATCCAATACTGTTTACAGTCCACTGGGCCAAGCTACTTAACTGCACTCGCCTCAGTTTCCACATCTTTAAAATGGGGCTAATAACAGAACCTACCTCGTAGAGTGTTGGGGATGGGATGACTCAGTGTTTGTAAAGGTGCTCAGAACAGGTGCTGGCACGTAGTGTGTGCTTTATGAACGTTTGCCATTAGTTTGATGCTTGCTCTCAGCACGGAGACAGCACGAGGAGAAGACTTCCCACCAACCCCTAGTAAGTCCCTCCTGACTCACTGGTCCCTGTTGGATCCCAGCTTGACACCCAGCAGCAGCTTCCTCTCCCAATTTTCTGTCACCTGCCTTTTTGATTAGTAAGCCATCAGGGGCCCCTTCCGAGTCATCTGCGAACACTGAATAGACAGAGACAAGGGCAGAGCCGCGTGGCAAGTGTGGCGGGTGATAAGGCTGCTCTCCACCAGCTGGGCTGGTGTCACGCCAAGTAGCAGGGAACACCTGCCCTCTCTGGGCCCTAGATCAGTCCAAGCATAGACCACGACAAGCACCTCACACATGCTAACGGCCAACTTCCGTTGGTTTTAAAGACGGATCGTTTCGGGGACGTCAGGGTAAATGATGGGCTCAGAGCTATGGAAAAAGAAGTCGGGGGTGCTGGCATCTGAACTTAATTAGACACCTGCGCTCTTCATAGGGCCTGATAAGGTCAGGCAAACACAGTCAGCCTTAATAACATTATCAGTGCCGTGTGGTCGGCAGGCCTTGCCAAAGTCGATACGTCAGGCTTTTGTGGCTCAGAACATGTGTCTTCCGTTCCTACTCGGGCTTATTTCTTACGTGCCAACAGCTGGCGCCACATCTGGAGAGGCTGTTTCTGCCGTGGCTCCTTTTCTCCTCGGAGTGTTTTATGGGACACCCCACCCCACCTCAAGCGTTTGAAGAGAAAGGGCCTCCTTCACTCATTCTTGATGGCCTGTCAAGCCCAGCCCTCGGCCTCTGCTGCAGGGAACCTGCGGGAACAAGACAGGCTCTCATCCAGGGCAGCCGGCCTCACACACGCGCGTGCCAAAGCATCCTAGGGAGTGGGGCGCTTAGGGAAGAGGCGTTCCCCGGTCCCACTGCAAGTCTGCTGTGTTAGGAGGTGGGGTTGCCTGGGGCTGGGCAGGGCCTGGAACTGCATGTCTCACGTAGTCCACAGGTGATTCTCCTGCAGGTGAGGTGAGCCCATACTTCTGAGAATGCTCAGCTAAGGGCGTTTAAGCCCCCATTCGCCAGCCAGCACCCTGCCCTGTGTCATCAGAATTATTAGCAAGTGCTTCATTCTGTCTTGAAGGGGGCTCAGAGAGCCGAGTTTAGAGGATTCAGTTCTGCAGGTGGGAGAATGGGAAAGGGACCAGCGCAAGCCCAACCCGGAGCCGTGAGGGAATGTGGTGGTGGGGACAGTGTGGACGGACACGTGTGAAGGCTGAGCCTGGGAGACACAGACGAGCAAACCTGCAAGTTCCATAACCTCTGAGTCTCAATTTTTTTAAAAGATTTATTTATTTATTTGAGAGGTAGAGAGAGGAAGAGACAGAAAATCTTCCACTTGCTAGTTCATTCCCCCAAATTCCAGCGCAATTGCCGGAACTGACCCAATCCGAAGCCAGGAGCCAGGAGCTTCTTCCAGGTCTCCCACATAGGTGCAAGGGCCCAAGGACTTGGGCCATCTTCTACTGCTTTCCCAGGCCATAGCAGAGAGCTGGATCAGAAGAGGAGCAGCCGGGCGCCTGTATGGAATGCTTGCGCCACAGCACTGACCCTCCATTTCTTTACTGTAAAGGGACACTACCTGCCTCTACCTCTCAGGGATGAGAGATGACTTTTGAAACAGCGAGGGGCGGGGAGCAGGTGTTTGGAGTAGCAGGTCACACACCACGTGGGACGCCCACTTCCCGTATCAGAGTGCCTGGGTGTGAGTCCTGGCTCCACTTTAGACCCCAGCTTCCTGCTAATGTGCAACGTGGGAAGCAGCAGTGATGGCTCAAGTACTTGGGTCCCTGCCGCCCACCTGGGAGATCCACACAGAGTTTTGGGCTACTGGTTCTGGCCTGACCTGGCATCAGCCTGCTCCAGCCCCAGCTGTTGTGAACATTTGGGGAGCGGACCAGTAGACAGAGCATCTGTGTGTATATGTCTGTGTCTGTCTCTCTGCCTTCCAATAAATATAAATAAATAAAAGGAAAAACAGAACTAACACAGTCAGTGCATTTACCCAAGTCCCTGGAGCCATGTATATGATCCACTAATGACAGCTACCAAACAAAGAAGTATGAACAAAAAATAGCAATCAAATAAATAATATTCCACCTTATGAAGAATCCCCATTTAACTGGGCATAGGCTATGAGTGGCTGTCAAGTTTTGAAAGCACAAGTTACATTTCATTCATTCAGTCAGCATGTGTTACCAGGTACCTGCTCCGTGCCGGGCCGGGCCTGGCACTGAAGCCCATGATGGCCAGCTCTGGGACAGCTCTGAAGGTGTATCGGACCCCCTTGAGCTGGGTGGGCATACGGCCGGCCTGGTCGTGGAGACACCCGCATGCCACTGCACAGCATTGCAGGAGTCACCCAGTGGGCGGGAGCCATCTCTGTCTCTCAGAGAGATTATTCCACAGTCTAACAAAGAGACTCTCCTGGAGGGTACAGCCAGCCGTCCTCACAAGCTCAGTCTCTGGTTTGAGGGGTCCGGGTGGGGCCCGAGACAGGTGCTGCTGTGGCTGCCGGCCAGGAGCCTGCACTTTGAGAAGCCCTGTCCTGGGCAGTACAGAGTTTGTGAAGACCTCAGAAGACCCAAGCACCAACTAGGGGTGGTGGGTGCTGGTCTCAGCAAGGTCTTAGGGGTGGAATGGACAGGAAGTGATGACCGGGACATGGGCTGGGCTGCCTCTAAGCCTCTCTGGCTTGTCCCTGGGCTTGCCACATACACTGGGGGTCCTGCCAGCCCACCAGCACCTTTGGGCCCCCCCCCCCAGCTCTGAGCTGCTGCCGGGAGACCTGGCTGTGCCTTCGGAACTGAGAGTCCTGCGGCTGGGTTTCCCAGTGTGGTCTCTTTCATTTCTGTGTCTGCTCAGAGGAAAAGCATTTTTTTTTCTTAGTTTTTAGTTTTTGCTATTCTATTCTTCCTGGGATGCCGATGGCGCCGAGATGTGCGGGTACCGTTCCGCAAGAGTGCCCGAGGTGTGTATTGAATTTCGGCGCCAGATCATTTAATGTGCGGTGACAGAGAGAGCGGGTGTTGTTTGGATTCCTGTGGAACTCTCTGCCTTTCTATTTTCTGGACAGAAACACTGCAGTGTCTTGCTCTGCAGCTGGCCCCTGAATTCCCCACCTATAAGAACCTCATGGTACCGGGAGCCCCCCTGTCCCCCACAGCATCGCCAGAGCTCCCTGTGAAAGCCAGTGGAAAATTGGAACATTCGTGCAGGTCTTCGGCACGTCCATTTCATTTAAAGCTCTCCACAGCCCCGGTTGTTACTGAATTAAACCTCGAAACAAACAGCAATCAATAGCCTAATAATATGATGCTCTGAAGGTGTTCCTTAGTAATGAGGGGGAAGCTCTGGGAGGGGTGCAGCTGTGTGGGCTGTGACCGGTGCTCTGCCTTCATTCCTTGGCAGCTGCCAGCTTTCGGAAAGTGGCTCTGGGTCTTTCTTATCTGCCCAGAGAGCCCTGGGCACTGTGGAGCAGAAGCTTCTCCTAAGGAGGTGGCTGCGACCCGCCCCTCGTAGTCTTATCCAGGAAGCCCCCTTCTCCTTGCTCACTTCTCCCTGTCCCTGGCTGGGAGTGCTGGGTGAGACACTGGCCAGAGAGACCCAGCCCCAGCCCTCGTGACCCGAGGCCCGGGTACAGCCAGGCACGGGCACGGAAAGAAAGCAGCAAGCTTGGAGCTGCACATCCGGGGACAGGGATTTTCTTTGGTGCCCGAACACCGTGATGTTCCAGGGCTTTCTGAAGATAGTTAGAGATGAGGGCACTGTCTGAGCCAATCTTGGGTCCTTGAAAACGACACCATCCAAGGAGGCAGCCATGAAGAAGACTCTGGCACTGAGTCAATACGGGGCAGCCCGGGGCAGGTGCCCACCACAGGGAAAGGCACCAGAGCACTGCACAAGCAAGGGTGCGCCGGCATGCGTAGAGTCAGAATTCTCCCCCCTTGGCCGTCGCCACCCTCGGGGGAAGGAGAACCAGCAGAGACTGCATCTCGGCCTTGGGGCTATTCCTAGCAGGCCCTCAAGAAGCTAATTCATCTGAGCGCTGGTGTCTCACGTGATCCCCTGAGTCCTTCCCCTCTTGCCCCCCTGACCCAAGATCCAGACAGATGATTTATGTTTTTCTAATATCATTAGCATGCTTTTGGTTGAATATTGAAAAGTTCAGACATGCACAGAAGTGGCAGATCGGTATAGTAAACCCCTTGTGATTTTGAGGGATTTTTTCCCTAATGATTGATGACTCCGAGTGAAGAGTTGTTGTTCTTGTTTGAGGTAAAGAATGAGATGAACAGGTGGTGGGGTTGGAGGATGAAACAGCGTTGCCAATGAGAAAAAGAAGGCAGAGGGTCCGGCGCTGTGGCATGGCAGGTTAAGCCACCGCCTGCAGTGTCTGCATCTGAGCGCTGGTTCAAGTCCAGGCTACTCTACTTCTGATCCAGCTCCCTGCTAATGTGCCTGGGAAAGCAGTGGAAGCTGGTCCAAGTGTTTGGGTCCCTGCACTCACATTGGAGACCTGGAAGAAGCTCCTGGCTCCTGGCCTCGGCGTGGCCCAGCCCTGGCCATTGCAGCCATCTGGGGAGCGAACTAGCGAATGGAAGATCTCTTTCTCTCACTCTCTCTCCTTCTGTCTGTATCTCTGCCTTTCAAATAAATAAATAAATCTTTTAAACAATTTTTTAAAAGGGAAAAGAAGGCAGAGATTTCAACTTCTGTGGCCTCTGTCTTCTCCAAAGGGAACCTTCAAGCTCCAACATGTAGGACCAAAAATCTACCACAGCCTGAAGCTGGCGCAGTGCACATCTGGCCATCACAAGTGCAATCACAAGACAAGGGGCAGCTGTGCTCCTAGGAGCCCATGGTAGTCCTGGAGGCAGTGGGGGAAGAAAATGGGAAAGTTATTTCAAAAATAGTAGTAACAAAGGAGTGGGCCTGAAAAGTAAAAAAGCAGTAAATTCAAGCAAATGACTTGTGAGTGTTTAGGACACAGTGTGGCAATCACCAAGAGCTAGCCCTGGCTCCCTGAGAATAATCTCTGCACAGCTACCCTTGTCCCCTTGCAAGGAGGCACAGCCGGGAGAGGGGCCGAACGCCATAGACATCATTCACTGTGATTTCAGTGCAGCAGTTAGCAGTCTCCCCACACATCATCACAATGAATGTGTTGACCCATAGGCAGATGATCAGTCCTTTAGCTAGAATCACATCCGGAAAGTTGATTGACGAGCCAGAAGGAAGGGTCTGCCCCAGGGCCTGCCTCATTGAGCCTCTTTTGATCAATGACTCAGCTAAATACTTGGAAGCCACACGAATCACAACTGTAACTGGCAAACTAAGACCAGAGAAAGCCAAATAATGATTCGACATTTGGATAGGAGGTTTGTTATGTAAGCAATTACTTTTTCCTAGATGCACAGTTGTGTGTGCAGAGAGATCATCATGGGAACCCACTTGTATGTAGGCACATGTTCTGCGTTGCCCACGTGGGTACCTGGCTTTTTTTTTTTTTAAGATTTATTTATTTACATGATAGGCAGAGTTACAGAGAGCCAGAGGCAGAGAGAGAGGTCTTCCATCTCTTGATTCACTCCCCAGATGGCCACAACGGCCGAAGCTGCACCAATCCAAAGTCAGGACCCAGGAACTTCTTCCAGGTCTGCTACACAGGTACAGGGGCCCAAACACTTGGGCCATCATCCACTGCTTTCGCAGGCCATAGCAGAGAGCTGGATCAGAAGTGGAGCAGCCAGAACTCGAACTAGCACCCATATGAGATGCCCGCACTGCAGGCAGCAGATTTACCTACTATGCCACAGTGCCAGCCCCCAACTTTATTTTTAAAACTTTATTTATTATTTGTAAGGTAGAATGACAGAGAAAGAGGGAATCTTCCATTTGGTTCACTCTCCAACTGCCTGCAACAGCCAGGACTGGACCAGGCCAAAGTGAGGAGCCAGGAACTCTATCCTGGTCTCCCACATGAGTTTCAGGAACTCAGGTAACTGGACCACCATCTGCTGCCTCCAGGCACATGAGCAGGAAGCTGGATCAGACGTGGAGGCAGAACTTGAACCCCAGCAGTCCCATATGAGATGCCGGCATCCGAAGCAGCAGCTTCACCAGAGGGTACCTGGTGTGACTTGGAAGAAAGTAGTATTTATGTGACAGTGTCTCCCTCCTGCTGACAAGGAGAACTGCTATTTATTGAGCACCTGCTCTGTGCCAATGTTGAAGCAGGCTGTGCAGAAAAGAGCTATGGCAGCCCTGAAGCTGCCACCCTTAGACCTGATGGCAAGGTTTGCCTTTGGCTGATGTCCGGGAACTTGGACTTCCCCAGACCTGACACGACTGGCTCGCTCTGCCTCAACTGTTGGTATAAATGATGTGGTTTGCACTGAGCACCGGCTCTCCTTCCGGAAGACTGCAGTTTTGATACACGTTAGCCAGAGGGTGCCTATGGGACCAGCCCCAGTAAAAACGCTGGGCGCGGAGTCTCTAATGAGCTTTCCTGGTAGATAACATTTCACATGTGTTGTCACAACTCGTTGCTGGCGAAATCAAGCGCTGTCTGTGTGTTCCACTGGGAGGGACTCTTGCAAGCTTGTGCCTGTTACCTCCAGATTTCACCCCACCTGCCTTTTCCCTTTGCCACTTCTGCTCTGTGTCTTTAGGCCAGGAAACCTTAGCCATGACTGTTATTAAATGCTGAGTCTTGTGTGTCCTCCTAGATCTTCACAGAGCTTAGGGGTGGTCTTGACACCCCCCCATAGGTATTTGGGACCCATAATATACTCCTTTCTTTCTTTCTTTCTTTTTTTTGACAGGTAGAGTTAGAGAGAGAGAGAGAGACAGAGAGAAAGGTCTTCCTTCCGTTGGTTCACCCCCCAAATGGCCGCTGCAGCTGGCGCTGCGCTGATCCAAAGCCAGGAGCCAGGTTCTTCCTCCTGGTCTCCCATGCGGGTGCAGGGCCCAAGCACTTGGGCCATCCTCCACTGCCCTCTGGGGCCACAGCAGAGAGCTGGACTGGAAGAGGAGCAGCCGGGACAGAACCCAGCACCCCAACTGGGACTAGAACCCAGGGTACCAGTGCCACAGGCAGAGGATTAGCCAAGTGAGCTGCGGCGCCGGCCCCCATAATATACTTCTTATAATAATTCTATCCTTACTGCTAACTCCCAGATCCCAGACTTGAACCTGGGCCTAATTCCAAGGCTCATGCAGTGCATGGGGACCCGGACACCTGCTGCTGTTTCACTCTGGAGGTTCATGCAAGACCCGAAGCTGTCCTGGGCAGTCCACTGTCCTCGGGTTTCCAGAGTTCCCCAGGGTCCTCTCAGCGTTTTCCAGAGGGAGAACAAACCACTGAACACCATCAAAAGCAGCAGGGGTGGGAAATGGTCCCTACTTTGCAGGGCCATGGACTTCATCCCATTCATTTGAGCTCTGTGGATTCTCTCTGTGTCTCTTTCTCATTATCTGCCCCCTGCAAGACCAAGTGGCTGTACTTTCTAGCAAAAAAGAAGTGGGTGGGGGTGTTTGGCTCGTGGTCAGGACACTGTTTGGGACACCTGCATCCCATATCAAAGTACCTCGGTTTGAATCTCTGTTCCTCTTCCATTCTAGCTTCCTGTTGATGCAGACCCTGGGAGGCAGCGGTGCTGGCTCAGCACTGGAGCACCTGCCATGTGGGAGACCCACCCCAGTCCCAGTAGTTGTGGGATTTTGGGGGGTGCCTCCGTAGGTGGAAGAACCCATCTCTGTCTCCCCCCACCCCACTAACCATCCCCCACCCATCACCCTGCCTTTCAAATAATTTTTTTTTAATTTTTAAAAGGTGTGGTTGTGTGTGCTAACCAAGGTTAGGGTCTGAAGTCTCCTGGGTGACTGCCTCCCATCACCCTTCCTCTTCTGATCAACCCCACAGGACGTACGACACCGTGTGTGAACCCCGATGTGAACCATGGGCCTGTGCATTGTGGTGACACTTGTGCCACTGTGGGGCCAGGTGTCCATGATGGGGAGGGGAGGGGGGCATACGCGAGGTCTCTGCTCTTCCTGCTCAGTTTTGCTGTGAGCCTAAAGCTGCTCTAAAAAATAAAATCTGCTTATACCACCTCAGGCCCCCTGCAGCTCTCCGGGTGTGGCCTAAGGTCGGGATTAGGGCCCCAGAGACCCAAGGGTGACTCCTTCCTCACGTTCCCACCGCCAGCTCCGTGAACCGCGCTGAAGTCTCGGAGAAGAGACTGTCCCCTCTGTTGTGCCAGCTGGCATGAGACGGGCTCATCGCCTCCTTCAGTCTGCGAAGGCAGATCCTTCACCTGAGAGGCCCGGGGTGCAGGGAGAGCTGAGGCTTACCCGGGGAAGCCCCTTCCGTGGGTGCCCTGCTTCCTGCTGTGCCCACTGTCCTCAGGCTGCAGCGAGGCACTGGTTGGGGTGGAAGAGGCAAAGAAGCAACAGGCTCTCCCCCAGGCAGCCCTGGGGGGCGTGCAGGGATGCGGAGGGGAGCAGATGGGGGTGGTCTTGCCACAGTCCCTCCAAATTCAAACCTGCTTCTGGCCGACACAGAAGGTGGCAAGAGCTATTGATTGCCACGTCCTCTTTCTAAGCCCCTCACCCATCATCTCCTCTCCCCAGCCCCCCCCTCCATGTCTCTGGCATTTCACACACTGCAGCCCTAGCCTCCGGGGGGTGGAGGGGCTGCTGCATTCCAAGAATAGACACAGACATTGGGAGGGGACTGTCCCCACTGCAGCCACAGTGAATGAACCCACACTCAGAAGACCGAGCACAGGCAAGTGTTGGGCAAAAGGCAGGAAGAAGGCTGCACTAAGAACTCAAGTTCGGGGCCGGCATGGTGATGCAGCAGCGGCTAAGGCTACTGCCCACAATGCTGGCATTCCGCGTGGGCGACAGGTCGTATCCCAGCTGCTCTGCTTCAATCCAGCTTCCAGCTAATGGTCTGGGAAAGCAATGGAGACGGGCCCAAGTACTTGAACCCCTGCCACCTATGTGGGAGACCCAGATGAAGCTCCTGACTCCTGACTTTGGCCCAACTCAACTCTGGCTGTTGTGACTACTTGGAGAGTGAACCAGTAGATGGAAGATTCCTCCCCCCCCCCCCCAAGCCCATAGACCTGGGTTTGCCATGGCTCCACTGCTCAGAAAAGTTACTTAGCCTTGCAGAGCCTTGGTTTCCTCATCAGTAAAATGGAGGTAGCCATGGTTCCCATCTTGTGGAGCAGCCCAAGTGCGCCTGGCCTGCAGCCTGCAGCGAGCCCTCCGGGACTGCTGGACTGGAGTCTGCTGGACTGGGGACCCTAATCTTGGTCTGGGGACTGCTGCTGACATTGCTGACACTGTTGGGGAAAAACTGTCTTGCCAGGGCCACTCCTTCGATGATCACTCACTTCCTTTCTCCCCGCCCCCTTCTGCCAATCCATCCTGCTACCACCTCCCCCCTCATTCTGAGACGTCTAGCCTCACCCACTCTAGGCACACTCTTGTCTCTGTGTCTTTGTGAAGCATGTCCTTCTCATTCTCAAAGAGAAGTGCCTCAACTCTTCAAATAGATGCCCTCTTCTCCACCCCATGTGCACTTTCTGGAAAGTTCTCCCTGCCCCTCTGCACCCCCATCTGAGGGCACCTCTGCCACCCTGGCTGTTGCTGTGCCCAGGGTGCACTCCTGTGTGCTCCCTCTAGGGGGCTGTAGTGTGAATCCCTGTGATGTAGAGGACAGTAGAGGTTTGCTTGTTTGTGATCTGGGCAGGTGGTGGTGGGTTTCCTGTTTGGTTTTGCCTTGCCTGATCACTTTTGGGGCTGAATATGGCATTTAGCTTGGATGCTAAGGATCAGATGCTGTCATTCATGAAGAACAGGCAGTGTAAGTTCTCTCTAAAGAACAGTGACCCCAGAGTGGGTCGGGTACTGAGCTAAGCCCAGGCTGCAGAGTTCGCATAAATCCCAGGCTGCATGTTGATAATGACTTCCGGGAAATCACTGGAGCTCCTAGACTCCGTCTTTCTAAAGGCAGATTGGAGGGATATGAGAACATGCATACAGAGCTCCTAGCCTGGTGCCTGGCAGGCGGTGAGCAGTCAATACTCACTAAGCTGTCATCATGACACATTCTAAAATTCAATCAGAATCTGTGCTCAAAGCAGCTGGTTTGGAATTTATCGAAGAGTTGGTGTCAGTCAACCCACCTCCTGAAACTCACGTGTCTCATTCAATCTGGAAGCAAATGTAATTGTTGGCTTTTAACAGAAGCTGGTCTGCTTCCCTGTGCCTCTATGTGGCCCCTTATGGTGAGCTCTGCTGCCCGCTGTCATCCGTTGCCTGCCACCAGGTCATCCATGAGCTCACAGAGGTTGGTAAATAAATCACTGTGATGATCAAAGACACCGTGACGGCGTGCCATCTTCCTGGGGGTCCAGCAGTGACAACTTCCTCACCACAGCCTCTGTGGGACTCCTGTCTGAGGCTCTGGCTGCACCCTGAACCCATCAACGTGCCCCCTGCGCTCAACGCCCTGACAGGCGACGTTGCCCCCCATTGCCCCGGGCTGCCTGCCGTCTCTGCTGAAGGCGCTCTCGAGAGAGACACACCTGTTCTGGATAAACATTTTTACTTTGAGGAAGTCCCAGATTGACTATCAAGGGAACTGAAGGGTGGAGGCACAAGCCAGTGGCGATGATAATGAAAATGCCAGCTCTGGTTTCTGGAGCATTTTCTGAGTGTTGTTGGTGCACCGTCTCCTCCATGTCTCGCAAGAGGGGAGCAGCTGATATTAAGTGTGGTGCTCAGAGAGGCTGAGTGACCTGCCCCAGGACACGGAGCAAGAGAAGGGGCGGGAGGAGAGGCTCAAATCTCCTGGGTGTGTCTGACTCAGAGGAGGGCTCTTGCCCAGCAAAGCCAGACAGTGGAGGGTGAAGCTGTAGTTTTCAAGTTTATTTTCTTGGTGTCACCCTTTGGAACAAAAATAAAATCTTAGGCAGGACCCTAACATAGAAATCAGATCAGAGCCGGCCTGGTGGCACAGCAGGTTAAGCCACTGTTTGTGACACCTGCATTCCATATCAGAGTGGTAGTTCAGGTCCCAGCTGCTCTGTTTCCAGCCCAACTTCCTGCTAATGTGCCTGGGAAGGCAGCATGTGATGGTCCAAGTACTTGGGCCACTGCCACCCACGTGAGACCAGGATGGAGCTCCTGGCTTCAGCCTGGCCCAGCCCTGGCTGTTATGGCTATGTGGGGAGTAAACCAGCAGCAGAGGAGCTCAGATCTCATTTCTCTCTCTCTCTCTCTCTCTCTCTCTCTCTCTCTCTCTCTCTCGTCTCTCTCTCTCCCCCTCTCTCTCCCTTTGCCTCTCTTTCCATTGCTCTGCCTTTCAAATAAATAAATATTTTTATAACAAGGGAAGAAATCAGATCAGAGTGGAGCTGCTGTGAATGGAGTTGGGGTCCTGAGCCCTCCCTGTCCTGCTGCACTCCTCCACCACAGTCCTCAAGGAACCTCTGGGAGCCCTGGGACCCCACAGGCCGCAGACCAGAAGCCTCTGGGGAAGGTGAAAATGCAGGGCCTCAGAGCCTCTGCAAGCCCTGGCCTCACAGCCTCGCTGGGAAGCTTCAGTGAGCAAATGTGGGTGACGCACACAGGGCACCCCCTGGCTGCTGCAATTGTTATCCTAATACGTTTTATGGGAAAGTAGATGTGAATCCCGAGGTGGGGGTATTGGTTAAATGGTGGTCCTCCCAACCCCCACAAAGAAGACCTGTGCATGCCCTAGCCCCTGGAGCCCATGAGCATCACCTTAGATGGCAAAAGACATAATGAAGTTAAAATACTCACCTGGCGTTTACCTCGACAAGACGTGACCATATACCCAGCCGGGCCATGGCCACCAGCAGCTGTGAGAGGCAAGGAGGGCCATGGTATCTCAGAGCCTCAGGAGGCAGTGTGGCCTTGCTGAGGCCTCGATGGCGACTTCAGGCCTCTGGGACTGTGGGGGGAGGGTGTTCTGTGTTAAGCCTCCCCGTTGTGGTTCTGTGTCAGGGCGGCCTGAGCAGGCACATGCGGGAGTCATGGCGAAGCTCACACACCACATATCACATTACACAAGGACTCCTCCAAACGTGCGTGGAAAATGCACATTATCTTTTCATTCTATTTCCCTGTGAACTTCTAAAATTCCCTCGGACGTGGCAATCGCTTCGCAGAAAGCTAAAGGTGCAGGGTGCAGACTGGACCCCTCAGAGCCCCTCTTCAAAGGTGCTGGCCCCGGCCCCAGGCAGGGCAAGCAAGCAGGCTCTGGAGCACACGCGCTCCATCTTCCGAACCCCTTCAAAGGGTGGGATCTCGGTCACTGCTCAAGAGTCCACGTCCCTCCTGAACCCCGGCTCCAGCAATCACCACGTCGAGTCAGTTATTTGCAGCAGCCAGATTGTCATTTCTGACAACAGGTCTACATTTATCTGTTGAGTCTAATGATTGTGTGGACAGGAGCCTTATTTGTGCTGTCACATCCCACTTTATCACCATCTACACCCGGGCCTGCGGGGGACTCTCCAGACGAGCCGTGATGCCTCCTAGCTACAGTGCTCACCACGCGTCCTGTCCCCGTCGCGTTCTGTGTCGCTCTTTTCCAGGAAAGTGGAGCGGGACCAGGTTACAGCCACAAGGCGTGTGGGGGCTGGGGTCCGACACGGTCTTGCCCTGCTCCTCAGCTGCAGAGAGGCCCCCCCAGGGTGACCCCGCAGCCGCCGAGCCCCGGGAGACCTCTCTGCCACAGCCATCTGGCAGCACGGATGTGTCGGCTACACCCCCGAGACTGCCAGAGCCACAAAGTACAGAAGCAATAACTCTGTTTTTGGCCACCACCCCTGCTGCGGGGGTGTCACGTGCCGCTTCTGCACTCACTGGTGTAATTTGGAGAACGCTTTGCCAAAGGAAGGAGTCCCTGGTCTAGTTGAAATAATACGTTAGCTCATGCATAGGAGAAAAACCAAGCAATGAAGTGGGGCGGGCGGAGGACCTGGCATTGGGAGTCAGAGGAGCCCGTTCCAAGGCCCAGACTGCCACTCTCGGGCTGTGTGATCGGGCCTGGGACCAGCCTCCGGCCTTAGTTTCTCACTGTAAGGCTGAGGGGGTGAATAATGAGCAGGCTGGGCCGCCCAGAGGATGAAGTCATCAGTGCGGCCAGCCGCACGCGCCCTGCACCGCACCACACAGACGACGAGGCCGCCCAGATGAAAGGGAGTGCTTTGTCTCCCTTTGGTTCTGCGTTTTCAGTCCCGAGCTCAGCTCAGCGCCAGGGTAGCCCAGACAGACGCCGTTCCACTAAGGGACCGCCACCTAGGCCTGCCGCCCCCCGGCCGTCTATTGAGGCCACGAGCCAGCAGAGACCTCCAGCCTGACTCCTATCACACATCGGCCCATCTCTGCTTGTCACACATTGAATTTCAAAAGACGTTGGCTGGTTTCTCTTATCTCTGAAAGACAGCGTTCTGGTCCACATCTCTCTTTCTGAAGGAACCAAATGCACACATCACAAGAAAAGAAGAAAGCTTATGCCGTCCCAAAGGACGGAGCACACACGATGCCGAGCTCCAGCTGGCCCTTTGGTGACCTGTGTGTTGGGCGGGGCTGACCGGTCCCTGGAAGGAGTGGTGGGTGTGAGGAGGAAGGGGGAGGGCAGTGTCTAAGAGGCGGCTAATGGAGGAATCACCCGGTCTCCTGTCTGCTGTGGACAGGGTGCTGCAGTGGCTGAGCCCTGGGCAGGGCTCCACCCAGTGGCTCAAAAGAATGAATGGTGCCTTGGGGTGGGGACCCGTTCAGCTCCCGGGGGAGAAGGGAGGATGAAGACAGTGTCTGCCGAATCTGTTCACAGTGTGGAAGGGGACCCCATGCATTGTGGGTTGTGAATTAATCACTAACAGCCTCCCAAGGTATTCAGAGCATAGCTTTTCCCTACGTGTTCAGTTGTACCCGTGTTGTTACCATCCAGTGAGGGAGGCACTCGCCAGCCAATCCCTCCGCACTGGGCTCCATCCCCATGTGTCAAAGGATGTTGATAGGCAGTTGTAAGGACTGGGGCGGGTCTCACCTTTTGATGAACGTGGACAGCACCTGGGAGCTCACCCACCTGGAAGGCTGAATGCTGGGCTCCGTGGAGTCTGGGTGGTGCTCAAGACTTTGCACTTTTTTTTTGTTTTAATTTTTTGACAGGCAGAGTGGACAGTGAGAGAGAGAGAGACAGAGAGAAAGGTCTTCCTTTGCCGTTGGTTCACCCTCCAATGGCCGCCACGGCTGGCGTGCTACGGCCAGCGCACCGCGCTGATCCGATGGCAGGAGCCAGGTGCTTCTCCTGGTCTCCCATGGGGTGCAGGACCCAAGGACTTGGGCCATCCTCCACTGCACTCCCGGGCCACAGCAGAGAGCTGGCCTGGAAAAAGGGCAACCGGGACAGGATCGGTGCCCCGACCGGGACTAGAACCCGGTGTGCCGGCGCCGCAAGGCGGAGGATTAGCCTAGTGAGCCGCAGCGCCGGCCAAGACTGCACTTTTAACAAGCTCTGGGACGTGTCCCACCGCAGTGGTCAACAGGCCGCTCTCTGAGAGACGTGGATGCAGCCCAGCCCTTCTGGAGCCTCGGTGTGACGCAAATCCTTGTTCAAAGGCAGATTCTGAGCCCCAGATCGGGGAGGGGCCCGAGCTCTTGCATGTCTTTAACACGCTCTCAAGTGCTGTGATGCCACCGCGCCGCACTCCACACTTTGAGCAGCGAGAAGCTACTTGCTCCTCTTTCCTGCAAATGCGATGCACCGGCTCCAGCAGGAGCTTTGTTCTAAGTGGATGCTTCCAGCTATAAAAATGTCTGTTTACTTAATATCTTAGATTATAGTCATGTACCTCTCGTTTGTAATTAAAATAACTATTCATCTTAACTGCTCGTCAGCTAGGCAATTTTTAGTACAGCCAGCACTTTAAAGAAATAAATATCTAGGTATAATTTGGTACTTCCTCACTAGTACTTAACACACAATGTTTTCTATCCCTCAACTTTAATGCGCATTGGCTCCAATAGCCAGATTCTGACTAGTGTTAATGCATGGCCGAGGGAATTCAAGCCAGCCTGGCAACAAAGACCCCTGTGAATGAACGCCTTTAGTCGTTGGCAGCCTTATTTATTTATTTTTTAAAGCAAGAGTCTCTTTTAGGACCATTTTCTTCAAATCAAAATGAAGAGTTTAATTCATCAGTTAACACTCCATAGCAACTGGAAGGCTTCTGCTGCCTCCCCCAGCCATTATTTCCCAAGACACAACCAGGCATACTCAGTCCATTAGCCGCAGCGTGAGGAAGAAAGCTGGAAGGAGCTTGATTGTCCCACTGGGATGGGACAGCACAGCTGGGTCGGGAAGGGGGTCTGGCAAGCAGAACGGTTGACGCGCAGAGGTCGTGGAGACACGGGTGGGCAGGCGGACAGGGATCAACATGACATGGCCCATGGGTCTGGACAGCCATAAGGGATCCCAGCAGTGACTTGCATTAGGAATTCCAAGCAAATGGTCATCGTGGGGCAAAGGGGCCAGCCACACACCTGGAATCTGGGCCAGGATAGGGTTGGACAAGCCCTGGGCTATGGGTGGCCATGGTGCCTTTTCTGATCTGACCATTCCCCGCCGTGCTATGACCAGCAAGAGCCCTCCCGGTCCTTGTCTTTGAATAAATGCCAAAATGCCCATCAGCAGCCAAGACCCATCTACTCCCTGCTGATGACCAGGGCCTGTGTCCTGTGTCGTGGTGACTGGTGTCCTTGCTTGTGCAATGCAGGTATCAGGCCAGGCTGGCTTACAGCCTCTCCTACCTCTCCAGGCCAGGGTGCAGCCCCAACACCCTCCCTGCTGACCAGGCCCTCAGCAAGTCCTTGGTGTCTCCCTTTAGCAGGGTGATCCCACAGCTCAACCGGCCTGTCATTCAGCTCCTGTCGAATCGGGTAGAAGAGCAAGGGCTCTCTGGAGGGCTCAGGCAGCTGCCTCAGCTGCAGACAATAGCCATATACACAGTGGGAGTGCGTGTGTGTATGTACACCTGTATGTGTGTGTGCATGTGTGTGTGTGCAATACTTGTGCTTGTGCCACAGTTTGCATGGATTGTCTCCTTTGACATTGAGGTAGAGCAAATATGATCAGCCCCACTTTATAGGTGAGGAAAGTGAATCCTAGCAAATGCAAGCAGGTTCCTTTTTCAAACCTGTGGTAGGGGCTAGGAGAATAAAATAGAGTCCAGAACTCTGTGGAGCTCACAGCTCCTATGCTCAAGGCTACACGGGGTAATAATAATAATTCATTCTTTCAAAAATATTTATCGAGCTCCCAGCTGTGTGTCAGGCACTGGAGTGTGTGAGGGAGGAGAAGGGAGACGTACCCACGAGTGCTTCGCAGAGCTTGCTCTGCACCAGGCACAGGGCAAGCACCTTACAGGCGTTATCTTCATCCTCCGCACAGCCTGGTGGCATGAGAGCTGCCATCTGCACACCCTCTGTACAGGTGAACCGAGGCTCAGGTGGGTGGGTGACCGCCATGCTCAGAGCTGCAGCAGGATCTGCCCTCAGCAGTCTGGTGGCCCCATGACCTTTCGTTCTGACTCTGCCCACCACTCCCTGTCACCCCCCACAGCTGAGGGCAGACAGCCTGATTCTGGATCCTAAGACCCCAAGCCCCTGCCCCACAGCTTCATTCACTGAGGCAGCCCTGCCTGTGCCTGCTCTGCCTGGTCCCGGCTCCAGCCTCCCTGTGTGGATCGCTCCCCCCATGGTGCAGGGGCTGCCTATCTATGGGGCCGGGGTCCCACCCCTGCCCTCTGCAGCTTGCGTTCCTTCTGCTGTCCTGACTTCACCCTTCACGTGGCTGGTCCTGCATACCCCATCTGCCTTGATAAATGGCCACGTGGAAGCCTCCTGGTTGCCAATCCAACTTTCCATTGCTCCAACTGTGGCTTCCACACCTTCCTCTCAACTACTACACTGACCTCAGCCAAGAGGCGGGACTGCGAGGCCCCCTCTGAGCTGCGAACTTGGCGCCTTACTCACTGAGAGAAGACGGAGGTCTCTGCACATCCCCCTCTGGTCTTCCCCATCCCTCCACCCCCTCGCCAGGCGCATCCTGCCTGCCTTTCCTTCCTTCCAGGCCTAACCCATGGGCTGGCCCTCGACACCCCCACTCTGCACATCTTCCCGGCAGCTCAGAAGCCACGGTCCCTCCTGTCTTGTCCCTTGACCACACCCAGGCACGGGCCTCAGAGCTTGGGAAACCTTCACTTAGCCCCATGCCCGAGGCAGGTCCTAGGCCTTCCTGGCCCTCTGTGTCCTAACACGTCACCTGCACTGCTGCTCCACCCACTCCCTGTGTCCTCGGTCCGGGTCCCCTCTCCTCACCGAGGAAACAGCTTTGTGGGAGGTCGTCAGTGGCTTCCAGCTGGCCAACTGCATTGGCCTTTCCCAGCCCTGGGCTTTCTGGGCCCCCAAAGCCTGCGGCACCACTGGCCATGCTTCTCTCCCTATCCCCTGCTGCCCTGAGTCTGGGCTTCCGGGACTCCAGCTGCTCTGTCTTGCAGGGATCAGGACTCTGCCCCAGTTAGTTCAGGGTTTCCTGCAATAGACGGGGAATCTCGAGGAATCCACCCTCCCTCATCCTGCCCGATTGTGTTGGATCCCGCCTTGGCATTCTATGCCGCCCAGCTTGTCCATCCCATCCCCTAAGCGCCTTTCTCCTTTCCCTCGTCTGCGTCTTAGCCCACACCATTCCCCTTGCACTCACAGGTGCCTGACCCGTACGTGTCGTTAAAATCCACACGTCCTCCCCGTTCCGGATCGAGGCGCCGCCTGTGTGCGGTCTTCACTCTCCCTCCTCTGCAGGCGTGGGACTGGGGCCACTCCTCACTTGCTGCATGAGGCTAAGACTCTGAGAGCAGAGAATTTTGCCCCACGCCCATGTGTCCATCACAGTACCCAGTGGTACACTGGGCGCGGAACTGGGATCCCAGAGGGACGAGGTGAAGCCCGGGCCTGACTTCTCTGCCTTCCTCATAGAGCAGAGGGGGCAACCCTTGGCCGCTCGCCCCCACCCCGCCTCTTCCTTGACCCGCGTCTGGAAAGAGGAGCAAGGCCAGCCGCGTCTTAGCTAGGGCCTTCTAGGTAGCTACAACATGAAAGGAATTCTTGAAATTTTTATTACAACTTTATAGTGACGTGGGAAAAATCATGTGTCCTTCAACATACTTGAAAAATCCCCCCTCTGAACTATTTTCTCATGAGAAAATTCATTGTAATTTAAACTTTAAAAAATATTCCACCTCAGGTCAGGCATATTGAAAGCAAACTAGTGCTGAGGGTGCAGGACTGGCACTTAGACTGTAAACACGGCCATTCTGTGTGGGGACTGGCACACCGTGGCCTGGGGTGGCTTCTTGCTGTCTTTTTGCATTTTTATTATATCTAATTGACACATAGTATTTTTATGTAGTTATGGGGATACAGTACAATAATATTACACATGTGTATGGTGTGAAATGATCAAATTGGAGTGATTAGCATTTCCATCTCAATATCTACCATTTCTAAGTGTTGGGAACTTTTGGACTTCTTCTCTGTTATTTTGAAATGTATCAGAAGTTATTATAGACCATAGTTACCCTACTGTGCCACAGAGCACCAGAACTGATTCCTTCTGGCAAGCTGTATTTTACTTATTTGTTATTTGAGAGAGAGGGAGAGAGCCTCCATGTGCTAGTTCACTCCCCAGATGGCACAACAGGCAGCCTAGGCCAGGTGGGAAGCAGGAGCTGGGAACTGAATCCAGGTCTCCCGCCTAAGTGTCAGGGACCCTGACACGTGAGCGTCGCTGCTGCTGCCTCCTGGGGTCTGCAGCAGCAGGAGCCAGATCTGCATCTGGTACTCTGATGTGGGATGTGGGCCTCTTAACCGTTAGGCTAAATGCCTGCCCCTGCCTGTATCCTGATCCCCTGTATCTAAGCTGCCTCTATCCCAACCCCGCTTCCCAGTCTCCGATGACCACTATTCCACTCGCTCCTATGTTAACTTGTTTAGCATCCACAAATGAGTGAGAGCACGTGGCACTTGTCTTTCTGTGCATCACTTGTTTCATTTAACCTGATACCCTCTAGTTCTATTCACACTGCCACAAATGACAGAATTTCATTCTTTTTATGGCTGAGTAATACTCCATTGAGTATCTGTACCACATTGTCTTTATCCATTCATCCATTGGTGAATTCTTCGGTTGAAAGAAAGGAAGCTTGAGTAGAACATTGGAGTGGGGTTTTTTTTAGAAACCTTTTATTTAATGAGTATAAATCTCATGAGTACATCTTTAGAAATACAGTGATTCTTCCTACCATACCCGGCCTCCCTCCCCCACTCCCTCCCTACTTCCTCCTCTCTCTCCCATTCCCAGTCCCATTCTCCATTGAGATTCATTTTCAATTAACTTTATACACAGAAGACCAACTCTATACTAAGAAAAGACTTCAACTATTTGCACACACACACACACACACACTATATATATATATATATATATATATATATATATATATATAAATAACTGTTTGAGAACAGGTTTTACAGTTAAATCTCATAGTATGGCTCATTTAGAACAGAGGTAATGCATGGGGAGTGGTGCACAGTGCTTCCTGCTGTTAATTTAACAATTCACTCTTTCGTATGACGTCAGTGATCAGCCGAGGCTCTTGCCAGGAGTTGCCCAGGCTGTGGAAGCCTTTTGAGTCCACAGTCCATTGGAGTGTTCTGTGACCACGCAGTTAGGGGCCTGCCTGAATCCACAGCAAGTAGATGAGCCCTGTGCTGACTTAGGGCCAACTCCCTGATATCACAGCCACTCTCCCTGCCCTCCTGTCTCCCTGAAGCAACACAGGTTTGAGGGTCCAGGAGGATCCATTTCCAGAAACTCATGAGTCAAACCGTTACTCCGCGCTCTGGTCACTGCTTCCTGGGGCTTCTGGAAAGCAGTGGGGGGCCCTAGGTGTCTAAAGCCGCACTGCCTTCTTC
Source organism: Lepus europaeus (assembly GCF_033115175.1). Taxonomy (NCBI): domain Eukaryota; kingdom Metazoa; phylum Chordata; class Mammalia; order Lagomorpha; family Leporidae; genus Lepus; species Lepus europaeus. The sequence goes on from NC_084843.1 coordinate 31,322,566, forward strand.
TATGTAGTCCTTGGTGAGTGTGTCTCCAGAACATGCAGACCAGCTGGTCACTGCCATCTGCAGACACATCCTTCGTCCTTCTGCACACTTCTCTTCCGAGAGCTACAGGACCCCTCCTGGTTGATGGCTGTGGACCATACACCACTAGCTCTCAACCGCGTGGATGCACATGTGACCCAGCCTGGATCAATCAGAGCTCTTCCCTGGGATTTTTCACACTGCAACTGAGGAAGGGAAGTCTCTGCTCTCTCTGAACGTGGGCTGTGAGGCTTGGAGTTGGTTCAAGCTTTGTGAACAAGGATGGTGAGAATGAGTCCAGCTGATGCAGGAAAGAGGAAGAGGGAAGGAAAGCAAAGTTCTGACAACTGCCTGGCTCCCGCCACTCCGAGGCTCCACTGCAGCCTTGCCACTCCTGCAGTTTGTACATCAGAGCCAATAAATTCCTCAGCCACTTCAGATTGTTTGTCACTTGCCACCAAAGAATTCTGGCTAATGTGGCCTCCATCTGTCATCTCAGTCCCTTCTTTCACAGTCTGGAATTCCTGTCTCCTTTCTCTTTTTCTGGAAACAGGTGTTGATGCATGGAGTCACAGCCTTCTTCCTCCTCATCAACAACCCCAGCGTCGACAGACACGACTGAGCACCTGCTCTTTGCTGGCATTGTCCTGGGTTTGATGAGGGCTAAAGATGCATATGAGAGTCTCTGCCTTCTGGGTGCTTCTGCGCTCATCAAAACGTAAGGAATTCCAAGGGCACAGAGCACATGCTGAGCACAGATCTTTTTTAGAACAAGGCATAAATCAATCAGCTGCGTGGAGTTTTCACACAACACAGGCCCTCATCACTGCAGATTATTCTGACCTTTGGGTACCAAACATTCCTTTCTTGAAAAACCATTCACTCTTCAACAAAATACACTTTTCTGAACCTTCATCTTAAAGTTACCTTCATCAATAGAGCACTTTGTTTCTGGGGTCTTCTCCACCCCGGCCAGCTCCTAAATCAGGACCAAATCTGATGTGGTTTTCTCGGATGCCCTTTCCAACTCATTCAGTTTGCACCCCTGTGGGCTCCACACCCCAGATTTCTCATCATGCCCAGAGCCCTCCCATCACCACCATCTCCATTCCTTTAAGCTAATACCTGACGTCTGGTTATATCCTATTCCTGGATGCAATCTGTGAGCCTCCTGGTGGAATGCCTTCCCATATGCTTTCTGGTCCTATTTAACTTCATGGTTTTCAAAGAACTAAATGTGTAGAAAGGGAAAAAGAGCATTACACACATTTCCAAAGACATAATCTATGTTTAAGGCCATGTGTTTAAAATGAGAAACATTTAGATATGGCTAGAAAGAAGAGGAGGAATAGAAAAACAGTGGTTTCTGGGATCCTATACTTCTTATTACTCTTCCACCCTCAGGCTCTGCATAGACCCTCTGATATTCTGAAACCCAAATACCAACCCAGTTAGAAGCAGGCCTCCCTTGGCCAGACCTGTCCATCATAAATTCAAAATCTATTCCAGAGAATTCCACTTATTTGTAAGTAAACTGTTTTCCTGCATTCCAAGGTGAATTCTTCTTCCCCATAGGTCTGAGATGATAGATCCTCATCATCTACTTTCTTTTCGTAAAATGTAGCAACTTAAAAACAATTCATTATTGCTCACAATTCTTTGTGCAGGCATTTATCAGGGCTCAGCTGGAAGGTTCTTCTGCTCCACATGACGTCAGCTGTGTGGCCCACTCAGCTGCATTCAGGTGTCAGCCAGGTTGGGCTGGGCTGGAAATCCACAGGGTCTCTGCCCACATTACCTGCGCCCTGGGGCTCCTCCACCTGGCCTCTCCATGGGCTAGCGTGCCCTTCCTCGGAACGTGGTGGTCTCAAGGTAGCAAATTCTTTATATGGTGACTAGCTTCCCCCAAGAGACAAGGTGGAAGCTGGTGGGCATCTGAAAAGCATGATGAGGGGCGGGAGTTTAGCTCAGCAGTGAAGCCACCACTCACATCCCATATTGGAGTCCCTGGGTTCAAATCCTGGCACCGGCCTCCATTCCCACTATATAACACACACCCTAAGAGGCAGCAGGTGATGGCTAGGTACTTGGTCCCTGCCACCCACATAGGAGACCTGGGTTGAGTTCCAGCTTCTTGGCTTTGACCTGGCCCAGCCCTGACTGTTGCAGGCATTTGGTAAATGAACCTGTGAATAGATCTCTCTTGTGTCTCCTCGCCTCACGAGCTCTGTCTCTCTGCCTTTCAAATAGATTAAATCAGTCAATGAATCATTTTTTATTTCAAAGGCAAAGCCCAAAACTGGCCCAACATCACTCCTCCCATATTTTGTGAATGAAGGGAAGTCACAAAGCAAGGCCAGATTCTAGGGGAGGGGAGAGAAAATAAAGGAATTCATGGTAGCCATCTTTTTAAGATTTATATTTTGTTTTATTTGAAAAACAGAGGAATGGAGAGAGAGTGAGAGAGAGAGAGAGAGGTATCTTCCAATCGCTGGTTCACTCTCCAAATGGTTGCAACAGGCAGGACTGGGCCAAGCTAAAGCCAAGAGCCTGGGTCTCCATCTGGTCTCCCCTACAGGTGGCAGGGGCACAGTACCTACTGCTTTCCCAGTTGCATTAGCAGGGATCCAGGTCAGACGCAGAGCAGCAGGATTGAACTGGTGCTCTGGTATGGAATGCTGGTGTCACAGGCAGCAGCTTTAACCAGCTGCACCACAATGCTGGCCCCATGGCAGCCGTCTTTAGAGACCACCTACCACTTCCTTCTACCCCTCAGTCACGGAAGGGCACATCTTCTTGCCCATCTCTAGGCTTGGAGTAAACCCCCATCTGTAGAATGCTCTCGTGGGCAGTATTTCTTCCCAGTCTCTCTGTGCTGAAGGTTATCTTAACTCACGGTCTCCATCCTAACACCTAGCGTCTTCCCTGGGTTCAGCCTTCAATGCCCTGAAAGTCTTGTTTCAGGAAGCTATGTATTCTCAAGTGCTCCAAATAAGTTTTTACTAAGCCTTATGCTGCTTTTTGTTCTGTTATGATAATGATCATCTGAAACTGATAATGTGCTGATAAGGTTGACAGTGCTTTATGCCACAGGTTGGTAATCTTGCCATAAAGACTTAGAGGATAAAATATTTTCAGCTTTTGGTCCCTATGATGCCTGATGCAACCACTCAACTCTGTGGTTCAGCAAAAGCAGCTATAGACAATGTATAAATGAATGAGCATGTCTGTGTTACGATAAAACTTTATTTACAAAAGCAAGTGACAAGCCAGATTAGGCCCTTGGGCCTGCCTCAGATCCAAGAGTAAGTTGTTCAGTTTCTTTTATCTAATAATTAGCTATTTCACTTTCAGAAAGTCATTTTTCTCTGAAACTTTCTTTATCCATAAAGTGAAGGTATTGAAGTGACCAGGAATCAAACACCATTTTTTTTTTTTTGCTCAATTTTAAGAATGTACCGTATCTCTTTCAAAGTCTTTAAAGGAAATGCCCAAAAGTGTCCCCAAGATAGGGGCGTCTCTGAGACACTATCCTGGAGTGCTGCTGCTGGGTCCGTGACTTGGAGTCTTACAGGGTCTCTCCAGGCCTGCAGAGTTCCTTCTTCCATCTCCCTGGCTCTGCACCTGCTGTCTGTGTGTTTCTCTGCCCCTTGTATTCTTTGTGTAGCTGTCTCTGCCTTCTGCTCCTCCTCTCTCCCCTGACAATTGTGTTGAATAGATACATTTTTCTTTATCTTCCTTTTTTAATGAGAAACAGTTCCCTATTTTTAATTTTCAAAATGGATATCATACAAGTATTTGTGTATCTTTCAAAACTTAAAAAAAGCGTCTTTTCATATAAAATGGTTAGCATATGTAAATTACTTAGCACGGTGTCTGGTGTATTGTAGGAACTCAATGATTATATCCCTTCTTCTGGCTTCCCCTTCTGTAACTTGTTGTCATAAGGGTCAGAATCTCACAAAATTAAAAATAAATAAATAAAAGCACCCGTCTGTATCTGTCGGTAACATTTGGTTAGTCTCACCATAGCGGGACACCCACTACTGACACCCTGTTTGTCACTGCAGTGTTTGTACACCTGTTTTGGGAATTAACGAACGTGGAGAATCAAAGACCAAACAAGAGCCGGGCAGCACAACCCAGCTCTGGTTCCGCCCCCAGCGACGCGCTCGCAGCTTCCCCAGGCTTTCTCCTCTCCACTCTGCAGGCACGTACTGAGCACTCACTGTGCACTGGGTGTGGGGGGCAGGACAGACAGCCACCCTGTCTGCCTGTGCCTCGTAAAGCTGTGTGTCCCTGGGACACCGACAGTACACAACCGACCAGGAGTGGGTGAGGGTTGCTTTTTATTTATTTATTTATTTTTTGACAGGCAGAGTGGACAGTGAGAGAGAAAGAGACAGAGAGAAAGGTCTTCCTTTTTGCCGTTGGTTCACCCTCCAATGGCCGCCGCGGCCGGTGCGCTGCGGCCGGCGCACCACGCTGATCCGATGGCAGGAGCCAGGCGCTTCTCCTGGTCTCCCATGCGGGTGCAGGGCACAAGTACTTGGGCCATCCTCCACTGCACTCCCGGGCCACAGCAGAGAGCTGGCCTGGAAGAGGGGCAACCGGGACAGAATCGGTGCCCCGACCGGGACTAGAACCCAGTGTACCGGTGCCGCAGGGCAGAGGATTAGCCTATTGAGCCACGGTGCCAGCCAGGAATTGGCTTTTAAAGTGAGACCCAAAGCATGGGAGGGAGCCGGCGGCAGGACCCCCAGGAGGAGAGGAGAGGAGCAGGCCCAGGGCTGGAGGCCACTCCTGCTAGGACGAAAGGAGACCCTGTGTCTGGGCTCGTGGTCTGTGGGCACCCAGCACAGGCTGTAGGCAGGAGGATGGCGTGCTCTGATGTATGTGATGAGAGAGGACTCTGGTCCGTGTGTGGAATTTGGGTTGGGGGAGCAGGTGAGGAAACAGGACGGAAGCTGTGCAGGGGGAGGAGGGAAGAGGGAGGGGTTGAAACGTCTTAGGGGATGGAAATGACAGCACTGGCCACGAGTGAGAGGTGAAGGTGAGGGAGTAGAGAGCCAAGGCCGGCCCACCTGGGCGCCCACGTGGGGGAGGCAGGGCTGGGCCATCAATAGTCCCGCTCTGGACGCGTTCCATCAACGCCGGCCGTGGGCCGTGTCAAGGAGGCCGGCGGATATATGAGTCTGAGTGTGGATGGCAGACTTGGGCTGGACACATAAATTTGGGCGTTGTCAGTCGTGGGATGGATATCACCCACGAGTGAAACGGCAGAGGAGGGAAGAGGGCCTGGGCCGGGCCTGGGGGCTCCACCATGGAGAGGGCGGGGAGAGGAGCAAGGACGTGGAAAGAGGGAAAGGAGAGAGTCAGAGGGGGAGCAGGGGAACCGGGAGGCGGCATCGTGAGGCCAAGCAGGCACAGTTCTCAGAAGAGGACGCAGGGAGCAGAGAGCGCAGAGAACCGCACCAGACACCGCTGGCACCGCCGAGAGGCTGGGGAGAGGCGGCAGGGTGGGGGCAGCAGCCAGAGCAGCTTGGAGGGAGTTGGGAGCACCAGGTGGACTGGGGTGGGGTCTGCAGGCAGGGGATGGCCGAGAGGACAGCCGTGGGGGCCGTGCAGGTCCCACACGGAATAAAAGAGCTGCCCGGCCAGCCGGCCAAGGCGGGGGTGCCAGAGCCGGTGGAGAGCAGCAAGATGACCGAACAGTGCAAGGAGCAGCCACCAGCTGCTTGTAGGGTGGCGTGGGTTTTTTTTTTTTTTTTTTAAATAATGATGAGAACTCTCACAATTATGTAACTTCACAGTTTACCTAGTGTTGCCACACACACTCTCGCACTCAGTGCTCACACCCATCCTGGGAGGTGTGGAGCAGCCCCGGGGGACAGATGAGGAAGCTGAAGCTCAGAGGAGCCAGGTGACAAACTCAAGGTCAGAGCCCCGCAGTGGTCAGGCCACGACCTCATGCCCAGGCCCCTGGCCCCTCCACAGCACTGCTGACCCAGGGGAGCAGCACCAGCGGGGGGGGGGGGGGGGCATGCACAGCAGGGAGCCCTCGTGCCCTTGGTGCCGTCTGTCATGCTGCTCTTACAGTTGCACAATCCCTTGTGCCTGCCAGTGCATCCTTTGATGTCAGGAAGCCATAGCTGCTTGCAAGAACAGGGGCCTTGTTCCACTTCCTGGCCCTGCCTATCTGAGTTTCTAGAAATCCCCAGCGATCTCTGGCAGGCACCAGAGGGGGAGTGTGTGGTGGCAGGGAGCTCACAGGCAGCTGCCCAGGCTCATCAGGGTGGGCACTGACACTGCAGAGTGACTGTGAGAAGCCCCCTAACCTCTGGACCTCAGTCTCCACATCTGGAAAATGGGGCTATCACTGGAACCTGCACCCCGGGGTTATCAGGAAGCTGCAATGAAACGGTGGGTAAGCAACACTTGGAACAGTGTCCGACACACAGTGACTGCTCTGACGATGCTACTCGTGATTCTTTTTCTTCATTCACTCCCTCCCTCCCTCCCTCCCTCACTCACTCTTGCACCCAGAAGACGTATGTTGAGTACCTCTGTGTGCCAGGCATCGCTCTAGGCACAGTAAACGCAGAGGTGCACTTGCTCCGCATGCTTGCTGGGCTCTGACAGCGGATGTGTGACGAGGAAAGTGATGTTGCAACGTGGCAGCTCTGCCCTCAGGGGAATAGGTGAGGTGTAGCTCACTGTGGGGATCCGGAGGAGGGAAGATCACATCCAGCTGTCGGGCCAGGCTCTGCGGAGAACATTCCCCATGGGAGAAGACAGCTGAGCAAAGACCTGGGTGCTGGGAAGGGCAGGGCAGGCTGGAGAGGGGCTGGCTCAGCCGAGGGCAGCCGGGTTCAGAGAGGGGCTGGCAATTCTGCATCCGCGCCCTGGCCTTACACCTTGGAGCTGTTGCTCTGGCTCCATGCCTGTCCCTAGGAGTGGGGACATGGGGGTGGGGTGGGGAGAGGAGATGAGGCAGGGCCAATGCCGCGTGTGCAGGAACCTTGTGTGTATACCCCAGCCACTCCAATGCAAGACAGGTCCTGTTCCTCCCCTCCCACTTCCCAGGAGAACAAGGAGTATGGGTGCCCAGGACAGGTGTCAGGGCTGGCCTCTGGTGGTGACTCCTAGCACAGCCTGGGAAAGGGGCCCCTGCTCTGCCTGTCTCACTCAGCAGGGTGCCGTTACACTCTGCCCTACAGAGCCTCTCCTCTGGCAGATTTGAACTTTGGCTCTGGGTTGCCTTGCTCTACACATCGTGGATTGTGAAGCCTAAAACAAAAGCATCCACAGAGCAAAGCTTTGGGTGACACTGACAATGGCGGGCTCAGGAGCATACCCCATGGCCACATTTGTCCACACATTTTTTGACCTCTAAGTCAGCCTGACACTGTCTTTTTTTTTTTTTTTTGAGATTTATTTATTTATTTGAAAGTCAGAATTACACAGAGCGGCTGGCGCTGTGGCTCACTTGGCTAATCCTCCACCTGCAGTGCTGGCACCCCGGGTTCTAGTCCCAGTTGGGGCGCCGGGTACTAGTCCCAGTTGCTCCTCTTCCAGTCCAGCTCTCTGCTGTGGCCCAGGAGGGCAGTGGAGGATGGCCCAAGTGCTTGGGCCCTGCACCTGCATGGGAGACCAGGAGGAAGCACTGGCTCCTGCCTTTGGATCGGCACAGTGCTGGCCGTGGTAGCCATTTGGGGAGTGAACCAACAGAAGGAAGACCTTCCTCTCTGTCTCACTCTCACTGTCTAACTCTGCCTGTCAAAAAAAATTTTTTTTTAAAAATTACACAATTACACAGAGCGAGGAGAGGCAGAGAGAGAGAGGCCTTCTATCCACGGGTTCACTCCCCAATTGGCTACAACAGCCGAAGCTGTGCTGATCCGAAGCCACTAGCCAGGAGCTTCTTCCGGGTCTCCTACACAGGTGCAGGGGCCTAAGGACTTGGACCATCTTCTACTGCTTTCCCAGGCCATAGCAGAGAGCTGGATCGGAAGTGGAGCAGCCAGGACTCAAATCGGCACCCATGTGGGATGCCGGCACTTCAAGTCAGGGCGTTAACCTGCTGCACCACAGCACCAGCCCCCACTCTCATTTTTACAAAGGAGGAGCTTCAAGTGGGAAAACTGGCCAGCCTAACACCACCAGCCTCATCTCTGCCAGAACTGGGCCCTTTAAGAAGCAAATAGGGGCATGTATTGGGCCCAGTGGTTAAGTTGCCACCTGGGTGCCTGCATCACACATCAGAGTGCATAGTTTGAATCCCAGCTGCCCCACTTCCCATCCAGCTTACTGCTAATGCCACACTCTGGGAGGGTAGGGGATGGCTCAAGTAGCTGGGCCCCTGCCACCCATGTGGGAGGCCAGGATGGAGATCCAGGTTCCTTGCTTCAGCCTGACCCAGCCCTGACTATTGTGGACATTTGGGGAATGAGCAATGGATGGAAGATCTGTCTATCTATCAGTCTCTCTCTGCTTTTCAAATACAATGAAAACAAAGAAGCAAATGAGATCAAAGATGAGACAGTGCTTTGTAAACTGTGAAGTGCGGTGGAGAGGCAGTGCTGTCATCATCGCCACTGTTTACATGAGGTTCTCGGGCATTTCTCAGGGTGGCTGCTTCCAGGGAGGCTGCCAGGAAAAACACGCATAGGACTGAGTGTTGACAGTGTGGGCAGTGTGGAAGGAACACAGGATTCAGATCCTGGGGACCCAGGCAGAGACCCAGTGCCACCCCTACAAGCTGCATGACTGACAGTGGAGGAGGCCCAAGGTGCAGAGCTCACAGAAGCGGGCGGTCTTTAGGGAAGTGTTCAGCGCCCACACGGCACTCCCTGTCCCTGGGGCAGGAGCCAGCTGCTGACGGTGCTGATCCCAGCAGCCTGCCTTCCCTCCCAGACACGGCACGCCCTGGTCACACAGCCCTCAGACGCTGTCTATCATAGTGTCACCTTCCCACCCGGGGTCCTGACTCGGCCCCCAGCCAGTGCTCAGCACCCCCACACTCCCCTGGCTCCTGCATCCTGGTGAGGAAGCAGAAGGCCAGCCTGGCTCTGCTCCAGGAAGGAAAGAAGCACCTTCCATCAGCACCCTGAACAGCGCTTCCTGCCCGCCTGCCCCAGTGCCCTGGCAGAGCCCTCCAGACGCACCCGCTCGGGCTCAAACGCAGCTGAGGGGCCAGGGGCCCGTGGGTGGGGTTAGGCTGGATTCCTTCGGAGCTCAGGCAAGCTGTCTTCCCAGAAGGCGGGAGGAGGCCTCGGGCCTCCACAGGCCTGCTGCCTCGGGTGCACACTCTCCCATGGGGTCTCATATTTCCCACTGGAAAGGCAACGGTGAGAAATGGACCAGGGGACACCTAAGCCCTGAAGCTCAGACATGATGTCTGGTGTTTCATTCATTCATTCAACAAACATTTATTGAGCAACTGCTGAGTGCCTGACGCTGTCCTAGGTATCAGGAACAAAACGGACAAAAGTCTGCCCTCTTGGGGGCTGAATGGGGACCAGTGAAGGAAAAATGAACAAAGAGTTGTCAGCCAGTGGCAAAAGTGTGTGGGAGAGCAGAGGTGGGGGGGGGGTGTGGGGAATGGGGAGGGGACTGCAGGTTCTAGGAGTGTGGGCAGGGAAGGCCCATAGAGAAGGAGCAAAGGCCTGAAGGAGGTGAACAGCCAGCCGTGTGGAGAAACAGCATCCTGTCAGAAGGAACAGCAGGTGCAAAGTCACTGAGGCCAAAGCCTGGGGGTGGGGCAGGTACCTCCTGGGACATTTGCATCCTAGTTACAGTCCCAGCTGCTCTGATTCCAATCCAGCTTCCTGCGCATGCGTCCTGGGATACGGCAAACGGTGGTGCAAGTACTTGGGCCCCTGCCATCCATGTGTGAGACCTGGTTAGAGTTCCAGGCTTCTGGCTTCAGCCTGGCCAAGCCCTGGCTGTTTGGGTCACTTAGAGACTGAACCAGCACATGGAAAATCTCTCTCTCTCTCTCTCTCTCTCTCTCTCTGGTGGTGGTGGTGGGGAAGTATTTCTCTGCCTTTCAATTTGATAAAAATAAACTTTTTAAATGCAATTAAAAGATAGGTTTATTTTTAAAAAAGAAAGAAAAGAGCATGCCTGGGCTTCAGTAGGAGGAGGCCGTCTGGGTGCAGGAGAGGAGACGGCAGGTCGGGGGGTGACAGGTGCTTCTGTCTGCTCTTGAGCTCCTCTGAACCAGCAGGCCAGCGGGTCCTCCTAATAATTTCAGGTGCGTACGAACTCGCCCACCTGCGATGCTGATTTCAGGCTCCTGCTTAGATGCTGGGACCTCCTGACAGGGGACAGTTGTCCCAAATCTCAAAGCCAAAGCCTCCTGCTCCTCCAGGGTCATTCACACGAGAGCTCTCGGCAGAACAGGAAGTACCTGGGCTGGAGCCCCTGCACCGGACACTCAGTGGCTGTGTCACCTCGGGGGGTTCTCTGAGCTTCCATCTTTCTGCTGAACAGCATCAGTGCCTCATCCATAAAATGGGTGGTGGGATTTCCGTGAATGAGATCATGAATACGCAGGTGTCTTAATTTGAAATGGGCAAGCGAAGTGCCAGGGAGGTGTTTGCTCTCTTCCAGGAAGTTGTCTCCCACTGTCCGCCACCACCCTGCTGCTCACGTGGGCCCACGTGGGCCCAGCCGACTCTTACTTTGCCTGTGTCCTTATCTGACTCGGGGGTACTCATCAATCACCCAGGGCCCCCCAGAATGCACCGGAGCAGCATTGCCCCCCGTGCACGTGCTCCTGAGTACTCCCAGCCCAGAGCTGGCTGAGTGGGCCCGGGCTGGCCCAGCTGCTCCTCCCCAGCAGCCCTGCCCCATTCCACCCCCAGGTACAACGGCCCCAACTTGGTTCTGAAGTACGACCGGGCTCAGAAGCGGCTGGTGAACATCGCTGTGGATGAGCGCAGCTCGCCCTACTACGCGCTGCGGGACCGGCAGGGGAACGCCATCGGGGTCACGGCCTGTGACATTGACGGGGACGGCCGCGAGGAGATCTACTTCCTCAACACCAACAACGCCTTCTCCGGTAAGGACTGCGTCCCCGCCTCCCTCCCCAACACCTGCTGGTGGCAGGGCACTGGGGACCCTGGCCCTTCCTCAGGCTTCTGTCGCTGGCTCCCAGGCTCTGGCCGTGACCTCCCAGGAGGACCCCACCTTCCCAGGGCACAAAGCGTGTAGTTCTGTGTCCCAGGCGCCGGCAGAGGTGGAGGGGTGTGAGCAGAGGAGGCCGCTGGGCCTTCTCCAGCCGTGGCATCTGGGGCCTGCATTTCTGATATGGGCTCCGCTGCCATCCAGGGGCCATGCTCAGAGCCGCAAAGTCCCACCTGCTAGGGGACGGGTGAGCCGTCGGTGCCCAGAGCTAAGGAATAGCGACAGTGCGTGACAGCAGCTGACACTTAAGTGGTGCCTACCCTGTGCCGGGCCCTGATCCAAGCACTGCACGTGAATTGTCACTGTCAGCCCCCCGGCGGCTCCATCACGTCAGGGCTGGTAAATCCCACGACGTGTCGAGCACACGCAGGCACCCAGAAGCTCCTGCCTGCCCAAGGCTGCACAGCTTGTAAGTTCCAGGACTCACCTCTGGCTCTGACCCCAGATCCGTCCTTTTCATCCAGACACTCTCTGGCTCTCTCAGGAAAGCACCTGGCTCGCCTTAGGTCTCAGGGCTTCGCCACACGGGGGCTGTGCTCCTGCGCCGGACCCCCACCCCAGCTCCCACGGCTTCTCCGGCCCCACTCAGTCTGCTGAGCTATGACGTCCGTGCCGGAGACCCTGGCTGTGCCGTGCCCCTGAGGGATGCAGGCCCTCTTGTCCCTGTAGGCCCTGGATGTGCCTCCAGCTAGCAGCAGGCTCCTGGGTCCACTTTGGATGCCACCTCCCGGCTCAGACCAGGGCAGTCAGCATCCTGAACCCTCCCTACCGCCTAGAGGCTGGTGACCATCTGGCTTTGGGGACCCCCAGACACACATGCACACACTCACCGCCCTTCCCCCGGGCCATAATGTTGCCCCTGCTGGTTGCCAAGCCCGAGGCAGGCCCCAGCCCTGACACTGCCCTGAGGTTGCGCCCTGCCAGCCTCGTGAATGGGAGGAGACGGGTTGGAGCCCGTGCCATGGGCAGGGGCGGGAGGTGCTGGCTGACAGCCAGCCGTGTGCAGCCAAGAAACAATGAGCCACAGCCCCGAGTGGTGTTTTATGGGTTTTCATCTCATCTTGCCACCGAGTGAGGCCTGAGAGATAGTAATTATCCCTACACAAATATCAGGGCATGAGCATCCAGCTGGATTTACTGCCCTCCCGCCAACCGAGCCGAGATTGGATTAGGACACAATTAATTGATGGGCTGATCAACTCTTTCATGTGGGGCAAGGTCAGCAAGGGGGCAGCACCCAGGGGTGAGTCCCGAAGAAGGCTCCAGGAGGCGCGGCACAGGGGTGGAGGGGACTGTGGAAGGGCTGCGTGGGACACACAGCACAGAGCGCCTGCGGGGGAGCCTCCGGGTGTCCCCTGGGCAGCAGCCACTCTCCTGCTCTGTGAGTGTTCCCCTGTGAGCAGGCCTGTGTCCCTGCCCAGGCGGCACCCAGGAAGCGTGCAGCAAGCCCCGCTCAGCTGCCTCCCAGGCACCCCAGTCCGAATGCCGGGAGCCCAGTTACCAGATCGTAAAGCTCTCCAGATGATTCCCATGGGCGGCCGAAATTGAGGGCCACCACCTTGTTCATCTGGTCAGCTCCAGACTCAGCCCAGCAGCAGCCCCGTCTGTCCATTCATGCCTCCAGTCACGGGGGCCTTCTCTGGGCCAGCACTATTCTAGGCACCGAGGATGGCTGGGGGACTGAAACCCAGAAATCCTGCCCTCATGGGGGGGTGACACTGTCCCTAGCGTGGCCTCGTATTTCTCTAGCCATCTGACTCCCTCTGCCAGCCCCCTGGCTGTAAGCTCTTAGGAGCAGTGTCCCTGTGCTGGTCACTTTGTGGCATTCGGTGGCTCCTGCCAGACCTGAACATCTTAGGAGTTCCATTAGAATTGGATGAATGAGTTCCAGGCAGAGCAGGTGCGTCCCGGACCATTAGGACCAGCAGGAGGAAGACAAGGAGAGGCAGGCAGGACATTGGCCTGGAAGGCCCTGGGATCCCAGGTGTCGAGGCACAAGTGTTCTGAAGGGGCTGGAGTGGGCGCCCAGGGTTGGAGGAAAGACAGTGCCCAGACCTAGACCCAGGCACACACCTCCTGGCGACCTTCTGCGGGTTTGAGTTAATTTTCCAGTTGAGTGATCCGATTGATTCAGTGCCATTTGTGCCAGGTCAGCACTTCCTCGGGTCTGGCTGGCACGCACTCAGCCATTGCCACCCTGACCACAGCAGGAGCTCCGACTGGCCCTGGCAAGCCCACAGCCTTCCGCTCGTCCTGCTTCAGCCTTTGCTGGAGAAGCGGGGAGTAGAGGGAGGCCAGGGAAGAGCCAGCCCTCTCCCCTCCCTCAGCCGGCTGCTGGCCATGAACGCTGAGATCCCTGAGAAAGGCCTGTGTTCCTGGGCAGTGTCCTGTGGAGTCAGTCTGTGTAAACGGGGGCCCTGCCCTTCACATGGCGGGTGACCGTGAGCGTGGCCCCTCTCGGTCCCAGCTCCCTCATCCGTGGGACAGGAAGAGTCCTACAGCTCCATCAGCTCAGCTCCCTGAACAGTCCCTGGAATAGGTCCCAGACCCTTACCCTCCGGGAGCCACTGGGGGCACCTCATTTCCTCCATTCTTCTCAAGTTCCTGCCTGAGGCCTCCACACTTGCTGTTTCCTCTGCCCAAAATGTTTTTCGCCCTGGCGTTCTCAGATCTCACGCCTCACATGAGGTCTTCCGGGAGCATTAGCTCTGAAGTCGTGCCCCTGTGCCTCCCTGCGCCTTCGCCAGCCTCGGTCGCCTTCCAAGCCCCGGCTCGCTGGGTGTTTACTGCCTGTGTCTCCTGCTGGAGCCCTGACACACCGTGGGGCAGAAACTTTGTCTTGCTCACTGCTCCAGGGCCCAAAGAAGCGCTTGTCACTTAGCACTGAATACGCCCGAAGCCAAGGAAGGCAAAGCACCTGGAGCCGTACCCGGGACTCGGTGTGCACTCTCTGAGCAGTTGCCGTTGTGATTCTGTGGCTACGAAGATGCTGGCTGAGGCCTCTGCAGCTGCCCTGGGCACGGGGTCCCGGGCCTTCCTCCTGGCCGGTGTGGGGGAGAAAGGCCCTAGGAGCACAAGAACAGAGCTGTGGTGTAAACAAGACACTGCCCAGAGGATGGCGCTGGGAGGGCGTGGATCCCTGGCAAGCAGGTGAGAGAGAGGAAAAGGAGGAAGACTGCTCACATTCCAAGAAGCCAGGGCTTCCGACCTGATCCAGCTGGAAAAATCCGAGGCAGGGTGTTCTAGGCAAAGCTGCTCAGTGAAAACCAGACAGGAGAGTGTGCAGACAAGGCGAGAGGCGGGGCCAGCACCTCCCGATCAGAGCCTGTCCCCCTAGGGCCCTAGGGGTCCTCCGCCTGCCCAGAGGCAGGGTCTCGAGCTCTCCCACTCACAGGACTGGCCAGGGGCACCAAGCACGTGGGTAGTGGATCTGCTGTGTGCAAGGCACTGTTTGAAGAATACATCCACCGCACCCCTCTTCTGCACAGCCATCAGAGGCCCCGCTCATGGTGCTGCACCTTGCATTTCTTGTGTAGCTTTGTACTCCAGATCTCAGTTCGTGACCGTTCACAGAGGGCATTCTCGTTCTTTTCCTGCCTGTATACTACTCCATTCATAGGCTTGGCATTAATCTTGTGGATCCTCGACTGATGAACATTTAGAGTGTTTGCAATCCTTTGCCTTTACAAGAAGTGCCACCAAATGAGTGTGGACACTGTGCCACTTTCCACAATTGTGGGTACATCTGTTCTGCATTTTGTTTGGTTTTTTGTTGTTCTTTTTTTAAAAAATATTTATTTATTTTCATCTACTTGAAAGGCAGAAAGAGAGAGAGCTCTTCCATCCACTGGTTCACTCCCCAAATGCCTACAAGAGCCAGGGCTGGACCAGATCAAAGCCAGGAGCCCGGAACTCCATCTTGCTCTCCCACGTGGGTACAGGGGCCCAAGCACTTGGGCCATGAATCTGCCTTCCCAGGTGCACTAACAGCAAGCTGGCTTGGAAGCCAGGGAACTGGGGTTCAAGCTGGCAGTCCAGTACAAGATGTGGGTGTCCCGAGCGGCAGCTTAGCCCTCTGTGCCACAGTGGCCACCCCGCAGGAGTATTTGTCAGGTGTTCACAGAGGGGATTGCTCCCTCAAAGGAATGTGCAGTGCGGTTTTGCGAGGCGTGCCTGACCGTGCTTCCTGGAGACGCTTGTTCCGGCCCCTCACCCGCGGGGCACCATCCCACCCTCACCAGGACAAAGTCTCATCAATTCCTTTTAGTATGTGCCAACCTGATGGGGAAAAATTGATTTCCAAGTGTAGTTTTAATTTTCATTTTTCTTAAAATGAGTGAGGCTGAGAATATTTTTATGTATCTGAAACTCTTGCCTGCTCAAAGCCTTTGCCCATTTTGTTCTATTGATTATTGGGCTTTTCCTTATGGATTTGTAACACCTCTTTATAAATTAGGGAAATGAGCCCTTTGTCTGAAATACACAAGTCGCGGAGAGCGCTCCCTTGTTTGTCATTTTTCTTTTGTCTTTGCTCACGTTGGGTTTTGCAGCGGGGGAAGCTTTCATTTTGTGGACTTGGATTTATCGCTCTTCTTTACGGCTTCCTGGCTCCGTGTCGTGTCTGGAGAGGCCTCCGCGGGGGCTTTTGTAACCTCTTGGAGAGGAGAAGAGCACCTGTCCCCGGGCCAAAGAGGAGAAAGGAGGCCCGCATGGCAGCACTTCCAAGCCTCTCCTGCCTACACGACGCACGCACGAGCGCCCTGCTCTTGGGAGGAGCACCCTCATCCAGCAGCTCCTACATCTGGCTACTCAAAGTGTGATGCGTGGACCAACGGCGCTGCAATCGGCTGGAAACTCACAGCAGCGCAGACTCCCCAGCCCCGCCCCGACAGGATGCACCAGACTCAATCTCACTGTCCAGGAGCTGCCCGTGCCCACCAAAGTCTGAGACGCGCTTCCCTGAGCCTCCACCCTCTCTTCCTACGATTTGCTGGGCCCTAACCCAGCTGACCACCCCCAGCCAGGGTCCGTGTGGACACAGCTCTCCTAGTGGGGCTCCATGGGGGAGATGGTTCAAGCACCCCTCAGGTGCCTCATCACTAAGCCCACATGGACATAGCAGGTTCCGGGGAGCCCTCCCTTCAGCCCACAACAACTGGGCGACCTCAGGCAGATGAGTTAGCCCTTGGAGCGCTGGCGGCTCTGTGGAGTGGAGGTACCAGCTTCCTGGCTTGGCTGTGGAGAGAGCACAGTCGCTGTCATGAGAGAGGCCCTGGCAGGCACAGCGGGGACCTCCCCTCACCCCTGCCGGCAGAGAGGAGACTGGATGCGGGTGTTATGGGGGAGGAGAAGGGCCCGAGGTCACCCTTCTCTGCCTGAACTGCTTCTGTCCTCCCCTGGGGCCATCACAGCTCTGCTGCCGCTCCACTGGCTGGGTGTGGCAGAGCGCGTGACTCCTAATGGCACACCTGCCTCCTGGGCTGTGGCTCCCCAACGATGCTGACGGCTACACGGCTGTTATGTGTCAGGCCTCGGGGGCCAGGCCTTGTCCTAAGCACTTTGCATCGCTGTTTTCCTTTAGCCCCCACAGCCTGGTGAAGGAATGGGTGGCCATTCTCTTTATCCCATTTGACAGAGAAGAAAAGGACAGGGCCACGGCTTTCCCAGGGTCACCCAGGAGAAGGGATGTCGCTGGCCACCTCCCCGACTCTCCTGTATGGCGTGAGTCTCCTTGCCATAGAAGGCAGGCGGAGGCTGAGGCCTCTGTCCGGCCACACACACCTGTCGCCCTGCTCTTTGCCACCAATATCAGACCACAGATCAGGTCCTCTGCAGGGCTAGGGACAGCCCCTAGGGGAAGAGGCACTGCGGCCTACCAGTGATCCTTGGGAAGAGCTCTTTATGGCCTTCTCTCCCTCCGCGTGGCTCCAGGGTGCCCTCTGGGGGTGGAGCTGGGTGAGGCAGGATGACAGGATGGTGGAGGACCATTGACAATTGACACCACTGCCCTGGACACGTTGACCTTCCAGATGAAGAACCTCCCCCTTCCCTGTGTACCCGATGGCTCCTCCTCTGCTCCTTCTCCTCCCTCCTACGCCTCAAATGTGCTGCTCCTGGGACACAGTCTATGACCCGGGTCATTCTCCATCCCCAGCTCCAGCCTTGCTGTCAAGTGAGCTGCTCTTCCTCATGGCCAACAGCCTATCTTGTCCACGCCCTCTCAGCCCTCCTTTGACCACCCCAGATGCAAACTGTCTGAAGCTATGCCCCTGCTCCCCACTGCCCACCTGGCAGTGCACCCCCGCCTTGCCCTGCCTGCCACACCCACCAGTCCCACCTCCCTTCCTGCTCAAGCTTCCCTCCACTGCCATCGTCACCACGCTGATCCGCTCTGAGCACCCACAAAAAGGGGCCACCCCGGCTCGCTCTGCTGCCCACTGGGTCTCCTGCAAACAGGGTCTCCCCTGACTCCCCAGCAGCAGCCCCCCACCTTCAGTCCAGGAATTCGTGGGTCTTCCCCACTCCGCCATGTTTCTCCCTGGCCTCCTGGGCTCCAGATCCCCTCTGCGCGTTTTCCTTGCCACCTGCCTGCCAGGGGCACCGCTCTCCCTCCCTGCCTGGCCACATTGGCCCACGGTGCTCAGCACAGGCTCTGCGGCCAGAACAACCTGCCTTTGACTCTGTCCCCATCACTTACCAGCTCTGCCACCTTGGACAATCGATTTAACCTGTCTGCCTCCCAGTTTCTCCATCTGTAAAGTGGCATTTCAGGATTTAGATGAGATGATGGTAGTTTTAAAAAAGTGCTTCAGGCAAAGTCTGGCCATAGTAAGTGCTCCGTTCCCAGGAGTCGCTGTTACTCTGGTCCTTCAAGTCCTCTACAGATGTCTGCCTCTTCCTTCTGGAAGCCCTCCCTGACCACAGTGACCTCTTCCACCAAGATCTGATGGGTGTCCTGTGCAGCCAAGCTCTGCTGGCCACCCCTTTGTCATTTGGTGCCGCAGGTGCTTCATTTGCAAAATGGGGTTTATGAGTGAGCATATGTGACGTGCCCTATTGTCTTCCTGCTATCTCATGCACCTCCTCTACCTGCAGACCCACTGGACTCTGGGACCTTAATGTTCTTTTAATGCCAAGATCCCAGAAGCTGGCTTGGGAATGGGAATTCTCAGAAGTGCCTCTCAATGGGGGTGGTGACCCCCAGAGCCCCCTGCCCTGCCCTGAATGCCTTCCTGTTTCTCCCTCCCTCCACTCTCCCGAGAGGGTCCCTCTCTCCTCTTCCTCGCCAGCCACCCCCAGCTTGGGGAGGGACCACGGGGCCGCCTGCAGCCACAGGAGCCAGAAGGTGGGCACGGGCGCTGACAAGGGCCGGGGGCTGGGGCCGGGTGTTTATCGCCTGTGCCATCGACCCGCACAGCTCGCTGTTTATCTGTCTTCCTGACACACCTAATTACCCAGGTTGCAGCTGCCAGAGCACTTGCTCTTCCTAAATCACCAGCTCCCTTCCTCCTGTCGCCCAGGCCTGCGGGCCTCTGCCTGCAGAGGGGCTGCCATTGATTTTGCTGTTCCCACGTATGATCTACAAGGCCCTGCATTGCTGTTGCACATTTTACCTTAATTAGTTTATTCTTTGGGGCGTCCCTGTGCGCTTGGAGGCCAGGAGGCTGGCCACGAAGCCCAGCGCCTGCCCAGACATCAGCACCTTGCTGGGAGCAGTGTAGGTCCCACAGATGCTGATGAGTGGTCTGCAGAAAAAAAGAGGGTTCCATGCCAAGTATGTTTGGGAAAGCCTGGGTTAAAGAAAGAAGTTAAGCAGGTAATCTGCTGCAGCACTTCTCAAAGTCGTAATAGACTGAGGTCTACTGAGAATCTCCTCGCGATAAATGAGTGTTTCCCAAACTCAGACGATCACAGAATCCTTTCTCCAGGCCACTCCTAGAGACCAGGGTTGCACAAAGCACACTTTGGGAACTGCTGGCCTGGGTGGGCAGGAGGAATCGGCAGTGATGAGGTTAGCCAAGGAGCCCGGTTTCTCTTGTCTGGCTGCAGCAGATCTTGACAGCTGGAGAAATTTCTCCCACTGAGTCTGAAGGTGCCCTTGGAGCTCCCGGCAGCCGCCTGGCGTGAGCTGGTGGAGTGTAACCCTGGAGGTGCCCAGGCCAAGGGGGTCCTGATTTGGCAGAGGCAGGTAAGGGTTGCCTGCAGTCGGCCAAGTGGCAGGCTGGAGGTGCAGGGGTGTACTTGGAGGCCCCCTGGGTACCCAGAAGCAGGGCCGAGCCTGCTGCAGCCTCTGGCTCAGCCGCAGGGATGGCAGCCTAGTCCGAGGTCCTTCTCCAGCACTGGGAAGCCTCGAGTGCTTTTGTGCCAATGTGAGAAACCCCAGGAGGTAGCACACTGTCCTGGGCCCAGGGGAGCTGGTGATAGCTCTACTTATCCCACTTTGTATAAATATTCATGTTCCCTGCAGAAATATTAACACAGTTAATTGGCTGCCGGGCCACCATCCACCCCCAAAGAAGAGGCTTGGTCTCAGGAGGTCCCCTGTCACCCCCAGAGGCCAGACCCTTTGTCCTGTCCTGTGCTGAGCCACCAAGGGGGCATTTACCCACTGCTGTCATCCACACGCTCACTCCCATCCTCACACTGGTTCACTCTCACTGTGCTCCTCATACTCACTCCTCACAGACCCCCTGGCTCTGCCCGCACCCTGCAGGGCGTGCCCATGCCTGTAAAGGACCTTGAGAGTAAGCCAGCTATTCTGGCCACTTTGGGGGGCCCTGGGCCAGACCTGTCACATGTATCATCTCATTTCAGGACACCTGAATCGGTTACTGTCAGCCCCATTTGCAAATCAAAAGACTGAGGCCCGGATGCCATGGCCTTGCCCAAGGTGGACTCTGAGGTGAACCTATATCACTCATTCGCCCACCCGAGCTCTGCTCCAGGGTCCCACACTGCCTGCCTCCAGCCCGAGCCCACTGTCTCCTCCCTGGCTGGCCCCAGGTCTTCTAAAGCTCACCCTCCCCAACTCCTTCAGCGGCTGCCCTGCCTGTGTCCCCCGTGCTGGACAGCGAAGTGTGAGAGTGCTCTGGGCCTCCAGTGACAGGAAGTAGGCCCAGTGTGGGGCGGAGGGCAGAGCTCTGCCTCTGTGGCCGCCTGGAAGGGCTTGCTGCTCCAGCCCTGTCCCCAGGACAAGGCTTAGTGAAGAGCGGCCTCCGGAGGCACGAGACCCCTGAAATTACCTTTGGAGAGGGGTGCGCTGGAGGGCCTTGGCCTCCTTCCTGTCCTCAAAGAGACCAGGAATCCGACAGAGCTGGCGACCCTGCCCTCCGAGGCTCCCAGCCCACGGACCAGGGACCTCCCAGGGCCGCCCTAACCCTGCATCCCTCTCCAGGCTGAACCACCCCCACCTCTGGCCAAGCTCCACCTCCTTCCTCAGTGTGGGCTTAGGGACCTACCCACCAACCAGGACCATTTCTTTGGAGATCCAGATTAGGTCCTGGGATCCAGCAGAGAATGCAGGGTGCTCCTGGAGACAACCGTCTGGCCCAGCATGGCTGTCGCAAGGTGGGCAGTGCCAGGCTTGCCACTGCACAGGTGCAGGAGCGCGGCGCAGGGTGGGCTCCAGCCGTCAAGGACCCGCCCCGACACACCGCAGCCAAGCACTTCCCACCTGGGGCCTGGGGCCTGGGGCCCGGGCAGGCTGTCTTCACAGGTCTGGGAGTCTCTCTCCACAACTGAAAACACACGTGTGTCCCCAGCAGAGTCTCACCTGTGCGAGGCCTTCCTCGAAGCAAATGCTCCTCCACCTCTGGCTCCGACTGCCCTGTGGCAGGTGCCGGGAGACATAGCCAGAGGTGGGGACCTGTAACCGGCCCTCCCTTTCTTCCTCTCTCTAGGGGTGGCCACATACACGGACAAACTCTTCAAGTTCCGCAACAACCGCTGGGAGGACATCCTGAGTGACGAGGTCAACGTGGCCCGTGGCGTGGCCAGCCTCTTCGCCGGACGCTCTGTGGCCTGTGTGGACAGGACGGTGCGTGCAGGGGCGTCTGGGGCCTGGGGAGAAGGGGAAGCACACAGCTGCCAGGAGAAGAGCCAGCAGGTGACAATCGTGGCCAAGGCCGCCCCTCGGGGAGCTCCCACGGTGCCTCACCTGGAGCCGGTGCTGAGCACTGAGCCGAGTCTTGCAGCCCGCGTCGGATCACACAGCTCGCTTCCTTCTCCCCTGCGCCCTCCCAGCAGGGGGAAGCAGGTGGTCATCACCGTGTCCACTGGGCACTTGAGGGGACTTGGCCGGCTTGAGGACCCAAAATGGGTTAGTGGTTGTGGCTAGGATGTGAACCAGAATCGTGTGTTCTAAATCCTGTGCTCATTCATTCATTCAGCTAACATGCATTAGGTGCCATGGCATGGAGCCACAGGCGCCCATGAACAGACCAAGGCCCGACACAGGGGTCCCCAGGTCGGGGGAGGAGGTTCCTGAACGTACAAGTTCTCCACTGACTCAGCGGCTGCATCCCCGCTCCCCACCCCTCCCATGGGTGGCGGACACAGTGGGTGTGGAAGGCAGGCTCAGTGGGAAGCTCAGGAGCAGCTAGCTTCGGCCATCTGCCCTGCGGGGTGGGGGGCGCGGGTGGTTGCCTGCCAAGCTCTGGTCCTGGCAGGCCCAGCCGGAGCCCGAGCAGTGCGGTGCAGGTGATTTATCCCTCCTGTCACCTGCTCCCCTGCCGCCCACCTCCCTGGCCTTCTAAACAGTCGTCACTAAATTGGGGCCCCAGCTGCTGCCCAGCTTCCATGGGAGCGGCTCTGTCCCCGTTCCGAGAGCTGGGGCAAGGGGGTCGGCGCGCCTCAGGATTGCAACGGCACCAAGGGGATTGGGGATTCAGTGCGAAGTTTCGCAGCAGCGGCCTCCAGGCCTCGAGAGAAGGCAGGTGCCAGGTATAAATATTTATTTCTTAACAAGCTGGTGCTGGGAAGAGAAGCCAAGCTGGGCTGTGAAGCCACATTTAGCCCTGACCTGAATCTGTGCCACCTGGACGCCTGCCCTGTGGGAGGGGCTGGGGAGCGGCTCGCTGAGCAGCCCCGGGAGTGAGGACGGCCTGGGCGCACCAGGCCTGCTGACAGCTGGGGGCCTCTTCCCCATTCCCTGCCCCCCACCCCCACTCCCTGCCTCGCCTGGTCAGTGGGAAGTTTCCCAGAGGACTGAAGGAGAGCCATGAAGGGCATGGCGAGACGCACTCTGTGCTGAGTAGGTCGTCCGCACACCTACGCCCATAGGACAGGCTGCTCTAGCCACCACCTGAGCCACCCCTGGGGTCTGAGCGCTGTGCAGGGAGGAGCAGGCAGAGGCCAAGGCCGGGGGAGCTGAGAGACAGCAACGCATGTGGTGTAGGGAAACCCAAGAGCGCTGACACAGCCGACAGCTGGCAGTCAAAGGCACGATGTGCCACGCCCTGTGCCAAGTGGCTCACGCCTGTCTGAATCCATGCAATGAGCCAGTGAGGCAGGTGCTGTCACATCCCATTGGACATATCCAGAGTGGGCTGTGAGCAATTCAGCAGCTTGGCCTTAGTCACACAGCACGCGGCAGGCAGAGGCAGAGGCAGGAACTGAGCCCCACCCACCGCTGCTACCCTGCCTGGGGGGTGAAATGACACCCACATAGGTTCCTAACCAGGGGCGCTGGCACAGTATTCCTCATGCCAGTCGTCCTCGGCCCCACAGTCCTCACTGGGGCCTTGTAGGCTGTCTACCTGCTCAGTGGTTCTCTAAGTGTGGTCCCTAAACCATTAGCATGAGCACTGTTAGAAATGCAGATGCTGGGGCTGGCATTGTGGCGAAGCAGGTAAAGCTGCCACCTGCAGCGCTGGCATCCCATATGGATGCCGGTTCAAGTCCCAGCTGCTCCACTTCTGATCCAGCTCTCTGCTATGGCCTGGGAAAGCAGTAGAAGGTGACCCAAGTCCTTGGGTCCCTGTACCTGCGTGGGAGACCCAGAAGAAACTCCTGGTTCCTGGCTTCAGATTGCCCCAGCTCTGGCTGTTGTGGCCTTCTGAGGAGTGAACAAGCAGATGGAAGACCTCTCTGTCTCTCTCTCTGCCTCTGCCTCTCTGTAACTCTGCCTTTCAAATAAATAAATAACTATGTTTAAAGAAGAAGAAGAAAGAAAGAAATGCAGATGCTGGGATTGGCGTTGTAGTGTGGCAGGTGAAGCCCCCGCCTGCAATGCCAGCATCCATATGGGCGTGTCCCAATTCATGTCCCAGATGCTCCACTTCCCACCCAGCTCCTGCTGATGGCCTGGTAAAAGCAGTGGAGGATGGCCCAAGCGCTTGGACCCCGGCTACCTACTTGGAAGACCTGGATGAAACTCCTGGTTCCTGGCTTCCGGCTTCTGCCTGGCCTAGTCTTGGCCATTGCAGCCATCTGAAGAGTGAACCAGTGGATAGAAGAGTCTCTGTGACTCCAGTTTTCAAATAAATAAATGAATCTTTAAGAAAACAAGAAATGCACATGCTCAGGCCTGCCCCCCAACGTAAGGGTCAGGGGAGGGGTTCAGTGAGCCCTGTTAGCCCATGTGACTGTGATGCTCCATCTGGGAGCCAGGGCACCAGACGAATAGCCCAGCCCCACCCGCGCTGTTCCCTCCCTCTCCCCTCCCCCTCCTACTCATCTTCACCCAAACCTTGAACCCCCGCCTGCCCTGCATCTTCGGCCGTCTCATCACTCCCCAGCCTCTGGATAGGCTCCAAGCCAACGATCTCTTACAAGAAGCGTTGCCTGATCGATAATGATTATGCCTCATGTTTATATAGCATTTTTGTCTTTTCAAAGACCTTTCACATACGTTGTCTCATTGCATCTTCTCAGCAGCCCTGCCAGGAAGCGGGTGGAATGCGATCCCCATTTAACATGTGACAGAATGCAGCTGGAGGCCGTGCGGGATTTGCCCAAGGACGCAGAGCCAGTGAGGGCCCCACCTGGACTGGGACCCAGGTAGATCACCCTAGACCAGTGGTTCTCCAGGTGGGGTCCCGGAACAACAGCATCCAGATCACTGGGACCTCTCAGAGCCCAGCCCACACCTCCTGACTCAGAAACGGGGCTGGGGCCAGCAGCTGCGGCTCTTTTCTTGAGATTCACTCCACTTATTTGAAAGGCAGAATAACGACAGGGGTGGGGGTGGGGAGAAGCAGAGAGAGAAAGGGATTTTCCACCCACTGGTTCACTCCCCAAATACCTACAACAACCGGGGATGGGCCAGGCCAAAGCCAGGAGCCCCAAACTCCATCCAAGTCTCCCATGTGGGTGCAGGGGCCCAAATGCTTGGGCTTCCAGTGCTTTCCCAGGTGCATTAGCAGGGAGCTGGATCTTAAATGGAGCAGCCAGGACTTGAACCATTGCTCATATGGGATGCTGGCATCACAGGTGGCAGCTTAACCCGCTGTGCCGCAATGCCGGCCCCCAGCATGTGTGTCTGCACAGGCCCTCCAGTGGATTCTGATGCAGAATGTGAGAACCCCTGGCCAGGACCTAAAGCTGCAGAAGCATCCTCCTTCCTCTGGAATCATCTCCCCTTGCCAGAATCACTGTGGTCAAGTTCCATGCGGGCTGTTGCAGTCTCCTATCACCGTAAGCCATCAGTGTTTATCCATTTGATCACCCCAGCAAGTTGAAGTAAGGAGCTTCAGTAAGGTATCACCGGACTATATAAAGACCCTGGTCTCTAGCAGAATGCACTGCAGTCCGTTTGCACTTAATTGCCCATTTGTTGATGAGCTTGCTAACAGCTGGTGGGGTCGGGAGCGGCTCACGGTGGCACGCTTTCCCCGCGGCCCCCTCATTCACTCTCCATCCAGTCGTTCCACACACACACACACACACACATACACACACACACCAAGCTCCTGTGATAGGAAGAACCTTGCAAGAAGCCAACAAACTGGGAACCACGTGGGTCTCCTTCAAATGCAGATTCGGATTCTGCAGGTCTGCGCTTCTGTTCTCAGCCTACTCCCAGAAGTCACTGGTGTTGCTAGTCTAAGGCCCACTTTGAGTAGCAAGATCTGTGTGGTGCCCTGGGTAGCAGGCCGGAGACTCGGGTAACTAGAAGAGGGGGCAGGGAAGTCTTCAGGGGCCAGCTTTGTCGCCTTCTCCAGCTTCGCACCTTGACACTGCCTGCCTTGCAGCTCCTACTCCAGCAACACTGGACCCGAGCTGCTGCCGTCCCCCTGGGTGCATCACTCTTGCTCATCTTTGCCTGGAAGCCTTTTCCCCCTCCACTTCTCCTAGCTGAGACTCCCCTGGGGAGACCTTTTCCTCTCCAAGGGAGGTGCTCTGCCTCTGGGCTGGCAGCTCCTCCTCCAAGCTCCGGGACATCCTGTCCACAGTCTCTGCCACTTACTCCAGTGGTTGCAGGTGCACCCACATCCCTCAGGAGGCCCTGAGCTCTCGCCTGGGCCTCACCCACCATTCAGACTCCCTTGGCTCTCAATCAGCATCAGTGAAGCAAACGGCCCCTAAAAACGTGTAAAATCAGCTGGCGGTTAGATGGGATGAAAATTCTGGTCATGGTGCCATGGGGTAAGAGAAGCAGGCAGAGAGGGCTGGGAGAGTGATGAGAGCACGGTCCCGTTGCCTGGCGCCCGGCTGTTCCTCTGTGTCCTCTGGCCTTTCAAACCAAAACCACCCACGGATAGGGACTTTGTCCTTAGTGCCCCCTAGCAGGCCACCTTGTACACAGTAGGTGCTCAAGAAATGTTTGTTGTCTGATTACTCGGAAGGAAGCGATGAGAAGAGTGAGAGGAAAGCTAGAATACTGATTTAGGAAGTGTGCATCTCTCGGGAAGGAGGAAGCATCTACGGAAAAAATAACACTGTTCTAATAACAGGCAGCAGAGAATCTTTCCGCAGCACTGTTTTGGACGAGAGAATGACTCCAGCAAAGAGGGGCTGGTGTCCAAGGCCTCTCCTGGGTGCATAGAGGGGGAAGATGCCCAAGACTGTTCTAGAGGCAGAAGCAATGAGAGCTTTCTCTCTGCTATCAAGGGAGGAAGAAGGGACTGGGAGGCGGAAGGAGGACCGGAGTCCGGGAGGGGAAAGGGAGGTGGCTCGGGAATTTGCTTGTCATCTTGGCTGGGGTGAGCTTGGATGGGTGGGGGTAATGAGAGAGTGAGACAGAGGCTGAGAATGATGGGAATTGGTGGATCAATCAATCAGCAAATATTTATTGAGCAGCTACCCTGGCTGGCAGCTGGAGCGAGCGCAGCTGGAGGGAGGCACATTAGAAAATTGTCTATAAAAAGGTGGCTGTGGGGGAGAGGGAGGGGTGTGTTCTACCGGAACAGGATGGGAGGAGGAGCCCACTGCTGCTTCGCTGGGCCACTCTGGGGGTGGCGTTCACATTACAGCCTTGGAGAGCAGCCCCTCTGGAGTTACCGTGTGCACTGCCCGCTGAGCCCAACCCCCTGGACTGAGCCCCGAGCCTCAGTGGGGGCAGGGCAGCTGGGGACAGATGGTGCAGAGCCAAGGCGGGCTGCTCACCCCACTCCCTCCCCTTGTTCCCCCCAGGGCTCCGGACGCTACTCTATCTACATTGCCAACTATGCCTACGGCAACGTGGGGCCTGACGCGCTCATTGAGATGGACCCCGAGGCCAGCGACCTCTCCCGGGGCATTCTGGCGCTCAGAGACGTGGCTGCCGAGGCTGGGGTCAGCAAGTACACAGGTATGCAGAGTGACCGTGCAGGCTGTGGGCTGGGGGTCAGGGCCGGGCCCCTGCGAGCCTGGCTCTGATTCTCCAGAGACCACAGGGAGCAGGTGTGCCCATGTGTTGAAGTTGAATTTGTTCCGAGAGGAGGAAGGGGGGGGGGGAAGGGGAGTGCTGCAGAAGGCTCCTCCCCCGCTGCCTGTCCAGGGGTTGGTGAGATCTGTGCCAGGTTGCCAGCCTTAGGGGGTCCGGTGGGGACAGCAGGCCCAGGGGTTTGTGGGAAAGTGGGGTGAGGCACCAGCTGCTCCCTGGAGCCTCCTGCGCATTCCCTGCCCTACCCCATGAGGTTCTGCAGGAGAAACAAAGGGTGAGATTTAAATCACTCTTTGTTGCCCAACAGCAGATGAAATTATTTACTTACACGTAAGCAGCCCGAATGGAGGGCTAAATCCCCATACATCGGCGGAGTCCGGTCATGGATAACTGAGCTCAGAGGATCGTGTTCTTGTTTCCAGACCTCCCCTTTCCGGAAGGCCCGTTCCCCGCTTGGCTCTCGGGGCGGTGGCGGAGATGGGGGGGAAGGACCTCGGTCAGAGTCTTTCAGGGGACCTGCCCAGGGAGGCCACGGCTGCTGGCCACACTCTGATAACCTGCCAGCAGCCCACTGAGGGCAGAGCCGTCCCAGTTCCGGGTTTGCGTTCCAAAAATCAGGAAGCCAGGCTGTGCACAGCGGTGTCTGGTGAGCTCCAGCCTCACTTGGGATACACAGATGCTCCCGCTGCCCGACCTTCCCAACGAATCCGTCCCATCTTGGGTAGAGACCCCCAAGCGGCAGCCCCCGCCTCTGAACCCTGGGGCCAGAAGGATACTTGGGTGGGGTGGGGGTGGACTGGGCGTCATGTGGGCCATCCCCCTGCTTCTGGACACCCTAGTGGGCCGTCATCTCAGCGCCCTACCCAGAAAAGGCGGCCGCTGCCTCCCCCGGGTTCGTGACGCCTTTCTCCAGCCAAGTCTCCAGCTTGGTGAGCGGTGGAGATTAATGGCAGCCTGTCTGACAAAGTTTGTGGGGACAAATGACTGAACAATAAAATAGTTCGCACGGCTCAGGCCCCATCAAAGTGCCTGAGAACTCCGTGCGAGAACGTACGGCAGGACGGCCGAGTGTCGGTAATAAACCATGTTTCCCTGGGAGAGGGAATAAACATGCAGGCGCTTCAGCCGAGATTTGTACAGTCGATTTTTTTCCCCAAATAGAGCCCCGTTCCGTGCACTGGGCTGGCTTGGCAATTAAGTGCCTTGATCTTGCAGGAGGAGGGGAGGGGGGGTGAAGCACTTGAACATGATGCCACGGAACGCAGCCGAGGCAGGGAGAGCGAGTGATACAGAGAATAAAAGAACTCGGAAGGTTGCAGCATGGCTGCTGGGGGAGAAGGGGGCGCTGTTCACGCTGGCTGGGCTGGCATGGAACTGAGGGGAGGGAAGGAGGGGGCCCGAGAAGAGACAGCTGAGGAGCAGGCGTGGGGCTGGGAGCGCCAGCCAACTGTGCGAGGCTGTGCTGGGCGCACGGCAGCTCAAGGAAGGGAGAGGAGCTTCTGCAGAGGCATGGAGGGAGGCCGGGGCAGCTGGCGTGCCCAGAGGACGCATCACGGCGGTGCTGCCGACTTCCAGAAGCCATTTGGCCAACAGGAAGCTATTTGGCCCAGCAAGTTACTATTCTCTCTGCCTGCCTTCCCCAGCCCGCCAAGTCCCCCCAACACTGCCCTGCAAGCCCCTCCTTGTCGCTCTGCGAATGACACATGGACATCTGGCTGGAAACCTAGCCCCTGAGCCCCCAGAAATGGACCCCAAACGTAAGGGCCACCATGCTGAGCCCGGCCTGATGGCTGAGGCTCTGGGCACGTGGCCAGTGCTCAGTACCAGGCCAAGTGCCAGGGATGGGCAGAATCCTGAGCAGGCTGAGGGGAAAGCAAGCCACGGCCAGATGTGCGCTCAGGGAGCCAAACCCCACAGCACTCACCTGCTGCGCAGCTGCAGGAGTGGGGAGACCCTGCCATTTTACAAAGCCACAGACCAAGGCCCAGAGAGGAGAAGGCACCGCCCAAGGTCACACAGGAGAGAACCAGCAGTGAGAGCCCCCTCCTGGTGTGTGACCCTCTCCGTGACCACCAGCCTGCACCTGCTGCAGCCTGTAGGGCCGAGGGGCTGGTGGAGGGGAAGGCTGCGTGCCCACTGAGAATGCAGCCTTAGGGACTGGAGCTCAGGACTTGAACGGAGGCCCCAGGTTGTGGCCGCAGAGGTCGCCTGCCTGCGGTGCTCGGGGCAGCGGCGGGGAGGCCCAGTCACACTGGCTGCAGGTCTGGCCACAGTGCCGCCTGCCCCGTACACCAGCTGTCCTGCCCCATGGGAGGGGGAGGGGAGGCCTACTCTTAGACACTATCAATTGGGGCGGCTGCTACTCTGCTGGGTCACAGTGCCATCTAGCGGCCAGTGTGTCCATTCTCCAGGGACTCAGGCCTCTGGAGGGCAAGGAGTGACAGCAGCTGGCACTCTTAGGGGCAGCAGCAAAACCACTCCCCCATCTCCTGGTTCCCTGAGAGCCCCAGATCCTAACTTCCCCAGCTGCCCACAGCCTCTTGGAGCCAGGATGGTGCCAGGAGCTGTCCTGCCTGGAAGTCCTGAGAAATGTGTGCTCGCCAGGACCAAGGGCCTGGAACCAGAGTAGGGGGATTGTGGGAACCAAGAGTCCTGTGCTGCCTTCGCAGCCCGGCGACCTTGGACAGGTCCCTCGACCTCTCAGAGTGTTCAACTGCAGACTGGCAGAGCGGCTGCTGGGCGCAGACCCCACCCCACTCCACTGGCCGCTAGTCCAGGCAGCAATGGGCAAGTTCAACCTCTCCAGCCTGGGTCTTCTCTCCTTCCCAACCGGAGTGCTGAGAGAATGAATGGAGGGAGCTGGGGTGTGCCTGGTGCGTGGCCTGGCTCATAGGAAGTGTCTGCCATGGAGTGGCCCCAGAGCCCCGTGCGGGCATCTCCTGGGCACAGGGGACCCAGGGGTCACACAGAGGGGCAGGCCCAGCCCCACCCTGAAAACATCCTCCATGTGTGCCCTGCCTGCCCGCCAGCCTGGCCAGGATCCCCCCTTCCCTTGACCCTGGGTCCCCGAAGCTCCCCACCCCCGCCCCCGCCAGGAATGCTGTGTTTTGGCCTCACCCTCTGAGGGAGCATCTGTCCGGGCTACAAGGTGGTAATTAAAGAAGCCTTAAAAGAAATTTGGAAAGAAAATGCAGGTGGATTTATGGTGTGGGGTGGGGAGTTTTGCTGTTGGCCAGGAGCAGTGTGAACAAAGCGAGGGCAGCTCTGATTTATAGGAAGTCATTACCGGAGGAGACGGAGATGCCGAAAGCCCAGCTGAGGCCTGCTGGCCGAGCCCCACAGCAGCTCAGCCGGGACTGCGGGGCGGGGGCCGCCAGCACGCGGCTGCCCGGGGGGAGCACAGGCAGTGGAGGAGGCAGGGCTGGGCCCAGGCCCCCCGGGGGCACAGGGACTCTTTCCCTGTGCGTCACAGATCTGTTGTAGAACTGTAGTCCTGTATTCCTTTTTCTCAGCTAACAAAAGGGAGTTTAAAGACGCATCAGGCCAGGGGTGGCCGCTCGGGGCCACACCCCCGGGCCTGCCAGCGCCGGTCCCTTCTCTATGGAGACACAGCTCTAGGAGAAATGTTTGGGAAGTGATGGGTTTGGGTTGTGACTCTCCTGCCTGTTGACTGTGACTGCGCCACCCTTGAGTCCGGTGGCGATGCGGGGTTGAGGCCTTGGGGCGCTGTTGGTGATGCAAAGTTTCAATGAGCTAAGAGGACTGAGTTCAAGTGCGCTGTCGTGTAACAATGGGTTTTATTACTGCACATTGCTAAGAGTGCACGTCAGATGTTCCCGTCACAAAAAAATATAATTGTGAGGTAACTCATGTGCTGACTGCCTGGGTTCAGCCATTCCATAACAGCCCATGGTGTTGGGTGGGCACTCCGCCCAGCAGGCAAGGTGCCCACATCCCATGTCCAATGCCTGAGTCCCATACCTGCCTCCGGCTCCTGACCCCAGCTTCCTGCTCACGGGGGTGCTGGGAGGCACCTGGGGATTCCTAGCAGCCATGCAGGAAACCTAGATGGTGTCCCCAGCTCCCAGTTTCAGTCCTGGCCCCAGCTAGGGCAGGCATTTGGGTAATAAGCCAGTGGTTAGGAGAGATAGGTGATAGATAGATAGATAGATGACAGATAGATGATAGATAGATCGTTAGATCGTTTTAAAAGAATATGTTGTACCTGATAAATATGCGCAATTTTTTATCTGTCATTTTAAAACAAGGAAGACACGGTGACGAGCCATCCCCCGTGCTGTGAGACGCCGAGATGAGCTGAGTGTGCGACGCCTGGCATGCGGGACTGCAGGCCTGGCCTCCAGGGGAGCTGCCCCTCCCTTCCCCACCCTCTCATCCCAGCCAGCTCCTTCTGGCCACCTCCTGCTGGAGGTGCACGCAGAGAAGGGGCCTCCCTCCTGCGGCCACCAGTGAGCTGCAGTGGGCTCTCCCCCTCGGGGGTCCTCCCGCCCACTTCCCTTCCCTCCCCCCTGCAGAGCAGGGCAGGAGGGCCCGGGGTGGTGGCAGTGCCCTATTTAACGCCCTCCGTCATGTAGCAGTGGAGCCCTACCCAGCATCTGAAGACTTCCATGGGGCTAGGAAATAGCAACTCCAGCATCAACACAGTGTTTCTCTGTTTTTAGGGTTTTTCAGGAAATTTAGGATGAGAGGGTCTGTTGCCATCCTGCTTTTTTTTTTTTTTTAAATGTTCTGGTGAGTTTATTAAGGATTTACTTATTTATTTGAAAGTCAGAGTTATAGAGAGAGAGAACGAGAGGCAGAGAGAGAGAGAGAGGTCTTCCATCTGCTGGTTCACTCCCCAAATGGCTGCAACAGCCAGAGCTAAGCCAATCCGAAGCCAGGAGCCAGGAGCTTCATCCAGGTCTCCCATGTGGGTGCAGGGGCCCAAGGACTTGGGCCATCTTCGAGTGCTATCCCAGGCCATAGCAGAGAGCTGGATTGAAAGTAGAGCAGCCGGGACTGGAACTGGCGCCCATGTGGGATGCCGGCACTGCAGGCAGCAGCTTTACCCGCTACTCCACAGCACTGGCCCCCGTCCTGCTTTAAAAAAAAAAAAAATTATTTATTTGAAACACAAAGTTACAGAGAGAAAGAGATCTTCCATTTGCAGGAATCATCGGCCAGCCCATTTCTCCTATGGTCCACCCTGGAGGACACATTCATTGGACAGGAAAGCTGGAAGGAACATTGGAGACCTTTTTCCCCACCCATTTTACAGGGCAGGAGACTAAGGCCTGGAGGACACACTTCCCACATTTCTGCAGCTAGTGCAGGGTAGAACCAGGCAAGAAACCACAAGCCTTTGCTTGTCACCACCAGTCTCTGTGCTGCCCACTCCCCCTTGTCCTCAGACCACAGTTTGCATCAGCCCCCTCCTACAACTAGCCCCCTCCCTACAACCATCCCCTCCCCCATGCTTTTTACTTCTGAGTCCCTGGGGACTAGGTGTGAGCTGAGATGGGTCACCTGCCGCTGAGTTGTGCTAGGCAGAGTCTGCATCGCCCAAGTGCCGGCGTTTCGTTCACATAGCCAAGGCTGCCCCACGGGCTTGGGCCCAAGGAGCAAACCATCAGAGCCAGTGCTGCAATGTGGCAGGAGAACATGGGGTGCCCTCAGGGAGGGATGGCGGGGGGGTCATTTATACCCCAACTGCAGACCGAGGCGGCCTTTGAAGCGTGAAAGTGCTGGGGGAAAATAAAGGCGTATTATTCACCCAGCAGGTGGTAAATAGTCCCAGCTAATGACTGTGTGGCACCTGACATTTTCCAAGGTACCTTCCAAAAACCAGCTCACTTAGTATTTATGACAGCCCTGAGAAGGAGCGATTATTATCGTCAATCTCACGTTACAGGTGAGAAAACAGAAGCCAGAAAGGGTCAGTGATGTGCCCAAGGTCACACAGCTCGCACTTGCACTTACTGATCACAGCCCAAGCCTCCAGCCTCAGCTGGGGAGCCGCGTGTCCCCAAGAGAATGTGCTGGCCTCCAGTGAAAAACATCCGCATCTGATGGATGCGAGCAGAGTTCACTGTGTCAGGACGTCGTTCTCCAAGGCTCAACACGGCTGTCCCTAGGTGCCCTGGGGAGCCCCATGTGTGTGCTGAACCTTAGGAGGCGTAGGAGAGGGTGACAAAGGAGGAAGAAGAGGGGCGGGTGTTTGGCACCGCGGTTACGACGTCTCTCGGAACACCTGTGTCCCATGTGGGCAGGCCTGCGTTCAAGTCCCAGATGTGCTTCTGATTTCCGTTTCCTGCTGCTGCACACTCTGGGAGGCAGAGAGCCTCAAGTACTTGGGTCTCTGCCACCCCTGTGGGAGACACGGATAAAGTTCCTGGCTCCTGACTTCAGCCTGGCCCAGCCCCAGCTGTTTCAGACATGTGGGAAGTGACCCAGCAGATGGGAGATCTCTCTCTGTCTCCCTCCCTCTCTCAGTCATTCTACCTTTCAAAAAGGAAGGAGAGAGACGAGAGAGGGAGGGATGGGAGGAAGAAGAGGAAAGGGAAGGTTCTGATAGCTGCTGAACAAGACAGAGAACAGGCAGGGAGTAGGAGAGACAGGCTCCATTTACCACAGTAGGTAGGCTTGAAGACCTGGAAGTTGGTTTCCCCTGTGGCATCGATGGGAGGTGCGGACACCTGGCTGCCCCTGTCTCCGAGTGCAGTTGGGGCCCCTCCCTGAGGCAGCTGGGGCTGGTGCCCAGGAGGCGGGCTCCCTGACTGTCGGCTCACCTGCTCCCCAACTGCACAGCCAACTTGCCAAGAAGGAGTTGTGGGTAACATCTCTGTTATGGTCCAGTTGCCATGGCAATAAATTGTCACTAATTAGTAGTGTGGTTACCATGGCAATTTTCTAGTAATTACAGGTTACAAATGGTGCGAGGCTTCAACCCAACCCAATTAGTTAATTAGAAAGATTTAGAAATTTGTCCAAAAGGGAAATAACCTGCTTTGCAGAAAATGAAGGGAATGTGTCACGGCTTGGGAGCCAGAGGCAGAGAGGAAACTGGAGGCTGCAGAGTGGAGAAGCATGGAGGCGCATGGCGGCGGGTCCCTGGGCGCCACCTGGAACCTCCGGTGGCCAGGGCCAGTGCTTTCTCACGGAAGCCAGCCCCAGGCTGGAATCGGGCAGGACCAGGGCAGGGACAGCAGCCAGCAGCCACTCAGTGGCTCCTCTTTCAATGGGCAGAGGTGGCACCCAGGGTGTGGCTGAGTACCCTTCCTGCTGGCCTTGGAAAGACCCCCGAAAGCCACCCTATCCCAGACCCCATGGAAAGCAGATGCTGTACCTCGGAGGATGCACCCCAAGAATGATGGGGACCACGAGGCTGGTTTCAGGAGGCGCAGGCGCTCTCGATGGAAGCACAGGGCCCGGCGTATGCTAGCAAGGACTCCGACCCTGAGTGAGAAGAATGGCTGTGCCCTTGCCCAGCCATCTCCCTGGCCGTGAACGCCAGCACCAGGGGGCAGGCTCCGTGATTTCATCCAGTGCCGTCTTGCAAAGCAGAGAGAGCCCTTCTCATGTTAGCACAGGGGCCTTAGGAAACCGTCAGCCCCAACCCACGTTGGGCGGCTGGGGGCCTGCATCACACAAGTCTGCCAGGGTCTCGCCCGGTTTTTTTTTTGTTTTGTTTTATTTTGTTTTGTTTTGACAGGCAGAGTGGACAGTGAGAGAGAGAGAGAGAGAGAGAGAAAGGTCTTCCTTTGCCACTGGTTCACCCTCCAATGGCCGCTGCGGCCAGCGCACCGCACTGATCCGAAGGCAGGAGCCAGGTGCTTATCCTGGTCTCTCATGGGGTGCAGGGCCCAAGCACTTGGGCCATCCTCCACTGCACTCCCGGGCCATAGCAGAGAGCTGGCCTGGAAGAGGGGCAACCAGGACAGAATCTGGCGCCCCAACTGGGACTAGAACCAGGTGTGCCGGCGCCGCTAGGCGGAGGATTAGCCTGTTGAGCCACGGCGCCGGCCCTCGCCTGGTTTTTTAAAAAGCAAGTTCTGCAGCCCCCTGGCGACTGCTCTTCCTCTGCTGAGCAGCCCTTGGAGCAGTGCTCTTGGAACATGATGGTGCCCGCACACCACCAAGGATCTTGTTAGGGCGCAGGGTCTGATCCAGGCGGGGCCCCTCACTGTGACACCCGCAGCTGGTCTCCGAAGCCCTTTCTTAGATTTCATTTCATTTCTTAAGCTGTCAAACATTGTGTGTAGTTGTCATGTACAACATGATGTCTTATAAGATGTCTACGCTGTGCAATGGCTACATCGGGCTAATCCACATTACTGCACACACTTTGTGTTGAGAACACGTAAGCTCCCCTAGTCACTTCAAGTATAGGAGCATCTTCATGAAGCTCATGGAAAGTGCATATTATGAAACACTGTGCATGGATTTCAAAAAAAAATTGTACATAAAAATAAGCATCTTTTCATTCCGTGTTCCATGAACTTTCTGAGGTCCCCTTGTACTGGCTGTGCCGGTCCTGAGGTCCCCTTGTACTGGCTGTGCCGGTCCTGAGGTCCCCTTGTACTGGCTGTACTGGTCCTGAGGTCCCCTTGTTCCTGGTTGGTAACTATAGTCAGCAAGTTGTCCGCAGAGCTCATGAACTCCTATCCTCTGACCAACACGTCCCCTGCTCGCCTAGCCCCAGCCGTAGCCCCTGGAAACTGTTGCACCCTGTGCGTCTGTGAGTGCCACTTTTTCAGGTTGCACCTGCAGTGTCTGCCCCTGGGCTGGCTTCTTTCTCTTGGCGTAACGCCCTCCAGGTCCATCCATGCTGTCACAAAGACAAGACCCTCTCTTTTCAGACTGAATAATGGTCCATTGTGTGTCTCTGCCACATTTTCTTCTCGAGTGTTATTTTTGCTTTTTAATTGACACGCAATGTTTGTACATATTTATGAGGACCAAGAGGATAATTCAGTACATGTATACAATGCAGAATGATCAGATCAGGGTGATTAACGTTTCATCTCTTAGCATTTCTTTGTCTCTGTTTTCTTTACCCATTCATCAGCGGATAAACACCTAGGTTGATCCTGTAGCTTGACACTGAACTGTGCTGTAATAAACATGTGAGTGCAGATGGCTTCAACATACTGATTGAAGTTCTGTTGGGTGTGTACCCAGTGCTGGGATTGCTGGCCCATAGGACAATCTATTTTTAATTTCCTTTTTTATAAGATTTATTTTATTTATTTGAAAAGCAGAGTTACAAAGAAAGAGGGAGAAATACACAGAGAGAGAGAGAGGTCTTCATGCACTGGTTCACTGCCCAAATGACCCCAATGACCAGGTCTGGGCCAGGCGAAAGCTAGGAGCCAGGAGCTTTTTCCAGGTCTCCTGTGTGGGTGCAGGGCCCCAAGCACCTGAGCCATCCTCCACTGCTTTCCCAGACCCATTAGCAGGGAGCTGGATTGGAAGTGGAGCAGCCGGGACTTGAACCAGCACCCATAATTCACACCTGCGCTGCACGCAGCAGCTTAACCTGCTGTGCCACAGTACCGGCCCCTAGTTTTGATTTCTTGAGGAGCCTCTATACTGTTTTCCATACTGGCTGTACTCATTCCCACTCCCGTCAACAGTACAAGGATTCCCTTTCCTCTGCACTCTCGCTGACACTTTAGTCTTTTTTAGAATTCCCGTTCTAGGCCGGCGCTGTGGCTCACTAGGCTAATCCTCCGCCTTGCAGCGCAGGCACACCGGGTTCTAGTCCCGGTCGGGGCACCCATCCTGTCCCGGTTGCCCCTCTTCCAGGCCAGCTCTCTGCTGTGGCTAGGGAGTGCAGTGGAGGATGGCCCAAGTGCTTGGGTCCTGCACCCCATGGGAGACCAGGAGAAGCACCTGGCTCCTGCCATCGGATCAGCGCGGTGCGCCGGCCGCAGCGCGCCAACCGCGGCGGCCATTGGAGGGTGAACCAACGGCAAAAGGAAGACCTTTCTCTCTGTCTCTCTCTCACTGTCCACTCTGCCTGTCAAAAAAAAAAAAAAAAAAAAGAATTCCCGTTCTAACAGGTATCTCTCACCTCGTTTGATCCTCTCAAAAATCCCTAAAGTGGAAAAGGCAAGTCTGGCTCTGTCCACTTCACAGATGGGAAAACTGAGGCTGAGAAAGTAACAGAACTTGCCCCAGCCCGCACGACCTGTGCAAAGCCAAGCTGGGACTGGAACCCACGTCCCGGTCCTGCCAGGCGGCTTTCTGCACTTCATTCCCAACGCGTAGGGGCGGCGGACCGGGCGAGCACAGCGTCTGTGCTGAAGCCCGCTGGCTGGGGCCGGTGCGCTCGGCACGCGTTAGGGCTGGACTTCCTGACACGGGCAGCTCACGCTTGATCTCAGAGACTTCAAAGCCTAATGTACAGCTGGCTTGATTTCTTTCCTTTTTAAATATACGCTTTATTGGATTCTTTCCCTTTCAAACTGCAGGAGCAATTCTTGTTGCAACAAGCCAAACAATGCAGAGATGTTCAAAGGAAAGGCCACTACCGCCTCGCCTTCCCTCCCCAAATCCTCCTGGTTGTTTTTTTTTTTTTTTTTTTTTTTTTTTTTTGCAGTGTGGGGCGTGGCCTGTCCCACTTTCCCTGAACTTGAACAAGCTTTCGAGAACACGTATATTCAGAAACGCCGTGTACGTGCCTTTCCTTTTCATGGAAATGCCATCCCACAAAGCCATGACTTGGAGGGTTGCTCTTTCCCCTGACAATGGGTCGTGGGCGCTCCTCCAAGTCCAAGCTCGCAGACCTGCCCAGGCTTTCCAGTGGCTGAAGACCGGTCTGCAGCATGGATGCGCTGTAGCCATGGAACCAGCTCGCTGTTGATGCACACGATTGTCTGCTATGTCAGACGCAGCAAAGCGAGCGGCCTGGTCCTGTGCCTGGAGCTGGGGCCTATTCCTGTGGGACACACCCAGCATATGTGATCAGCGGATGTGAGACTCGGACTGGGGTGGAGGAGGTGGTCAGGTGCACCTGCGATTTGAGCAAAGCTGGGCTTAGGATGATGTGAGTCAGCTGTTCTCTATGGAGGGAAGGGAGGGGCAGCACCCTGGCCTGTTGCTAGTGCACGCTTGCATTTCTTTGACACACAGCGATGTGGCTCTGGTCAGCCTCACCCTCTGTGCTGTCTCCACTCGGGTAGTGGGAGACTATGAGCCCCGATGGCCTCCGAGCAGTGTCTGGAAGGTCGGAGTTGCCACCCCCACCCCAGGGCTCCACCTCCTCTGCAGCTTTGCCAGGCGGCAGGGGCAGCCCCCATGCTGCAGGCCGCTCCGGGCTCTGCTTCTGCTGCTCACTGGGGGTCCGTGTGCCGTCCTAGGGGGCCGAGGTGTCAGCGTGGGCCCCATCCTCAGCAGCAGCGCCTCGGACATCTTCTGCGACAACGAGAACGGCCCCAACTTCCTCTTCCACAACCAAGGCAACGGCACGTTCGTGGATGCCGCAGCCAGCGCCGGTGAGTGCCGCCCCGCCCCGCCCCCTCCGGCAGGGGCCTCCTCGGCCTCAGAGAGGTCAGAACCGGCGCCGTCACCTCGGAGTCCATGTCGCCCGTGGCCCGGCTGCTGGGAAAGGGGGTCTGGGCCGCCTGACCCTGACATCTCCCCCGTGACTGGAGTTGGCCCGTGATCCTCAGAGACCAGCTTGTGTCTCAGCCTCAGTTTCCCTTCTTGGCTCCCTCTCCGTTTGGTCTTAAGCGTTCAGTGCAATCCAGTCACCATTGATGGAACCCCTGCTAAGTGCCCCGCTGGTGCTAGGAGTTGACCTGAACAAGGCAAAGATCATCCCAGAAGAGGCACTGATACTCTAGAAACAGATGTGTGTACAAACAGCTGCAGTAACAAGCAGGACACACGTACACAAAGCAGTGTCCCAGGCTCTCAGCTCTGTGCTCCTTCCCATTCCTTCATCAACCGCAGGGCCTTTGCACCTGCCATGCCCTCTGCCTGGACTGCGGTCCCCTTTCTCCATCTGCAGCTCTTCTCTCTAGCCTTGAACGCTCAGCTCAGATGTCAGCTCAGTGAAGGCTTACCTGGCCCCGCCCCCACTCCGTGCCACTGGCAGAGTGGCCCCTCCTGAGTGTTCTCATAACCCCTGCATGGACTCTCACTTAGGCTTCTCCTATGCCATCATTATTTGTCAACGGGCCCTACAAGCCCTGGGGCACTGTCCTATTCATTTTTTAAAAAGATTTATTTATTTATTTAAAGTCAGAGTTACACAGAGAAAGAGGCAGAGAGAGAGAGAGAGGTCTTCCATCTGCTGGTTCACTCCCCAAACGGCTGCAATGGCCGGAGCTGTGCATCTAAAGCCAGGAGCCAGGAGCTTCTTCCAGGTCTCCCATGAGGGGGCAGGTGCCCAATGACTCAAGCCATCTTCTACTGCTATCCCAGGCCACAGCAGAGAGCTGGATCAGAAGTGGAGCAGCCGGGACCAGAACCGGCTCCCATTTGGGATGCCGGCGCTGCAGGCAGCGACTTCTCTTGCTATGCCACAGCGCCGGCCCCTGTCCTATCCATTCTTGACCCAAGGCTCAGCACCCAGCGGCCACCCAAGAAGACAGAGTGGTCTCGGTCTGCTGTCCAAGCCCTCCCTCCTTCCTGCCTGCCTTGCCAAAGAACTGTTTGATTCCTCCTGCTTCTTGGAGGCACAGAGCAGAGCTCTGACTGCAGAAAAAGAGGCAGGTGGGGATCTAGACACAAAAGCCGAAGGTCCCAGAAGCGCCAGCCAGGCCACAGCCGCTGTCCAGGCCGGGAGCGAGAGCCCGTCCGCACCCTCTGACTTAGAGAACCCACCCCGCCGGCCCTCTGCTCAGGAGGCTGCATTTGAGGGGACTCCTGGCTCAGCACAGCCGCCCGCCCCCAGCCCGTAGCCAGCCAGCCGCCTCCTGACCTGACCCCTTCTCCCTTCCCAGCAAAGCCA
This sequence comes from Lepus europaeus, assembly GCF_033115175.1. Classification (NCBI taxonomy): domain Eukaryota; kingdom Metazoa; phylum Chordata; class Mammalia; order Lagomorpha; family Leporidae; genus Lepus; species Lepus europaeus. Next base: position 31,362,543 of record NC_084843.1, read on the forward strand.
AAGTCGGGCACAGCTCCCCGGCTCCCCCCCTCCCAGTGCCACACTCTGCCAGCGAATTTCCTCATTGCTGAAAACCCATAAAGCGAAGAGGAGGGGTAGTGGAGAAAGCCCCGAGGACTTGATAAGGTGTGAAAGAGACGAAGCGGAGGTGAGCGGACACGTTGGAGCGGGAGCAGGTATCAGGCAGGAGGAGAGAGGAAGGTGCGAGGCCCGTAATTGAAAGTCAGAATGATTGCAGAGGTTTAACAAGACATGTCAAGAGGGCATTCATCACCCAAACAGATGCTGCTGGGAAACGCAGCCTGGCACCGACTGTTCCCGTGAAAGGGAACCAGCTCCTTGTCAAGGCGCCTCATGGATAGGAGAGAAATGGGCCAACGCAGAAGGCCGCCGACGCCCGGGCCGGGCAGTTTGGCCGAGAATTAATGGGGTATTAATCCTAGAACTGGAGGCTGCCCCGGTCTCCTGGAAATCCCCTCTTGCTTGGTCTCACTGCCTCTTCTCCCCTTCGTGCCCACCCCCCACGGATGCTGAGCCCCCAAGGTTCTCAGAAGGTCTCACCCCCTCCTCCCAGCTCCCACCCTCAGGAACTTCCGGTTTGCAGCTGTGCCCTGCACCCCACCCCTCAATCATCACGCGGTTCCGCTGCCCACCCCCTGAGCACCAGCTGTTTGTTCTCTGATAGTCAGTGTGGGCACATCCAGTTGGCAATCCCCGTGTCTCGGCTCCCATTTGCCCGGGGGAGCAGGTCTGCCTTGGGCGGCAAGAGGTCAGGCCATTGCTCGGGCCAGGCCACCCTCCCTCCCGCCCCAGGAGTGCCGTGCACAGGTGACACTGAGCACAGAGCCTGCCTCCCCGGTCTCGAAAGGCACCTCTGTCACAGCTGCAGTATTTCCTCTGCTGTCACGATGTCCCCGCTTTGCCTTCTGTCAAATTATTTGTGTCTTCATTCATTCCGCGGGCGCTTACTCAAACCCACCAGGCCACTGCAGACACTGAGACACAGGGCAACCAGGAAGAGCGTCCTAGCTCACAGAGGGTGGGGTCTGCCCGGAAAGTGAGACCCCAACAAGGACACCGCCAGGGAACACAGCTCCTGGTGATCCACACTGGACACGGAGGAAGGGGAGGCTGGAGGCGGGGTGGGAGATCAGGGAAGGCTTCCCTGAGGAGGTGACATTGTGACTGAGAGCAGAATAACCAGCAGCCAGGTAACCAGGAGCCCAGGAAGGTCCCTCAGGCAGAGAGAGCGGTCTGAGCAGAGGCCCAGAGGCTGGAAAGAACTTGGTTTGTTGGAGGCATGAAAGGACCACTGGGAGCAGAGCTCAGAGTTAGGGGAAGAGCAGCACTGGGTAGAGACCGGGTGAGCCAGACAGGGGCCCCGCCAGGCCGGGCCTTGAAGCAGGAATTTGAACTTGACCCCAGAGGCCTGGGGAGCCATTGAGAGACTGCAGCAAAGGAGTCACATTCAAGGTGTCCCTGAGGCCACACTGGGGTGGCCAGGGTGGGGGCTTTGGCCTCCAGATGTCCTTCCAGTCCCCGCCCCCACCTGTGCTGCCCAACCGGGAATAGAAAGAATCTGCTTGCTGTGTAAAAGCAGCTTGCGGGTGAGTCTCTGGTCCTCTCTGTACCCAGACCCCTGTCCCACCTCCTGCCCCAGACACCTGAGGTGCCCAGCAGGCCAGGGAGGTTTGAGGGTCATTCTCCCTTGTGCCCCGAGGAGAGTGCTTACGGAAAGTGCAGGCTACACTGCCCTGAGGGCTACTGCCTCCTCTCCTCTCCCCTCCCTGCCCCCCACCCCCAGGTGTGGACGACCCCCACCAGCACGGGCGAGGTGTCGCCCTGGCCGACTTCAACCGCGACGGCAAAGTGGACATCGTCTACGGCAACTGGAACGGCCCCCACCGCCTCTACCTGCAAACGAGCATCCACGGCAAGGTCCGCTTTCGGGTAAGAAGGGGCACCTCCTGCCCTTCCCCGGCCCCCTGCCCCTGCCCCGTGCCTCCCACCAGGCTAAGCGGGGGCTGGGGCTGGCTGGGGCCAGCGGTCTCCAGCCTGGGCTGCTGTGGATCTGGTGCCCAGAGCAGACAGCAGCAGGTGCACAGGGGAGGCGGACTTCCTTCGGATCCAGCCGCCTTTCCTGCCGGCTTCTGGGAAACCTGATCGGCAGCTCCAGCCTGAGCATCCCAAGTTGAGGTTCAGACCCTGGTTGACGTAGTGGGAGAGAGAGGGAGGCTGAGGCCCAGTGTTCCCAGCAGCTGCCGCTCAGGACAGACGGATGGTGGGCGAGGTGACCTCAAGCCCCTCCCTGCGACTCTGTGTGGTGACAGTGCTGCAGGTGCCGCCAGCCTGCGGAGCTTGAGCCTGGGGCTTTCTCAGGAGGATGGCAGAGGGCATGGGATCGTTGAAGCTGATTCCAGGGGTGGTCCTGGAGGTGCTCAGGTCTTGCCAAAAACTCCAAAGGGGGCGAGAAAGTTCCAGTGTTTTCCTGAAGCTCTCTGGTCCCAAGGAAGTCTCCAGGGACCTGTGTCTGTGTGACATGGGGAGGCCACCACAACAAGCCCCTGATAGGAGCCACATTGGGTGCTCGGGCCCAGCCTGCCAGCTGGGCCTCGGGCCTCTGGCTCTCCAGGCGGGGGAGGAGGCGTGGCCTGACATCAGCGCAGCCAATCCCGTCCCTATCCGGCTTTCGTTCCAACTCAGGTCCTCAGCAGAGACGACTTTGCCCCTCATCCTAAGACATTGGACAATATCTGGGGACCTTCGTGGCGGTCACAGCTGTGGGCACCCAGGGGGCAGAGGCCAGGGGCACCACTGAACGTCAGGCAGCGTGCAGGAGGGCCCCCAGCAACGAACTGTCCCGGCCTGCGTGTCAGGTGCTGGGGCTCGAGAAATCCTAGTGGCCCTCCTGCCAGCCCCTCCCAGAGCTCCCGCGAGTAAGCCCCCCATCACCCTCAGTGCCCCCTTTGTCAGGGGCCTCTACGAGCCAGCAACGGTGCTAGGAGCTTGCATACATTATCTCAGAAGCCCAGGCATGCAGTGGGGCAACCCCAAGGGGGCTGTGTAGGATCGATAGGACAATCATGAGTTAGAGTTAGGTCTGAGGTCCCCCTCTTCCCCGGCTCTTAAGGCTAAGGCCCGGCCCAGCCCACCCCGACCAGCTGGCCAGGCTCTTAACTTCATCACTGCCGCCGCCGTCCCTGGTTCCAGACAGGCAGTTTACCCAGGCAGGCTCAGGCCTGCGGCCACCAGAGCAGGCTGCAGCAGGAGGCTGAGGTCAGGGCCAGGCCTGGGGGCGGAGGGGCCTCGTGGAGGTGCTGGTGTGCCCCTTCCAGGCCCCTTCACACAGGCTCCCAGGGCTGGAAGGGACAAACCCACGTAGCGTGGGGACGGATATTCTGCCCAGAAACCAAGGTCCCCTGCACAGGCTGCTCTTGTTTCAGAAGCAAACCCCAGCCTTGGGACCCTTGGCCAGGCCCGCCCCAGGCTATCCCAGCACTGGGTCTGGAGTTTCCCCACATGTTCTAGATACTGCACTCCCCACAAAGCAAGTGGCTCAAACAGGCTCCGGGAGCCAGCATCAGGGCAGTAGCAGCCTCGTGCCCCTCCCAGGAGCCGACGGTGGGGACGAGGCAAGCCACCTGGCTGGGCCCACTCTGGGCCACGCGTTTTATATGCAGTCCTCACCCCCCAGGCGGCTGTGCTTGTCCCCGTGTTGCTGATGAGCAGAGTGGAGCCGGGAGCTTGAGTGACTTGCCCGGGATGGCTCAGCTCAGCAGTGACGGAGCACAGTGCCCACCAGGCTCCCCACTCACGGCAGAGGAGAAAGTGCACGGAGCAGGATGGGCCCAGCACCTAGAAGCAGAAGCTCTGGCTTCAGCAGACCCTGCCTCTGTCCAGGTCTCAGTTATTTCACCTGTGAAATGGGAGCACTCATGTCTGCCCTGCCTCTAGGGGCTGCTGAGAAGGTTAAGTGTGGTCCAGAATAGGGGTGGCTGAGGACTTCACTGGTGTGAACTGGGCCAATTACCCTTCCTCCTCCTCCTCCTCCAGGCAGCCTGCAGCTCTTGAGCTCCTAGAGGCAGCCTCCCACCACCACCACCACCAGGTCCCTCCCGGGGAGATGAGAGAGGAAGTGCTGGGTCTCAGTCTTTGCACCCCCACGCTCAGAGCAGACAGGGTCGGCTCCTGCCCGCGCCCTCACCCCGCCCGCTGACCTGCCCTCTCTCCTCCAGGACATCGCCTCGCCCAAGTTCTCCATGCCTTCCCCTGTGCGCACCGTCATCGCCGCCGACTTTGACAATGACCAGGAGCTGGAGATCTTCTTCAACAACATCGCCTACCGCAGCCCCTCGGCCAACCGCCTCTTCCGGTAGACGCCCCGCCCGGCTTGTGGCCCCTCCCCCTTGACAGCCAGGAGGCTGGGTCCAGGAGGAAGGGTCAGGAGTCAGAAGGGAAGGATGGCCAGGGCCAGGCAGCCAGTGCCAAGAGGGCCCCTGATGAAGACAAGGCAAGAGCATGAGGCTGCGGGGGTGGACAGAGCCCCCTGGGCAAGGAGCTGAGGCCCTCAGTGTGCCCCAAGCCCCAGCTCCAGGAGACAGAGACCCACAGCGTCCCGGAACAGATGTGTCTGGGTGAGGCTGGGGTGAGCCAAGATGAACGGCTTTATTTACCGTAGGCTTCTCAGAGCCACTAGTAAGACCACAAATATTTCAGCTTTGCCAGAGATAGACGGGGTGTTCTAAACAGACGTGACCACAGGACACCTGTCCCTGTCCCCAAGGGCTTCCTCTCATGCCTGGCGCCCTGCGCAACATTCTTTGCAAAGTGCCAGAGGAGACAACTGATGGTCGGCCAGGACGCCAGTGTCAGTGACGGACGGGTTTGCAGACACCTGGCGTTGTGTTCCCGGGCCGGGGGAAGGGGAGGGCTGCCTGTTCACCCATCATGCTTCTCTCTCAGGGGCCGGCCCAATCGCAACAGAACTGCCCAGTGTGTCTATAGGGTGCAGATCCCAGGGCCCACTCGGATCTCCACAATCAGAGTCGGAGCGGGCGTAGGGGAGGAGACCAGGGGCCCAGACTCCTCCATGTGCAGTGGGCTGCCTCGTCACGGTCAGAACCACTGCTGGGGAACGTACCTCAGGTCATGTGCTGTTCCTGGCCTAAACACCCCAGCGGGGCCCAGGACTGGGTAGGGAGGCCGAGAGGGTGGACCAAAGGCCTGGGTCCAGGAAATGGGTCAGATCACCTGCCTGGCGTCCAAAGTCTCTACCTCCTTACCCAGGAGGGCCCAACTATTAATAAAAGGCGTGAGCTGTGACTAAGCATGTTTGAAAATATAATTATTAGCCAAGCATCCATCCTTACTGGATGTAATCACCCCCAAAGGCACCAGATTTACTAATTAGGTGCCTTGCAAAAAGCTTATTCACAACTTCCAGATTAATTGCAGAAGATCAATTGCTCGTTAACAGAGACACTGCTTTCCTTCTCCGGGTAATAACATGTCACTGGCCAGGCCCCTGAGCTGCAGAGTCCAGAGCTCCCGTCTCTGCGGCCAGAGAACCAGGGCGCTGCCCCTGCCTGCTTCCAAACTCAGCCTTCCTTCCTACTGCCCAAGATGGGCTGGCTCAGGGCTGTCGGTGGACAGGGTCGCCACGGGGCCGCCCAGTGGTGTAGTGTACGTACTTCCACAGCGCAGAGCAAGTCACTTCCCAGGAATGTGGCAGTGCCCCAAGGCCCCAAGCAGATGGCTGGGTCCTGGGCACGCAGCTCAGGGACTGCCACTGGGTCTGCCACAGAGCGGGCAGCTCTGGAGGGTTAGTCCCCACCTCCCAGTCCCACACTGCAAGGGCTTCTTGCCTGTCACAGGTCAGAACATCGTGGCCTCCTTGGCCCCGGGCCACAGTCAGGCCCTGGGCTCCAAAGCTTCGTGTGCTTGAGTCTGCAAGCCCTGTGGTGGCAGTAAGGACAGCCAGGGACCCCCTCGTCCAAACGGGACACAGTGAGCGAACAAGGAAGCCCTGGCCATCACGGCACAGCAGGTGCAAACAGGGGCTCTCCCAGGCCAGCTGTGGGATGTGGTCACCCCACCTGTGCCTTGAAACAGGCCCCCAATCTGCTCTCCACCAGCCCTTGGCCTCCCTTGGGGCTCCCACACCCGCTTCCAGTGGACCCTTGTCTCGTCCTGCAGAGCAGCTGTTGAGAACTCACAGCTGGCCACGCCCCTCTTCTCTCACACTCTCGGCCTTCAGAGACGGTCCGAGCTCTCTGCACAGGCTCCTTTTCATTCCGGGCTGCACCAGGCCTGGGCCTCATGCCGCCCACACCCTCTCATCCTTGCTCCTCCTCTTCAGCTGAGTGACAGGGGCCAGGTTTTGTCCCGAGGAGTCCTTCACCGCATTGTCTGCTAACCCAAGCGGGCTCCCTGCCGGGCTGGGGCAGGATCTGCAGGACCTGAGCCGTCAAGGGACAGTGGATGTCAGCAGGCTGAAGCCTCACCTCCTGCAGACGTGCGCACACCCACACACACCCACATGCACCTACACCTACCATGTGCTGCCCAGACGGTGCCGTGGCTTGCTCCCATCCCTCCCGGCCCCCTTTAGGGCAGTGCTCCCGGGCTGCTGGGAATCCACTGAGATGCTATGGCATGAGGAGTGAGGGGAGCCAGGGCTTTGATGCAGGCTTTACAAACAAATGCCTATCACCAAGATTCAGAGTCCAGACAGAACCCTGTACGCAAAGGGTCCCCTCTCCTCCCGTTTGCTCCTGGAGGTCCCACGCGGCCCATGGGCCATGCGGAGCTTTCCCAGAGCCAGGCGCTGTGGCAGCTGCAGGCCAGGTGCTGCAGGAGAGGCCCCAGCCTGCAGAGCTTGTGCTCACGCAGGCCCGAAGTGACCGAGGCCGGGGGGGGCAGAGGGGGGCCCTTCCAGCAAGACCATCAGGGAGGGTGGGGGTGGGGGCGGGGGGATGGGACAGCGGGAGGGGTTTGAGCCCTGGGAGGCGTCCAGAGCTAGGAGTCCCCAGGCCCCTGAAGGAAGGCGAAGGTCAGTTGGAGGTAGTTGCATCGCTGCCCCTTCGCCATCCATCAGCTGCCCTGCCCCGGGCCGTCTGTAATTCATCCATTAGAGAAGGAAAAATCAATAGTTAGCCACATAAATTAAAACCCAAGAAGGGAATGGCCAGGGTGCAGGCAGGGCCTGTGAACAGAGTGGCTCCACTGGTGGCCATGCTAGGGGGACAGAGGGTAGCAAGCGGGCCCCCAGGGGCCTCACCCAGCGGGCCTGCCTCTCCCCTGCAGAGTCATCCACAGGGAGCACGGAGACCCCCTCATTGAGGAGCTCAATCCTGGTGACGCCCTGGAGCCCGAGGGCCGGGGCACAGGTGAGGACGCCTGCGGGCTGCGGCGGGAGGGCAGGGGGCCCTGCAGGATGGCCAGGCCAGGGATGGCCGTGGGAGTGGGGGTCTCTGGGGTCTGGCTGCGCCTTACCAGAGAGGGCTGGGATGCAGAGGAATGAGTCCTGCCTCTGGCCCTCCCCTCTCAGCACCCAGCTTGGCATCAGACAAAGAGCACGGAACCCACAGTGCCAAGACCCAGGTCTGCAGCTGCCTGGCTTGGTGCTCCTGGGGAAGCTCTTTCCACTAGGTGGTTACGTCTATCCTGGGACCGACAGGAGGCCAGGCATGTGCAGGCACTCGATAAATTGACCCAAGCCTGCAAATCTAAAGGGTGTGTGTTATTCAAAACAGCAGAAAGGTGAGAAAGAGGTCTATACAGCCGGGAGAGCCGAGGCTGCGCTGCCCCGGGGCGGTCCCGGGGAGTGCAGGGGGTCTTGTCCCATCACTCCAGAGGTGCATTGTTCACAGGGGGCGTGGTGACCGACTTCGACAGAGACGGGATGCTTGATCTCATCCTGTCCCACGGGGAGTCCATGGCCCAGCCGCTGTCCGTCTTCCGGGGGAACCAGGTGTGCATGGGGCTCGGGACCCCACAGGGTGCTCTCCTGGACCTGGCTGGGATGCTTGCTTGGGAATTCTGGGGCCTAGAGGAAGCACAGACAAGCCTGGGAGGGGCTGCCCGGAGAAGCCCTGGCCCTCTGCCTCCAGCTGTCACTTCCTGGCCCAAACCTGCTCCTCCCGGGCATTGAAGGCCGTGCCTTCCTGCTTCCCCAGCACCTCTCCTCCCATAGCCAGAAGTCCTTGCCTGGCTCCCCTTCCTTGCCCGGCCACCTCCCTCTCCTCTGCCCCTTCCTCTCCCCATTGGGCCTCTGCTCCCTGCTACCCAGCTCTATGCCCACGTCCACCCTCCCCTCCCCACAGGGCTTCAGCAACAACTGGCTGCGGGTGGTGCCCCGGACCCGGTTTGGGGCCTTCGCCAGGGGCGCCAAGGTCGTGCTCTACACCAAGAAGAGTGGGGCGCACCTGCGCATCATCGACGGCGGCTCAGGCTACCTGTGCGAGATGGAGCCCGTGGCACACTTCGGCCTGGGTGAGTCAGGGCCTGCGGGGGCTCGCAGCCATGGGGGACAGAACTGTGGGAGGCAAGCCCTGCTCTTGGGGTGACGCTGAGCTCAGGAGGACAACAGCGGAAACGTGGGCTGGGACTTCGTGCCCCCTCGCTTGCCCCCGTGGAACAGCTCGCCATGGGGTCCGAGTATTTAATCCTCCACTTGCCCTTTAAATGCTGGTCTGCACCAGATTGGCCCTAGCCTCTTGGGAGCTGGTTCTGTCTGTAAGTGGTCTCAACAGAGCCACCATGTCCTTCTTTGCAAGGAAGCCTGGGGCGGGGGGGTCCTGTGTTGTCGGTCAGAGTCGCCATCTGGAGCAGAGAATTCGTTCCTGGCAGGGGATGGGAGGAGCCTGCCTTTTTCACATGTGTCACATGACATGCATGTGTCATGTGAACACATACACAGCACATCCATGGCATTGATGAGCTGTCAGTCACTACACACTCATTAGAACAGCCGGAATCAAAACTGGAGACAATGCCAAGTGCTGGCGGGGATCTGGGCACCTCCAAAGGATCAGAGAAACAGGGGCCTCTCGTCCACTGCAGGGCGAGAGCAAAATTGTGCAACTTCTGGGAAATAGGAAATTTTCTCTAAGAACAAAACTCCGACCATGCAACTTCCGCTGTCGGAGCAGCCTCACTACGCATGGCTGACGCCCCTTGCCCTCACTGGGATGCTGCTGCAATAAGGCCATCGTGAGTGGAAAGTTTCACCAGTGAAAAAAAGCCCTGAGTACATCTCCCCTGCCCAGCACCCTGGCTTAGCAACACAGCGCGCTGTAGAGCGTGGGGGTCCCCCGGCACGGCGCCGCTGCTGCCCGGCGTCTCCAGAGAACATGATGTTGCCCGGCTTCTGCTGGACGCACATCTCTTTGCAGCGTCATGGACTCACAAAACGGTAGATGGAACCCCCGTGAGCTGGACACTGTGTGCATACCCCTAGGCTTCTCTCAGACAGATGAAAACACATCCGCTCACAACTCTTCACACTAATAACCGAAACCCAGAGACAACCCAGATGTCCTGCAGTGGGTACGTGGCACATCCACGCCACAGGACACCACCCAGCGGGACGAGGAGTGTAGTGGCAGCACATCCGGCCGCCGCGCACTGGGGAAAGATCGTCGGAGGGGCCACACGCTGGGTGATTCTCCCTGCAGAACTGTGGCGGTCGGATTTTCACTGCTGCCACCAGAACACTGAGAGGAGCTAACTGAGGAGGAGAGGGGTTTTAGAGGTTCACAGTCTAAGATCAGGTGGCCCTGTCGGCCTGGAGTTGGACGAGGGCGGCATTGAACCACGTGGTGAGGCAGGAAACAGAGAGAGCAGGTGGGCCAAGGGGGCCCTTATCAACCACCCCTGCAGACCTGAACACCTCCCCTGGGCACACTGCCGCCTCTCAGACACCAGTTAGGGTCAAATCTCTGCCCGGGACCCATTGATATTAACTCATTAACCATTAACGTAAGACTTTGGTGACCAGACTTCCAACACACGAGCCTGCAGGAGACATTCAGACTGTTATCCAACCATAACAGTGACATTCTCAAGACAACAGAATTAGAGGTGGCAAACAATGTTGGCTGTCCAGGGTGGGTATGGTGGGAAGAAGCTGGGGAGGACCTTACAGGGGCCATCCCAGGGGACCCTGGTGGTAATGGAACAGCTCTGTGCCTTGGTCATGGTGGCTACACCTGTGACAAAGCAACATCGAGCTGTACACACAGCTGTACAAGACCACACCCCTGGTTTTGATATAAGCTGTCCCCGCTGGGGAGCCCGAGTGACAGGTGCACGGGACCTGTCTGTTCTATCTTTGCAACTTCCTCTGAGTCTCGATTTCAAAATAAAAGGTTTTTAAAGAAATGCATGGAAGCGGGGATTAGGGAAAGTCTTCTGTTGGGGGGTGCACAGGGAATACAAGGCAGGAAAGAAATGTTGGCAAGCACTCCATGGAGCCAGGAGTCTCTCTTAAACCAAGAGTTTGACTTGTTTGACTCAAGTATTTGGGTCATAGATTCCTGGGTTCAAAACCATACAGCTTCCCTATGTGCTAGCACCTCATGAGGTGATATGATTTTAATATAGAAATAATAAGCAACGTATTTGCAAGCTAATAAATATATACATATGTTCCTCCTGTGCACATGAGAGTTATACATAGAAAAAAGCTGAAAGAAATTGCAGAGTGTGAAGTGATTCTGAGAACCTGCGTCATCTAGCAGCTCCCTCAGTCCAAACCCAGTGCCGAGTGCTTTATTTCTGACACCTCATCCTCATGGCCGCTCTGTGAGATGGGCACTGCTACCCCATTACACCCATGGGGAAACTGAGGGTTGGATCGATTAAGAGCTCTGCCCAAGGTCACGTGATACTTAGATGGCACAGCTGGGATTCAAACCCAGGCCCTCTTAAGTATTTGATCCTTATTTTCTTCCATATTGTTGTGTGTGTGTGTGTGCTCCAATTTTTATAGGGAACACATAATATTTACGTAGTCTGAAAAAGAAGCAATAAATATTTAGGGGACCCAGGGCCCGGTTGCATGAGCATGTTCTCAGGCTATTGCACCCCGGCTGGGCTGGCCTCAGGCCAGCCCATCTGTCACTCCGCTGTTCTGTGTCACTCATATGCTATGCTGGCCCCAAAGGTGCAAGATGGCTTTTAAATGCATAGAACTCCCCTGCAAGATACCAGGAGCCAATGGTTACCAAACATTTCGTAGGGGCCAGGCACCGCGCTAAGTGCTTTGGGAAAGTTACTACACTCAATTCTCACCACTGCCCGATGTATCCTGCATCATACAGGGCAGCAAACTGAGGCCGAGTTTAAGTAACTTGCCCTCAACTGCACCTGCAGAATGCAGGGAGGCCTGGACTGGCCCCCCTTCCTTGGACAAGGTGGCTGGGTTGTTGACCACTGTCCCGTGCCGCCTCCTGTCGCTGCACCTAGCTCCTGCTCTGTCTCTTGCTTCTCCGACACCCCTCAGTTACCAGGCGACCCGAGAGAGGCCATGCAAGTGCCAAGGCACCTTGGGTGGGAAGTTTACCCGAGGATCTGGCTGGACATCCACTCCCACCCCACCGTACAGATGAGGAAACTGCGGTTGGCAGGCAAAGCAGCGATGAGGCCAGGGCCGGGCTGAGTCCTTCCCCGCCGCCCCCTGTTGTTTTAAGACGGCTTCTTGTATGAGGTCCTTCCTGCGGCGGGCATCTGCCTGTCCAGGAGAACGGACCTCAAGTGGGCAGCCCCGGCTCAGAGGCCTCCCCTGGGCCATCTCCCTCCCACACCCAAGGAGCCCCTCCTGACTGCCCACCCTCGCTATTGAGCGAGACCGAGGAATTTGCTCTCGCTCTCGCTCTCTCTCTCTCTCTCTGAGCTCCTACTCTCTCTGCCCCAGGGGGGCGGGAGGGACCCACCGAGGGACCCACCCCCAGAGAGGTCCAGGAAGGCAGAGCTGCTGAGCCGGCAGCCTGGGACCCGCGCGGCAGGTGGGCTCCCTCCCTGCAGCTCCAAGGCCCCTCAGGGCCCCATGAGGATCTCATTTCTGGATGGGGCACGGCACAGGAGCTGGCAGTGGGGCAGGAAGGGAGGGAGCTGTGGGGAGACCTGAGGGGGAGGACTGAGGACCTGGAGACAGACAGACAGACAGAGATGGGACCTGAGGGAGGCTGAGGAACTGGAGACAGACAGACAGACAGAGACGGGACCTGGGGGAGGACTGAGGACCTGGAGACAGACAGACAGACAGAGACAGGACCTGAGGGAGGCTGAGGACCTGGAGACAGACAGACAGACAGACAGACAGAGACGGGACCTGGGGGAGGACTGAGGACCTGGAGACAGACAGACAGACAGAGACGGGACCTGGGGGAGGACTGAGGACCTGGAGACAGACAGACAGACAGACAGAGATGGGACCTGCGGGAGGCTGAGGAAGGCCGAGACGAGGGAAGGGGCCAAACGCTCATGCTCCCTGTGTGTGGGCTCAGAGGCTGTGGAAGGGGCAGCGGACGCAGGAGCTCCTGCACGGTCCTCAGCCTGGCCCGGTGGCCGTGGGAGGAGGCGGGCAGGAGCTGTGCTCTAGGCCGCTTTCCCGAGGAGGCAGCGCTAGAGTTGGGCCTCGAAGGCTGTCGGGCATTGGGGAGGACGGATGAGGGCTCCAGGCTTAGACAAAGGCCCAGAGGCGGGACTGTTCAGTCCCAGGAATGTGACCATAATGGAAGGGAAGCCCAGCCAGATGGCCCAGGGCCTCAGGGCCAGGCTGGAGAGGGTGGGCGGACAGGGCGGGGGTGGTGCAGAGCAGGGAAAGCCTGGGCCAGGCAGTGCCACGACAGGGCAGGGCTGCACAGGAACGCGGCAGCCGCCAGCGGGACAGCGCCCAGCACCAGGCCCGCGGCGGGAGCGGCCTTTGTGACGGTTTTTAGATGCGTGCGTGTGCACATGTGTGCGTGCTCAAGCATATTGCTAGGAAAATTAGAAAATAAATCATTTATAAAAGGAAATAAAAATCAGTCATCATCTCGCCCCATGCCTGGCATGTTAAATAGACAGTACTCACACCTCCCTCCGCCCGGCTCCCACACATGTTGGCTGAGCACTTACTATGCACCCAACGCGAGTGAGACAAAGATCCCCGCCGTGAGCGGTCTCATATCCTAGTGGCAGGAAGGGAAATGTGGAACACAAATAAACACAATAGGTGAAAATGTATGCAAAATTGTACAAGATATTAAGCGCCATGAAATAGAAAGTGTGGAGCGGGGGAGGGGACTAGGGCTGTGGACGGCAGGGCGAGTGGGAGAGGCTGCCTCCTCCAGCCTCTGGTTTGCTTCTGTGACCCGTCGGAACCCAGGGACACAGCTCCACCAGCTCCTACCTGGCAATTTCTCCCAACGAGAATGAAGATAGCCTTCCAGGCCTTGTGACAGCCTCCTGTTTCCATCCCCGGACATCCCTCCAAGTCCGGGCTCGCTTCCTCCGGTGCTGCGAAGATTTCGTGGCGTGGCAGCATTCAGCTGTCGCCCGTCCTGAGCAGTCTGGGGTGAGGAGGGGCAGGAGCAGCACGTGAATCCAGGAAAGGTCAGCCGCAGGTTCCTCCTGACCTGGCAGTGGGGGCAGGGCTGAGGCCGGGCCAGACAGCAGGATCCGGAGGGGAGGGGGCTTCCGGGAGCTCCCCACAAGGGCCCCTGCCTCCTCCTGACTTGTCTCCACCCTCCTGGGTCAGGTCAGCAGGACTCCGCCCCTCCCGTGGGCACCACTCCCTCCCCAGCATCTGGGCTGCACCTATGGTACAGTAGAACTCATGGGCCATGGTGTCCTCCGGGAGTTCCCAGAGGGCCCTCTGTATGCAGAGCGCTCCAGCACGCTCTTGTAGACCTGTCCCTTCTCAGAGGACGCCCCCCATCCCGGCCATGATCCACGGCTGCTCTGCCCCCGGCCCTAGCCTGTCCCCACTCCTCCTGGGGGTTTCTGCTCAGAGCACTTGTTGGATGTGGGCCAGCCTGCACGCACCCACCCCTGCCGATCCCACACCCTGGCTTGCCACTTCCTAGTGGCATCAGGCAGGGGTCGCTCACCACCAAACCCAGAACACACAAACAAGTACCAAGAATCTCCTCCAGCCCCCACCAGACAGCCCCCCCCCGCGCCCCCTCCCACGCCCCTGCCTCTCAGCTAATTGTTTGCTAGTGACTCACAGCTGCCTCCAAGCTGGTGCTCATTTCGGGGAGGAAAATTCAGTAGCCCACACAAAAATTGCTTTATTAAAGTGCAAAAATATTCCACCAACTGTATTCCCACCATCTGTTTTGCTTGTAATCCTTCTGAAGAGCAAATTCTCTGGGCCTCCCTGGCCTTTGTCCTTTAAAAGCTGCCAGAGGCGACTTGTGCTGCTCCTGACTGCAGTCTGCCGCTTAACGGGGATCCCGGCTCTGCACGCCCCTCCCCTGCACCCAGGCCCTGGCAGCCTGGCCTCTTCCAGGCTGCTCCCTGTGGTGGCTGGGAGCCATGGGAGACTGAGGCCCAGTCCTAGCTCAGATATTTGCCAGTTACTTCACCTCCCCAAGGCTCAGTGTCTATATCCAGAGAATGGGTACAAAGCCTCCAAGTCCCTCCCCCGCCTCCCCTCCCACCCCCGCCCCGCACCTCACACTCTGCTTTCCCACTTGAACTTCCTCCTGACCTTCAAACGCACCTTAGCTTTGCACACCTCCGCGCCTCTGCCGTTCACTGCCTCACAAACACTTATTCCTCCTGCAACACCCAAATACATGGCCCCTCCCTTCACTGTGTGCTGCTAAGGCCATTGCTGTCCACTCCCAGTCATGACGATGGAATCATTTGGGTTCACTGTTCCCATGGGAGTTGGCACAGAGTGGGGCCTGGATCTGTTGCATTCACTGCTGAAACACTAGGCACATGTGATTGGGTGGGGGGCGTGGAGGGGGCATGGGCAGGGAAGGGGGGCAGGCAGTAGAATGGGTGGGTGGGTAACTGTGGGACAGTCAGCTCGCCATGCCCATGTCTGAGAGCTGATGGCGGCAGGTGCCGGGGATGAGAAGTTCCTGTTCCCTAGGAGATGAGCTGTGCTTGCTGGGAGAGTCGGGCTCCAGGCCAGCTGCCCATCTTACAGAGGAAGAAACTGAGGCCCACAGAGGGTGCTCAGATCAGCAGAACAGCCAGCAGCCGGGCAGGGAGGCCTCCCGTGGTGCTGCCCAGGGCACTTCCGAGGTCTGGGCAGGGTGGGAGCTCTCCTGCATGGGGTGCTGTCTGTGACTGCGAGCTCTGAGCTATTTGGAGCTCTTGAGTCAGGCTGGGAAACGCACCGCATAGCTGATCTGTTTGCTTCCAAGTGCTGGCTTCTCTTTGTCTCCTTTCTTCAATGGAAAACGTCTAGTTTGTTTATGTGCTTGCCGCTTCCTGGGCTCTCTGCCCCTGAGGAACAAAACCCTTCCCAACACCTCTAGATTATACTTAAAGCAGAAAAACCTGCACTTGGCCAGCCTGAGCTCTGAGGGTTGCTGCAGCCTGTGCAGGAGCTGCAGCCCTGCTATGGCCCGGAGGCAGGGCCGACCCCATGCTGACCCCAAAGTAGCACAGCTGGTCCTTGCTCTCACTCACTCCCTGCACTGCAGCATCAAGGGTGGAATGTTCTAGTGAGACTTCCCAGGTCAGGCTGGGAGAGCGCAAGGCAGCCAAGCGTGAGGAGGGCCGAGAAGTTGGATGGCCTGGCTCACACAGTGTAGCCCCCTCCAGAACCCCCACTGGCAGCCTGGGATCCGCCCCGGGGGGAGGGCAGCAGGAGAAGCAGCCGGGCCCTCCCTGCACCCCAGCTGCCTCGGCACAGAGGAGTCTACACCTGGATTCTCAAAGGCTGCCTGTGGCCCCCAGCCCCTCTCCTGGAATGTGGGAACCCCTTTTGTGCCTCAAGCTGTTTCACACCAGCAGGAGTCAACACACCTGCATCTCACGCCCAGCGCTGGCTCCTGCCTCCAGCGCCCTGCCTAGGCAAACCCTGGGAGGCAACAGGTGACAGCTCAATGGACTGGTTCCGCCACCCACAGGGGAGACCTGGTTTGAGTTCCCAGCTCCTGACTCCAACCCCAGCCTAGCCCTAGCCATTGCAGGCATTTGAGAACTGAACCAGCCAACGACATTCTCTCTCTCTGCCTGTCTCTTTCTGTCCTTCATGTAAAATGAAAATAAATCCATTGGTGGATGAGAATGACCAAAAGCTAATATAAATTCAAGAGCACTTTGGAGCGTCATTTGATTTCTAACAGTCTCTACATACATTAAAAACCAGTGCGTACAGGTGGGTGGTGTCTTATTTATACAGCCTAGGCATGATTAGTGGGAGTATGTAGATTTGCAGGCCCCTGCAGGACCCTGTGCGCCCCCTCCCATTCCACCCTTCGTAGCATCAGCCCTGGAGGGTGATAAGGAGGAGACTTCGCTCCCCCTGCTCTCCCCGCTGTCAGTGCTGAGAGCAGCCCCTCCCTGCCAGCAGGGTCGGCCCCTCCTCCTCCCACCCCTGTCCATCACCATTAGCCTGACCTTGCCACTGGGACCAGCCTGTTTCCTTACACCGGCCTCACAGCACCTGAACACCTGACAAATCTCTCCGGCCCATCTCTGCTGGTGGTGGAGCGCGCGCTCCGGGGCGCACGGCGCGTGCGGAGGGATCACGGCGAGCTTTCTCTGGGCTTTTCTGCAGCCGTGCCCGCTCTGCAGGGAGCCTTTCCTCCGGCATCCGCCTCCCAGTTCTTTAAGGCCCCGGCTTCTCCGGGTCTTTCCTGGGAGCCCTTCCCTCGGCCGCCCTGGCCCCCAGCCGGCCCCCAGGTCCCCTTCACCTCATTGCTCTATTTTCGATTTCTTCCCAGAGCCTGTCTGGGTCCAACAGGACTCGCTTGTTGGTATGTGCCAGTCTCCCTGCTCTGGACGGGAACAGGGACACCCCAGTGACCAGAGTGCCGACCCCTGCCCAGCCCACATCTGTCAATAAAACATGCCCCAAAACAGACTTCTCTTTAATTCCATCTCCAGGGACTTGTGTGCGCGCCCTCGTGCAAGAGGCGTGCCCAGGGCTACGCGGCCGGCCAGCTGCACCGGCCCTGTGGCCTACTCCTCACCACGTTCTGCCCAGCACAACAGGGAAGTGGCAGAGCCAAGATTTGAACCCTGGACTCCAAAGTCTACCTACTTGCCCAGAAGCCTTCCTGCCTCCCCAGAACGGCCTCTTGCCGCCTGGCCTGGCTGCCGCCCTGTCCAATATGGAGAGCCCATAGCTGTGTATGGCCATTTAAGTGGGAACTGACTAAAACTTAAAGTTCACTTCCCTCAGTCCACTAGTGCCACCCCAAGTGCGCAAGATATTGGACAGAAAAGATCGAGAGCCTTTCTAGAAAGTTCTGTTGGGGTGTGTTGCTCTTTGTTCAGCTTTTCCCCAGCACTTAGAGCAGTGTTCCGATGACGCCTTTGTGCAGTGGGTGGACATCACAAATTCTTAGGCTGAGTCCCCTGCTCTCTGCCGCTCACGCTCTCTCTTTCCGACCCGCAGGGAAGGACGAGGCGAGCAGCGTGGAGGTGACGTGGCCAGATGGCAAGATGGCCAGCCGCAGCGTGGCCAGTGGGGAGATGAACTCAGTGCTGGAGATCCTGTATCCCCGAGATGAGGACAGGCCTCAGGACCCAGCCCCCCTGGAGGTGGGCAGCGGCACCCAGCCTGACCCAGGAAAGCAGGCAGCACCCAGCCCCGTGGCTGACGCTGGGTTCCCAGGATGAGGGACAGCCTCTGGGCCAGGGCAGGCTCCATAGCAGTCCCTCCTTGTGACAACACTGTCACACTCACATCTCCAAATCCTGGCATATCAGAGGGCAAGTGCTTCTGCACCCGATTTACAGAGGAGAAAAACCAAGGCCAAGAGAAGGAACCCAGCAGGGCGAACTGGAGGCGGCACAGCTGATACTAGCAGAGGGACAAGCTGACTCCAGGGTGCCTACTGCATTCCTGGTTCCCTGTCGAGTCGAGGCCTCTTGTTGCCCTAAGGGTGGGGCTCAGATCCTGCCATGAGGCCTCTGGGGGCTCTTTGAGAGCAGCTCTGGACCAAACTCTGGGCACTCTCTAACTCTGACGGGGATCAGTTGGTTCCAGGTCGGGTAGAGGAACCACTCAGATGCACACAAGTGAACAGGACGTCTCTGGAGCTTCTAGGCCAGCTCAGTGCACCTCAGGGAGAGCTCCGGATGAGTGGGAACCCCGGCAGCCTGCTGGCCTCGGTGGTGCCCCGAGCTCCAGGACCCCTGTGGTGGGAGCACTGGCCCTTCCCCACTCGCCCCCGCCGGCCCCCAGCTGGCAGTGTTTCCAGGCTGCAGGCTCGGGACAGGAGCTGAGCCTCTACAGCCTGGCCTGAGCAGCTCCCAGCACTCTGCCTCTGTGCCAGGTAGCTCAAGTCCCAGCCACAGAGCCCGATGAGTCACCCCTCCTCCAGGAATGTCCCCACCTCGTCCCACCAGCCCACCAGAGAAGGGGGGTACCCGGTGTGCCTTGCAGCAGGTGCTTGCCCTGTGAGGGTCAAAGGCCACAGAGGAGGTGGGGCAGAGAGCATATACCTCAGAGCATCTCCCTCCTGTCTTTGCACTTGGCATTGACCGAGCCTGCCTCCATCTCAGGATCACACTGCTCTGTCGAGTGGCCCAGCCCAAGCAGGTGGAGCCCACGTGCGGGGAAATGAGCAGCAGTTTGAACTGGGTCCATTGGTGGCCACCACCCAGTCTCCCAGCTTCTATGCAAGGGCAGGGGTCCAGCATAGGAGAGGGCCCCCCAGGTCCGGAGCTAAGTGCACCCCTTGTGCTGGGGTCGGGGCCAGCTGCTGAGCGGCTGTGGCTAGGAGAGCAGAGAAGGGGCCGTCTCGACTCATGGTGTCTCTGCTTCCTCCCACCTTGCAGTGCGGCCAAGGATTCTCCCAGCAGGACAATGGCCATTGCATGGGTGAGTTGCCTGCAGGCATGGGGGTGGAGGGGTAGCATGGAGGCTGGACTCTCCCTAGGGAATGTAAGCCTGACAAGAGATGCTGGAGTGGGGGGCTTGTCCCTGGGGCTCTGGATGCTAAGACAACCACATCTGACTCACCAAGAGGGAAGTGGTATTGCTGACCTGCTGGCCTGCGGGTGAGCCTCTGAAATTCTGGGGACCGGCAGTGCTTCCCTGCCCTGAGTGCTCAGAGAATGAGCCTGGGGAGGTGACGCGGGGAGCCACAGCGGCTTCACCCTGCCACAAGTGAAACTGCCTTGTGCCCTGGCCGGCAAGAGTGGCCGTGTCAGGGACACATGGGCAAAACGGGGAGGAGCGTGGCTGTGACGTGAGGGAGTTTGCAGCCCGTGTGCAGCGCTGGGGGCAGGGACTGCAGCACCCCCAGCATAGCCGCTCCGTGGGGTCCCTCCCGGACCTGGACCAGGACAGCAGCAGCCCAGGAGCAGCCCAGAGGCTCTGCGTGCAGAAACCCCTCGGCCCAACGCCTTCCGCCCCAGAGGGCTCCTCTTCTGCAGCCCCTCAGGCAGCGCCTTCCAAAACCTCCGCTGCAGCCTTCGCTGTGGAGGGCCAGGAAGAGACAGACAGACCAGCACGGCCCAGCGGAGCTGAGAGCGGGTGGGCAGCTCACGAGTGAACAGCCCAGGAGCACGTGGCATGCAGAGGGCTTGCGAGCACATAGGGACGCTCCTAAACCTGGCCAGGGAGGGTCCCAGGAGGGGCCCCAGAGGGGGAGAGGGAGGTCCAAGCTGGCACCTGAGGAGCGAGGAGGAGCTGGCCAGGCACAGGCAGTGCAGACGGCGTCCGATGGAGCGGGGAGCGCAGATGAGCAAGTGTAGGGCCGCGGTGTTGAAGACGGCCAAGAGGACACCCTAGCGGCCCTGCACCCCGAAAGGAACCTGCGCGATCCCCAGTCCAGCCCCCTCTCCCTTCCCATCACCCTCAGCTGTTTCTATGCCTCTGCCACGGCACCGGGCACCAGGCTGGGCACTGCCCCTCCGCAGGGAGCTTTCCGGTGGGGGCAGACAGACCCCGACCTGTGACCACACGGCCACGGCCCAGAGCCCTGCGAGCCAGGCGCTTCCTGGGGACTTCTGCACAGAGTAGGCAGGCAGGGCCTGCAGGAGGAGGCCCAGAGAGTGCCCCCTGGCAGCGGAGAGTGCAGGGCAGGGCGGGCGCTGGCAGGACACTGAATGGGAGGGAGGCTGGGCTCAGGTTTTGTGCCGAAACCCAGGCGAGAGGTGCAGGCGGCCAGCGGCAGGGTGGTGGCGGGGAGTGAGAGAGGTGGTGTGACGAGAGGCCTGCTGTGGGGGCTGAGACGCACACGGGGCTCGGCGGGGGGGGGGGGGGGGGCAGAAGTGCGGACGCTCCAATTTCTGCCCGAGCTGCTGCATGCATGACGGTGGCATTGACTGGGCTGGGGAAGATGGGGGCAGGGGGCACAAGAGGGACCTGCTGCGTTCCGTTTGGGACATACTGAGTTTGAGGGCAGAGCAGGCAAGCAGGTGCAACTATCAGACGGGTCACTGGCCATTGGATTCCTGGGCTGAGTCCCAGCGAGGGGCTGTGGCTGGAGACCGGAGCGGGAAGTTATCTGGGGATGAAGAGACCATCTAGAGAAGTGGTGATGGAAGACAGAGCCCAGCCCGAGCGCCCCTCACAGGCCGAGGTCAAGGACAGGAGAAGCCAGCCCAGGGGTCCAACCTCAGGAAGCAAGGGCCCAGCGAGGAGAAGGAGTGGGTAGAAAGGCAGAGCTGGGACACCCCGCCTCGCCCCGCACCAGCCTGGAGAACTGCCCCTCCCCCCTTCAGATACCAATGAATGCATCCAGTTTCCCTTCGTGTGCCCTCGAGACAAGCCCGTGTGCATCAACACCTACGGGAGCTACAGGTGCCGGACCAACAAAAAGTGCAGCCGGGGCTATGAGCCCAATGAGGATGGCACGGCCTGTGTGGGTGAGTCCAGCCCCTCCCACTGGGGGGCTCTGGTGGGGGTGGGGGGACGACCAAGATCTCCGGCCCCTGCCTTCTCCCGGATACAGAGGGTTCGCCTAGACCCCCAAGAGGCCTAAGGCAGAGGCCTGGAAAGCGCCGGCACCCGAAGCTTTGGGTGGGGGGGTGCCATGTGCTGGCCTGAGGCTGTCACTCTTCTTCCTGTCCTAAAACCAGTGCGCCCACCTTGAAACCGCCCGTGTTTTTGTAGGTGGGATGTAAAACTAGCTCCTGCGAGTCACCGTTGGCTGAATTTCTGAACTGGTGTTTGTCTTCTCCCTCCCAAACGCCTCCCTCCACCCCACCCCTCCTCACCCCCTCCCCTCCCGCCCCCATCACCCTGCCCCGTCCCTTTTGCAGCACAAGTGGCCTTTTTAGGTGGGTATTCCTCGGCAGCCTTTAGCATCTCTGAGCCGCTCTCTCGGGCCTCCTATCTTTCTCTAGGCCTTGGACTTTGCCTTCAGTTCTATGCACTTTAAATCCCATCAATAAAGGAAAACAAAACAAAGCTAACGGCCTTTGTGGAAAACTCAGTCTCCCTCCAGCTGCCTGTCTCTCTCTCCACGCCCAGTAGATTCGGCTGCAGGCTCCCTGTGATGGATAGCAGGGGCAGCCATCTTTGAAAAGGGAAGTCTGGGAGATCCTGAGGCAACTGGCCTCTTGGTGAAGCCTTTCTTTGCATGTTTTCTGAGAAAACAGACAAGGAAAGCCCCCTCCCCCTCAGATGCCCCACCCCCACTCCTCCTGAAGAATCACAGTAATCCTGTCTTTGTGTCCTCCGTGTGCGTGAGCGTCTCGTTTTGCCCTTAACAAAGATGGCCCCCAGGTGGTTGCCTGGATCCTGTCCCCTGTGCCTGCTGGCTTGGCCTGTGCTGTTTCTGCTTTGTGCACCCTGACTTCCTGTGGTAGAGGAAGCCTCACTGGGTCGGGCTTGGTGGGAGGGAAAGGGCGAGCGCTTTGGAATTCTTGATAAAAAGGAGAAAAATGCTGAAGTTTGAACTTGCGGAGTCTTCCAGCTTCTTTTCTGGACCCTCTACCGCATCTTAGCACTTAGCTGGTGGAAATCAGAAAATGCGTCCAGGCAAGTGCTTGCTGCTTCGGATGCCAAAGGAGCAGCAGCCCGTCCACCGAGTCCTGCTACAGAAAGTGCTCCGGCCTGGACAGGCCTGGGATGTGGGATGAGCCAGGCACAGCCTCGGGCCTTCACCTGGGAGAAGTCACTTCTCTGTGAGCCTCAGTTTCCCTAATCTAAGTGTCAAGAGAGTTGAGCTAGCATCTCCCTAAGGGCGCTTTCCTTCCTAAGGCTCCTCGGTGTGTGACTGCACACGGTCTCTCTAGTGTCTGGGTGCCTGGTGTCTAGGAAGAACTCTGCAACTTGGGCTGTGCAGTGTGCTCAGAACGCTGGAAGCACCTGTGGCCAGCGCAGCCTTTGGAAATGATGCAATGGCGTAAAATGCCTTCCCGGGCAGCCTCGGTCACGGAGCTACGATAAATCACAGATCTGTTCTTTGTGGGGAGGAAAAGTCGCTCCAAGATATAATAAAATCACACTTAAGAATGCAGCAAGCCTTTTAAAAACATGTTTAACACGAAAACTACCGTTTCCTGATACCGTAATGATGCTCCCAATAAATCACAAACGATGATTTCCTTGTCGCTAGCGCTGTTTTTACGCTGGGAACAGCAGTGTAAATGAAAAGTTTTGAAATGAAAAGCGCTACAATTTCTCTGGAAAGAGTGTACCAACTTAAAAACCGCTCCACTTCTCCCAGGCACACCCCTGTGCGCTTGAGATGGAATTGAGGATCCGGGAGGGGCCCCAGAGAGCAGGCTGGGGGAGACCACGTGATCAAGGTCGCTCGGCCCAAGGTCACAGCCGGCCCTCGCCAGGGGGGGACCCCTTTCCCACCCTCTTGTCTGTGGGGCAGCAGCCTTTCCCCCCACCCCCGAGTCATTCTGGAAGCTGCAGAAATGAACAAGTGAGAAAAGCAGAGCCCCCGGCAGCGTTTCCAAGTGCGGTGTAAGAGACAAGCTGACAGCACCAGAAACTGGGGGCGGGACAAGGCATGAGACAGCCTGCCCAGGGCGTCCGAGCTCGGGGAGGACAGCAGGCAGCACAGGTGCCTCACAGGCGACAACCGCGGCCTGTGCACTGCGTTCCTTATGCTAAGGTTGCGTGTAATACCTGTGTCCTTTGAGCCTACTTGTGGGTCAGGGGAGGAAGCGTGGTGGCTGCCCCCACACTGCCTTCCCTTCAGCCAGACGGGAAGCCAAGTGCATGGCGGGGCCTGGGACGCCGAAGGGCTTTCTGGAAAGTCTTGCCAAGTGGCTCTCTGCACTAGCTCATATATTCGTTCTGTAAGCACTTACTAAGAACATCCTGTGTGACAAGCTCCGCCAATTAGGAGGTCAAGTTCTCTGCCCCTTACATGCTGTGTTGGAAGAAATAGCAGGCTAAATGTTACAGTGGACAAGTGGGCGCTGACCCAGCTCCACACTGCTCGCCCCCAAGAGCAGGGCCCACTTCAGGGGTCCAGGCAGTCTGAGCAGGTGCTTCAAGTCCATTGCTCATCCTTGTCTGGGCCACCCCGGCACAAAGCCACACCCAAGCCAGCCAAGCTTGGTATCCCTGCCCCCTGAGACTCCCAGGGGCCGAGGGTGGGGGTGGGCCAGACGCTCGCCTTGCCATCCTGACCACAGTCTGATTGGTTTTTCCTGTCTTCTGGTCCTGCCTGGGCTCCTGACATCTTGCTGTGCTTTTGCAAGATTTGAAATTGTAAGAAAAGCAGCAGATACCTTCAGGGCAGGCGGGTCATGAACTGGGCCACAAGGGACCGTGCAGTGTCCCAAGGGAAAGAGGCAGCCGCAGCTCACCCCCGCAGCGTCGCCGCTTCCGTGCTGTCCCGGAATCCTCCCTCTCCCCAGGCATCTGCTGCTGCAAATGGCACCAAGGCTGGGTGCATCCGGTGGGGTCTAAACCCTCTACAAGAATCTGCGTGTTCAGTATTCCAGGAGTCCCGAGCGGCAAGGGCCCGAGGGATCCCAGCCTGCCAGCCAAGCCAGCGGGACTGACGAAGGCAGGACAGGGTCCCAGCACCCTGGCTCCCAGCTCCTGCCCTGGGCCGCCACGCCCCCTCCTGCACGAGGGTTGGTGCTGAACTCTGAGGAAGTCAAGGGCGGGGATGGCAAGTGGAAACCAGGGACCCCAGACAGCCCTCCCCGCGGGCGCATTCAACCCACAAGAAGAGAAGGGCGTGAGTGCGGAGGGTCTTCCCGACAGAGCCAGGCCGCCCTGCCCTGGGAAGGTGCCATTCCGAGGGCCAGGGTCTGATTTTGTGTCGCTCTGGCTGCTATGGCCCCTCCCAGGGCCTGGGCATCACCCCCAGACAAGTGTCACCGGACTGCGGCCCATGTGAACTCCACTCCAGCCTCCAAGTGGGGACAGGACGATAAATGCTTCATTTTCCCAGGAGCCAGCTGAATTCTTCCAGAAGATTCCAGCCCGACACCCCCAGCCAGGACCCCAGCCACAGGGGCCAGAACTCTGCCAGGAGCTGATGTGGCGTCTCCTTAGCAACAAGGCACCTCCGGGACAGAGGAAGGCGGAGGACAGGAAAGCGTGGGCAGGTGCTACGGCCTCTCCCTCCTGGCTAGGCCTCTGCGGGGGCTGCTGCCCGACGGTGCCGTGGTCAGGGGTGAGCTATCAGAGTGGAAGCAGAAGCGAGGGAGGAGCTGCGTCCTGGGGCGAGGAATGCCTGCCACCTGCCAGGAGTCTCACTTCCCTGTCCCCACTCGGCCTCACCCCACCCCCCAAGGTCAAGGTTGTTTGTCTGATTACCCAGCAAACTGAGGCTCAGAGGGAATAAATGACCCGAGGTCAGCCAGTCCACTAAGGTAGCAGCCGCTGCGATCAGGCCGCAGCCTGAGCTCTGGGCGATCCCCAGGTCACTGACAGCTTGGGGAGTCATGTAACCAGCTGTTCCTTCAACATACCGTGGCTGGACCCCTGCTGAGCACAGTGCTGGTGGCGTGGCGTAGTCCTCTGTGAGCAGTCCTGGCCCAGATGCCTGCCCGGGCTGCGCCCAATAGGCCTTGCACAATAACCCTAAGGAGACAGGTGTACCGCGTGTCAGAAGCTGCCGAGGGCCACAGGGGTGGGGGCAGCATTGTGGCAATGTGGGGGCACCCAGACAGAGGTGGGTGCCATTCTGAATAGGGAGGGTCACGGCCAGCCTTGTGGACGAAGAAGCACTTGGACAAAGACTTCGAGTAGGTGGGCCTCAGTTATCTCCCCTGTGAAGTGGGGGTGAAGCCTCGTGGACTTGTGGTGTTCAACTTGACGTGCACCTGGCACAAAGCCCTAAGGAATTACAGATACGACAGTGACAACGATGACGATGATGAAGCAGCTAAGTCCAGGATGGAGCCCCGGATCTACTGGATGCCAGGCCTCCTGGCCTCCCAGGATACCCTGCTGCCACCCCGGACACCTGTGAGAGATACGGTGGGAGAGACACAGAGGACACGGCCACCCTCGGGGAGCTGACAGGTTGGCAGGAAAGACTGCAGGACCGGAAATGGCGGTGAAGGGGCAGAGCCAACCTCCACAGGCCCGGCTGTGCCGTGTGCGGCATGGCTGTCACGCAGGCTGTTCCCACAGAGAACGGCCGTGTCTGCGGTAAAGCGGGCAATGGGCATGGCGGCGGCGGCCCAGGGCAGAGGAGAGGAGCTGCACCTGCCTCACACAGGCCTGGGCCTTGGCATCCGGGGCACGGGAAGGCCTCTCGGCCGGTCCCAACCTTTCCAGGTGAGGAAACCGAGGCCCAAAAAGACACCGTGGCTTTCTCGGGGCCCACGGGAGAGCCAGGGCTCTGGGTCTCGGTGTGGGCCTCCTCGATGCCCGCTCTGCTCAGCCCCAGGCCGTGGCCAGCCTCCCCTAGGAGGCTCCTAGTATTTCAGAACCCCGGTGCACACACGATTCCAGGAAAATGTGGCCAATGCATGCTCTTCCAGTTTTGCTGACGTGGAAACCGAGCCAGGACACAGACGCGGTGCCTGGCCTTGGGGCACAGCCGGGCTTGTTGCTATGAGGAAGGGGCAGAGGCTGGAGGCCTGAGAGTCACTGCACGGGCACTGCCCCTCCCCCAGGCCTCAAGGCTGCCCCCTCCACCCCAGCCAGGTGCAGGGCTCCTGGGAAGGGGAGACACCAAGTTCCCCCACCGCCCATGGGGACCGTGGCAGAGGGGTAGTGTAGGCTGAAGAGAGGGAGGTCAGCCAAGCACCCTGCTCAGGCCCCAGACACAAGCCTTACAGCCCTGGAGGGCAGACACAGGAGGTGGGAGAAGACACTCAGGCACTGGGAAGTCTCAGTGCCTAGCCCAACACAAAAGCTGTCTCGTATGTACCAAAACTTCATGTTCTTTCTTAGAGAGCCAGTGCCAAGGCCCCGTGGCCCTCCCCCTCCCTTCCTTGCTCTGTCCCTAAGAGTCTCTGTCTACCCTGAGGCTCTGGGGTCAGACAGCTCAGGCCTGAGCCCCAGAGACTCCCAGCACCTCATTTCCTCTCTGAACCTCGGTTTCTTCATCTGTAAAATGGGGGCAGTGACAGCCTCAGAGAGTGGCTTGAGGTAGGTCCGGCGCTCAGCGCAGTGCAGACATTCTTAGAAAATCCTCTTGGGGCCTGGCAGCCTCCTGGTCCCCCTGCTGCTGCAGGGCCCCATTTGACAAGGATCCATAAGTCATTACCCGGGCAGTGCTGGACCCGGACGACTCCTTCCCAGGAAGACACATCCATCACTCAGGGCTGCGGACGCCGAGTTCATCTGGGGACAGGGTGACCTCAGCATCTCCCCACGAGGCGCTCCAGCCCTGTGTCGCACCCATCCAGTCCCCTGCCTCTCCAGGGCCCGCTAGCAACCGTCCCGGCCAGGCAGCCCTCACGCATCTCGGACGCATCAGCCGTGCCCCCGTGCCTGTCTGCTCTGCCTCCAGCCAGCCGTCCATCCACCCATCCGCCCCACCGCGGCACTCGCCCTCTGGGCCCTCCACCCCGGACCTGCAGGCAGGCTGTCCAGCCCACGTCACCCTCATGGCGCTCAGGGAGCCCTGGGCCGAGGCTGAGTGGGGCCAGGATGCCCGCTGCTTCCCCTTCTCTTCCAGGACGGGCGAAGGCCACGAGCAGAGCCACAGGACACAGGCAGCAGGGCGAGAGCTGCTGCCCAGTGCGGACGGCCCAGGTCGATGCCCCACCCTTCCCCTGAGTCGCTCGGCACCCAGTGCCCACTGGCATCGGCCTGACAGTGACATTTTGCCCCAAGACCCTCCCCTCCCCTCCAGCCTGAGACGGGCTTCGTCTCTGTTCATCAACGCGGCTTGGGGCAGGGCCAGGAGGGCGAGGAGAGACAAGCCCCCCCCCCCCCGCCCCAGTCTCTGCTGATTAATTGGGGGCAGCAGGAAAGGAGCAGGCGCCCATACGCAGGCTCGTAAGTGGGTCTGACATTTCCCCAGCCCTGGCCTCGCTCCACACGGCTCGCAGGTGGGAGCCGGTCCCCAGTCACTTTTCCATTACAGAAATCGATGACTTGAATTACTCCAAAATAACTAGCACCTTCATGCGCCTGCAAAGCTAATTTTTCTGTGTCTGCGTCGGCCCACGTGCTCCTCCCTGGGTCTGGGATCTGTCTTTATGAGTCAATCCAGGTAGAACGGAGTCTCGCGTCTGACCGTGACAGATGCTGGCGGGCTGTGAGCGGGCTTTGGAACCAGATCGGCAGGGTCCAGGCTTGGTTCTGGCACTCAGCGGCTGCAGGCCCCAGCCAGGCTACCTGGCCACCTGGAGCACCCAGTTCCTCGACTATAAGGTCAGAGTTCAAACACAACCTCCCAACGCCGCGTCTGCAAGGTGAGCGCGGTAATGATGGCCTCGAAGGCTCCCAGTGCGTTCTGAGGGGTGAGGGAAGCCCTGGGCATGTGGAAACCCGCTCCGCACCGTGGCTCAAGGCCGTCGCCTGAGGAGGTCCCGGGGCCACTGCCGCAGCCACAGGAGCGTCTCACACCGAGGACACACTCAGTGCTGTCGTCTTACCCACGGCGACGCCGGGGCTCGGGAGGGAGAAGTGGATTGCTGGAGCCCGTCTCACGGCTCCCCGTCACCCTGGATTCAAAGCAGCTGGCCCCAGCGCCAATGCAGGAAGCGGGCGCTGCAGTGACAGGGCCGGGCAGCTGCTGCAAGGCGTGGGTTCTCTGCGCCATACAGGTGCCTACGGCCAGTGCAGAGGCCACACCCTCGTCAAAGGAAACATTCGCACATCCCCACCAGGGTCAGCATCACACACATACGCGTTGAGTTGCAACTGCCCGGCTTCTCACAATGTGAAATCTGCAGATATTTAATAAAACACTCCTTGTCATTTTGCATTTTCTTTTCCTACGATGGAGCCAGTACACATTTTGGGTACATTTCATTGACATGTATCTCCAGTACAGAAGCCCCTGGCGGCCCCCGGCCCTCCCCCAACCCAGTGTACCCACAGGCCTGACTTCTCCCACCGTACATGCATTTTGCCTGGCTTGGAATCCGTTCTGAATGGAATCCTCCTGTTCACGCTCATCGCGGGCCTGGCTGCCTCCGTGGAACCAGGGAGCTTCCTGTTCGGGTCCCAGACGTCCCCAGAGGTCTGTGCAAGGCCAGGGGGCTTGGATGCTGTTGCCACCAGGGACTCACCACCTTGGCTTCACTTCGGAATCACCAGGGGAACTTTTTGAATGCCTCGCGCCCAGGCTGTGCCCCCACACGTAGAGCAGCCCCTCCCAGGCTTTGCAGTCCTGGGAAGCTCCGGCGGCCACGTGCAGGTGTCAGGAAACCAGCCCCGAGCGCGGGGACAGGGGCCTTGCCTCACCCGAGTGAAGACAAGCCAAGTGGAGCTGCTCCTGCCTGGCCTCTCCTCCAGCCCGGAAGCTGCCCCCCCGCCCCAGCCCCTCGGAATTCACAGGAAGCTCCTTGCAGCGCTTGGACTGGGGGTCCGAAGTGGCCCCTACTGCTTGTGCTTCCCGACTGCAGTGTGTGATTCCGCCACTGAGCGGCGCCTCGAGATCCTGCAAACCCTGTGGTTTGGGCAGCCTTGGGCCAAGGCAGGCAGGCAGGCAGGCAGGTGGCCTGTGGAGCTCTGGCCACAGTGAGGGAAAACCTGGGGGTTTGGAGGACAGCCTGGCGCAGGCAGCAGCAGGGTTCCTCTGCTCCCAGGATCCTCATGGGGCCCATCCCTGGCTGGGGCCGCACGGACACAGGGATGTGTCTGCCAAGGACCCAGGCCACATCCCTCGCCGCTGAGCCCAGAGAGAAGCCAGGCATCACTACGCTCCTGGAGTTGGGGACCCCGCTGCCCTCCACTGGACTGCCCCACTGGGTCGCACACCCACTCTCCTCTGAAGCCCAGGGTGTGGTGGCCCCAGCCCTGCCTCAAACCCAGGCCTGGCTCCAAGTCCGGCCTTGGGAGCCTCCGGATCCTAACCTGAGAATGCTGAGGGCTTCCTCCTCGAGGGGCGGAGTCAGCCACGCCTGAGGCCGCTGGTGGTGCCACTCCAGCCTCCGCGTCCGCATCTGTGAACGGGAATCCCCGCTACCGGTGCAAGGTGGCTGAGGGCTGGGTAAGGGGTGGCGTGGCCCTGGCCTAGTGCCTGGCACGGAGCAGCGCACACTGCACGTCGGCTGGGATTGCTGGTGGAGGTGGCTACCACTGATGTCCGACAGCATGAATGCCCTAGGCCAGACTAGCGCTCCCAGCTGGTTTTAGCAGTTCAGTAAATCTTCCACCTCCTCGGACTCCTCTCCAGGAGGGCTGGGCCAGGGTTCCAGTCTGGCCTCAGGACGGAACCACCTCCTGTCCCAAACAAGGCAGCAAGGTGAAGCCGCTCGTGTTAGGGAGCAGACTTTAAGGCCACGCACATGCACAGCTCAGCTCTGAGCAGAGAGCGCGCACCCAGCTGCCCCTGAGAGGCAAAGAGAAGCCTGACAACCGTCAGGGTCCCATTCAGCCGGAGAACCCCCCCCCCCCGCCTCCTACCCCAGAGGCCACAGCCATGGTCCCCAGTCTGCTAAGATCCTCCCAGGGACAAGGGAGCAGACCCTTGGCCCACAGACCTGAGCCTGTGCCCCAGCAGCTTGCTAAGTGGGCGCCATCTGGGTGTCAGAGTGAGTACTGCGTCGGGAAACCTGAGTGCTAAACTTGGCACTGCCAGCCAGCTGTGAGACCTGGGCACATCGCTCCGCCTCTCTGGGCCTCATCCCAGCGCTGTCAGGTGAGAGCATGCATGTGGGTGGTCTTCCCCTCCACCCCCAACCCCAGCTCCAGCATGTGATGTGAGCAAAGCACGTGGCACACAGTAGGTGCTCATAGATGTCTGGTTTAATAATACCCAAAACGCAACTCTGCTAGGTTCCAACACCACCTTCTCCCTAGTTTTAGTACTGAGTGACCTTGTGCCCAACCCAGGGTCAGAGTTCAAGTAACAGGCATGATCTAAGCCATTAACCAGCTGCCTGGGGCCTGGATTTCAGGGGGATCTGGCCTCTCCACCCAAGCCGCAGATGTCCCCAAGGAATCCAGCTGAGAGGCCCTGGAGGGACCACCTCCCCGTCAGACTCTCAAGTTCCAAGCAGCCAGGGTCCACAGCGCCCTGTGGCAGGGCTAGCACTCCCCAGACTCACCCTTCCTGCCGGCCATCCCAGAGCACAGACCTGGCCCCACCACCAGGGGGCAGGGGAAGCAACACAGAGCCTCTAGCTGGGCAAACCCTTTTATTGGAAAAAGAAATAACAAATGGGCTCAGGTCGGACAAGGTGCCCGGGTGCACCGTGGGCCAAGGTGGGCGCAGCCACGGCCCAGTCAGGGAGTGGGCTGCCGCTCTTGGGGGGATCCATGGACCAGATTCATTAGGGCCCCAGGGGCTGGCCGCCCCTCTCCAGCCCTCTGGGTTGGCACCTGCTTCCCACGAGCAGCTCCCATGTCCAGCAAAAGCAGCCCAGGCCCCTCTTTGGTTTCCCAAAGCTACCTGCAGTGGCGGGTGTTTCAGGTCCACTTCCAGGGCCTCCTGCTGGCTGGCGTGCACAGCCCCTTTCTGTCCATCTTCGGGGCACCAGGGGATGGCTGTCCCTTCCCACTGGCTTCCCTGGACCTCAGGGGCCAGAGCACCGCTGGGGTAGACCTACTGGCTCTCTGGCAAGGAGGGTCCCCTGGTCCCTGTAGGCTGCCGGCTCCTTCGAACGGCCAAGGAAGCCTGGCCTTCCCCAGCCTTCAGGAGCCCAGGGCCCAGGTGGGCTGAGCTCTCGGTGTCCACAGATCAGTTGTCATGGGCGCCAGGAGAGGGCACCGAAGGCCACCAGGAGGTTGGCTCTGCTCTCCTGGAACCTCAGCTTCTCTTCTGCTAGCATGTGCTCAGTGCCACAAGTTGGGGAGAGGCCAGGAGGATCCGTGGCAGCTCCTGGCAAGGGATCAGGGAGTTCGGGACATTTATTTACAGAGGACCGGGCTGGACTCACTCAGGGAAGATGACCGTATGGCAAGGACGACACAGGACAGAGGCGGTGACCATGGCCTTGCAGCCAGGAGGAACACACAGTGTGGCTCATACCCATGTATGCACAAGTGCACTCCCCACACATGTACATACTCACATGCACAGACACGCGCATTCATGCCCCCATGTGCACCCACACACCCATACACACATGCAGCCATGTCCATTCACGTGTGTGCACACATACAAGCACACGTGTGTGCTCACTTGTGCACATTCCCTGACGCACTGTGTACACGCACATGTTCACAATGTATTTGCATTCATGCACACGTGCACCCACACGCACGACACATGTGCACACTCACTCCTCACACACGGGTTGCAAGCTCAGGAAGTTGGCTCCAGTTCAGGAGGTCACTCAAGGCTACAGCTGTCCACAAAGAGTTTTTCCAGACCCCCTAAAACCTCCCCGAGCCCTGGCTGTGTGCCACACAACAGCGCCTGGTGGCCTGCGAAGTCTCGGAGGGGACACTTCTTGGCAAGCCTGGGATGGCCTCAGCCCTGGGCAGGAACAGGAAAACCACAAATGGAGGCGAGGTCAGGAGCGGGCTGGACAGGTCCCCACAGGTGCCCGTCTCCTCAGCCTCAGACTGACAGAGGCCGGGTCACAGACAGGCGGAGGCCCCGTGGTGGCGTCACAAAGAGCAGGGAGACAGCCAGGGCGGCGGGACCACGGGGAGAGGGTCCGGGTGGATGAGGGCTCAGACTGGGGATCATGCGGGCTGGGCGTCCTCCTGTGCCAGGCCTGGACCTCCCCGGGGCTCTGGGGAGCGGAGCTGAAGACGGGGGCTGCCACGCTCTGTTCTCCCCCTCCCCAGCTTTCCGCACCACCACCCTGGGCAGCAGGGGGAGCCCCTGCTCAGGAAGAGGCCAGTCCTGCCTGGGGCAAGGGGCAGGGGGCACGGGCTCGGCCATAGGAGACCTGGGGCCACTCCCGCTCCCTCCCAGCCCGGCAGCAGGGGCCCAGAAATGACTCAGAAGCGGGTGCTCTGGTAGCGCAGCCGCCGCAGGTCTGCAAGGCCCTCGGCCCGGCCGTACACCTCGCTGCAGGGACTCTCGGCCAGTCACCGGGCCCCGGCCCCACCCCCGCCGCCGCCGCTGCTGCCGCTGCCGCTGCCGCTGGAGCTGCCGCTGCTGGAGCTGCCACTGCTGCAACGGTCCTCGTAGATGGCGATCTCGATCTGAGGCTGCGTTAAGGACGGTGCTGGGCGGGGCTGGGCAGCTGCACGCCGCGCAGTGACCAGGCACGCGGACTGGTGGCACGGGGGCGCACATTCCAGAGCCTGCGAGTACCACAGCAGAGGACAGGGAGGGGCCCTGGGAAGGTGTGAGGACATGGGGTCCAGAATTCAAATCCCGACTCAGCCACTCAGAAACTGGGTGACTGGGAGCCCTCCCTCATCACATCTGTAAAATGGGGAGCATCACAGACTCCCGTTGGGAAGCAGGAATGAGACCTTGGTCGGGGAGCACTGACACAGCACAGGCTCTGTAAACAGCAGCGCTGCCCCCAGCCTGGGGAAGCGGGGTGGTGTCTGCTGTTCGCTTGCTTTATTTCTCCCTCCCAGCTTTGTAGTAAGATGAATTTCCTTTTAACGATTCTTCCCGGGCTGCTGCTGACTGGGAGGAGGGTGTGTGCACACCCGGGCTACACCGGCCCAGTGGGATCGGCAGAACCATGACCCAGCAGGTCCTGACCAGCCTCTCCCCGCCCCTCTAGGACTGAGGCCTGGAGAGCTGGCTCCCGAGGACCTTGTTTTTCTCATCTGTGGAAGGGGGCAGCAGGAACTCCCATGTGAGATCAGAGAAGGACAGGAGCCTGTGGGCACACGCCCCGGGGGTGATTTCCGTATTCCCCGAGGGGCAGAGTGCCTGGCAGTTCAGGATGAGCCGGACTCAGATCCTGGCCTGGCACCCACAGCAGCAAGGCAGCCGGTGCAGTGTGCACTCGCGTGCAAGGAGAATGATAAGAGCTACCCAGCTCACGCGGCTGTGGAGAGGATAATATGAATTCATCCTTGCAAAATCCTTTCAAGGTTTCCGGGACGCCAGCATCCCATATGAGCGACGGTTCAAGTCCCAGCTGCTCCACTTCTGATCCAGCTCCCTGCTATTGCTCCTGGGAGGCAGCAGGTGATGGCTCAAGTGCTTGGGCCCCTGCACCCATGTGGGACACCCAGATGGAATTCCAAGTTCCTGGCTTTAGCCTGCCCAGCCCTGGCTGTTGAGGCTATTTGAGGAGTGCACCAGCAAATGGAAGATCTCTCTCCCTCTCTGTCTCTCCCTCTATTTCTGTAACTCTGCCTTTCAAATAAATAAATTTTTTAAACAACAATAACAAAAAATGTCTGGCCTATACCAAGCCCCGAATGCAGGCAGCTCTACAAATGCAAACCAGGACACTCACAAACAGTCTCATAACTGTTGGCTTGAAGGGCAAAGACCAGTGGTGGCGGGTACCCAGAAGACCCTGAGTGAGGCCCCGAGGGCGCCCCATTTCCTGGCAGCCTCATCGGGAGCCCGCCGGTTGACAGCTCTGTGTCCTGCACAGAACAGCCGGGAAGGATACGACCCTCATCCCGCGCTCCACGGGGTCCGTGAGCAGGAGGCCTCGCGGCGCAAAGACCTTCTCGTTCTGCTCCTGGATGTAGCGCGAGATCTTCCTGAGAACCTGCAGCAAGAGGGGTGGGTGAGGGGGAAGGCGGCGGGAAGCCCGGGTGGGGACGCAGGGCAGGGCGGCCACCTTCTCGTAGTGAGTCTCCATGCAGAGGAAGATGAAGTAGGCCGTGGCGCAGGCCAGGCAGCCCTCCAGGTAGGAGCTGCCTCCGATCTTCTCGGCCTCCGCGTAAAAGCCGTTGAGAGTCTTCACCATCTCCTCAAAGAGCTGCCGCTCGATCTGGGGGCAGAGAAGGAGAGAGCTGGGCTGGGGTCGGCCTCCCCTGCAGGTGCGCGGTGGCAGGTGGGAGCAGGGCTGATGGCAAGAGGGCCACATGGGTGGGGGCAGACGACACAGCGCACACAGGTGGCACCAGAGAGGCCACAGGCACCGGCCGGGGAGCTAGGAGACCTGGGATCCAGCCAGACGTGGCCATCAACTGGCTGCATGACCTTGGGCAAAGGGCTTAACCCTCATCTCTAAGGTGAGACCACGACTGGGGCTTGGCCTCCCTTGGAAACAGGAAGCTGCCCTGATGTCCTCCATGCTTTCTGCAGAGCATCAGACAAGCACCCTGGTGACTGTCACCTCCCACTTTGCTGGGTGTACAAGAGCTCGGGACCGAATTCACAGGGGCTGTCCATGTTCCAAGGGGACCCAGCTGCTGACACTGCCTAGACGCGACCTCAGGAGTCTCTCCAGGAGGGCACTCTGCCAGCTCACGGGCACCCAGGACCCCACAGCCCACGTGTTTGGGTGACTGGGAAGCTGTCTTGCTGGCACACGCCTCTGTGACAGCCAGTTCTCACCTGGGCGCCTTCCATAGGCCAGCTCTGCTTGTCGCTCTCATTTAATTCCCTGCCAATTCACTCAGAAAATCGCCACCACTGTCCCCAGCTGACAGCCCAGGGCTGTTCTGTGGTGCCCCAGGGCCCCAGCCCCACCACCCCTGGCCTCTTCACCCCACCCCCAACTTCCTGTTGAAGTCGGATCTTGTCACAGCTCTGATGGAGTGCTTCCATTTCTCTCCAGGTAACTTAAGAAGTCCGCCCAGTGCCGCCAGGCGCTGTGGCCCCAAGGCCTGCCCTGCTCTGCTGCTCAAAACTGCTACCTCTCCTCCAGACACCCCCAAGTCCTCAAGTCTCTCAGTAGCCTGACCCCTGACCCTTCACCTCTCCCGGCACACTCTGTCCCCCTGACACCTCCCCTTATTCTGCTAGTATTTGTGACCACCTGAGCTACTACATATTTATTTGCTTGCTTTTTTATTTTCTGTACTGTCTAACACAGATTAGCCTCCACATTCCCAGGACCTAATACACAGCAGGTCTCAATAAACGCTCAGTGGAAGCTAAGTGGACTTGTCCAAGGTTACAAGGCTCTGACCCCAGGGTCTGTACTGTTCACCACCCCACCCCAGCAGCCTGCAAGGTCACGCTCCATGCTCGGCAGGTGTCCAAGTGTGCGCAGCCCTATTCCTCCTTCCCCACGTCCCACCCCCACCCCCCACCCAGGACCAGAACTGCCGTCACACAGTCTAGAAACTTCCCCGGCGTTCCAGGATAAAGGCCCTCCCCCAGAACAGTCAGAAGCCGTCTGCCTGTCTGGCCCGTGACACTCTGCCCCGGGGACGGGCACACAGGATGAGGAAGAGACCACTCTGCTCTCCAAGAGCTGGCTGAGGTCAGAGCAGCAAAGGCCGGATCTGCCTGGGCTGCTGCGTGGAGGGCTTTCTGCCTACCCTGCAACCCCAGGCCGGCTCCAAGGCAGCCTCGGACAGGGGCCGCACACACCCCAGATGCAGGGGCAAAACTCAGCAGCTGATGCCTTGCAAGAGGTCCAAGCAGCAGAGCCCAGAGGGAGGCTACGGTCAGAGCCCTGGCAGCCCCCAGCTCGTCCTCTGCATCTCCAAGCTTTCGCTGCCAAGACAGAGCAGAAAGCATCCAGTTTTGTCTGCACCCACTGAGGATGCAACTGCGTGGGTGAGAAGATCAGAGTGCTGTGAAGAAGCCGAGAGGCAGGGCACCAGGTCCTGTGCTGCTCAGGGCTCTGGTAGGTCACTGCCTCTTTCCGGCCCTCGCTCTCTGCGAGATGAGGGGAGGGCTCGTGTAATGCGTCCCAGGCATGAATAACCCGAGGTCCTGGTTAAAACACAGGAGCAGGCTCAGCAGACACAGGACGGTCTCCAAGATCATGCTTCTGCTAACGAGCTCCCAGGTGATGCCGTGTTGCCAGTCCACAGACCACAGCGCTAGTAGCCATGGCCGCGTGGTTCTCAGCACTGGCTGCACACTGAAATCCCCTAAGCAACTTTTACAGCCCACAATGTCCAAGTCTCACCCCCGAGAGACTCTGACTCAAATGGTCTGGAAAGTGGAGGGGCTGGGGGAGCGGCATTGTGGCATAGCAGGTAAAGCTGCCACCTGCAGTGCCGGCATCCCACATAGGCGCCAGTTCGAGTCCCGGCTGCTCCTCTTCCGATCCAGCTCTCTGCTATGGCCTGAGAAAGCAGTAGAAGATGGCCCTGCACCCATGTGGGAGACCTGGAAGAAGCTCCTGGCTCCTGGCTTAGGATCAGCACAGCTCCAGCCGTTGCAGCCATCTGGAGAGTGAACCAGCGGATGAAAGATCTTTCTCTCTCTCTCTCTCTCTCTCTCTCTCTCTCTCTCTGCCTTTCCTTCTCTCTCTGTGTAACTCTGACTTTCAAATAAATAAATAAATCTTTAAAAAAAAAAAAAAAAGAAAGAAAGATGGCTGGCGCCATGGCTCACTAGGCTAATCCTCCGCCTGCGGCGCCGGCACCCTGGGTTCTGACCCGGTTGCTCCTCTTCCAGTCCTCTGCTGAGGCCTGGGGAGGCAGTGGAGGAAGGCCCAGGTGCTTGGGCCCTGCACCCGCATGGGAGACCAGGAGGGAGCTCCTGGCTCCTGGCTTCGGATCAGCACAGCTCCAGCCGTTGCGGCCATCTGGGGCATGAACCTCTCTCTATATATATATATATACGCCTTTCCTTCTCTCTCTGTGTAACTCTGACTTTCAAATAAATAAATACATTTTAAAAAAAAGAAAGAAAGAAAGATCAGAGCAGCGAACACCATTGAACCTCTCTGCCCAAGCTGACGCCCTGCAAGGGCCCTTTCCCCAAGCTCCTGGGTGACGACTGTGCAGGAAACAAGCAACTCTCCAGGTGTGACCCATGAAACACTGTAACCCTTGCGGGTTCTTCATTGAAAACTGAGGTTTAAGGAGTGGAAATTCTGCCCAGTGGTTAAAATGCCACTGGGGGCACCCACATCCCCCATCAGAGTGCCCGGGTTCGAGTCCTGGCTCTGCTCTCAATTCCAGCTCAATCCCCTGGGAAGCAGCTGGTGATGGTCCAAGTACTTGACCTCCCACTAGCTACATGAAAGACCAGGATTGGGCTCCAGGCTCCTGGCTTTGGCCTGGCAGTCATTTAGGGAGAAAACCAATGGATGAGATATCCCTCTCTCCCTTCCAAATAAACAAAGTATAAGTTTTGTTTTAAAAACTAAGGTTTAAGCAATTATGATTAAAATGAATTTTTAGGCGCCGGCATCCCATATGGGTTCTGGTTGATATCCTGGCTACTCCTGTTCCGATCCAGCTCTCTGCTGTAGCCTGGGAAAGCAGTGGAAAACGCCCAAGTCCTTGGGCCCCTGCATCCATGTAGGAGACTTAGAAGAAGCTCCTAGCTTCTGGCTTTGGACTGGCCTGGCTCAGGCCATTGTGGTCACTTGGGGAGTGAAGCAGTGGGTGGAAGACCTTTCTCTCTGTCTCTCCTTCTGTCTGTCTGTAACTCTGCCTCTCAAATAAATAAATCTTTAAAAAATGAATTTTAAGTTAAGCTTTACAACAATGCAGATATCGGCCTCACCGGGGGAGACTCTGAGTAGCTGTCTGGGGTGCGGCGTGGCATCGGGATTTTCTGAGCTCCCGGGTCATTCAATGGGCAGCCCGGCTGGGAATGGCTGCTGAGCAACAGAGTCCCGAGCCCCAGCCCAGCGGCTGAGTCAGCACCCCCGAGTGGACGTAACATCATCCACCCGGACGCAGGAACTCATGTCTGTTTAACAAGCTCTCTGCACAATTTTCCAGCAACTGAAACTTGAGAGCTGCAGGCCTAGAAATCTCTGTGGTTTCTTCAGCCCTAACTTTCTAAGAAGGGACAGCGAGACAGTGTTAGGACTTGGTTCTATTCTTCCACTTGACCAAGGGAGGTGGCCTACGGCGCCACACGTCATGTGGGTCGGTCCCATCGTGGCGCTGGGCGTCCAGTCTGGAGAACAGTGTGCTTACCCGGCTGTCCAGCTCGGGGGGGAATTTGGTCTGGAACTGGCAGCTGGTCCCATCGCTGTAGTCTCTCTGGATGAAGACCTTGGTGGCCAGCGAGGCGCTTCGCCGCAGCTCCTGAAGGTTGTGCACCTGTGGAGAGGAGCAGCCGTTTATCCAAAACTGAGGGCTTCCCGGATGTGAGCCTTTCCAGGCTAACAGCAGCAAAGCTCCAGGCACACCGGGCTGGAGGGGCCGCACCACGGATGCTTCAGGAGGGCGTGGGGAAGCAGGGCCATGGCGTTCACCTGAGACGTTGCCTTCACTCATCCCAGAGAGACCTCTAAGGAGCCTAACACTGGGTCAGAGCTGAGCCAGAAAGAGAGGCTCGGGAGCTGGCAACACGGCCTGAAACAAATTCAACAAGGCCTCCTGGTGGCTGGCTCGGACCCTTCCCCCCTCCCAGTCCTTCTCTGTCTCTCTCTCCCCCCACTTCCTCTCTCTCCTTTCCTGCTTTCATTCACTCACCACGTACCACGTGTCCCCAACTTGTCAGGACAAGGCTGAAGTCCCAGGCCCTCGAGCAGGGCTCATGACAGGGTTGGGGAGGTGGCTGTGTGGGTCAGGGGAGCACCTGATGTGCCCCTGAACTCAGGCCCAGGCCCAATTATGGCCCAGGCCAGAAAACACCATGGATGGTCTCACACCCAGCACTTCTCACCACATAGGAAAGGGCCCATGATCGTCCAAACCTCCCCAGAGAAAACTGTGGGTAAGGCAGCTGGAGGCCAGAAAGTGAGGGAGCGGCCTTATCTGGTAGGAACAAGTGGAGTGGTTTCTGCCCTTTCTCACACCTGCAGACTTGCTGCTGAGATAGACCGCAGCATTCGAAGGGAGTGGGCTCAGTCCCACAGAGGAACAGAGCCTCTTTCCACCATCTGTCCAGCCTCAGTTACCCACTCTGGAGACAAGCATCCCTCTGGGTGAGCTATGCCTAACACTGGAACCACGCGGAGCCCAAGCGCCAAAGGCAGAGTGCGCAGGCAGCCAGTTCATCCTCTGTAATTAAGCTGAACCCATGCAGTCACCGGGCTCCCACTTATTGAGTCTCTACTAGCGCCAGGCTCTGGGGATGCCGGGCAGGAGTCTGTGAGCTCCAGGGAGGAAGACAAGTGTATATATAATGAATTAGACCGTGATCAATGCTACTCAGAAGCAACAGCTCACCCAGAGAGGCTTACTCAGAAAAGGCTTCCTGGAGCCTGTGTTGAGTCATAAAGGAAACCAGGAGTTACCAGGGGTGGGGGGTAGGCGGGGAAGGGAGAGAGGAGGAAAGGCAACCCAGACAAAAGGAGAAACCAGCGTGAGGGAGAGCTCCTCAGTGACTAGAGGCAGGTCTCGGGGGGCTGGGCTGGGCCTGGCAGGGCAGTGCGGGAGCTGGGAGTGCAGAGGCGGCCATGGCTGGATCGCGAAGCTGGAGGGGTTTCTGCTGAAGGGGAGGATGTCGGGTGGAAGGTGCTAACGCTTGCCTAAAAGCCAGGAGAAAGGACAGGCATGGCAGTCAGCAAGGTGGAAGGCACAGATAACCCGTGGAGCAAGGTCCTGAAGAGGTCGAATCACTGAGACTTTCCTAAATCCAGGTTCGCTCTGTGATCCCAGAGTGTTGGGATTGGATTCCACAGATGAGCACCCTCTACTGTGGACACTCCTTGTTCTTCTAATACAAGTTTTTGTTGAGGAGGTCCCATTCCCATCGACTAGGATCCTATGATGATTCTGCAAAGTCTAGAAGGCTTTGGTAACATAAACAAGTTCAGCCTTGATGGAACTGCTCTGCCTGGTTAGAGCTTTGAAATGCTGACTTTCCAAAAGAAAAGAGGAAAGGGCTGTGGCCTCGCCCTTCTCCTTTTTTTTTTTTTTTTTTTTTTTTTTGTTTGTTTGTTTGACAGGCAGAAGGGATAGTGAGAGAGAGAGAGACAGAGAGAAAGGTCTTCCTTTTTGCCATAGGTTCACCCTCCAATGGCTGCTGTGGCCAGCGCATCTCGCTGATCCGAAGCCAGGAGCCAGGTGCTTCTCCTGGTCTCCCATGCGGGTGCAGGGCCCAAGGACTTGGGCCATCCTCCACTGCCTTCCCGGGCCATAGCAGAGAGCTGGACTGGAAGAGGGGCAACCGGGATAGAATCCGGCCCCCAACTGGGACTAGAACCCAGTGTGCCAGCGCCACAAGGCGGAGGATTAGCCTGTTAAGGCACGGCGCCGGCCCGCCCTTCCCTTCTAAAACCAACCTGCAGGAGCCAGTCAGTCTTGGAGTGAGTCCCCCTGGCCCTGAACCATCATTCTGGCAGGTCGGGGGGAAGTGAGCAAGACTGGGGCCCATAGAAGGGATAATTTCTTTTTGTAGTAGTCCTGGGGAAAACTCAAGTTCATCTAAACCAAGAAAAACGGTGGTTAGGATGGACATAGAGGGAAGGAACAGCGCTTCAGCCATTCTGACACCCTCCTTGTGCCTGAATGCACACCTGGGTACTCACACCTGTGCTGCCATGAAGGTGCGTGTCTCCACAGACTAACTGGCTGTGGACCAGGGCCATTTCTCCCTCCTGGGCACACAACCAAGTTGCTCCCCAAGTGCAATGGGAGTGGAAGTGATGAGAGCCATGTATAGCCCCGACTCATAAAGACGCCCCACTCCTCCTGGCTCCTTCCCCTTCCACTGAAACCAAATGACTCAGGTGTTGAAGACCGTGGAACCACAAGGTGGAAGAGGCCTGGGCCCCTGAATCACTGCCTGGAGGGGCTCCACCTACCAGTGAGGAACACTTGTCTGGGACTCGGCTGAGCGGGAAGTAAACTTCCAGGAGATTAAGGCGTTAGGTGGCTGGGTGCTACTTGACGTAAGACAGTTCCATGTCCTCCTGGCTTTGATCCATGAGTCCTTAAGTAGCCAGAACAGGAAAGGTCAACATCCCTTCCAACCTGACAGTACCCACAGCCACAGGATACTACCCCAACTCTGCGCAGAGTCCTGCTGCTCTCCCTAGAGTCTGCTGGCAGGGCCTTGAGCTGCTGCAGGGCAGCGTCAGGTGCATTTCCCAGCCCCGAGCCTGTCTCCCAGACCTTCACGGAACACACACCACAGACTCGTCTGCAGTTGGTCAACAGCAGGACGTAGGGCAAGCCGGGGACTCCGGGCTCTCTCCACCCATGGTGGCTCCACTGTGAAGTACCAAGAAGCCCTGGTGGGAAGATGTCCCATGACCTGAGCGCTGGGGCCCAGACCCTGGGAAAGTCACCCCTTAGCTGGGCAACTGAACTGAACTGCACTGGCAACGGAGAAGTTGGAACTCCAGGATCACGAAAGCCCCTCTCAGCTCTGACGTTCTAGAGCCTTATCAGGGTTTAGGAACACAAGTGTTTCCTGGGTCTGTGAGGGAGGAGCCAGGGCCTGTGGCCAATCAGAGAAGGCATGCCCCGTCTCGAAGAGGCAGCTGATCACTGCCACGTGAGGTCGCCAGAACTTCCGATTTTTCTAAAAGCCACAATCCATATCTTCTGAACAGCAAATACCCTGATATTTAAATGTTTCCAATCAATTTAGCAAGTTTAGAAGCACTAAGCAAACCAAATAAGGCCCCCCTTGGACCACAGCTGCCAGTGTGCGGCCTCTGTGAAATATACCACAGCAAGGCCCTTGGACAGGAGCTGCAGCAGGCTCCAGGCCGCTTGCCAACTACATAGCTCTCAGGAAGCTAAGATCCGTGATGCTCCAAAGCCTTAAGAGGAGTGCCAAACCCGTGCTTCCCTCTCCTGAGGCTTCCCTGAGCACGCCCTGGGGGTTTAACTGACCCAGAGACCCACGCTTCTCTCCACCTCCTGCCTTCCTCAGACCGGCCCCTCTCTCACGTCACCACTCCCCGGCCTGCTGGCAGCCGAGTAAGCACACAACCAAGAACCGGTGCACCGGCACCACCTCTCAGGCTACAGTGTGAGAAGAGCAGGGAGGCTGCTCGGAGCACAGGTACCGCAGGCCGCCCAGCTGTCAATCTCACTGCCTGGGAGGAGCAAGCACTGGAATGCAAATGGGCTCCCAGGCCCTGTTCACCTAAGACAAACAGGACGGCCACTTGGTCCACGTCTCCCTCCTGGTTAAAGGGCATCTCATTCCACAAGATGCAGGTGACACTCAACTCCAGAATTACGCAGCTGATGTGTCAGGGCTGGGTTCCCCCGCTGGCGTACGGCCGAAGAGTGAGGCTTTTAGGTCAAGCCTAAGAATGGAAGACCAAGCACAGACGCCCCTTCCTCTCACATCACCCAGACCAGCCTGTTGTCTGCCAATTGTTAATACCACCCCTCAGAGAGCAAACTTCCGAATGAATGCTCGCGTGGGGGCAGAACTCCACCACTCAGAGACGCCCCTCCCAGCCAGGCACTTCCCAGGCGTCCTTGGCCACCGTCACTGCTTCCCCGTGACACACATTCGCAGGGGTGTGCTACTCCGGAAATGGGCTGTTACAGCTTTGCAAAGGAGGCCAGTGTATCACTCCAGAGGCTCCATCCCTCCCCTGGCCTCCCTCGCACCCCTCCCCTCAGGCTAACTCCTAAGCAGAAATTAGGGAGCAGAGACCCAGGTTCCACTCAAAGATGTCCTCTCTCCCGCTCCGGACGCCTTCCCCTGGAGCTGAGAACTTCCTGTTCAGAATCCTAAGGGAATGGCCATGGGAACTGGGAATGAGGTTTCCCTGCCTCCAACAGGTTTTTCCTGGTCATCTCAACCCAGATCCAATAGTGAAAACAGCCTGGGGAGGATGACTCACCCAGAGCCTAGATAACGCACAGGTCCCGTGCCTCGGCAGAGCTAGGGCTT
This sequence comes from Lepus europaeus, assembly GCF_033115175.1. Classification (NCBI taxonomy): domain Eukaryota; kingdom Metazoa; phylum Chordata; class Mammalia; order Lagomorpha; family Leporidae; genus Lepus; species Lepus europaeus. The sequence goes on from NC_084843.1 coordinate 31,405,970, forward strand.
CCTGGCGCAGGACTGCCCCCAGAGTCCACCAGAGCCAAGCTGTGAAGGGGGCAGTGTTTGCTCTCTGCTCCCATCCCTGCTGGACCCTCCTTTGTCCCTCTGCCCTCCAGCTGACCCAGCCAGGCCAGCTGGGAGCCTGAGCCCTCACCCTCCAGTCCCTCCTGACTCCCTTGCAAACGCCCCTCCACCCATCAAAGTCTCATCTCAAGACCCTTAGCTCTGTCCTGTCAGGTAATATAACTGGCTACTTAGATAACCATGAGTGAACGCAGAGACCTAAGACTCGGGTTCCTGTCCTGGCTCTGCCACCTTGCAGCCGTATTTTCCTGAAGTCTGAGACTCCAGTTGCATCACCTGTAAAATGGGATAATGATGACTGAGCAAGCTTCCCAGCCTGAGTTGTCTCCTCTGTTAATTGCAGATAATAACACCATCCTTGCCCACTTCACAGAGCTGGGCTAAGCCTCAAAGGAAATTGTGAGTGCGATCGTGCTTTGTACACGGGCAAGTGCTATGTTCACCAAGGCGTGATGGGCAGAGCTGCTCCCGGGGGAGAGAGTCTCGCAGGTCTGACCGCAGCCCCCAGCAACACCGCCTGGCCCTAGGGATGTGAGCCTGCTGGGTGCAATCTGGGGGCCGTGGCAGACCCGAGAGGGAGAACACTGGGACAGATGGGCCTGCTGGGATCTGTCAGGCCGCATCACAGAGGCAGCTGCCTGCTTGGCCCACACTGCGAAGTCCCGTCCTGCCCAGCCTTGCTGCAGTCTGGCAGCCCCGTCTGGAAGGCGACCAGCTCCCTGGCCATTTCTCCTGCTGTTCTTCCTGCCTTCTCAGGATCTTGGCACTTCCCAAACACTCCGCATTCCTCCACTCTAGAAACCAAGCTCCAAGAGTCTGCCTGGGGCTTGTCCCACACTGGGTCCTGGGAGGGCAAGATCTCCTCCTAGCCAGCCCTGTGCTTTGTCTGAAAGCAGAACAACGCCAAGCAAGTGCTCCGGGTGCTGTGCAGGGACTTCAGCGGAATCACAATAGCACTTGGCATTGCTGTCACGCTGCCCGCCGGACGCCCACAGGCACTCAGTCAGAGGCCTCTGCTCTCATCCGGTGGTGTTCCAGCACAGCTGGAAGTGGGGAGACACCACAAAGGAAGTCGACATCAAAACCTGGGAGACGCTGCTGCCCTGGGTCCCACTCCAAAGAGTCAAAGGATGAAACTTCGAGCCCTGCTGCTGGCGTGCTAAGTACCAAATCGGCCCTTGCCTTCTGCTTTATCACCTACACAATAGGGCATAAAGAACTCCCAGCTCCCTCCCTGAAGGGTGGGGGAGAGGAGGAACCCCGAGGGGTGGAAGGCGTAATTCCTGAGCTCTTAAGCAGTGCACCAAGATCCTGCCCCTGGCTAACAGGTCCCTGGGTTCAGTTTTCAAGTCCCTTGAAGGTGACACACCTATAGGCACACCCCTAAGAACGTGGCACCTCCCAACAGACACAGGGGCTATGTGGACACCTGGGGCAGGAAAGCCAGATGGGGTCAAAGCAGCACGGAAGGGTGAGGTGCCCGAGTGGGGGTGGGTGCAGGCAGCTCATTAAAACCAGCCACTGGGGTTCTCTTTGCCCCTTCCCTCTCCAAAGGAAATGCGGATGGGGAGGCAGGTCTGTCCTCCCTTCGCCAAGCGTTGGTTCAGAAGCTGGACGACTGCACCGCCTAGCAACAGCAGCGCCTCCCCTCCTCTCCCGCCCCAACCCCCTGGGGAAGCCGTTTCAGGACTTGTGGTCCAGAGGCAGAGACACCCGGCTAGAGCCGCAGAGCAACCCTGGTGCCACTGCCAACAAGTGGGGCGGGCAGCCTGGGGGCCCAAGGGACGCGGGGGAGCGCCCCTCACCCAGGGCCCGGCTCTTCCACCCTGTCCCCGCCCCCACCCTCTCCCGGACTCGGCCCCCTCCCACTCCCGCCCAGCCGGCTCCCGGCGGCCGCTGGCTACCGCGGGACAGTCGGGCACTGCCTGCGGACCGGGCGTTCGACCCCTACCTCCGTGGCCATGTTCCGGGGGCGCTGACGGCTCCAGGGCCGGGCCGGGGGCTGTCCGCGGTGCTGACCCGGGCAGCGGGTGGGCTGGCGGCGGCGAGCCGGGGCGCTCTGTCCGCGGTGCTGATGCGGGGGGCCGGAGGGTGGGGGGCGCTGCGCTGTCCGCGGTGCTGATGCGGCCGCCGGGCCCGGGAGGCGAGGCCGCGCCCGAGGCTCTCACGGCCCGATCGCCCGCTGCTGCCGCCGCTCCTGCAGGCAACCACCCGGCTTATCTCCGACAGCGGCAGCGGCGGGGGCGGGGGGCGGCCGGGGGAGGAGGGGCCAGGCGCCTCCGCGGGCGGGGAGGGGGACGCCGCGTCCCCCAGACTCGGGCGCCCTCCCGGGGAGCCCCGCCCGCGGCCGCAGGCTCGCCCCAGGCCCCGCCCCAGGCCCCGCCTCTCCCGCCCCTCCCCCGCGAGGGCGCCGGGAGCTCTGCGCTCGCCGGCGCGGTCCCCGGGGACTCGGGCCCGGAGGAACGGGCCACAGGAGCGTCCCCCGGGAGCGCCGGTCGCCGGGTGCGGCGTGCACCGTTGCAGCCGCCCGCCACACCCGGTCCTGGCCCCTCCCCCGGGCTTCCTCTCCTGAATTTTTTCTCTTCTCTCTCCGGTTTCCTCTCTGTGTGCCCTGCTCCCTCACCCACCCGGGCGTGCATGGCCTCCCCTCCTCCCTCCTTCCCACTGCGGCGAACCCCATTAGCTAGAGGAGGACGCTGCAGTCCACAGGACATTGTTTCCAGTTCATGTTTCATCCCAGGCCACACCCGGGGGTCCCTTCCCGCAGGAAGCTCAGAAGTCGCTGCTCCTCCTGGCCTTGGCCCCACCCTTCCGCGTTACTCTCTGCATCCCAGACTGGACACACACACACCCCACCGCCGCCACTCGAACGCCAGGAGCAGACGGCACCGGAACACAGGTTGCCAGGGGTGGCCCTGTGCTGCCTTCACCTTCCAACCACGTGGCCCCTGGGCTTGCTTAGTACACAGGAAGGAAGCACCAGGACGCCTGCGGGGCCACTGCCAGCCCATGCAGGGGGCCGTGACCTGGAAGCCAGGTTTCTGGAACACCTGTGTCCCATGTGGAGTGATGGGTCCCAGTTATAGCTCTGCTCCCAGTGCCAGCGTCCTGCTAACATGCTCTCTGCGAGGCAGGTGACGGCTCAAGTACTGAGTCCCTGCCCCCAACACATCCAGGGAGACCTGGATGGAGCTCTGGCCCTCGCTTCAGTCTGCACACATCCTGGCTGTTGAGGCAGCTGGGGAGTGAACCAACAGAGGGGAACTGTCTTTCATTCTGTCTCTGCCTCTCAAATAAATAAATGAGTAATTTTTAAGAAATGCATGTTGGGGGCCAACGCTATGGTATAGAAGGCTAAGCCTCGGCCGGCGCCGCGGCTCAACAGGCTAATCCTCCGCCTAGCGGCGCCGGCACACCTGGTTCTAGTCCCAGTTGGGGCGCCAGATTCTGTCCTGGTTGCCCCTCTTCCAGGCCAGCTCTCTGCTATGGCCCAGGAAGGCAGTGGAGGATGGCCCAAGTGCTTGGGCCCTGCACCCCATGGGAGACCAGGAGAAGCACCTGGCTCCTGCCTTCGGATCAGCGTGACATGCCGGCCGCAGCGCGCCGGCCGCGGCGGCCATTGGAGGGTGAACCAACGGCAAAGGAAGACCTTTCTCTCTGTCTCTCTCTCTCTCTCACTGTCCACTCTGCCTGTCAAAAATTAAAAAATGAAATTTAAAAAAAGAGTAAAAGTAAAAATAAAAATAAACAATAAAAAAAGAAGGCTAAGCCTCAGCCTGCAGGGCAGGTACCCTATCCGGACACCAGTTTGAGTCCCAGCTGCTCCACTTCCCATCCAGTTCCCTGCTAATGCACCCGGGAAAGCAGCAGCAGATGGCCCAAGCACTTGGGCCCCTTCACCCACATGGAAGACCTGGATGAAGCTCCTGGCTCCTGACTTTAGCCTGGCCCAGCCCTGGCCATATTGTGGCCATTTAGAGAGTTAACCAGCAGATAAAAGAGGTATCTCTCTCTCCCTCCATCCCACATCTCTGCCTTTCAAATAAATAAAGCATTTTAACAAAATGAATGTTGGACTTCACTAAACTATGTCTAGAGCCTTTTCTTTTCTCCTTCAATTTTTTATTTTGAAATTTTCAAACATGCAGGAAAGTTGAAAAAGTAGTACAATAAACTACAATATTTGTGCCTCAACAATTAACACTTGACCACGTTTGCTTTATTGGTAGACGCAGAAACCTAGAGACGAGTGCGACTAGATTATGAGGAGACACACACTGTGAGGCTTTAACTCTAAGTATTTCACAACGCATCTCCTGGAGACAAGAGCGCTCTCCTGCCTAACCACAATATCTCGCACCTTTAACAATTCCCTACTATTCTAGGGTAGTTCCTCCCGTGCAAAACACATACACAGCGATGACCCCTCAGACACTCCCCCAGAATTTTTCGATTTTATTAGCTAACATTTACTGAGCACTTACTATGGGTGGCCACGTGCCACCCATTCTGCAGGGACTGTCATGTTCTCCTCATAGTTGCTTTCTGGATTACGTGCTCTTACCATCCTTCTATTGCTCCCACTTTACAAATGAGGAAACGGAGTAAGCTGCCCAAGGCCACATGGCTGTGAGAACAGGAGACGGGATTCCAGCTCTGGCAGTCAGCTCCAGCGCGCGGTGTGGCTGGTCCTCCTGACTGTGCTGCTCCCTCGAGCCCCTTGTGGACCACAAACTGGCAGAACTGCACCCTCGCCTCCAGCTGCCTACTTCACAGATGAGCACATTGAGTCCCAGAGGACAGTGGAATGGCACGAAGCCAAAGGCAGATGTTTCATTCTACCTTAGAGTTCAGCAAATGCTTTGGCACCCGGAAGCAGACTGAGAACGTCTGTGAACCCCGCCGGGGTCCCTGGAACTAAATGAACATGTAACCTGGTGGTCTGCATGCACGCCTCACGTGGAGCTGACTCTGATTATATTAATCTGACAACCATCTGGACCCTTTTCACACGGTGACCGGAGGCCTGGGTGAGGCTGTTCAACAAGGCCGTTCATTTCATGCACCTGAAAAGCTCACGGAATATGTGTGTGAAGAAAAACAGCCATGCATGGATTTTTAAACAATGATTTACACCAAAAGAAACATCTTTTAACTCCATTTTCCATGAAGTTTTTGAAGTACCCTTGTATTTGTTGGGCATCTACCATGTATCAGGCACTGTTAGAGGACCTTGGGACGTCTACATTCACAAGACTCTGTTCTTACTGAACATATATAGTGATGGGGTAACAACCTACACTATGTAAGCAAATGAGTATAAAGTATATTGAGTTGTGACCATTGCTAGGGAGACGTGAGGCATGGAAAGGGCACAGAGTGATGGAGGGAGGTTACTTTAGAAGGAATGGTCGGGAAATTTTTGGCAAGGTAAATTTGGACAAAGGCTTGAAGGAAAACTGAGCAATAGACATATATACACCCCAGGGGGAGAATGACAAGGCAGACAGCACAGAGTACAGGACCCCTAAGGCAGGGCTGGACTTAGCAGGTTCAAAGAATAGCCAGGGAACCACTGTGAGCAAACAGTGAGATAGGAGTTGAAATCACAAGGGGGTGGGGTGGAGAGAGAGAGAGAGAGAGAGAGAGAGAGATTGCATTCCATCTGCTGGTTCGCTCCTCAAATGACTGCAATAGCCAGGGCTGGGCCAGGCCAAGCCAGGAGCTTGGAACTCCATCCAGGTCTCCCATGTGGGTGCAAGGATCCAAGTACTTGAGCTGTCTTCTACTGCCTTCCCAGGTGCATAAGCAGGAAGCTGGATTGGAAGCTGAGCAGCCAGAACTCGAACCAGCACTCTGATATGGGATACTAGCATTGCAGGCAGCAACTTAACCCGCTTTGCCACAACATGGGCCCGTAATTGCAATTTTTTAAGGATTAACTGGATGCTAGGGTTGGACAGGAGGTAAGGCTAGAAGCTGTGAGACCAATTAGGAGGTTGTCAGAATGGTCCAGGCAAGGTGTGGTGATGGATTAGCAACAGAGGTGGGGGAAATGACCAAATTGTAGATACAAGTTGAGGGTAATCTGAGGATCTGCTGATGGACTGGAAGTGTAGTAGAACAGAAAGTCAAAGGTGATCCCAAGCATTGAGGTCTAAGACACTGGAAGAATGGAATTGCCATTTACTGAGATGGGGGTGGGGATGAAAGGGCTGAGCAGGCTGGACAGGAGGGGATTATAAGTGTTGCTTGTGTCTGGTTGCCTTACACTTGATGTGCAGATTGTAAGTGGAGCAGTGGAATAGGCACCAGGGCTTGGCGGGGCAGGGCACAGTTGGAGGTATGCCTTCCAGAGTCATCTGAATGTGAATGGCATTAAAACTGTAACTGATGATGCTATCATTGAGGCAGTGGAATAGCTGGAGAAGTTGGCCAAGAACTGCCCCTGGACACTTCATCACTTACCGGCTAGAAGGCAAAAGAAGACCAGGAGGGTGGTGGTGAAGGAGGTGACCCAAGAGAGAGAGGTGTCCTGGAGCCAAGCAGAGAGGGCTGCAGTGAGAGCGTTGCCCTCTACATTGATGCTGCTCACAGGTAGAATAAGATGAGGGCCAGAAATGACCACTGGACTTGGCAGCAAGGCCACCCACGACCTGGATAAGAGCTATTTCAGTCGTGTGAGGACTGGGTTTGACAGAATGGAAGAGAGGAAGTTGAGATATGGAGAGCAGAGACAACTTGTCAGAGGCTTTTGGCTGTGACGGGGAGCAGTGATGAGTGTGGTGGTGAGGGAGAAGTGGGGGCAGCGAGGGTCTTTAAAGAAGGGAGACATTAGAGCTTGTTTGTATGCTGATGGGAAGAGTCTTGTAGAGGGGGAAACTGGTAGCTCAAGAGAGGGTTGGGGCACGCGTTGGGGCACAGCGGGTTAAGCCTGCTGCTTGGGATTCCTGCATCCAATACTGGAGTGCTGGTTTGAGTCCTGGCTACTCTGCTTCCAATCCAGCTTCCTGTTAATACACTAGGGAAGGCAGCAGATAAAGGCTCAAATCCTCAGGTCCCTGCCACCCACATGGGAGTCCCAGATGGAATTCCTGGCTCCCAGCTCCTGGCTTCAGCCTGGCTTAGCCCTGGCTGTTGCAGGCACTAGGGGAATGAACCAGCATATGGAAACTCTTTCTCTCTCCCTTTCTCTTTCTCCCCCTCCCCCTATGCCTTCCAAATAAATAAATAAATCTCTTTTATTAAAGTAGATTAATTGCCGTAGAAAGCCCTAATAGGTCAGCCGAGCGGGAGATGGATCCAGGAAGGGCATGCAGAGGGGATGCCTTTAGCAAGGAGCACAGCTCATTTCCCTTCCCCATGGCGAGTGAAAGCACAGGATGACCAGCCACTGATGTGAGCTCATTAGGAGATTTCAGCAGCCAGAGACGAAGATGACCTTCCTCGACAAGTACATCGACCAGCGTGTACAGAAAGCTTGCCACGGGCCAAGCACGGTGCAGGCACTTCCTTGTGGAGCCCAGAGCAAGTTCTTGCCCTTGACACTGTCGAACTAGGACTCTATTGAGGGCCTTGGGATTCTCCATGCAGACACGAACGATCCCTTTTAATACCGAGCTCCTCTGACCAGAAAGAGACGTGAAGAGCCTCAGCGTTTTTTTCACTACATTGCCTCCAGGGTTGTTGCAACAATCTTGACAGACCTCAAGGCTTGGGGGCATCACAGCGGAAACCGTGGACAGAGACCCTCGATGGCAGTGGGGAGGGTTCCACCGGTGCTGACTCGAGTGTGGGGTGGGATAGTCCCACATTCCAGGCACCTGGACTCTGACTCCGGAAGCAGAGAGGCCTTTGAGATTTAATCGGAATAATCACTATTCTTCAGGAGCCCTGGGACAACCCAGCCCTATGCAACAGCCTAGCTCTTTGATGTTTTTGTCATAAATTAATGAGTTTGCCCACAAAATAACATCAAAGAAGAGCCACTAACTAATTCGCTGTTATCATCCTCCAGTCTGCGGCTGCACTGGATAATCTCCAACAGAAAAGGACCGGAGCCAGGAAAAGAAACCGAGTGAAAGGTTTGGAAATCGTGAAATCTGGAAAGAGATGAGAGGAAAGCCAGCGACTGCAGCCTGCAGAGGAGCTGGGGAGAGGCTAACCAACCGCAGGCACCCACGGAAATGCAGGGGAGATGGCCGGTGCTCTGCACTCGGGTCTGGAAGGAAAGCCGTCGCACGAAGGCTTGAGGGGGAGAGAGCGAGCGGCCAGGAGGGTCTCACACGCAGTCAGCTCACAGCTCACTGCAGACCATGGGAGGTGCGTGGCCGGAGGCTGCGTCCCTGGTGCGATCATAAACAAGTCTCAGGCGCTCTGGGCCTCACTTCTCCACCTGCAGACGGCAGGACTACCTTTCTCCCTCCCCTCCTCTCAGGCACAGGAGGCTCTCTCTAGATGTTCCCCGACTCTTCCAAATCAGGTCTTTCAAGAGGAAAACAGGAAAAGATTTATGGGGATGCCTCCCTGGAGATCTCCCCGGGGACATTTCTTCCGGGCCTGGCAGGAGTCCCTAAGCAGCACGCCTGCTTCATCTCACTTGGTGCGCGGTTTTTGAGCGTGTACTGTGAACAAGGGAGAGAAGGATGACCACGGCTGTCCCGAACCCCGGGACACCAAGTGTGATCAAGTGATGACCGGTGCCATGGTCTGAGCCCTCAGAGACTCATGTTGAACAGTAACCCCCATTAAGAGATGGGACCAAGCGGGACCTTTCCCAGGTGTAAGGGCTCTGCCCTCACTAATGGATGAATCCATCACGCAATTAATGGATGAACAGGTTCATGAGTTAGCTCAAGGGTGGGTCTGCCACAAAAACCAGTTGAGTTAGGTCTCTCGCACGCTCCCTGCTTCTATCCATGAGAGTCTCTGCCAGCAAGAGGTCATCACTGGGGATGGGCCCTTGACCATGGACCTGAACCATGAGCAAAAATAAAGCTTTCTTTGTAGCTCTTCTTGTCTGTGGTATTATGTCTTTAGCAACAGCAAACAGACCAAGACAAGCAGGATCTGTAACAAGGGCTAACATGCAGATTCCTCACAGTTGGGGGTCCAGAAAAGGTCTCACAAACCACTTGCCATTTGAACTTGGCCTTTAAGGATTAGTGTCAGGTCCTGCCCACCCCTGCCCCCGTCCCCAAGAGCAGATGAAGGAAGACACTGCACAAGGACAAGAAGGTGTGAAAGATGCCAGGGAGCAAAGAACCCCTGGAGCCCCAAGTTCAAGAAAGAGGGACAGAAACATGGACGGAGGGGACTGGTCCTAAAAACGGAGCAGCCAGACCACAACACACATCTGTGAGTGGAGCTGCTAGGAGGTGATGAAGCCACAGGGGCCACCTCCTGTCTCAGGTTCAGTCACAGTCACAGCTGTCACTTGCTCTCCAGAGAAGTGGAGTAGGAGGCAAAGTTTATCAACACAATTCACAGCCCCCCCACCAGGAGAGACTGCAGGTACTGGGGGGACATCAGAGGACTCTTGGCCACAGGGTCACCTGTCGTCACAGCAGCCACTGTGCTGGAGGCCAGAGTGCCCACGGGCCCCCTGAAGCAGCAGTTCTGATGGACAAGCTGTGGTCGTCCTTCTGCCCCATACAGACTGACAGCGGACTCACCCATCACTCACACCACGGCCATCGAGGAAGACGGCAAGCCTCTGACTAAACGAAGCAGATTATTTCAGGGAGTTAATAGGCACAGGCATAAAGGGTAACAGGTGCTTATAAAGCATCATTAATTATGAGAGCCAAAAGGCATCATGGAGTGCAAACCAATTTTAGCTGCGGAACCTTTTGTTCAAACAAAACCTTGAGTGATGTCAGATCTGTAAAACAAATGCAAGAAAGTGGGTTTGGATGAAGGAGACGGATGTGCTGGCTCTACCACCTCCCCACTCCCCACGGAAGCCCTCCGGGTCCCTCGCCCAACCATAGGCTCCCCCCGCCAGGCTTTCAGCAGGATTTCTGTAACCAGTATGTAACACAAGGCTGTGACTTTAAAATCCAAACACACAAAAAGGCTTATGACAAGAGTCCCTCACCTGCCCTACCCCATGCCTTCCCCACCCTGTCATTTTTCTCCAGAAGAAATGACTTTTCATTCTCTTAGTGTTTGCTTTCAATTCTTCTGCTAGTTACTTTTACGCCGTTAAATTATATGCCTGAACTTCCACGGCTTGATTTATTAACTTTAGAAACCTTGTCCTGTTTTCCGTGGTGACAGAAGAGAACCTGGCTCACAATGCCACCCTCACCTCCCAATATAATTGCATCGCCATTTGGGCTTAATTTTTATTTTCATCAAAGACCTACATGCAATTAGCTTAAGATTCCAACCTGGGCAAAAGATGTACAGCAAGAAGCAGAGGCGATGTCCGTCCATGTCTGCCCCCGCCATGCCACTCAGCCTCCTTCCCACTCTGGTGGGTGGACTGTAGAAAGGAGAACAACAGACCTAGTGCCCTTTCTTTCCTTCTCTGTAGCACTCACTACCTTTTCCAGCGAGCTCTGTAATTTACCCATGACACTTCTGTTTGTCTTGCCTGCTGAGTGTAAGCCCAGGCAGGGGTCTCTATTTGTGTTCACCCATTGAAGCATCCCAAATGCCTAGAAATGCCTGGCTCAATAGATACTTGTTGAATTAATGACAGCACAATTCTCCAGAAAGGAGAGACAGAAAAACTGGTTTCTTTGAGAGCCTCTTAGAATCATTTTGCATCTGGTTTGTTCCAGGGGAAGGAGGAGACGTGAGAATTTGTGTCGACGACAGAGTTCTTCCGAGCCAGGCGGGAGGCACTATGACAGATGGAGGACTCAGTCCAGGCCTCCCTGCCGGCGTCGCAGGCTTGGACAAGCGGCTCCAGCTGCTGTCTGCTTAGGGTGGTGGAGTCTGGGAAGGAACACCCTTTCCCAGGGCAGCTCCTGCTGTGGGAAGGAGAAGCAGAGCCGCTTCCCCCTGGCGTAGCCGGGCCCAGCCGCGCGCAGAGCCAGAGGCCCTTAGCCACGGGCTACACTCAAGCACCTGCTGTGTCCTGGGAACCACTCCGGGCTCTGTGGACTCCAGCACTAGGAGCCCCATCTTACAGGTGCGTCTCGAAGTCCATGAGTCCCAGGAAGCTTCCTTGAGCCATCTCACAGCCACAGCCACAGCCACAGCCTTCCAGACACCTCTCGGCAGCGTGTATCTTACTGTGCTCTGCCCGACTGGCCCCACAGAGCTTGTGGAATTCCTGAACAGTGGCCGGGTCACAGGGCAGGCTCCACAGCATTCCAAGTTCCACAGCCGCCTCCCACTCCCTGCCTGCGGCCCAGCCATCCCTCCTGACCTCAAGGGTTTCCCTGTACCTGTTGCCTCCTTACCCAACAGATGCCAGCCCGTCCTCACCAAAGTCACAACCTCCAGGCCCCGATTTCTCCTGAACCCGTCCGGCCCCTGCCTCTCCTTCCCAGCCCCTCCTCGCACCCGGCACGGCAGCTGCAGCCAGAGGCGACTGTTTCTCAGTCCCTCAAAAGTGCCATTTTGTTCCTCACGTCCGGATCTTCTGCTCATGTTCCCTCCTATTTGCCTCTTCTCTACCTGACAAAGGTCTTCAGGTCTCAATGTAAAACTCACTTCCTGGGACTGGCGCTGTGGCGTGGCAGGTTAACCTGCAGCCTGTGATGCCTGCATCCCATATGGGCACCTGCTTGTGTCCCGGTCGCTTCGCTTCCAATCCAGCTCCCTGCTGATGGCCTGGGAAAGGCAGCGAAAGACAGCCCAAGTGTATGGGTCCCTGCCACCCACGTGGGAGGTGAAGCTCTGGCTCCCGGCTCAGCCCTGACCTTTGCGTCCACTTGGGGAGTGAACCAGCAGATAGAAGCATGTTCTCTCTCTCTCTCCCTCTCTTAGTAACTCTGACTTTCAAATAAATAAATAAATCTTTTGTAAACAATTCATTCCCATGGTATCTGAGTCCGTTTTATGCTGCTGTAATCAAATACCTGAGACTGGGGAGCTTACAAAGAACAGAAGCTCACCTCTCACAGCTCTGGGGTTGGGGTACGGATGGAGGCCCACAGGCTCAGGTGCTGCTGAGGGCCGCTCGTCTGCTTCCCAGCTGGCGCCCTGGTGCTGCCTTCTGCAGGGGAGAGGAGTGCCGCATCCCCGAGAGCCCTACCCTGCACAGTGCCTGCTTCACACAGGGCAGGACCCCTCACGGCACAGTCACCTCTTAAAGGCCCAACTCGTGACCTCATCCGGTTGGCTGCACAAATGGGAAGGAGCCACACTCAAACGTCAGCACTGGAGGAAGCTTCCTGGCCACCACAGCCACGGTTAGGCGCCCCTGGTCTGAGCGCCCTATGCCTGCCCTACAATAGCAATCAGACTTTCTAAAATGTACTCGTTAGACCGTCAGCCCCTTCCGCTGCATTCCCAGCACCTAGAACAGTACCTGGGACGTAACAGGTGCTTGGTCAACACTTGCACACGCAAGGAGGGTGCGTCACAGGAAAGGGGCCACCTCCATTCAGTTCCCCAACACTGAGCCTCACGCACAGAGAGGCCTGGTTCTGATCCTTAGAGGACTTCATGGTCCTGTCTGGGAAAGCCAGCTTAGACACCATACACAGACAGCAACACGCTGAGGAGGGGACGTCCGGGGTTCTGGCGACCACGGTGAGGTCAGAGGGGAGGATGCGTGAATGGGCAGCTGGGAGTCAAGGACGAGGAAGGAGTGCCTGAAAACAGCGGGCCCTGCTGCTAGCCTGGACCACTCTGTCAGGAAGCAAGGACAGGGGCCGGCTGTGGCACAGCGGGTAACGCCGCCGCCTGCGATGCCAGCATCCCATGTGGGCACCTGTTCGAGTTCCGGATGCTCCACTTCCAATCCAGCTCTCTGCTAATGGCCTGGGAAAGCAGTAGAAGATGGCCCAAGTGCTTGGGCCCTGCACCCACGTGGGAGACCAGGAAGAAGCCCCTGGCTCCTGGTTTCTGATGAACCCAGTTCCGGCCGTTGCAGCCATTTGGGGAGTGAACCAGCAGACTGAAGACCTCTCTCTTTCTCTCTCTCTGTAACTCTTTCAAATAAATAAATATTTAAAAGAAAGGAAGGAAGGCCATGAAGAGCCATAGAAGCCAAGATTTGGTCTCCTGGGCCATGGGGAGCCTATGGGGAGACAAAACAATGGGACCAAGAAGAAAGAAATCTGTTGGAGCCATTGGTTTGGGGGCAGCCACAGAGGTGGATCAGCAGGGGAAGGGTCGGAGCAGGGAGGGCAGTGAGGTGCCACTGTGCTAGTCCAGTGCTGGGCTTGTTAAAGGGACAGATGACAGGAACAGCTTAAACGGAATCCCCCGAGGCTGCTGCCTGACGAAGGACCTGAGAGGAAGAAGGGGGAAGACAAAACTGATGCAGGACCATCCACTCCTCTCTGTGGTTGGCAGCTGCCACGGTACAAAGGCACAAAGGAGATCAGGTCAAGTCCATGCCGCTGTCCAGGGAGAAGAGCAGCTCCCATGACTGCTCAGGACCGAGATGAGAGCACACGTAGGGAAAGTTGGAGCAGAGTCTCCATAAAACTCCTAATTGGTGCCATGAGGGTGAGTCATTTGATCCTAGGCGGGGGTTAAAGGGAGCTAGAGAAGAGTCCTGACAGTCTAACCTTGGGCAACACTGAAGTTGAAGACACCGTGATTCCAACCCTGGCTGTGTTGCTTCCAGCTGTATGGCCTTGGGCAAGTTAATGAGCCCCTGTGAGCCTTGGCTCCACACCCATGAAGATGGGACACTACTACTTAAGTCACAGGAGTATTGTAAAAGCAGTAGAGTGAACCCTGGCTGCAGCAGGTGTCCAGCACAGGCAGCTCATGGGGAGGAGGCGTCAGAGGACAGTAGCTGGAGACCCGCAGCCCTGGGACAGTACAGAAGCCAAGGGAGGAGCAGCCCTCCAGACGAGTGGACCACCGTGCCAGCTCTTACAGGAAGTTCAAGAGGAACTGGAATTACACTGCTGAGTCTTTAAAAGTGCAGTCAGTGAGGGTCCAAAAGAATCCAGCGAACAGAACAACAGAAAAAGCAAGAGATAGGATGCATACAAAGGCACCCATCAGTCAGGACATTTCAGCAGCAAATAGGTTATCCTACTAACATCATTTGAGTGGTAAAGGCATACAGTTAACATAACAAGAAGCCTGGAGGGTGCAGCTACAGGGTTAGCCCAACAGCTCACCAATGACCCCAAGACCCCAGGCTTTGTCCATCCCTTTTCTACAACAACCAGAACACACTGACTTCTCATTCTCAGACCTACTGCCTCATGGTTACAGGAAGGCTGCTGCAGTGCCAAACATCACACTGCCATATGTAAACATCCACAACAGGTAGAAAGTGGAAAGCCTACTTCCCTTCTTGGGAAGATAAATCTTTCTCAGCCTCCTAGCAGATATCCATTTATATCTAATTGGCCAGGACTGGGTCACATGGCCACTTCTGGGTACAAGGGAAGGAAGCCAGGAAGCTGTCTATCATTTTCAGACTCCAGGGAAAGGAAGAAGAGGTTGAAAAAAGCCAGACTGTGTCTGTGGCCAACCCTGTCTTCAGCGCCACCCAGCTCATTCACAAAATCTGGAAATCACAAACCCGGGGACACTGAAGATGACAACAAGGAAGGGAAGGAGAGAGGGGGAAGGGCCCAGGCTCGGCAGAGGAGGGAGGTCCTGTCCCGAGCCACCACAAGAAGGGAGAATGTGGGCATGGAACAAACTCTGAAGAAGGAGCAACCCCGACCTCCACAAAACAAGACCCGGCTGCTTTGGGGGAAACACACTAGAAAATCAAGACGGGCACAACGACAACCTCCTAAAATTAGAAAGATCCACAGGTGGGGACAAGAGGCTCCTTAGGCACAGATGCCCATCTCCCACACTGGAGTACCTGGGTTCGAGTCCCAGCTCCAGCTCCTGACCCCAGCTTCCTACCAATGCACACCCTGGGAGGCGGCAGAGATGGCTTGAGTAGGTGGGTCCCAGCCACTTGGCAGGCCTGGATCAAGTTCCCAGTTCCTGGCTTCAACCTTGGCCCAGCCTCAGCCTTTGTAGGCATTTGGGGAGTAAACCAGCAAATAGAAAAGTACTTGCTCTCTCTCACTCATATGTAAATAAAATTTCATAAAAACAAAAAGGCTCGGGCCGGTGTTGTGGCGTAGTGGGTAAAGCCACTGCCTGCAGTGCCAGCATCCCATATGGGTTTGAGTCCTGGCTGCTCCACTTCTGATCCAGCCCCCTGCTGATGTGCCTGGTAAAGCCGCAGAAGATGGCCCAAGTACTTGGGCCCCTGCACCTGCGTGGGAGACCTGGATGAAGCTCCTGGCTCCTGGTTTTGAATCAGCCTAACACCAGCTGTTGTGGACATTTGGGGACTGAACCAGTGGATGGAAGATCGCACTCTCTCTGTCTCTCTCTGTAACTCTGCCTTTCAAATAAATAAATAAAAAGGCTCAATGCATGCTTCAAGAGGGCCGTGGAGTAACACCAACACGACGGTTCTGCTGCCAGGATTATCAGCAGCTACAGCCACTTGGGAAAAACATTCAGCCTGTGGCACAACCCAGGAATCCCCCAACAAGACGCATACACTGCACCTGTGTGTCTATTCTCAGACCAGAGGATGAATAATTCAAGCATAATTTGTTCCCATCATGGAATACTATATAGCAGTTAACAACAGGAATGGCTCCAAAAAAAAAAAAAAAAAAAAAAAAACAGAACCAAAAAGGCCTAAGGTGACAGAGGATGCCTGCACTGACATCAAGTTCCAAAACATGCAAAAACGAAAACAGTATGTGGTTCAGTGTGTAAACAGAAGTACAAAACCACAGAGAAAGGCATAAAAAAAAAAAACAGGAAAGAAAAATATAAATACAAAATTCAAGAAAATGCTTCATTCTAGGCAGCGTTGGGGACCAGGGTACGGGGGACCCCCAGGTGGGAAGGAGACATCCCTGTTGTGAGGCTGAGTGGTGGGCGCAGGTGTTCTCCCCGCTCTTGTTCCTCAGCCTTTGCACACTTTCCAGGAACACGGTCTGGTACCCATGCAATCTTAAAGAAAGGGGGAGAGAACACACATGAGACAGCGGCACCTGTGCCAGCCCAGCGAGGGGACAGAGCCCTCCCCGCCACCTCAGCACGTGGCACCTGCAGAGCGCAGCCATGGGGCTCAGACAACTGCCCCCAGCTACTCTGGGTGTCACACAAATGGGGAGAGCCCCTCCTCGGGAGGTGAGGGGTCAAGGTGAGATGGAGAGCAAGCCAGACTCTAGCTTGCTTTTCCTTGAGGGACTGGGTGTGAAAATATTAAAAAGAGAAAGAGCTTCCCCCTTTCGGGAGGGCCTGCCCTGTGCAAGGCATAGCTACTCGAGCTACTTGATCCACGGAGGTGCAAGGCATAGCTACTTGATCTATGGAGCTCCCTGCAGCTTTGTAACAAGTTAGGGAGGTAAAAATACTGTCTCGGTTTCAACAAGGAGAGGACGGAGGCTGGACCAAGTTCAGTCCCTCACTCATGTCTCATCCGGAGTCGGCGGGAAATCCAGGCACTCACATTTACATGGGCGCTCTCCCTGGGTGGCCACCCAGCCGCTGCAACCTGCACCCTCGCACACGACCTGCACCCATGTGGCCACACAGCTGGCTCCTTCTCATCCAGAGATGCACGCTCCCTGCCCCTTTGCAGAGGACCACGCCCCACAGCTCTCCTGGGCAGGGTCCATCCTACCTTCAGAGCTCAGCTTTGACGCCACCTGCTCAGCGCTCCCTGACCACGCCCTCCCACAGCCGCTCAGTTCCTCTCCCTCCCTGGCCTCTGGTTCCTCCCTGGCCCCTGGTCCCCTCCACCATCCACATAAGTCTGCCACGTTGTTGTCTTTCCGTGACTTGAATGTAAGCTCCTTGCAGGCAGGGCCCCTGTCTTCCATTTACCAGCGCTCCCCACTGCTGATTCCAGGTCTGGCACAGGGCCCGTCCTTCACAAATGTTTGCTGAGTGAATAGGCTAGTGAAAGCAGGCAGAGACGGAGACACGCAGATTCAAACTCAAGTCCTGGTTCCCTCCCCAGTTGGCCGCAATGGCTGGAGCTGCGCCAATCTGAAGCCAGGAGCTTCTTCCAGATCTCCCACATGTGTGCAGGGGCCCAAGGACTCGGGCCATCTTTCACTGCTTTCCCAGGCCATAGCAGAGAGCTGGATCAGAAGAGGAGCAGCCAGGATTAGAACCAGCGCCCTTATGGGATGCCTGCACTTCAGGCCAGGGCTTTAACCTGCTGCACCACAACATTGACCCTGACACGCAGATTCTAACTCATGTCCCGGTTCAGAGAGGGCACTGCCCACCTCTCTGTGCCCAGGAAGGACTTGGTAATCGCGCCCTGTCTTCAGGCTGTGCCTGGGCGGCCCTGGGCATGCTGGGAGAGAGGAGGTGGCAGATCACAACTCTGCTCTGTGGGGACACGCCCACTCTCTCCCCACTCCTAATGAGATCTTTCCTGGCTGTGGCATTGGGTACTTGGCAAACAGCATTCCAGAAAAATACCCCAAATTGGAGGATGTTCAGACATAAAGTGTCTGGAACAATGCAGGAACGGGGGAGATGGAATAATTACAACAGATGACAAGGCCCACACTCAGGCCTTGCCAAGTGAAATGGGATGGGATAATCCCGTGGGAGGCTGAACGTGGTGTGAAGCCCACAAGGGAGGGGAAGTGTTGGGACGGCGTGGGAGGGATAATTACGGGAAATGGAGGAAGGTGAATCCCGGGGAATTTTAGGCTTAGTGGCAGGAACCATTTCCTCCCTGAGAAAGCTCTGAGGTTGGGCAGCAGTTTCCTAACGGGAGGAGCGGGATGCCATCCCGAGGGCTTAAGCTCATCTTAAGCCATGCCTGGAGACTCTACCAACAGGCTGGGGTCAATGTGAGGGCCAGAGGTCACCTGGAGACAGGGTGGTGCGCTGGCTGTTGGCCCAGGCTCTGTGGTGAGCGTGCATTGCGTGTCAGCTCCGAGCCCCACACGGAGACACGCGGGGACTTGGCTGGATCGGCAGCCGGACCCCTGGAGTGCCAAGGTTTTGACTGGCTCTGAGGGGCAGCTCCCCACAGGAGCCAACAGGAAGCGCTGTGCAAAGACGGCAGTGGCTCCCAGGCAGACACTGCAGCTGTGGCAGTGTGAGATTTCTGGGAGCTCTGCTTTCCGGGCAGGAGAGCCCAGCCAAACTCCAGCCTTCTGTCGCCAGGGTGGGCACAGGCCCTGACTGCAGAGATAAGCCTAGTCTGTGAGTGTCTGTGCTGGGTTTGCAGAAAAACACAGTCCCCAGGGAGAGGGCCTGCTGGGGTCTCAGAGATGGATGAGTTCGCCTCCAGCAGGTCGAGGGAGGTGAGCGTGTGGCTGGGTCGGGGGACACAGCCAGCAGAGGCTCCACTTGTGAGCACTGGACAGGACACGGGTGACCCCAGGGATCCCGTCTATGGCCTCTGAAACTGACTTGGCTCCCACAGCTCCTGGAATGAAAATCAGGGGGACTGTGGCCTGCAGCCAACAATGCAAACATCGGAAGCCAGTGTCAGAGCTAAACAGAGCACACAGGAACCCCTTGCAGCCCTTCCTTTCCCGCTGGGGAGGGCACAAAGCCTCATGGGCCATCAGAGAGTTTAAGACATGGGATTTTGAGGAGAGTCCCAGCAGCCTTGGAGGCCAGCCTTCCAGGCTGCTCTTACAATCAGAGCTCACCCTAATCCTCATGGCCCCTGCTGTGTCCACACCTCCTTGTGGGCTGTCTCTGACGTGACCTGGAATTGGGGGGGCAGGCCAATACCTGGAGGCAGGAAATGAGCCAGCACCCACCCTTCGGGAGTCACAGCAGCAGGCAATGGGGAAGGGCCTAGTGAGGAGTTAGGAAACTGACTCCCAACTGGCTGTGTGACATGAGACAAGTCACAGGCCCCCTCTGGAACTCGGGGCTCTTCGTCATTAACAGAGAGGGAGTGGCCCCATAACCCCAGGAGCTCCCCTAGGCCTGACCCCGTGAGACTCTCAATTCCTGTGTCTCGCAGCTGCTCAGCTGTGTCTCTTAGAGTCGCTTCCCTCCCAAGACTGCAGGGAATCAGGGTGCTGGTGGGGCCCCTAGGGAGCCGAAGTCGCTGAGTGTCAGAGGAGCTGCCACACCCAGCAGGCAGGGACTCCCAGGCTCAGGGCCCCACTCCATCAGGGCCCTGCGCGGTCGGGCAGAAAGAGCAAGCTGGGGGACCAGGTTCTGCATGCAGATCCCTAGCCAGCCACAAGCTGGGGCTCCAGAGAGGCGTCCTTGCCTTGCGCCCAGGGTAGGGTCCAAAGGGCCAGCCGGCTCCTGTGTGGTTCAGCCAGGCCTGGGCTAGCTGGTCAGTGCCAACAGCTGAGCCCTCGGCAGGAAAAGCAGCAGTCCCTGCAGCCCGGGGCAGCCAGCCCACTCCCATGCCGGGCCCCACGCTAATGGCCTCAGAGACAGCATCTCACGCAATCCCTACAGCACCCTCGGAGGCAGGTGGATCCCTGGCAACTTGCCCAGGGTCCACAGCTAATCCGTGAAGTCAGGATCCCAGCCCCTAACTGCCTGATCCCTGATTTGGCCCTCTTCCCCGTGAGTGCTCAGCCCCCAAGTGGGAATCCAGAGGCTAAAATCTAGCCCACTCCAAAACCTTGCCCCTGCCAGCCTGAGACGGGACACAACAGCAGGCAACGCATTGCACCGTCGGGACAGCAGCAGGCCAGGCAATAAGCACGCGGGACACGAGGCCAATGAGCTTTGAGACCTGGGGCTATCGGGAGGGGCGGGAGTCTCAGAGGCACCCAAGGGTGGCTCTGGCAGTGCCCCTAAAGGAAGAGGGGCTAGGGGCTAGCACTGTGGCATAGCGGATAAAGTTGCTGCCTGCAGTGCTGGCATGCCATATGGGTGCCGGTTCAAGTCCCGGCTGTTCCGCTGCCAATACAGCTCTTTGCTATGGCCTGGGAAAGCAGTGGAAGATGAACCAAGTCCTTGGGCCCCTGCACCCACGTGGGAGACTCGGAGGAAACTCCTGGCTCCTGGCTTCAGATCAGCACAGCTCTGGCCATTGCGACCAACTGGGGAGTGAACCAGCAGATGGAAACCACCCCCTCCACCGTGTAACTCTTTCAAATAAATAAATAAATCTTTAAAAAGGGGGGGGGGGAGGGATGTGGGGCTGGGCCCAGCAGGGCAACCAGGTGGCCCCAGTACTTCCTCCGCGCTTGCACACAGCCCAGGGATCTAGGAGCTGCGGCCCGGCCTGCGGCAGGAGGCTCCAGGTCAGGAAGGCTTTGAGAGGAGCCTCAGAAAGGCCTGGCAGCTGCTGGGACAACACAACAGCTGGGCCTGCTCCCAGGCTCCAGGTCAGGCCCCCCAGGCTCAGGGGCTCCCAGGCACGGGACTGCTTTGGGAACCGGGGAAATTCTTCCGGAATGAGGTGTCACAGGGCTGCCAGCCCCCACCCCCACCCGTCACCCCCCCAAGCCCCGCCCATACACTCCTGGCAGGGAGGTAACCCAGAGACAGCCAAGGGCCTGCAGGGAGGGGCGAGGCAGCCAGCTAGAAGCCTGCAGCTCCCGGGCGGCTGCCGAAGACGTGGGGAGACTGGAGGAGACGGCTTTGCTAAGAGGCAGAGCAACCTGGAGACCCGGGTCGTGAGGCAGCCACAGCCCATGGGACTCGTGCTGGCCCAGCCTGCCCTCCGTGCCCCAGAAGCAATAGCACAAGCCTAACAACACATGTTACTGAGCACCAGGGCTGAGCCACATGCTGCAGGTGCAGCGGGCACCAAACTGAAAGGAGCCTGCCCTTGGGGACTTCTAGTCTTTTTTAAAGGTTTATTTGAAAGGCAAAGTAACAGAAAAAGCAAAACAGAGGCAGAGAGAGAGAGAGAGATATCTTCCACTACCTGGTTCACTTCCTTTGTAGACATTAGTGGCTACCACAGCCAGGGCTGGACCAGCCCAAAGCCAGGAGCTTCCTCTATGTCTGCCACAGGGCTGGAGGGCTCCACTGCCCTCCCAGGCACATTAGCAGGGAGCTGGACTGCAAGTGGAACAGCTGGAACTTGAACCTGCACTCTGATATGGGTCGTCACAAGGAGCAGCAGCATCCACAATGCAGGCCCCATCATGGGCTTATATTCCAATGGGCATGACAAGCACTAGACAACAGAAAAACACATTAGCAGCTGGTCAATGCTGAGCCGGGGTCTAGAGGACGGAAGGGCGATGGAGAGTGCTGGGTGGGGTGGAAGACAGTTTGCAATTTTAGATAGGGTGGTCGGGGCTGGCGCTGTGGCACAGCAGGTAAAGCTACCGCCTGCAGTGCCAGCATCCCATATGTGCACTGGTTCAAGTCCTGGCTGCTCCCCTTCTGATCCCGCTCTCTGCTATGGCCTGGGAAAGCAGCAGAAGATGGCTCAAGTGCTTAGGCCCCTGCACCCACGTGGGAGACCTGGAGGAGGCTCCTGGCTCTTGGCTTTGGATCTGCCCAGCCATTGCAGCCATTTGGGTAGGGAACTAGTTGATGGAAACCAGTGGATGGAAAATATTTTTCTCCCTCTCTCTGTAGTTCTGCCTCTCAAATAAATAAAATCTGAAAAAAAAAAAAGTTATAGAAAGGACTTATTTTTCCCATTTTACAGCTGAGGAAACCAAGGGTCCACCAAAGTCAGAAAAGTCACAGGGGTACCTGCCCGCCCCATCCGGCCCCACTCCCTGGTCTGGCTTGGCCCTGATTATGTCCCTTTTCTCACTTGCCCCCACCCTTCAGCCACAGGAAGCGACTCCCAGTTTCCCCACCTCCACACACGCTTCCGGGCTTCCGAGACTGTTCATATGCTGTTCCAGCTGCCTGGAGCTGTCTTGTCCCACAGCCCTAGCCCATCTTCTGAGGGACAATTCAGCTCCATTTCTCCAGCATGGCCACTTTGCCCTCCTCCTGGGGAATATGAGGCATGGCAGCAGGCCCTGAGCCAGCCTCCCACACAGCACAGGCTCAAGGTCAAGGGCAGGGCCAGGGCTTATTTGTCTCAGCCTCCCCAGCCACCAGTTTCACAACCAGGTAGGTCTCAGGTTCGGCCCCTCGGGACACCCTAGGGTATGTCTGATTTCTCTGGGGCGGTTTTCTCCTCAATCGCATTTCCTCTGTCCGTGTTCTTTTCTGTGTACTCTCCTCTGCCCTTGGTCAGACAGAGGCAGGGCCAGGGCCTGGTGGAGCTGTGATGCTCTCGGAGAACGGCACTTGCAACAGAAGAGGGAGCCCTGTGCACTCGAGACCCAGCCGGACCCACGTTCATCTCTTGCTCTGCCCCTCCACTGTGGTGCGCCTGGGAGCCTTGCTGTCCGCGTCTGTAGACTGGGGGTGGTGAGGTCCCCTCACACGGGTTTCAGGAGAGTCAGAATCCCTGTGACACGCCGCCCGGCCCTGGGCGTACCCTCAGCACACAGCACTTACGCCTCCTTGCCCTCGCTCATCCTGGACCCCAGTTCTGCCTTCAGAGGGGTCCTGTGTCCTAACAGCCAGCCACGGAACTCCTCAGAGGCCACACCCTCCTGGGGAGGCGCTGGGGCAGCTTTTGTAATAATTAACCCAGATTCCCCGCTTCTGCCCCAGTGCCAGCCCTGAGGCAGGGTCTGTTCGCTTCCTGGCAGCTTTGCCAGCTTCAGTCCCCCTCCAAAGAGGCCCCCACCTTGCAGCAGCCCCCGGCTGGTCCTCGCGCCTGAGCATGCCCTCATGGTCACACCTTCCCTCCCCAGCAGCTGTCCTGGCTCCGTGGCTGGGAAGCCCCCGCCTAACGCGCCAGACCAACCATGCTTCCAACACACAGGGAATTACAAGTGAGCGGCACAGGCCTCTGCGCGGGAAGCAAATGAGGAGGAGGGGCTCCACCGCAAACAAACAGGTCCAAACAGGGCTTGATGCCAGCAACCACGCAACTCTCGCGGCTTCTGCTGTTTTGCGGCGCTGCGACCTGTCAGGCCAAGGAGAGTGAAAGAGCCCAAGTCCCACGGCCGGCGACCGGCGACCGGCACAGCAGTCGGGACGCTGCCGGGTTTGAGTCTCAGCTCCATTCTCAGCTCCAGCTTCTGCTAACGCACACCCTGGGAGGCAGCAGGGGGAAGGCCAAGTTCTTGGGTCCCTGCCACCCACGTGGAAGACACAGAATGAGATCCCAGCTCCCGGTTCTAGCCTGCCTTAGCTCTGGCTGCTGAAGCATGGCCCAGCAAATGAGAGACCTCTCTGTCTCTCTGCCTTTGCCCAACTCCCTCACTTTACAAATGGGAGGCCCAGAGAGGGTAAGAGAACAGCTGAAAGTCACACAGCCAGCGAGGCGGACTGGAGTGTGACCAGGGCTTTGGATTTGCCCATGACTGTGCCCCTCCCGCTGCACCAGGCCCCCTCCTCAGGGGCCAAGCGTGAACTGGACTAGCCGGCAGGATCAGCCTGGCTTGTTGAAGGCTTCCTGCTCTGTTTTCTCAAAAGACACCCAAACGCTTGGGGCACCTTCATCCCAAACGCCACGATTCCTGGCACGAGTTTCCTCGGTGGCCTCCCAGGAAGCCGCTTGTCCAGGGTCTATGGCAACGGCTGTGCCTGCTGATTAAGCCTCCATTCATGGGGGTCTCCTGGGGGCTTGGTTTGTCCATTTGTTGGTTGTTTCCTTGTCTCATCCCCTCTGTGGCCACGTGAGGGGAGCCCCCTGAGGTTGGCACCCAAAATCAGAGCCGAGGGCCCACCCAGGAAGCTGTCGGACTCGGGAGCCTGTTATTATAAGCAAGCTCCTTGGGGGTTCTGATGACTGAGGTGCTGGGGGCTGCCACGCCCTTGCAGAAGACCATTCAGAGAGCAGAGCTCATTACCTCACTGTTAGAACGTTCTAGCCATGACAGCACCCAAAACCAGCTTCCCAGGGCCCAGCCTGCCTTCTGCAGCTGCGAGGTCAGGTGGCTCTGGTTCCTCAAGGACAGTAATCAGGCCCCATCTGAGCACAGCCTTCAGAACGCTGGCCTCCCAGCTGCTGTCCTGGGCCTGGAGGCTCCCCTAGCGACAGACCCTCCTGGTCAGTACCTGGACCCCTCGTCCTGTCCCTGGCCCACACAGGTGCATCTTGTGGCACAGGGATGTGCAGCCACTCATTCATACTTAAAATCACTGGACACTGCTGAGTGCCAGGGTCAGCGACCTCCCCCAGCCTGAGCCCAGAGCACGATCTCACCAGGAGCAAGTGGGGCCCCACCTTCCCTGCCCAGTGACACCTGGCTCTTGGTGCCGTCTTGACAACTTTAGATCTTTCCACACAGAGCAGACAAAAATAGCTTCCTTTTTGCCACGGGCCCAAGTGTTTGCGAAATGCGCAAATTCAAAAACCCAGAAAAGTGGTGCTGGTCCTAGCCCGATGCGACTCGGGACGCGAAGCTGTCGTTGTGAAGAACACTGCTGATGGCGCCTCTGATGGCCCTAAAGCCATGCTCTGGTGGCTGGGCTTGACCACCACCCCGGTAAAGTGACAGTCACTTTACATCCATGGGCAAGAAGAACATCGGCAAGAGGTCAGAGACCAAGTCAAAGACCAAGACCTACCAGGTGCTCTGGGGCTACTCCCTTGGACAAAACGCAGTCAACAAGGATGTCTGCAGAGCCCTGCTCTTAGACACAAGGCCCAGTGGAAGGCCAAGGCCAAGTTCAAAGGGAGGAACAAGACCTGCAAAAACAAGGGGTTCTTCCAGAAACTGGTGTTTCAGATACTTTTTGTTCCAGTCATTAAAAACATTTTAAAAAGCAAGGAAAGAATGAGCACTCCTCCCAAGAAAACAGGACTTGGAGTCAGAACACCTGTGACCTCCACCACTTGCTGCAGTGCGACCTGGAGGAGGTCCCCGGGCCCTGCTGGTGAGCTGCGCTGCTTGGGGGTGGGGGCGAGGGACCAACAAGCACCAGAGCCCAAGCGCCCTTCCCTGCCGGTGGTAGGTGTTCCCCTCTACCCTCAGTCCGCGGACCGTTTGGGCGGCTGACATGGACAGCTGTGGCCAGGCCAGTGACACCGGCTACAGGCAGAGACCCCCTAACAGCACCAGAGAGAGTGGCAGCAGACAAGCCTTATCAGATTGCCCGGCGCAGGGGTCCTGGCGCAGTGCCAGGTACAGGGTTGCTCAGCAAGTCTCAGCCTAACGAGGAAGCAGAAACTCCTCAGTACCCACCAGTGAGGCTTTGAGCCAGAGGGGAAGTAACCCATCAAAGGTGGCCCAGCATGGCAGCCCACCCTGGCTCAGTGGGCCCAGCCAGACGTCCCCAGTGCGCCCCATGAGAGGTCAGCCCACTGACATCATGGCTGCAAGGAGGATACCCCAGAACCACCGAGCCCCCTCCCCCCATCCCTGGCTCCCGACAGAGAGCAGGTGCGGTGCCCTGGCTGGCTGGGAAGCCCTCAGGACCTCCGGGTAGCCACCTGTGCCCAGAGCGCATGGGTGACAGCCCACATCTCTCACTAGCTTATTTATAAAGTGTTTTCGGATGAGTCAGGCTGGGAGTTGGCAAGCACCATGGGGACAGTTCCTGAGCAAATGCTGCATACAATGGAGAGCTCTGGGACCCCACCGGACCCTTGACAGCCTGCTCCTGTGGCGAGGCGGGGGGCTGGGCCAATGGGGTCTGCTGCGATGGCCTCACCAGAGCAGGGACACGAGCCCTGGCAGGCCAGTCTCAGAGTGGGGCGGACAGATGGGGAGCCCCAGGCACAGGAAGGAGGGCCTCAGCCAGGCACCTCCTGGCCACAGATCACACCCTCCCCCCATCCCTGCCCAAACCAGACAGACATGCTCCAAACACCCAGACAACAGCCCCGCCCATGCCCCCAGCCAAGTGCTCCCACCTCCACTCCTGTGTGTGCTCTCCTCCCCGCCACAGCCCAGCTATTTATAGCTCTCTGGAAAGGGACCCAAGTCTCCCAGCCTCTCCCGGCTTCCTGCTCCTGGCAACACTAATTACTTCCTCAGCTGGGTGCCATGAGCACCCTGGCTGGGGCCACCACAAATGCACCCAGGAGGCGTGAGCCCAGACACTCTGCAGAAAACCTGACCGAGGGGACACCGACACCCCTCTGTGAGCCTGGGCTGAGGGCAGATGAGGCCTGGGGGGCTCACACTCGCCAGCCCACACAGCCTCCACACCACCCCGGGGGAGCCACTTGCTTGCTCAGCTGTGTGCCCTGGCTGGCAGTGAGGAGTGAGGAGGGCCAGAAGCTGAATAAGCCGCCTGCCCTTGGGGGAGGCGAGCCCGTAAACAACTCCTTATGCAACACAGAAGAATGAAGTCAGTGCTAAATTAGGGTACAAGTTGGCCCTGGACTCCTCCCTTGGGTCTCCTTATTATAAAAGCCATTCTGGTCATTTTACAAAGCATTTGCATACACAGATAATGAAAGGGAAATTCAATACATTCCTTAGACAACCACCCAAAGGCAGCCTTGTCCACCCGAGGCCCAGACCTCAGATGAGACAGATCTCGGATCAGAAGGACTCTGCCTGGCTTGAGACATCTCTGGAGCAACTGAAATACGTAAGAAATGCTTAGGAAGATCCAAAGAAAGGGAAAGTGGATATAAGACATTTTAAAAAAAATTTTTAATTATATCAATACACACGCAAGGGTTAACACAGGTTAGTCACGGGAAAGGGAGCATGATGGGGATACGGGAGCAGAAGGGACTTTTTTTTTTATTCTAGAAATTTCTTTATTTGAATTGTTACAATAAGCACTTACAATATAACTTTATACTTTTTTTAAAGATTTATTTATTTGTTTGATAGGCAGAGTTAGAGAGGCAGAGGCAGAGAGAGAGAGAGAGAGAGAGAGAGTCTTCCATCCATTGGTTCACTCCCTAGATGACTGCAAAGGCCGTAGTTGTGCCGATCTGAAGCCAGGAGCCAGGTGCTTCTTCAGGGTCTCCCACACAGGTGCAGGGGCCCAAGGACTTGGACCACCTTCTACTGCTTTCCCAGGCCATAGCAGAGACCTGGATTGGAAGTGGAGCAGCTGGGTCTTGAACTGGCACCCATATGGGATGCTGGTGCTGCAGGCAGAGGCTTTACCCACTACGCCATAGCACCAGCCCCATAATTTTTAAAAATTACTTTAAAGCTCTAAAAACTTGCTCACTACAAAGCTCCCCACTCTCTTTGGTGCTGCACTACCCTTGCACTTGGAATAACTAAAGAGAGGCGCAGCCATTGTGGAAAACAGCTCAGTAGTTCCTGGAAAAGGGAGACGGGGAATTCCCCAAGGACCAAGCGGCTGCACTCCGCAGCAGGCGGGTAAAAGAACCAAACCCAGGGGCTCATACAGAACTGGTCACCAGCAGTCACAGCAGCACTTCCTGCAACAGCTCACCTGGGAAGCCACCAAGTGTCTGGCAGGGCCAAGTGCAGAACACAGCATGGAGAGCAGACGCGCTGCCCCGGTACCCAGCCAGAAAAAGCAACACAGCAATGCCACACGCTGCACGCACCTGAGCCCTGAGACAGGACACTAAGTGACAGCGGCCAGACACAGGGTGCCATGTGATAACTCCTTCAACAAGAGATGGGCAGAATAGGCACAGCCGTAGGAGCAATGGCTGCCAGGGGCCTGGGGAAGGGAAGGAACTGCAGGGGACAGGGTTTTGTCTGGAGTGAGGAAAAGGTGTTGAAAACTAGGGATTTGATGGGGCTGTTGCTGTGGCACAGCGGGTTAATGCCCTGGCCTGAAGCGCCAGCATCCCATATGGGCGCTGGTTCGAGACCAGGCTGCTCGCTAGCTCTCTCTCTCTCTGTCTCTACCTCTCTCTGAACTCCATCGTTCAAATAAATAAAATAAATCTTTAAAAAAAGAAAGACAACGAGGGATTTGAAAACCAATGACTGATGATATAAAACCCTGCATGCAGGAGCCAGCACTGCGGTACAGTGGGTAAAGCTGCCAGCTATGCCAGCATCTCATATGAACGCCAGCGTGAGTCCTGCTGCTCCGCTTCTGACCCAGCTCCCTACTAAGGCACTCAGGAAAGCAGCAGAAGATGGCCAAGTGCTTAGGCCCCTGCACTCATGTGGGAGACTGGAAGAAGTTCCTGGTTCCTGGCTTCGGACTTGTCCAGTTCCATCCATTGAAGCCATTTGGAGAGTAGAGCAGCAGATGGAAGATTTTCTCTCTCTCTCTCTCTCTCTCTAATAACAAATCTTTTTAAAAAAAAAAAATCCTGAATGCACTGAACATCACAGACTTGTACATTTCAACCTGGTTAGTTGTACGTGATGTGAGTTTCACCTTAAAAAAAAAAATCAATGAAACACTGAAAATAATTGGTCTCACCCAGCCCTCATGCCCTCTGCCCATCCCTACCCCTGACCACCAGCTTGGCCTTCCACAGTTGTGGGGGAAAATTCTTCCACTTGCTCCAGGGCAGGGCAGGACTGCTCAACTCCAGGCAGGCAGTGGAGAGGCAGGTGAGACTAAGGGAGAACAAACATGGCCGAGAGAGGGGAGACGAGGGCAGGGCTGGGCGCAGGGCACACAGCAGGTGTGGCAGAACCTGAAAGGTCAGTGCTGCTATCCCATTCTTCAGATGAGAAGACCAAGGTTCAGTGCTATTTAAAGGCAGAGCTGGGGCCTCCTGCCTGGAGAGTCCTTTGCGCCTCCCCTCCTCTCCTCTGGGTACAGATGTAGTAACCCTCTGCTCACTGAGCCTTGCCATCCCTCAACTCATGTTTGGGGTTTGGGCTCTGGTCCAAACCATGTAGGTCCAAACCCTGACTCAATGGGTTCATTTTGTGTATGTGTGTGCGTGATTTTTTTGAATATTTATTTTATGTATTTGAAAGGCAGAATGACAGAGCAAGAGGGAAAAACAGAGATCTTCCATTCACTGGTTCACTCCCCAAACAGCTGAGGCTGGGCCAGGCCCAAGCCAGGAGCCTGGAACTCCATCCAAATCTCCCACACAGGTGGCAGGAACCCAAGCACTTGGGCCATCTTCTGCTGCTTTCCCAGGAGCTGGATCAGAGGTACAGCAGCCGGGACTCAAACCAGCAGCCCGATAAGGGATGCCAACGTTGCAAGATGGGGTTTAACGTGCTGCAGCACCACGCCGGCCCCCTGACTACGTGGTGTCCAGCTCCCACTTCCTCCTCTGTCGAGTGCGGATGATGATGTCAGCCCTGACCAAATCCGACTCAAGAATGAGACCATGCCCAGAAAAGACCGCTTAGGAACCGCTGGCCGCCTTCCTCGGAGCTGAGTATCTGCTGGGACTCCAGCGCTCCTGGCGTTTGTGGGATTGAGGCGCAGCCCAGTCCTGGATGTCCTCCTGCAGCGGAGGGAAGCTCTTGTCACCAGAGATCCTGGAAAACCCTCCAGGCCTGAGGACGCTGGCCGGGCACCCCCGCTCCGACATGCCCGGACTGCAGCCACTCCGGCCAGCACTACCCTGCCCTCCCCAAGCTGCCATCTGGTACTTCCTTGTGACTTTCTTGAGGACCAAATGGCTCAAGCTCGCTGCCCGGTTCTTTCTAGGGGTTCAGATGGCCCTACTTCTGAGTGAGGTCCAGTTGCACCTGTGTCATGTTTTATAGTCTATGAAGCACTTTCCCAAGAAACACCTCATTTGGTTCTTCCCAAAATCCAACAAGGCAAGGATCAATGTTTCCTGTATTACATGGATTAGATGTTGACAGATACAAGAGTACATTAAGGGGCCGGCACCATGGTACAGTAGGTTAATCCGGCGCCGGTATCCCATATGGGCGCCGGTTCTGGTCCCAGCTGCTCCTCTTCCAATCCAGCTCTCTGCTGTTGCCCAGGAAAGCAGTGGAGGATGGCCCAGATCCTTGGGCCCCTGCACCCATGTGGGAGACCAGGAAGAGGCACCTGGCTCCTGGCTTCGGATCAGCACAGCTCCAGCCATTGCGGCCATCTGGGGAGTGAACCAACGGAAGGAAGACCTTTCTCTCTGTCTCTCCCTCTCACTGTCTGCAACTCTACCTCTCAAATAAATAAATAAAAATCTTTAAAAAAAAAAAAGTACATTAAAAAGTTCATGGAGGGGCCAGCACCGTGGCTCACTAGGTTAATCCTCCACCTGCGGTGCCAACACCCCATATGGGCACCAGGTTTTAGTCCCAGTTGCTCCTCTTCCAGGCCAGCTCTCTGCTGTGGCCCAGGAGTGCAGTGGAGGATGGCCTTGTGCTTGGGCTCTGCACCTGCATGGGAGATCAGGAAGAAGCACCTGGCTCCTGGCTTCGGAACAGTGCAGTGCCAGCCGTAGCGGCCATTTGGGGGGTGAACCAACGGAAGGAAGATCTTTCTCTCGCTCTCTCTCTCTCTCTCTCTCAGTCTATAACTCTACCTGTCAAATAAAAAAATAAAACATTTTTTTAAAAAGTTCATGAAAAATGGAATTAAAAGATAATGTAAGGGAGGGAGTTTGGCAAAGCAATTAAGACACCATTTGGATGGTCTGTGTCCCGTGTGAGAGTGCCTGGATTTGAGTCCAAGCTTAGCTTCTGGTGCAGCTTCCTGGGAAGAAGCTGGGAGTCATGATTTGTCACCCTGGGGGCCAGCAGGTGATGGCCCAGTAGTTGGGTCATTTCCAATCACATGAAAGACCCAGACTGAGTGCCCACGTCCTGGCTGTCGCCCCAACCCAGCCCTGGCTGTTCAAACATTTGAGAGGTGAACCAGCAGATGGAACAGCTCTGTTTGTCTCTGCCTCTCGAGTAAATCAAAATAAATAAATGATGATGTTTTAAAGATAGCGTGAATTCTCCACGAGCTCTTTGAACCCCCCTTGCAGTACGGATTTACCAGGCTGATATTCTTTGTTCTGAAGTCTGCTGCCTGGTATTAAGGCAGCCATCCCAGCCTCCTCTGCCTACTGTCAGCACAGTGTGTCTTTCCCCACCCTTTTACCCAGCAGGCATTTGCATCTGTACATTTAAAGTGTGTTTCTCGCCCGTCTATCCGATATGACCTCGAACTGGTGTGGAAACCACTTACATTGAACGCGAGCGTTGACAGGAGTCTGGCGTCTTGCTGTTGGTTTTCTCTTTGTCCCATCTGGTTCTCTGTCCCCTTGTTCTGCGTTGGTTCAGAGGCAGAGTTTTTGATGACCCCGAGTTGGCGGATCAGCACTAACGGCTTGCTCTCTCGGTGGCTTCTGTGGTGTTTGGAGGACACACCCTGACCTTTCACAGTCGACCTTTGAGTGAGGCTGTGCCGATTCCCGTCAGTACTAGAACCTGATCTCAGTCCACTTCTGCTCCTCTCCTCTGGCTTCCGCTCCCCCACAGGGACAGGGCAGGACGTGGAGACCACTGCAACGCTCTCTGGGGTCCCTGACCACGTGGTTTGATATCCAGTGCCGTGCAATCCTGACGTCAAGGGTTCGCCTGTTGTTTTTAACTGCTTCGGTGGGGAGGCTAAATCTGGCTCCTGCTACTCGGCCTCAGATAGCAGCAGAGGCCTCCAGGAGCCACAGGTTAAGCCCGTTGCCCAAGGCGAGGCAGCCAGCGATGGCCGGAACTCCCAGCGGGTCTCCCAAGTACCTGCGGCTCCTTCATAAAGCCCTGAGAAAGCAGAAAGTGCTGTCCGCAGCAGGAAGTGGAATTCTGCCGCAGCAGCCAAAACCTGCTCACAGCACCGACGCCTGCTTCGGAAGCCGGCGTGACGATCACGGATTTCAGTCACCATTACACAGCAACCCTGGGCCTCTTCCAAGCTTCACCTTAAACACCCTCTCCTTTTCCCTTTAGCAGCCCCTGTGGCACGATCCTGGGGTGCTCTGCTGTCTGTGGATCAGCCAAGGGAGCCGGGAGGGGCTCCGGCAGACTCAGTGGTCTGCAACACGCTGCTTAACTGGAGTCTCCCCCACTACCCTTCCAAGAGCATCTTTTTTTTTTTTTTTTTTTTTTTTTTTTTGACAGGCAGAGTGGACAGTGAGAGAGAGACAGAGAGAAAGGTCTTCCTTTTGCCGTTGGTTCACCCTCCAATGGCCGCCGCGGTAGGCGTGCTGCAGCTGGTGCACCGCGCTGATCCGAAGCCAGGAGCCAGGTGCTTCTCCTGGTCTCCCATGGGGTGCAGGGCCCGAGGACCAAGAGCATTTTTTAAAAGATTGATTTATTTATTTGAAAGGCAGAGTTAGAAAGAGAGAGAGATTGATCTTCCATCTGCGAGTTCACTCCCCAAGTGGCCACAACAGCCAAACCACGCCAGGCCGAAGCCAGGAGCCAGGAGCTTCTTCTGAGTCTCCCATGTGGGTGCAGTGACCCAAGCACTTGGGCATCCTCTGTCCTTTCCTCGGTGTTAGCAGGAAGCCGGATTGGAAGCGGAGCAGCCGGGACTCAAAACGGCGCCCACGAGGGATGCTGGCAGTGCAGGTGGAGGCTTTACCTACTACGCCACAATGCCGACCGATCTATTAGTATTTCTGGCTGAATTTGATGGCCAATTTGTGGAACTAGAGTAATTCTGAGTGTTGCATGAATGATGTGTGCGTGTGTGCGTGCACGTGTGTGTGGAGGGGGGCTCTGGAGCCCAGTAGGGAGTCCACTTCTTATCACACTGTGGAGCTCACTTTAGGTCCAGGGACCTATTTAGATGAAATGAGAAACACAGTGGCGCCTCTCCTTACAGTCAGCGGGCTGAGGAGCCGGGTTTGGTGCCGTGGCTGCAGTCACACTTAAGACGTCCACAGCCCACAGCAGAGGGCCTGGTCGGAGTCCCAGCTGCGCGGCTTCCAGCCCAGCCTCCTGCTGCGCGCACCTCGAGAGGCGGCAGGTGAGGGCTCAAGTGCCCATGTGGGAGACCCAGGTGACGGCTTCGGTCTGGCCCCAGCCCTGGCAGTTGTCAGCGCTGTCAGCACGGGCAGTAGAACACCTCTCCGTGTGCCTCTCAATCTCTCTCTCCCTTCAGTCAAAATGAAAATAAATAAATTTTTAAGAACTGCTCAAGGCAGCTGGCTCAGGCAGCCTGCGACAGAATCTGAGGTTCCGGAAGGGAGTGAACAGAACCCTCACCTCCTCCCCACTCCAGGACCCACAGGCAAAGAGCTGGGGCTCAGCACGTTCCTGAGCCCTCGCCGGCACCGGCTGACCCCGCCTTTGGGAATGCAGCCTGAAAGTCACAGCACTTCCTTCCTACCAGCTTCTTGGCATGTGTCAATCTCATGGAAGGCTCCAGGACCCCACAGCAGTGTGACACAGGCAAGCTCCCCAACCCGGCCCAGACGCGGGCCCCCCGTCTGTAGGCTGAGCCTGAGACTCCCACCCAGCAGGGTGGACTCCCCGGTGGCACACGTGACGCCTCTGGCCCAGCCTAGGGGCTTCACGCTAACTGCCCTCCAGGGCTCAGAGCCCAGCGCTTCGCCGTGTTCTCAGGCTCCACTCACAGAAGCCAGCGCCAAGCTTGTCGTCTGCAGCTCACAACCTAACCCAACGCAAGGCAAATCAAATGGTAAGCAGCCCCGCCCCGCTGCATCCAGACCACAGGCTCTCAGCCTCTGCTGCACTTCCCAATCTCCTGCGCAGCTTTGGAAAATCCTAAGGGGTCGGCTTCTAGCACAGCGGCTTAGGCTCCCGTCACCACTCGGGACACCTGCGTCCCACACCGGGGTGCCTGCTTGGAGTCCCAGATCTGTTTCCGACTCCTGCTACTGTGCACCCTGAGGGGCAGCAGGTGCTGGCTCCAAGTACCTGGAGTCCTGCCGTCCACGTGGGAGACCCAGATGGAGTTCCAGGCCCAACCCCTGCTGTTGCAGGCATCTGCGGAGAAGTGGGGAGTGAATCAGCAGATAGGAAAGACAATCCATCAGCCTAGCTACTTATCCATCTCCCTTTCAAATATAATTAATTAATTAATAAAGCTTCAGAAAAATAGCCTGAGAATGTGCACCTCCCGACGCCTCTCGGCCGCCTGGTCCCTCCTGCCACCCCTGGGTGTGCCTGCTGACCCTCAGTCCCTCCTGCCCTTGTGGTTGTAGGTTCCAAAGGGACAAGCAGTCCAGCCCAGCCCAGCCCTGCCCTGCCCTGCCCTGCCCGCCGCACCCCAACCCAGGAAAGCACCTTCCCTCTGGACACATCCCTCCTGCCCCTCCTCTCCCTGCACTGTTCCCTGGCCTGAGCTCAGCAGCTGTCAGGCTACCAGGCCAAGAACGTGGCTCTGCCCTGCCCGCCAGCCACTGTCCCACTCCCTGGAGCTGGCCCCCTGCCTGGGTGGTGACACGAAGATTCTGGGAAAAGACAAGCGTGACCTTTCCCACAGGTGCAGGGTAGGAAGGCTGGGGGAGGTGTTCGCCATGCCCTCAGCCTGGAGGGGGCCTCAGCAATGCCCAGGAGACGGGGTGCGCAGAACACGACTCAGCAGAGGCCCGGAAGTGCAGCTGGGGCCCAGCTGTGCCCTCAAAGCATGCCAGGTCCCTCAGCTCCACCCGCTCTGCTTTGTGGTTCTACTTGAGCAACTTGACAGCCCCTGGGGCACTGCCCTTGGGATCACCTGCCCTGGGTCTGTGTTTAGAACCAGCAGCCCCGAGATCCTGCCCCGGGGGGTCCACACTCCCACAGGCCTCGGTGCCGTCATCTCAGCATCCTGCGCTCGCACCCAGCCCTGGCCTGCACACCTGTCACTGCTCCCCGGGGGGAGGGCCCGAGGAGCCCCTGCACGGCCAGGGCAGACTGGAGACGGCCCACTCCAACAGCAGCCCTGGGCTCACTGTCCTTCCCACTCACCCCAATCAGCTGAGCTGTGGAGCTGGGCCGGCCGGCCAGCCAGGTCAGAGGGAAGGGGACCAGAAGGGATGCCAGGGGCAGTTGTGGGGGCAGCGGTGACTGGAGGCAATGAGCCCACCTGCAAGGGGAGCGGCCACTCAGCTGCACCAGCACCCTCAGCCAGGAATGCAGACTGGGGCGGCCAGGCCGACTGTCCGAGCAGGTGTTTGATGTCCAACTCACCTGCAGCTGGAAGCCACTCCTCCAGCGTCCCCAGATGCTGTCCATGCCCCCCTATGCTGCAGATCTCTCTCGGGTCTCCAGCTGGACCCAGCCCCTCCCCTAAGGACCCCTGCTCATGCTCACTTGGGGCCCCAGCCCACTCCCACCTTCTCCCAGCACTGCAAAGGTGAGGGCCGGCGGGGCTCCACAGCTGCCCGGGAGGAAAGGCGCTCTGGGTGCCGGTAGGGCTGTCAGCCTCTCCCCGGACACAGCCCTGCCAGAGGAGCTCCGTGGAGAGCCTGCCCCTCTCCACAGACGAAAAGCGCGGTGTCCCCAGTGATGTGCCAGAGGCAACAGCTTGGCCCAAGGGGACAGCAGCTGAGGGGCTGCCGACGACAGGCCAGGAGAAGAGGTGAGGGACGGGAGAGCGAGGTGCAGCACGCAGCGTGCAAGGCCACTCGGGAAGTTCAGGATCGGCCCCGAGGGCTGTGAGGGCCAGCAGCTGGCGGGGAGGGCCACGGCAGCCTTCTGGGGGGGATGGGAAAGCACCCGCCCCATCTCCGTCTGGGCGACGCTGACACGAGCACCACAGGACGCGTAAGGATCTGTGGGCTTGTCTCTGTGCAGGCCTTCCCTCAACAAACAAGGAAACAGCGTCGGGAAAGAGGAGGGGAAGGCCCCCCCAGACACCCGCAAACCAAGGAGCTGGGCCCCTGCCTGCCCGCTCACTGGGAAAGCTTAGAAAGAGACCCCTGGCCAAGGAGCTGCAAGAACCTTGCTCCCAAGTATCCACGGTCGTGATTCCCAACCAGACTACTCAGCCGGCTGGTGGCCAGGCTCAAGTCCAAAAGCAGAAATGGACATGTGCTCGTGGAAGAAGCGTCGAAGGCAGGAAGTGATGCTAGCACCTTTGAGGACCCCAGCCTTCCCCCAGTCACCCCAGGTCACTCTCGGGAACCCAGAACGGTAGCTGTCACATCTGCTGCTGGCAGGGACATGAAGAGGGGCCCAGGGAAGTCCCAGGACTTGCCCAGGTCGCAGAGCCGCGCCAGCGCTCCGAGGCCGTGCCAGCACGCTCCTCCAAGCCCAGCCCGCGTTCGGGATGCGTTCTGCGACGCACCTGTGTGGTGGTATTTGCTGTCTGAAACAGCAGCCAGCGACAGGACAGCCACCGCATCCAAACCTGGAGTGGGGGACAGCTCTGCATGGGGACTGACGGGCATCCTTGACTGTGCCACAGCTGCGCGAGGCGGGCGGGGCGACAGCACCTCCACCTCGCGCCCTGCAGCCCGCAGGCGCCCACAGAGCGCGGCTCCAAGCCATGCCGGGACAGGAGGGCCTCCCGGGCCAGAGTGACAGCCAAGCCCAGACTGTCAGCGCCTGCCCCAAAGTCGTCTCCTCCTCTTCATTGCCACAGGCCCTGCTTTCCTTCTCTACCCAGAAGATGAATGACAGCTGTGCTGAGGTTAACGCAGTCATCTCATTTACTTTCCCCGGATTCTCACATCTCCATTTCTCCCTTGCAGTCAGGACACGGTTCTAGTCAGTGAGACACAAGGATGAATCTCCAAAGGGCTTCCTGCTTCTGATCAAAGAGACAGGCACTTAATGGAAGAAACTGCCCCTTCCTCTCCCTTCCTGCCTCGAATGTGCTTGAGTGAGGGTATGATGGCTGGAGCTGTGGCAGCCATGTTGCCACCAAAAGGTAATAACTATTAGGAAAGCAAGTAGACTGAGAATGGCTGGGCAGAAAGATCGAGAGATTTGGGTCCCTACTGACATTTTTGATCTGTTCATCATCTCTGGGTTATACTTCTGGGATAATTCAGTACGATCACAGTTTAAGCCACTGTCCAACGGTCCCTCTGTTATCTGTGTCTCACCTGACACAAAGGGCAGAGGCAGACAGACCCGGGCTACAAGATTCACGTCCCATCAATGAATCCGGGTAAGAAACGGGCAGGCTGGTTGCAGGCTTGGAGGGCAGCAGGAGGCAAGGCCCACGGAACAGGCACGCACACCTCCTGGCTGTCTGGCCTTAGCAGGAGGAGAAGCCAGAGCTGGCTCTCCTGGCCCAGCACGAGGGTGGGATTCCAGGCGTCTCCCATCAGCCACTCCCCAGAGGTGGTGCAGAATGAGCCACCTAGCTCCACAGAGGGGAAGGAGCTAACCTGAGAGGCCAGGGGTCCCCTGTCAAGTCAGCCCAGTGCTAGAATCCAGCCCAGCTCGCTGCACAGCCGCCCATGCACTCACCGCTGGGCGCTCTGTGTTCTCCCTGCTGTGAGCTCCTTACATTCTATGTAAACAGTGGCCTGTCGGGATCAGGAAGGAAGCCGGAGCCCACACGAATGAACGCTCCATCGGGCACACGCCTGAACGTGCTCACACCCCTCCCCCTCCATCACCAGGGGTACCCTGGGGCCGCCCTGGAGCCAGCTGCCAGCAGGGAGGTGCACCCCTCCCCCGACAGATCCTGGCAGGGCAGGGGAGTTGTCTCTAGGTCTGCTAGACCAGGGATTCCAAACTCACTCATGGCCAGAAAACACCCGGACTCTGGGGCCGGATCCAGATCTGGGGAGGGGAAGTGCAGGTCCTGGGTGGAGCTGAGCCTGAAGCAGGACCAGAGCAGAGCACGGAGCACCGGGGGCCCTGCGGAGAGATCTGCGCCCAAGCTGGGAGCACTGGGAAAGGGCAGGCGGCAGGAGCTCAGCCAGCGCCCCCAGGGGCTCCTGCTGGGCCTTGGGCATGGCAGCAGCTTCCACCAGACATTCGGGCCCTGTTATAGCCCCACCGAGCGGATGAGGAAACGGAGGCCGAGCGCGGCTAAGTCAGCTGCCCAAGGTCCTCCAGCCGGTGAGTGAGAGCAGGTTGCCCAGCCCAGCTCTGAAGCACTGCTGTCGTCCCAAGCCCACCCCCTCACCGCCTCTCTCCCTCCTCCTCTGTGAGCACTTCCCAAAGCCGGATCTCACCCTGCCCACTGATCTCGCTCCTCCCTCCCTCCCTCCCTCCCTCCCTCCTGGGATGCGGTGCCTGGACAGCACAGGCGGCTCCAAGTTCCGCGTGCGGCATCCGGAGATCCAAGGGCACCCACGTGCGTTGCTCGTCTCCCCGGCAGCCCTGTCAGCTCTTCAGGGCTATGCTTGGGCTGCAAGTAACAGCACGCCCTGCAGAAAGTAGCTCGTGTAACAAGGACGCTTACGAGCCCACGCAAGAGGTCTGCAGCTTCCAGATTATGCCAATTCAGCGGCTCAACAAGACCAGGGCTTGGGCCACCTCAGCTGGCGTCCTTATGGTCTCAGGAGGCCTGTGACAGTGACGGACATCCCATGCTCCACAGCAGCAAAGACAGGAAGGCCCCTCTCCCCGTGCCCCCTGTCTTGAGAGCCGTTCACGTTCCCCAGGCGCTGCACTTGCCTGCTTCCCGCTGTCTCACTGGCCCATTGCTGGGCCACTGCGCATCTATCCCCGGCCCTTACCTAAGGCGACTCCTAGCAAGAGCACGGGAATCGCGTGCAGAGGGAAGAAAGATGGATTTGGCTAATTAATATCTAGTGTTTGGAGCTGCACAGGGGGTCATTTAACAGATGGCTGCTCAATACCGGGGCAACATCTGGTCCAGTCCACCAGGAAGGAGTTTCATTCAGCTGTGACTGGTCGGCCCCAGGACCTAACACACAGGAGCCCTGCACCTGGGAGGGAGCCCGTGAGCAACACCCACCGCTGAGGGTGGCGGCACCAGCCGTTCCCAAGGACGGCTTGAACATCCACTCGTCCCAAGCCACAGCAGTGGCTGTTACCACACAGTCCATCACGTTAAAAAGACGTGCCCTTCGGTGTGACAGGTCTGTGTGTCCACAGGTGCGTCACGCTGGGTGCAGCAGTGTTGCGCTCTGAGAATGATCTCAATGGTCCTACTAACCAGTATTCCTTTGAGCTGCTTCCTGTGTACCTGCTGGCCCCGTGTGAGGCCACAGAACAATATTACTGCGCTGGAAGGCAGGATTTGGCATCACGCTGAAGAACGCAGGCTCCAGGGACACAGCTGCAGTGTCACAGGGAGACCCCTAACTTCTCTGGGCCTCAACTTTCCTGTCTGTGAAGTGGGGGTCATAACAGCACTCTGGCCTTGGTGTTCTAGCTGGCCTTGAGTTCAAATCCCAGCTCTACACAAAATATTTAGGACAGGGTCTGTGCTGCTTTGGGCCTGCATTTGCTCATCTGGCAATGGGATAAGAAAGCCAGTCTTACCAAGGTGCTGGAAGGAATCATGAACGTACAAAGGAAGTTCACAGCACAGAGCTGTCATTCAAGACAGCACCAGCTGCCTCTCTCTCAATAACAATCAATAGATGGCCGGCGCTGCGGCTCAATAGGCTAATCCTCCACCTTGCGGCGCCGGCATCCCGGGTTCTAGTCCCGGTCGGGGCGCCGGATTCTGTCCTGGTTGCCCCTCTTCCAGTCCAGCTCTCTGCTGTGGCCCGGGAAGGCAGTGGAGGATGGCCCAAGTGCTTGGGCCCTGCACCTGCATGGGAGACCAGGAGAAGCACCTGGCTCCTGGCTTCGGGTCATTGCAATGCACCGGCCGCAGCCCATCGGCCGTAGCGGCCATTGGGGGGTGAACCAATGGAAGGAAGCCCTTTCCCTCACCAGGGAGAAACCAGCACAGGGATTTATTTATTTACTTATTTATTTATTTTGCACGATTAATTGGAAAAATAAAAGCCATGACTGCGTTTTGGCAAGCCGATAATTTAACACCCATTCGAACCATTGTTTATAATTATTTATGCAACATGTATTTAGTGAGGATGAGGAGAAACTGATCTTCTCTTATAAAACTTGAATACCTTTCTTTAAGTTCAAAAGAATGGATGTATGACGTGCATTTATTAGAGGCAATTCTCTAGCCCAGACAGCTTCCTGGGAAGCACAGGCCCCACTTAAAATTTAGATGCCAAATAAATCACTGTTCTGGTAAACAGCACCGGGCTGGCATCGATCACCCACAGCTCGGCTTCCAGAGCTGGTGACAGGGCACAAGGCGGGCGGCACGCTGGCCACACGGCTGCGAGCGGGGACCTGAACAGGACGAGCCGTGATGGGGAGGGGGCCTGTCCTGCTTTGCTTTGCTCTTCAGCCTCCACTTGAACACTCTGGCTTCTCTCTGGGCCAACCCTGACAGGGCACAGTTTTTCCTGCTTAGGGCCGGGTAGCAAATGTTTTAGGCTCTGTGGTCCAAGAGGCAAAACAGAGCAAGCGTTCTAGCTGCAGGGCTCCCCAGTCCTTTTTACCGCTTCACACTGAACAATGTGAAAGCTGCTCTCGGTTCTCAGGCCCTCCAACACCAGGCAGGGCTGGATTTGGTCTATGGGAGTTGGTGGCCAAGCGCCCAGTCCAATCGGGCGGCCACTGACGAGCCTGGAAACCCCGTGCACAGGCCCCAGTGTGCTGCTTATTACAGTGCTGCTCAGCCGCCCTGATGAAGGCGATTTCATGGCTGATAACTCCAGCAAACAACACTGAGACACCGCCTGATGTGTGCAGGGCGCTTTCCAGCGTCTTCCCCCCGTCTCAGTCACCACCACGCCCAAACCCCAGGGCTCCTTCTTAATCCTGCCCTGCCCTGGCTTCCTCCTATCAGCAAAACCCACCTCAACAAAAAGCAGGGCGCTAGGCATGGGGGAGCCAAGGCCGCAGGAGTCCACCTGCTGGAGGCACCCCGGGCGGTGCACATCCTCGGGACAGGGAGCCGGACGGAGAGGACCAGAGTCCAGGGGACGAGGGAGTGGGGCCATTTCCATTTGGGAGGACGAGGGAGGTCTGGAAGTGGCACTGTGAGTGTATTTATGCCACTAAGAATGATTAAGATGGTATATTTTATCTCATAGGCATTTAATTATTTTAAAAAGTAAATAATGCTTAAAGTTTCTTTTCACAAACCCAACCGGTGCTGTCTCCCCGCCCCCTACCCTAGCCCAAGTGACCAGGAGTTGCCCTCTGCCCCACCTCCTGGTGACGCCTCATTCCCTACACTGCACCCTCCACAGAGCCACAGAAATCAGGCCACGGCTCACTTAAAACCCTGCAGTGCAGTCGGCCTGTGTTCTTCAAGTGTGGGCAAAGGCCCGGCCCCGTCAGCATCTCCTGGGAGCAGGTCTCAAGTGCGGAAGCTCAAGCCCCAGCCCAGATGGATGCATTCTGACTCCCAAAAATGCAGCCGGACTGCTGGAGCCGCCCCTGTGAACCCTGCCCACCCTCAGCCCTCCCTCTACTTCCTGCCTCCGCCTGTGGGGCCAGAAAAGTCCCTTCCCATCCTCAACTCCCCTTTCCCGGCTCCCTCACAGCGAAGAGCAGATCTGATGAAAGAAGCAGACAGGATGCCTGGAGGGAAAGCGCCAGATGTCTCCAGAACACCGGGCCAGCCCAGCGGCATTTCTTTAAAAGGGTTATTTATTTGAAAGTCAGAGTTAGAGACAGAGAGGTCTTCCATCCGCTGGTTCACTCCCCAGATGGCCACAACAGCCAGGGCTGAGCCAGGCCGGAGCCAGGAACCCGGAGCCCCATGAGTGCAGGGGCCCAAGGTCATTTTCCACTGCTTTCCCAGGCAAATTAGGTGGGCGCTGGATCGGAAGTGGAGCAGCCGGGGCGGGAACTAGCGCCCATATGGGATGGCGGCGCTGCGGACAGAGGCTTTATCTGCCACCCCACAGCACCCGCTCTACTCGAATCTTTTCTGGTGAGAAACATTAGCTTCTGGATGCTCGTACTGCTGCTGGGCCGATTCTCTGTAACACGGGTATTTCTAACGCACGCAACCCTTAGAATAAAATCCAGTCTCCCCGCCAGTGCCCACAAGACACCCTGCCCAGCTCCTGCCTGACAGGGTCTCCCAGCGCCCCCCTCCCCCGCTTCCTGGCTCAGACCCTCCCCGCTGTGGCCTCCCCTGTGAAGATCTTCCGCACCTGCTCCCCAGCTCCGCCCTCCAGCCGATGGGCCCTCACGTGTCTTGCTGTGCACCGAGCGCACCGAGAGGCACAGGGCTTGCTGATCCCCTGACCTGGCAAGTGTGTATCTCGCCCAACCCTGCCGCAATTCAGATCCCACGAGGGCAGGGCCTCGCCAGTGCTCTGCACGGCGGTGCCTCTGGTGCCCAGAATGGCGGCCAGCATAACACAGGGGCTCCACACATCATCGCGGATTAAATAGTGAAGGTAGATTCTCGTCTCATCCTTCATTCAGTTGACGCTCTTACTCTGGATAAAGATATTGAAGACCGCTTTTGCTGATGAGCAAGAGGAAGTCCTGAGAAAGCGGGTCACAGGGAAAGACGCCCCTGCGGCTGCAGCGTGACCTTGAGCAAGTCTCGGCCTTCACAGTGCGCTTCCCTCTGAAGTGGAACTACGGGCGGGCGTTTGGCGGAGCGGGACGGGGTCTGCATCCCATGTCAGAGTACCTGGGTCTAATCCCGACTCCACTTCCAATGCCAGCTTCCTGCTAATGTGCAGCAACCTGGGAGGCAGCAGGGCATGGTCCTGTCCTTGGTCCCTTCCACCCTTGTGACAGACCTGGCGGAGTTCCCAGCTGGCCCAGCCCCAGCTGTTGCAGGCATTTGGCGAGTGAACCAGCAGATAAAAAATATCTGTGTGTGTGTGTGTGTCTGCTTTTCAAAGAAATACAAATAAATACAATTTATTTATTTATTTGAAAGAGTTACAGAGAGAGAGAGAGAGAGAGGTCCTCCATCCGCGGGTTCACTCCCCAGAGGGCTGCAACGGCCAGAGCTGCACTGATCCGAAGCCAGGAGCCAGGAGCTTCTTCCAGGTTTCCCACATGGATGCAGAGGCCCAAGGACTTGGGCCATCTTCTACTGCTTTCCCAGGCCACACCAGAGAGCTGGATCGGAAGAGGGAGCAGCCAGGACTAGAACCAGCGCCCATCTGGTTTGCTGGTGCTTCAGGCCAGGGCTTTAACCCACTGCGCCACAGTGCCAGCCCCTACAATTTTATTTTTACAAAGAAAATGGGACTAGCGATACTTTCTCACGTGGTTACCGGGAGGGGTGGGAGACGGTGCATAGGTAGTACTGGCATGCTGCCCAGCACAGAGTAAGCACTGAAAAATAGTTCTCCTCATTATAAATTCATAGTCATTACTCACAATTATGACGGCACTATAATTATTAGGTTAGCTTAAATATTGCACTTAATAACACCGAGACGCCAGAACCAGGGCTGGCACTCATCTCCCCTGACCTCAGGCCCAGCGCGTCTGCCAAAGCCCCACTGTACCCAGCCATGTCCTCACTCTCCCTCTCCATACCCGGCCACCAGTGAGCCAGGGCAGGCAGGAAGAGTTAGGGTGGGGGGCCTGACAGGTGCCGAACACAGGCTCCCCCAGGCTGGCCTTGGAGACCCACTCCCTTCATGCTGTGCAAACCTCCCTAGCAACAAGCAGGGCAGGCCCTGCAGCTGCTGGAAACCCAGGAGAGCCCTCCCTGCCCCTCGAAACCTCCTTCCCCATGGCCTGAGCCACTTCCAAGACCAGTTGCTTTGGCCTGGGTCAACTCCTCCCCTGGCTCCCAGCATACATTCCTAGGTGTGGCTTAAGACAACCTGCTGGTGTGCACAGGCCTGGGTCTAAGCTGGGTCTACGCTGGGCAGGTGGCCAGCGATGCTGGCTCTTTGAGCTAGGAGTGCTCTGATGGGCACAGTTGAGGCAGCTGGGGGCACGGGGTCCACTCTGAGTGGATCCCAGCTTGGCTCTGTTTGCTCTGTGGCCTCAGCTGGTCCAGTCCCTGCTGCCCCCCCACGACACCCCCCATCTTCCTGCAAGGACGCCTTGTTCCTGCCTGCCCAGCCTTGGCAGGCACTCTGCAATTTTAAGCACAGGAAGCTCCCACATCC
The DNA here is from genome assembly GCF_033115175.1 of Lepus europaeus. Classification (NCBI taxonomy): domain Eukaryota; kingdom Metazoa; phylum Chordata; class Mammalia; order Lagomorpha; family Leporidae; genus Lepus; species Lepus europaeus. The sequence goes on from NC_084843.1 coordinate 31,450,014, forward strand.
CAGCCCCTCTGGGCAGAACAACAGCCCCAAGGCCACTGCTGCCCTCCTGGGGAGCTCCCCTCTTCACCATGAGTGGTGGTGAACTTGAGTTTGAGGCAGTCAGGCCCTGGCCATGCTGGCTGGCTGTGGCCCTGGACAAGCTGCTGAACCTCTCTAAGCAGCACTGCACCAGAGTCTCCAAGGTCAAGGACAAAGAGCGCATCGGGGCTCCCCCAGGCACAGCAAGGCCACCACTGACTGAATGCCTGCTCTATGCCAGGTGCTAACTGCACACTCTACCACAGTATCATGTACACCTTGCAGCAACCCTGCGACGCACGCACTATTAGTGCCTCCATCTTGCACACTGGGGAACAAACCAGCCACTTGTCCAAAGCCACACAACTACACAAGTCAGAACCAGTTTTGGATCCGGGCAGTGTGATTCTTGAGACTCACTCATCGTCCTCTCTGGCTTCGACAGAACGGCACAATCCACCCAGCGGCTCCGCCTGCCGGCAGGGACCAGAAACAGGAAGGGACCGAGGGCCTGCAGGAGAGGCGGCAGAGCCCTGGGCACTGGCCCAGGCCCCGAGGCTCTTTGATCAGCCCTGCCAGCCAGAGCATCTGCAGCCCCAAAGGTCAGGCAGGCCCCGTTTATGAGGTCCCGCCAACGGATGTGGGAGTCACTAATGAGGACATCGTGACAGATGAAGCCTGCGTGCCAGCTTCTCGCAGCTGCTCTCCCTCCGGCTCTCACGCCAGGCATGGTCAAGGGCCTCGGGGAGAGCAACGGGGCCTGCTGGGGCCAGGAGTTTCAGGCTCAGGCCTCCATTCCCTCCCAGGCCTGGGAGGTCTGTCCTGACCTCTTGCTTCCTTCTGTCCCCTCCCCTTCTCTGACCACATGACCTTGACCCTGGATGCAGAAGGCCTCCCTCCACCCCCACCCCAAAGCCAGGGAGGACTGCAGAAGTAGACGTACATTTGCCTTCCCTGCCCACTGTCACGTGGAGTCAGTGAGACCCAAGCATCACAGACCAGACTCACAGGATGCCACTCGTAGAAGGACCTGAAAATCACCCTGCCTACAGGCTCTGAACAAGGAGCGGTCTTGTCCCCTAGGAGGAATTCTAACTACAGGGTTGTTTTGGTGGTCACAAGGCCCAGTGGGCGGGCCCCAGTGATGCGGACTCCCTGCATGGCACAGAGCAGCCTGCACAGCGCTCCTCCCAACACCCCCACCCAGCTCCACCGGGAGGAAATGAGATGCAGCGAGCAAGAGGGGGTCAGTCAAGGTCACCGAGGCAGAAATTGCCAGATGCCTACCAATTCCCCTTTTCCTTAGAAAAAGAACCCCGCAACAGCCCAGTGCCCCCCACTCGGAGATTCCATTTCCCACTTCTTGGCAGCACCTGTGAGCAGTGTGCGCAATGCAGCCCCTGGGATCGGGCGGGTGTGTTGTGCGGGTCAGCCAAGCAGTCTCCTGGAATGGGAAGGCTGTGCCCTTTCCCTGCCCTCTCTCCCCCTGCTGTCTGGAAGCAGGTGCAGCCTGAGCAACCTCCTGCAGCAGGAAGCAACACGCTGAGGATGGAGGCCGACGAGAGAGCAGGTGTTTGGAGCCCTGAGCAGTGGCGTCGCCAGCCCAGCCCCGGGCTGCCCGCCTTCACATGTCTGTTATGAGAGAGAGAGGGAGAGGGGGAGAGAGAGAGAGAATGTCTGAAGCCATTGGTATTTAGAAGACTTGCCATGTATTTGCAACTAAACGGGTAGCCATTCCTGTTAATATTCATCCAACACTCCTGGAGCATCTCAATGTGTCGAGCACAGGATGGGATTCTCCCAGGCATTACTGCAGGAGATAACCAGGGGAGATCAGATTCTCGATCCCACGCTGCAAATCAACTATTCAAGGAAGCAAAGCCTAAAAGGGAAAGTAAGTTCCTGATCCACGGTGAGGAGCGAGGAAGCAGCAAAGCCGGCACTGACACCAGATCTCCGACTGCTTGACGGCTGCAGCTGCTGCTGGCGGGGACAGGGAAACGTGGATGCAGAGAGTAACCACAGGAGGATGACACCCCCACCCGCGTGACCAGTCAGCAGTGTGCTGGGCCATCCAGGGCCCTTTGTGATGAAAACAAACCCAGGCATTGCCGACAGCAAATAAGGCCAGGGTGGCTATTTCTGGGCGACTTGAGACCCAGTGACAAGGTCGCGGAGGATGAGGTCACACAGGCCAGTCCCCTGCTGACATCAACAGATGGAAGGTGGGCACAAACAGTGAAGATTACAAACCACTGAGGAGCTGCTGGGCTGAGATCTGGAGGAGATAGGAACCCAGAGACATCGGCTCAGCCTGCAAAGCTGCTTCTGTCTGCAGGGCATTTGCTCACCTGGGAGAAACAGACACTGGGGCAGGACTGTGCTTTGAGTCCCTCTCAGGGCTGGAGGGAAAGAAGCAAAAGCCCAGAGCTTGCCAAGGGTGGAAACGCTGAACCCCAGGCCCTGCAGAGGACTCTGACTGCACACCCTGGATGGGGCGCAGGGCCGAAGCCCTGGCTTCTTAGCAGGAAATGACCAAGCCCTGGAGTTGAACTGTGGCAGTCCCTAACTGGTAACACCTCCAAGCATTTGGCTGAAGCAAATAAAAATACTCTCTGGATTTTGAAACCTAGCCTTGAAGATATTGTTCCCAACCCATGACAAGAACAAAAGAAACAGGCAACAGAAACAGAGCCAAAAGCACATGAAATATTAGCATCATCAGACACAAACTAGAAGCAACTCTGTTCACTATAGTCAAAGAAATGTAAGTCCAAGCTTGAAAAATCTGGCAGGGATTAAACCTATAAAAAGTGACACAGCAGATTCAAAAAATAATAATAATAAAACTTCAACCTTTAGAAAAAGGATGAAATGAGATCTCAAGGGATGGGGTTAATAAGATTAGATATAGCTGAAAAGAGAATATGTGAGCTAGAAGTTAGGTATGAAGAAACCACCCAGAACATAGCAGACAGAGACTAAAGGGGCCGGCGCCACGGCTCACTTGGTTAATCCTCCGCCTGTGGCACCAGCATCCCATATGGGCACCGGTTCTAGTTCCGGTTGCTCCTCTTCCAGTCCAGCTCTCTGCTGTGGCCTGGGAGGGCAGTGGAAGATGGCCCAAGTGCTTGGGCCCTGCCTCCACATGGGAGACCAGGAGGAAGCACCTGGCTCCTGGCTTCGGATTGGTGCAGCACGGCCATAGTGGCCATTTGGGGAGTGAACTAATGGAGGGAAGACCTTTCTCTCTGTCTCTCTCTCTCTCTGTCTATAACTCTAGCTGTCAAATAAATTTTTTTAAAAAGTATAAAAAATGCTATAAAAGAGAGAGAGAGACTAAAGATAGAAACTATAGATGCAAGAGACAGGAGACAGAGTAACAGGGCCGTCACACTTTTGATAGAAACCCCAGAAGGGAAGAAAACCCATGTGGCAGGGTATGCCTCACATGAGTTTGCTGGGTTCTTTCACAGAAATGAGGTGTTTTTGCCCTTAAATGAGTATAACACTGCACACAGCCCTAACGGAGAAAATCTAAGTTTTCCTTCTTTCCAAAGCCCTCTCCTAATACGCAACTGCCAAGAGCCCAGGTGGAGGACACCCTGACACCTGGCTGCAGCCTGGCAGGGCAATGACAAAGAGGTGGGTCCGGGTGCCGGACTCTGCTGTCCTGAGGGGTAGAGAAGTTCCTGTGAGAACCAGGATGAGGCCCTAGATGGGGAAGGTTTGAGGAGGAACCCAGGGAGGAGCGTGGGGAAGCCTGGGAACAGAATCAGATCTGATGGGAACCCTGGGAAGGTTTGAACTGCACTTACTGGCCTTTCACTCGAGTGTCTGTTTCCTTGGGTGCGATCACAAGGACCCGTGTCAGGCAGAGTCCACAGCAGCTCCCTGTGCCCTCATGTGGCCCACAGGCGACGTCACACGGCCTTCCCTCACTCTATCGCGGTGGGGTGGCCTCCCAAGTGGGCCCCTTTTGCTTGTTCTCCTTGCAGCACCTTCCCAAGCTGAAAGTCACAGTCCCCATCCCTCGGCTCCTCGGGTTTGCATCAGACATGGATTCTGAGCCTCCCAAAATCCAGGTTCCCCCAAGGGGCCTCCTTGAAGCCCACTTAGCAGAGTTGAGCTGAAGAGAAACATTCCCTCCCTTTGGGGTTGGTACCCCCACTGCCCAGAGAGTTCAGACTCATAACAAAGCTTTCTATAAAGAAATGCTCTCTGGGCCAACGCTGTGGCGTAGCAGGTAAAGCCGCCGCCTGTAGTGCCAGATCCCACATGGGTGCCCATTCAAGTCCCAGCTGCTCCACTTCCAATCTAGCTCTCTGCTATGTCCTGGGAAAGCAGTGGAAGATGGCCCAAGTCCTTGGGCTCCTGTACCCATGTGGGAAACCCAAAAGAAGCTCCTGGCTCCTAGCTTCAGTTTGGGCGAAGAACCAGCTGTTGTGGCCATCTGGGGAGTAAACCAGAGGGTGGAAGACCTCTCTCTCTCTCTCTCTCTCTCTCTATCACTCTCACTCTCTGCCTCTCTGTAACTCTTTCAAATAAATAAATAAATATTTCTTTAAAAATTCTCTCCAAAGCCCCCAAATCTCCAGCTCCTGGTTCTCTCTCGCCCTCGGTACAGGTGAGACATCTCTCTCATTCTCACTCGCGGTGCTCTGCCCTGCATCTCCTTCTGCATGGGCTACCTTACGATGCTTCAGCCAGCAGCGGGGAAACAGGCTAGCAGCTAAGCCACTGTTTGGGACGCCCACATCCTACACCAGAGTGTCTGGCTCCATTCCCGATTTTAGCTTCTTGTTAATGCAGACCCTGGGAGTTAGCAGGTGATGGCTCAAGTAATTGAATCCTGCCACCCAGATGGGAGAACTGGAAGGCATTCTCAGCTCCTGGCTTCTGTCTGGCCAAGTCTCGACTATTACAGGTATTTGAGGAGTGAATCAGAAGATGCGAGTGCCGTCTCTCTCTCTAATATATATATATATATATATATATAATATTTTATATATAAATATGTTTGTGAATTTATATTTTTGCATATGTATATAAGGATGCCTCAGTCAATCCCAGGGTGGCCCTAGCTTGGAATCTCACTTTATGTGTCACCACAAGCAAAGAGAGATGGAAATCTAGAAGGACTACTGCACAATGCAAATGCAGTCAGCACCAGAAGCCGGGACTGTACTGAGTTTTATTGCATACTTCTCAGACTTTCTAAAATGTATTATTTTATAAGTAGAAAAGATTTATTTTTTCACAAGTGTGGCTTCTGGAGCAAACATTATTGGAGTAAACATTATTGGTCACCCACTCGACAGCCATCCCCCCTCCCATCCCCACTAAATAACCTTCGCAAGGCTGTTTTTTTTTTATATATATTTTATTTATTTATTTGAGAGGTAGAGTTACAGACAGTGAGAGGGAGAGGCAGAGAGAAAGGTCTTCCTTCCGTTGGTTCACTCCCCAGACAGCCGCAATGTCCAGAGCTGTGCCGATCCGAAGCCAAAGCCAGGTGCTTCTTCCGGGTCTCCCATGCGGGTTCAGGGGCCCAAGCACTTGGGACATCTTCTACTGCTTTCCCAGGCCACAACAGAGAGCTGGACTGGAAGAGCAGCAGCTGGGACTAGAACCGGCGCCCACATGGGATGCTGGCACCACAGGTGGAGGATTAACCAGGGCGCCGGCGCCCTGGTTTTTTTCTTTCTTTTTTTTTTAAACATTCTCTAAATATTTTATTCTAAAATAGCTTTACTGACTTTTTTTTAAAAAGATTTATGTATTTATTTATTTGAAAGGCAGAATTACAGAGAGGCAGAGAGAGATCTTCCTTCTGCTGGTTCACTCCCCAAATGGCCACAATGGCCAGAGCTGAGCCAATCCAAAGCCAGGAGCCAGAAACTTCTTTCAGGTCCCCACATGGGTGCAGGGGCCCAAGGACTTGGGCCATCCTCTGCTGTTTTCCCAGGTCTCTAGCAGGGAGCTGGATAGGAAGTGGAGCAGCCAGGACTGGAACCGGTACCCATATGGGATGCCAGCACTGCAGGCCGGGGCTTTAACCCACTGTGCTATAGTGCCAGCCCCTTGCAAGGCTGTTTCCGTGCCTTAGAGGCAGGACCATCAGAGGGGGTTGGACGCCTCTGCCTTGGGACTGATGAGTTCACTGGTAATGTCTTTCCCGGGCCCAGTGATCAGCTTGGCATGTCATCATCCATTTGTCCACCGTCAGCAGTGAGCCCCTGATGTATCAGTGAGGCTCCCGGACGGTAGGGCAGGGACGTCCATAGCCAGGGAGGCTCTGCACAGCTGGGTGGGGCCATGAGAATTCTCTGTATTTTCTGCTCAGGTTTGCTAGGAACCTAAAACTGCTCTAAAAAGTAAAGCCTATTGGCCGGCGCTGCGGCTCAACAGGCTAATCCTCCACTTTGCGGCGCCGGCACACCAGGTTCTAGTCCCAGTCGGGGCGCTGGATTCTGTCCCAGTTGCCCCTCTTCAAGGCCAGCTCTCTGCTATGGCCCGGGAGTGCAGTGGAGGATGGCCCAAGTCCTTGGGCCCTGCACCCGCATGGGAGACCAGGAGAAGCCCCTGGCTCTTGGCTTCGGATCAGCAAGATGTGCCAGCCGCGGCGGCCATTGGAGGATGAACCAATGGCAAAAGGAAGACCTTTCTCTCTGTCTCTCTCTCTCTCACTATCCACTCTGCCTGTCAAAAAAAAAAAAATCTCTTCCTCAGGGCCAGTGCTGTGGCATAGTGGGTGAAGCCAGTGCCTGTGGTGCCGGCATCCCATATGGGCGCCGGGTCTTGTCCCGGCTGCTCCTCTTCTGATCTGGCTCTCTGCTGTGGCCTGGGAAAGCAGTAGAAGATGGCCCAGGTTCTTGGGCCCCTGCACCTGCGTGGGAGACTGGAGGAGGCTTCTGGCTCCTGGCTTTGGATCAGCCTAGCTCTGGCCTTTGTAGCCATTTGGGGAGTGAACCAGCAGATGGAAGACCTCTCTCTCTCTCTGCCTCTCCTCTCTGTGTGCAACTCTGACTTTCAAATGAATGAATAAATCTTTTTTTTTAAAGAGATCTCTTTCTCTGCTCCTCAAAAATAAATATATTGTCACTGATACAATTTTAAATTGCCAAACCCAGGTACTTGAGCCATCACCAACAGCCTCCCAGGGTACCCATTCGCAGGAAGCCGAATCAGAAGCAGAGGCAAGACTTAAACCAGACACTCTGATACAGGATGCAAGTGTCCCAGGCGGCAGCTTAACCAGCACACTACAACACGTGCCCCAGCTTTGTTTCTAGAGCAGTCTTGGGCTTACAGTAGAATTAAGTTCACATGTTTCCCTTATCATTCACATCTTGCCTTGGTGCAGGAGATTTCTTACCATGGCGAACCAATGCTGATGCATCGTTCCTCACTAAAGCCCCTGGTTTTACAGTAGGGTGTGTCCTGTGCCTTGTATACTCCATGGGCCTTGCCACATGCCTAACGACCTGCATCCTCCACGGGATTATCGTCTGACAGTTTTGCTGTCCTAAACATCCTCTGTGCTCCACCTGCCCATCCCTCCCCACCCCAAGCCCCTGGCAACCACAGTTGTGTGTTTTGCAGAATGCAGTACAGTTGGAATCGCATGGTATGTAGCCTTTTCATATTGGCTTCTTTCCCTTCACAGTATGAATTTAAGTTGCCTCCATGTCTTTTCATAGCTTGATTGCTCATTTCATTCCTTTTTTCTCCACGGAAAATATCCCATTGTAAATGGAGGCACCGTTTGCTGCCCACCTGTGTCTGCAGAGTGCCCTGTTGGCTCGGCATCAGCCCAGCCAGCTCCAGGTGCCCCTGCCCTACAGAACCAAGTGTCCTCCATTCATCCTGGGGGCCCCCTTGAGGTTGTTGTGTGTTTAACATGGATAACGGTGATGCAGAGTGTGGAGACGCGAGTACTTCTGTCTGGGAAGTGCATCTCAGGTTTACACACCAACTGTTTTACTGAAGCTGAGCAATATCTTTGAAATTGACATTCCTTTTGAGTTTGTTTCAAAAGTGAAGAAGGGCCAGTGTTGTGGCACAATGCCAGCATCCCATATGGGTGCTGGATCATATCCAGGCTGCCCTACTTCTCATCCAGCTCCTTGCTAACGGCCAGGGAGAAGCAGCAGAAGATGGGCCCTGCTATCCACGTGCAAGACCCAGAAGAAGCTCCTGGCTCTGGCTTTGGCCTGACCCAGCACTGGCCGTTGCAGCCATCTGCAAGTGGATGGAAGATCTTTTTTTCTGTCTCTCCCTCTAACTCTTTCAAATCAATGAATAAATCTTTAAAAAAAATGATGGGGCCAGTGCTGTGGCATAGCGGGTAAAGCTGCCACCTGCAATGCCTGCATCCCATATGGGTGCCAATTCAAGTCCCAGATGCTCCACTTCCAATCCAGCTCTCTGCTATGGCCTGGGAAATCAGTAGAAGATGGCCTAAGCCCTTGGGCCCCTGCACCTGTGTGGGAGACCCGGAAGAAGCTCCTGGCTTCCAATTAGCACAGCTCCAGCCATTGCAGCCACTTGGGGAGTGAACCAGCAGATGGAAGACCTCTCTGTCTCTCCGTCTCTCTGTCTATAACTCTACCTTTCAAATAAATAAATAAATCATTTTTTAAAAATTATGAAAATTACTACTGGTCATTAAGCTTATTATAGAAATAATTTCGTTATATGGAGCATTTTAATTCAGCCTCCAAGATTCTTGCCCTCGGTGTACACGGCCTGTGGAATTCCCACTCCTTGAGGACCAGGGACTGTAAGGGAATGTTGTTATACTCAGTGGGCACTGATTTAATCCCATGAGAGATTCATCAGGGGTGGGTCTGTCCTAATCAAGGTGTACCCTTTTAAAGAAGGTGACACATCAGAAATCTCCCTCCAGCTGGCCCTGCAGACACATCCTCCATGAGCTCCACAGCTATAAGGAAATGAGTTCCAACAAACCACACTGGCAAGTGGATCCCATGCCTCACTGAGCCCACACCCAGCTGACACCCCGAGCGGAGGACCCAGATGATTATGCCTGGACTCCTGGCCCATGGAAACCGTGAGCTGGTACATGTGTGACTTAAAGTAGGGCATCTTGGTGCTCTGTGACAGCCAGGAAACTGACACACACATTTAAGGCCCCAAGACTGGCAAGAGGCACTGAAGATGGCATAGTCCTCACACCACCTAGGAAGCCTTCTCACTGCATTGTAGGCGCCCAGAGAAGCCAAGTGTCTCAGCCAAGGTCACACGGTTGGTGAGTAGCCTCACCAGGCTTGAAGCTGAGCCCACCCAACTACAGGGCCCCTGGGGGTTTGCCCCCGAGATGATCCCACAGGGGTCTGATGGACCACAGGCCCCCTGCTGTTGCTGCAGGTCCTGGCGGTGCCTCATGGTGAGCCGTGGCTGTGGAGGAGGCTGTTCCTACTCACAGACCCATCCCACCTGGTCCCATGGGTGAGCAAGTACAGACACAGATCCCCTTGACTGCCCACGCCATGACATCACACTTGGGATTACTCTGCTTCTTCCCCTTGCCTTTGCCCAGCACCCCCACGACAATGTCCATCCTGCGTCTGCCCTATGCCCCAGGAGCTCCCATGGTGCCTGGCTGCATGTGGGCACTCAGTGGGGGTCCTCAATGACAGATCATGGCGTGCATGGGAGGCAGAGGCTGAGATCTGAGATGTCAGGCCCAGGAAACGCCCTACATCCTTTCTCTTCCTCTCCCTCTGCCCTATCTCCTAGACTCTGGAAGTTAAGCCTGGGCACTCCTGGGGAGCCCTAGGAGGCAGCCCCATGCTTTCCAGTTCTGCTCCAAGTCCCCTCTCCAGCCAGCCTCTGCATGGGGGGAGGGGCGGCCTTCCAGGACAAGCACACCCCTGCCATATGCCACCTCAAGGGGAACCTCCTGGCTTCTCAGAAACAGCTCCTGCTCCCTCTGCTGTCCAAACTGGGCAGCTGCATAGAGATCCCTCTACACTGCGGGAAAGAGTGGAGAGAGGGGCTCCTGGGAGGGAGTTTCCCATAAGGTGCCCCTCGGCTTAGGAAGAGGCAGGGTGGAGAGTGTTGGGGGCAGTCAGCAGCCCGGCCAGAATCCTGCCACAGCAGTGGCCTCCCGTCCTGAGGCTCCTGGACCCAACATGCCTCGGATGCCGGATGGCTGAGCGGGGCCTGGATTGGAGCGTGCAGACCGGGAAGGGGGACACAGCCTCCATCGGGAGAACACATTATGAGGAGGGAGGGCAGGGAACTGGCGTCAGCCTAGCGGTTAAGAGGCCAGCATCCCACATGAGAACACCTGGCTTGGGTTCTTGGCTCTATTCCTGACTCCAGCTTCCTGCTAATGTAGACCTGAGAGGCAACAGTGATGGCTCAAGTAGTTGGGTTCCTGCTACCTGGACTGTTTCCAGCTCCAGCCTTGGCCTTGACCTCGCCCCTTTGTCAGCGTCTGGGGAGTGAACCAGTGCATGGGAGCTCTGTCTCTCAAAAAAATACATTAAAAACAAAAAGCAAATGTTTGTGATTTTTGAAAAAGAGAAGAAGGGGGCTGGTGCTGTGGCATTGTAGGCAGTGCTGGTATCCCATGTGGGCACTGGTTCGTGTCCTGGCTGCTCCTCTTCTGATCCAGCTCTCTGTTGTGGCCTGGGAAAGCAGTAGATGGCCCAAGTGCTTGAGCCCCTGCACCTGCGTGAGAGACCTGGAAGAAGCTCCTGGCTCCTGGCTTCGGCCTGGCCCAGCTCTAGCCATTGTGGCCATTTGGGGAGTGAACCAACAGATGGAAGATTCTCTCTCTCTGTAACTCTACCTTTCAAATAAGCAAATAAATCTAAAACAACAGAAGATATAGAATCATATTTTTAAGAGGGGGAGGAGTGGAAGGGCAGCCTTCTGGCAGCTCAGCGGTGAGGGCTGAGAGGTACCTGCCATGACAGTGGCAGCTAGCACAGCCCACCTGCTACAGACACACCGCACCTCAGCCCTCAGCAGTCCCACCTGCAGGCCACTATCGCTCCCACCACACAGACAAGAAGACTGAGGCATGCAGTAAATGCTGAGCCAGAACTCCAACCTGCCCGTGTCTGGCGCCAGCACTGTGGTGTAGCAGTTTAAGCCTTGGACTGCAGTGCCAGCATCCCATATGGGTGCCGGTTAGAGTCCCAACTGCTCCACTTCTGATCAGCTCCCTGCTAATGCACCTGGGAAAGCAGCAGAAGACGACCCAAATGCTTGGACCCCTGCACCCATGTGGGAGATCCAAAAGAAACTCCTGGCTCCCAGCTTCACCCTGGCCCAACCCGGGGCTGTTGCAGCCATCTGGGGAGTGAACCAGAAGATGGGAGACCTCTCTCTCTCTCTCTGTATCTCCTCCCAAACTCTTTAAAATAAATAAATAAATCTTTTTTAAATAAATGCCAGTGTGGCACCGACAGTGGCTGTTCTCCGCCAGCCCTGTGCCTCATGTTAATTCCTACAACCAACGTGGCCTCCTTACCCCAGCTGGTCCTGTGAGGCTGCAAAGCTAAGGCTGACTTGGGTGTGACTGAGTTGGGGTTTGGAGTGGCCTGGTGGGCAGGAAAGGCTCAGCTCCGGGGCCAGACAGCTGTATGGGCACTCCTGGCTGGGCAATCTCAGCCAAACCCCTCAGCCTCTCTGAACCACTGTAGTCCCAGCAGTACAATAAAGGCAATGCCTGACGTAGAAAGTGGTTTTGGGGGACTGGAGAGAATGTGTAGAGTTCTCAGCACCCAGCACCTGGGCCTGGGGTAGCTGTTAGCCTTTGCCCTTCCTTTGAGCGGGGGCTGCCCTGGCTGGCTCGTGTCTGACGGCAAGCACCTTCAGAGACAGGAAGGGAATGGCCCCCCGCTCCAGCCCTCCACACCGGCTTCCTCTGCTCACCGGCTCCAGAAGCCAGCCGCCCTGCTGCAAGGATGCTCTGGCCGGCAACCGCATGAGTGGTCCTGGTTGCCCCAGCTCCAGCCAAGCCTCTGCATGACTGCAGCCCTGGTCAACACCTTGACCTCGAACCCGCAGGAGAGCCTGCGTCAGAGCCGCCCAGCCACGCTACACTCAGGCTCCCGAACACAGAAGCTGTGGGAGACAGCAAATGCTGGCTGTGTTTCGCTTGCTGTCTGCTCATTATAAAAGCACACCCAATACGCTTTCCAACCAGCATCCGTGGGCCACCACATGCTCTGAGCTTGAGCTGCCCCACCTCCCCCAGAGCTGCGGCCACAGAGAATCTGCTTCAACCCAGGGCCCATGGACCCAGCTGGCGGAAATAAGCAGAATGAATGTTTACTGAGCACCTGCCAGGATGGAGCTGGGCACTTCCCACCACTCTTTCCAGCCAGACCTCCCCCAGATCACAGGAGGTGCACAAACTGAGGTGCCAAGAGGTGGATAACCCACACGGGATGACACCGATGGGTGGCTGAGCTGGGATCTGCATCAAACTCCACTCTTCCAGCACCGGGTGCCTAACCAGTGTGTCGGATGGCCCAGGAGTGCACAGCAGCTCAAGGGCCCGTCTGCCCATTCCTGTTGCCCTAACACATACCACTGCCACCACCCACTTGTGGTCCTACAACAGTGACTCCTGGGACGAACCCCAGCTCGCTGTCCCTCTGTCCATCCTCCTGCCAACAGGTGAGTGCACCCCTCATCCTCTCCCAGTGCTGGTCACTAGGCATCTCCACCTGTAAGAGCCCCCAGGGCATCTCCTCCAATCCACCCCAACCTATTTTTTTCAAACATAAAGACAGGCCCAGAGGGGCCATCATTCATCTAAGGACACAGAGGCAGCTTTGGGAGCACCAAGCCTGTGCACCGCGTTTCCTAGTGCCCACCCTGTCCAGATACCTGACAGTGGAACTGTGGCCAGGCTTCCCAGCAACCTCCACTGCCTGGCCCCAGGGGAGCCAGCGGAGGGGGGCTTATCTCCACCTGTATGTGGGGCTGTCTCCCCACCCCCACCTCCTGCCAGGCAGCCTTGATTGATGGACTGCTGCTATCTTATCTCCCAGCTGCAGTGGTTAGGGATTAATGGGTGGTGGCGGTGGCAGGGCCATGAGAACACTTCTGGCCCCCACATCAACCCAACAGCTCTGCAGGTGGGGAGGGAGCAGGAAGGGGTCCAGGGGTCTGTCCCTGGCTGCCATCGGGTGCTCCCATCCACAGAGGCTGAGCTACCACAAAATATGAGACGCACCCAAGACAGTGCCTGGCACTTAACAGCGGCTCAATAAGCAGTCGCTCTGTTACTCTCGCCATCTTGTCCTGGGCCGTGGCCTGCCCTGGCCTCAAGCTGTCCCGTCTTGCTGGCCAAAGGCAAGATCCCTGAACAGCCCAGAGGGCCCTGGGGAGTCACCTCCCCCACTCCCTGCCCACCTGCGAAACAGGCATGAGTGTGTGGCTTGGAAATGTGCCTGTTATTTTATGGGGTAACCTGAGACGAGGTCCAGGGGTCTGTGCAGCTCAGGGGCTTTAGCAAATCCCTTCCCATTCTGAGCCTCAGTGCCTCCATCTATAGAAGGGGTATACAGATCTCTACCAGGGGCTCTTCCAAGCATGCTGCAGAGGTTGGCGCTAATGTGGATCAGCCCCCAAAGTCAAGCTCAGCTCTGGGGGAAACGGACACACGAGCCACAGCCCCCCCCCCCCAGGCTGAGGCCAGGGCTGAGCAAGGTGACCAATGCCCACTTTGCCCAGGGCAGTACAGGGGTGAGGTTAACAGCAGCTGTTTCACTCTCCTGTTTGGACAACAGGTTGTGCGGTCTCGAGGTGGAGCGAGGCTCCTTCAGTGAGCCGGCAGTGTCTGAAGGCTGGCAGTTAGCTCTTGAGGGCCATGGGGGGAACAGACTCAGGACCCCATGCCTGGGCTGCGTCAGCACTGCAGGGGCCCAGGGGACTCCCCCCAGCCTCTTTTCCAGCTTCCTGGAGAACATGATCACTGAATTCGGGGAGGACACGAAGGTGAGGGAGGGACGGCCCGGGGAGGAGGAGACGTGAATGAACAGTGTCGCAATGAACAGATGAGTTAAGCACAAGAGGAAGAAAAACAGATGAATGGAGAGAGAGGAGAATGGATGGAAGGGAGGGTGGAAGGATGTGGGAAGGGAGTGATGGAGGGCAGGACGGACGGACTGTGGGTGGCTGGGGGAGTGGGCGGATGGGTGAGTGACTGGGTGGGTGCGTGGGTGGATGCATAGATGGCTGGGTGGGTGGGATGGATGATGGACAGATGGAGGAAGGGAGGGATGAAAAGAGATGGCTGTCAGTCCTGCAGGCCCCAACCACACGCCGAGCCCTCTGACAGGGAACAACAAATAGGGAGCCCGGCAGGCCTTCACCAGAAAGACGTCCACGCTGACTCCTGGGGGCCCCAAGAAGCCAGTCTTCCCTCCCCCACTCCAAAGACATTCCTGGGCCCGCCCCTTCCAAAGGGCAAAGGGCACACAGCCAGGGAGAGCTATCTGCTCTCAACCCTGTTTACTCTGGATCAGCAATTAGAGGGCCTCCTTCCCAGATCAGTTAATAGTGGGGGGCAGCAAAGGGCTCAGGAGCACTGATAACAACAGGACGCCCTGACCCATCAGCCTCCTCTTCCCGACTCTCCCCGAGGCACCCAGCACCTAGGCAGTCTTAACTCAAAGACACCAATGTGAGATGGAGCCAGAAAGCCAGGCCTCAAATTGTGCGGCTGAGTGTGAGCCGGGTCCTCCATCTGCCTGCACTGACCGCTCAGGGACCAGGCTGTGTAGCCCACAGTGCACAGAACTGTCTTCTCCCACCTACCAGCTGTGTGAGCTGGAGCAAGTGACTGCCCCTCTGAGCCCGTCTCCCGCTCTGTAAGCAGGGATGACGCAGGACTGGGTGAGCTAACGCAGAGTCTGCCACACACAGCAAGACCCCAAGGTCTGGAGGATGTGTGTCCATCACTGGCCAGAGCTTGGGACTTCTCTGGGGGACCCACGCCACCCTCTCAGTCTTTGCCCTCCCTGGCTCCTGCCACTGTCCCATGGATCCCCTCAGGTGACAGCAGGCATGGGGAGGCCCAGTCCCCTCACTTGCCCAGAAGGACACAGAGGTTCCCAGTCATCGGTACAGAGGCCACCAGTCACATGTGGCTGCTTAAATGTAAATGAATTAAAATTCAGTGAGGGAATACTATGCAGCCATTCAAAAGGAACTATAGAATTGATTCAGGCTACAATATGGATGAACTCAAAAACCTCATGTTATGGGGCCAGCGCTGTGGCGTAACGGCCACCTGCAGTGCCAGCATCCCATATGGGCGCTGGTTTGAGACCCGGCTGCTCTACTTCCAATCCAGCTCTCTGCTGTGGCCTGGGAAAGCAGTAGAGGATGGCCCAAGTCCTTGGGCCCCTGCACCTGCATGGGAGACCCAGAAGAAGCTCCTGGCTCCTGGCTTCAGATCAGTGCAGCTCCAGTCGTTGAAGACATCTTGGGAGTAAACCAGCAGATGGAAGACCTCTCTCTGCCTCTCCTTCTGTGTAACTCTGGCTTTCAAATAAATAAATAAATATTAAAAAAAAAAAACCCTCATGTTTTGTGAGAGGCGCCAGGCACAGTACGTCAGGTGAGTACACTGCTTATGTGAACTGTCCAGAAGAGGCAAATTCAGAGGCAGGAGGCATCATGGTGGCTGCCCCGGGGGCAGGAGGAGCAGGGAGCGGCAGCCCCATGAACAGCTCGCTTTTGTTGTTAATTTACTTGAGAAACACACACAGAAAGAGACAGACAGAAAGAGCTCTCCCCAGATGCCCACGATGGCTGTGGCAGAGCCAGGTCAAAGCCAGAAACCGGGAACATTCCAGGCCTCGCGTGTGGGCAGCAGCAGGGTTTCTTTTCAGGGTGACAGAAATGTTTTGGGACAGACAGAAGGGAAGGTTGTCCACCGTGAACGTACTAAGTGCACCACGGTGAACGTACTAAGTGCACCACCTTGAATGTACTAAGTGCCATGGAGCTGTTCACGGTAGGACCGACGGTTTCATGTCATGTGACTCTCACACCGCTCAAACACAATTCAGGTTGAAATTCGGTTCCTCGGTGGCATACGAGTGGCTAGAGAGCACATCCTGCAGGCATCCCCTAAACAGCACCGCCAGGCAAACGCGTCCTCTGGGTCACCACATAATTGAGTGACGTATGGTATCTCACCTGATCCTCTCCCAGGGGGACATGGTGATCTTCCTGTAAGACACGGGTGAGCTCAGCCCCCGGGTGGCACGGGGTGGGGGGCCAGGACCACCCTGGGTCTGGAGGTGTCCAGGGATCATGCTGCCTCCCTCAGAGCTGGGGGCTGCCTGGTCCTAGTGCCCTCACCCTGCCTCCTGGTCTCCTACTAGGATCTGCTTTTCCCTCGCAGGAAAGCATGCAAAAGTGTGTGGTCTGGAAGCTGAAGGGTGCTCGGTTCCAGTTTGCAAGAACTGG
This sequence comes from Lepus europaeus, assembly GCF_033115175.1. NCBI lineage: Eukaryota > Metazoa > Chordata > Mammalia > Lagomorpha > Leporidae > Lepus > Lepus europaeus. The sequence goes on from NC_084843.1 coordinate 31,466,508, forward strand.
GGAAGAGAACTTATTGCCAAGCGATTTGGAATTTTAACAAAAATTCCAGGAAGCCAGAGGCTGGGTAACGCGAGCGGAGGGGAAGAATGCACCTTCCCTGACCCCGCTGCCTGGCCACACAGCCAGGTCAACAAGCACCGACCCCTTTGTCTTGGGCGGGCCCTTGCGGGAGGGGGGCTGAGGAGGGCCAAATCGCGGGCCTTTTAGTCTTCCTGACTTTGGCACAATCTGGACCCAAGGGGCAGTGGGAAGCGTAGGGTCTTGGAGAATCTGAGCTTTGTTCAGTTCCAGCACCATCACTGCCTGCCTGGGAGACCGGGGGTAAGTTAACCCTTCTGAGCCTCAGTTTTCTCATCTGTAAATTGGAAACTGCTCATGCACGCCTCCCTCAGCTACTGTCAGGATGAAACAGGATCACAGATGTGACCCCCCAAACATGCCATGAGTTACCCTCACCAGAACCCCAGCCATTCTCACTACTGGCCCTATGGGCATCTCCCCTTAAGCAAGAAGCTCTGAGAAGTCTTAAGACACAGCTCTCAGGGCCAGCGCTGTGACACCATGGTAAAGCCACCACCTGCAGCGCTGGCATCCCATATGGGTGCCAGTTAGAATCCCTGCTGCTCCATTTATCGAGCTCCCTGCTAATGTGTCTGAGAAAGCAGTGGAAGATGGCCCAAGTGTTTGGACCCTGCCACCCATGTGGGAGACCAAGATGAAGCTCCTGGTTCCTGGTTTCAGCCTGGCCCATCCCCAGCCATTGTAGCTATCTGGGAGCCAATCAAATAAATAAATACACTTTTTTAAAAAATATACAAAATCTCATGTATACTACTACTAACAGCACCATCCTACCTCCCTGGAGGGTGGCTATGGACACCCTGACATGCCCTGGACTCCGTGCGTGGTGGAGGAACCCACCTGGGAGACTCCCCCCTGTGTGACCATGGCCAAGTTCCTCAGTCTCCTCTGATTTCTCACCTGCAAACATAGGACAACAAAAACAGCAACACCTACCTCCCAGCATGGGCCAGAGGTGTTTTTGTTTGAGAGGCAGAGAGAGAAACAGTTTCCACCTGCTGATTTACTCCCCAAATGCCCACAACAGCCTTGGCAGGGCCAGGGCCAAAGCAGGAACTGGGAACTCAATTCACATCTCCCACGTGGGTGGCAGGAACCCTACCACTTGAGCCTGAGCCATCACTGCTACCTCCCAGAGTGTGCAGGAGCAGGAAGCTGGACCTGGGAGTGGAGCCTGGACTTGAACCCAGGCACTCTGATATGGGATGCGGCTAACTGAGTGACTTCTTTTCTTCTTTTTTTTGTTTTTTGGTTTTTTTGTTTGTTTGTTTGTTTTTGTTTGTTTTTAATTTGACAGAGTTAGACAGTGAGAGAGAGAGACAGAGAGAAAGGTCTTCCTTCCACTGGTTCACCTCCCAAATGGCTGCTACAGCCTGGGCTGCGCCGATCCAAAGCCAGGAGCCATGTGCTTCTTCCTGGTCTCCCACGCAGGTGCAGGTGCCCAAGCACTTGGGCCATCCTCCACTGCCTTCCCAGGCCACAGCAGAGAGCTGGACTGGAGGAGGAGCAGCCGGGACTAGAATCTGGCGCCCATATGGGATGCCAGTGCCACAGGCGGAGGATTAGCCAAGTGAGCCACGGCGCCGGCCCCGGAGTGACTTCTTAACCATAGGCCAAACATCTGTCCCATGAGAGGTTTAAATGAGATGATAAAGCAATTAGTACAGGACCTAGACACAAATACTACTAACACTAGGAACCCATGCCTGGGCAGGTGGTAGGGTAGGTAAGACAGACAGGAACTCAACTGACCACCCCAGGCAGAGCGGGACAGAGAGTCAGACGGAGGAGGGAATTCTGGCTTGTGTGGAGCTTCCAGAGGGGAAAAGCTCTCATCGCAGCCTGATGGAGGCCAGCGAGCAGGACATCTGAGAGAAGCTGCAACCAGCAAGGAGGCCGGTGCAGAACAGGAGGCAGCAAGGCTCCTCCGAGGCTAGCTTTGTTCATGCAGTTGCAGCCCCTGCAGCTGCAGCACACGGGGGCTGCAGGTACCCAGGAATCTAACGTGTGTGTCACCCAGCTTCCAGGAGGAACTTCCATCCAGACTGGGGGATGTGCTCAAGTCAATCAGCCCAGTCAAGGTGAGTCCAGAATGCCAAAGACATCTGCCCATCGTCTCTCAGAGAATTAAACAAAAACAAAAAACCACAAGGCATATGCAGGGGTGAGGAGTAAAGACTGAGGGCAGGAGTTCAGTCACCCAGTTAAGACTCCCAGACGTGGGGCAGGCATTGTGGCATAGCAGGTTAAGCTACCACCTGAACACCAGCCTCCCATAAGAGCCCTGGTTTGAATCCTGGCTGCTCCACTTTTTTTTTTTTTTTCTTTGAAAGATTCACTTATTTGAGAGACAGAGTTACAGACAGAGAAAGAAAGATATGGAGAGAGAGATCTTCCGTCTGCTGATCACTCCCCCAAATGGCCACAATGAAATCTGGGTCAGTCCAAAGCCAGGAGCCAGGAGCTTCTTCCAGGCCTTCCACACATATGTAGCGGCCCAAGCTCTTGTGCCATCTTCCACTGCTTTCCCAGGCCATAAGCAGAGAGCTGGAAAGGAAGAAGAGCAGCTGGCACACAAACTGGAGCCCATGTGGGGTGCCGGCACCATGGGCAAAGGCTTAGCCTACTAAGCTACAGTGCCAGCCCCACTGCCCCACTTCTGATCCAGCTCCCTGCATATGTGCCTGGGAAAGCAGTGGAAGATGGACCAAGTGTTTGGGTCCCTGCCACCCATGTGGGAGACCCAGAAGGAGTTCCAGGTTCCTAGCTTCAGCCTGGCCCAACTCTGGCTGCTACAGCCATTTGGGGAGTAAACCAGCAGATGGAAGATCTCCCTCGGTTTCTCCCTCTCAAATAAATAAATAAATCTTTTAAAGAATAAATAAATAAAACAACCATGGTGAAAAGCACTGATCCTTCCACGCTTCTAAACGGGTGCTCCATGGGCCGCAGGGTAGGACCCTTGGCCCTGCAGGCTGTGATGGACATCACAGAAGTTAGCATCCCCTGCACCTGCCCACCGCCTGCCAGTGCCAGCCTCCACAGTCCTGATGACCAAGCCCATGCCCCACACAGGTGGGCAGCCATCCATCCAGCAGAAAGAAACTTCTAACTCCACACTCTCATTTGACAAGTGAAGCAGTTGAGACTCAAGGCAGCCAAGTAACCGGCCACAGAGCAGGGTGACTGAGCCTAGGGCACAGAGACAAACCCAAACAGGGTCCACATCTCCCAGGAGCAGTCTGAGGGGCAGTGGGGGCCCCTTTCAGAGAGCCTCATGTGGGCACCCACCCTCTGCGCTGTCAGCTGCAAGAGCAGGACCAGGGAGCCCTGCTGGAGCCTGGCAGCTCAGAGGAGCTGTTCTGGGGCCAGGCAAGGCTAGGACTGCCTTGGTGGCCCTAGGGCAGGCGTCCAGCCATTCCCAGGCGGGGCCCCAGCTTCCTCCCAGCAGAGGACAATTGCTCCATTGGCTGGGGTCCGGGAGAAGAGGCTCAGTCAACCATGTCCTCTCCCCCACTAGCTACGGCCCTGCCCAGCTCCGCCTTCTCCTTAATGAGGCCATTGTGGGTCCAGGATTCCCCCGAGAGCCGGCCTCCACCCCTGACACTCCTGACCTGGGCTTCCCCTCTACAGCCCTGACCCCAGGGTCCTCCCAGGGGTTCCTGACTTCCTCTCCTGCACCCAGAGCACAGAGTTCCCTGAGGCCTCTCTGACCTGGTGTTCCCTGGCTGGGCCAACCACTTCCCCTGTCCCCGCCTCACGGACTGCCAATCAACTGCTGCTCAGAGAACGAGTTCTGTCCGGAGAGCGTGTAATTCCAGCCAAAGGCAAAGAAATCCACTCTTGTCCTTCCAAGAAAACCAGCTATTTTGTGTTGATTGTGGAAACGTGGAGAGCAGTTTACAAGCCTTCAGTGCTGCCTTCACAGCCCCTGCTGGTCAGGGCCCAGCAGAACAGGGCTCTTAGCTGCAGCATTTTATGGATCTGGGGTCCCCAGGATCCCCCATCACCACAGCCAGGCTGTCCACCCCCTGTGATTGCACGGACACTGGGAACACTCACATAATAGTGATCACAAGCACCTTCATGTACTTCTTACTGAATCTTCCCCAAAAATCAGCAAAGAATTTCTAATCATGCCTGTTTTGCAGACGGGAAAACTGAGGCAAGAGACCTAGTATCTTGCCCTGGTCCTCACAGCACAGAGCCTCATGGCACAGGCACCTCTGACTGCACCCAATGCTTTTCCCACAACCCACAAGGTGGTGACTCCACAGCACCTCTCCACCCCAGCCAGGAAGTGGCCCAGGCTGAGTTGACAAACGATTGGATAAACGATACCCGTTCACCCACTGGCTTCCCCTCCCGACTGTGCCTCCCTGAGAGCAGCAGCCTGGCCAACCTGGGCCAAACCTGCTGCAGCTTCAGTGACTTGCATCTCCCTGCAGGGCCTGCTCCCTGGGGCCCTCTTCCCCTGCAGGGCAACCTGGATCTGTGTCCACCAGGACGGTGCTCTCCCCACACACTTGCCCCATGCAGCCAGGAATGCACAAGCCACAGAAGGAAACCTTGGGTTGGAGTCCTGGTTCTGCTTCTTGGCTGTGTGGCTCTGGGGCAGTTACTGACCTCTCTGAGCCTTCGTTTTCCCTTGTAAAATAAGGATAACCCCATCTTCCTCACAGTACCACACAGATAACGAAGCGAGACCATGTATGGAAAGCTCAGAACATAACACCAGGACCCAGGAGTCCCCAAACCAGAATTCAAGAGACAAAGGAAGAAAGCAAGCCAACCTGAGCTCAGGGGCTTGTCCACCAGGCCCCACGCCTCAGAAAGCACAGCAGCTGACACGCCGCTCGACAGCCTGCTCCACGCAGTCACGCTGAACCTCCTGATCTTCCTTGGGCCTCCCAAGAATCCCCGCAGAGCCCCACACTGGCGCTGGGCTCCAGCCTGAGCCCATCTGGCTTCAAAGAGCACTTTCTTCTCCTATTTCCTCCACCAAGTTCTTGTCTACCCATCCACTCATTCACACAAGACTTACTGAGCACATTCAATGTGACAGACAGCATGAAGGAAGCAAGAGAAATGGTGGGGGGGCACACTGGGACATAGTGGGTTATTAAGCTGCTTCCTGTAATGCCGACATCCCATAAAGGCGCCAGTTCGAGTCCCAGTTGCTCCACTTCTGATCCACCTCTCTTCTAATTGCCTGGAAAAAGCCGCAGAAGATAGTCCGAGTGCTTAGGCCCCTGCCCTGCAACCACGTGGGAGACCTGGAAGTAGCACCTGGCTTCAACGTGGCCCAGCCTAAGGTTCAATAACAATAACGGACAAGTACATAGACAGTCTTACTGTGTACATTGTCCAAACCAATTTTTAAAATTAACTCTAACCTTCTCATAATCCTATCAGGAATTATTACTATTAATATTCCCATTTTACAGATGAGGAAACAGAAATCAAGAACCACCGCTGAAGTTAGAACCCAGTTCTGGCTCCAGAGCTCATAGCCTTAACCAAAACACTTGGCAGCCTCTCTGATGTGCTTCCAGCCAAGCTGCCGACCAGCGCCCGCCTAGGGCCTGGGTGTGCCAGGAACCCAGGGGGAGGAGGAGAACATCACCCAGCCTTCCCTCTATCCACAGCCCTGTCTAGAGAACACCAGCGCCCCTCCCCCACACCAGATCGGGGACAACCCCGGAAGCTGTCAGTGGCCAGGCTCCGTGACCAGCGAGCCCCGTTCAAGCCTCTCCAGAGCCAGCACCCACTGCCCAGCAGAGTGCCCAGTGGTCCTGAGCAGGCCTGAAGTGCTGGCACTACCCAGCCTGGCTGCTTGGCAGGGTCAGCCGAGGCCCTGCCCAGCTGGGGCCTCAGGCGCAGAGGTTGACTCTGCAGTGGACAAAGCTGAAAGGCTGGAAACGTAACAGCGCTGGAGATGGGGTGTTCAGATGGCTGAGTTTGGTTTCCTCTTACAGAAAGCGGCGGAGGACAGAGAGGGTGGTACCTGGGGACAACAGGTCCCAGGCAACACTAACAATTAATGACACGGGCCACTCACCCTGGGCTTCTGCTGAGCACCCAACGGCAGCTACAATGCAGACAGTGTCCCTGCAGGGGGCCACCAGGACTGTGGAAGGCAGGCGACTCCAGGAGACTGGGACATATGACAAGGCTTTGTCTCAGCCTCCGCTGTGCTGGCAGGAGATCTGCACAGCATGGGGACTGCGGGACCCTGTGCCAATCCTCAGCCCCAGTCCTGGCACAATAGCAGCCTCTCTTCCATCATCACCACAAGCTCCCTCCCTTTCACTGTCTCAACTGGGCCTTAAGAAAACCCCGTGGGGCCGGTGCTGTGCCCCAGAGGGTTAAAGCCCTGGCCTGAAGCACAGGCATCCTATGTGGGCGCCGGTTCTAGTCCCAGCTGCTCCCTCTTCTGATCCTGCTCTCTGCTATGGCCTGAGAAAGCAGTGAAAGATGGCCCGAGTCCTTGGGCCCCTGCACCCGTGTGGGAGACCCAGAAGAAGCTCCTGGCTCCTGGCTTCGGATCAGTGCAGCTCCAGCCGCCATCTGGGGAGTAAACCAGTGGATGGAAGACCTCTCTGTCTCTACCTTTCTCTGTAACTCTTTCAAATAAATAAAATAGGCCGGCGCCACGGTTCACTTGGCTAATCCTCCGCCTGCGGCGCCAGCACCCCGGGTTCTAGTCCTGGTTGGGGTGCCGGTTCTGTCCCAGTTGCTCCTCTTCCAGTCCAGCTCTCTGCTGTGACCCGGAAAGGCAGTGGAGGATGGCTCAAGTGCTTAGGTCCCTGCAACTGCATGGGAGACCAGGAGGAAGCACCTGGCTCCTGGCTTTGGATTGGCGCAGCGCGCCGGCCATAACAGCCATTTGGGAGATGAACCAACAGAAGGAAGACCTTTCTGTCTCTCTCTCTCACTGTCTAACTCTGCCTGTCAAAAAATAAATAAATAAATGTAAATAAATAAATCTTTAAAGAGAGAGAGAACTCCGCAGAGGTTAAAGGGCAAAGCGGTCCTCCTCATTTCACAGATGGGACAACTGAGAGTCAGGATGGGGGAGGCACTTGCTATTGAAATGAAAATGCACAACTGAGATCTTTTGCATCCAAGCTGAGTGCACTCCCCACTACCCCACACTGCCTCCCATGGGGCCTCCATGAGGAGGTGTGCCCAGGACGGATGGTTTGGAGCTATTCCACTTCCAGCCACAAGCTGCTGTATGCCAGGGGCCGTGCTGGGGAGTTCTCCCGTCCGTGGCCTTGGTCTCATGGTCTTCCCTAAGACTCAGTGAGTAGATGCTCTCGACCATACTCTACACAGACAGGTTCAAAGTTCATCAGACACTGCCCAAGGACACACAGCTAGGAAATGGTCAGAATCTACCCCAGGGGGGGCTCACTCCTAAGCCCAGACTCTTCTTGCTTCACTGTGTCATGTCTGTGTTCTCCGTATGGACAAGGGTGGGTCTCCTTCAGGCCTGTGCCCAGCCCATCGCAGATTTTAATGCTCACTCATGGGCTTGTTATCCCCCAGGCCCAAAGCATTAAAAGGAACAAAGGAGAACACCTCACTCAGGCAGAAGAGGTGATCTAGTGAGAAGTTACAATAATCACAAAGCTTTATGCTCCTAACAACACAGCTTCAAAGTATACAAATCTAAAGCAAAAATGGGCAAATCCACAAGCCCAGATTTTATGTAGCTTTATCAGAAATGGAGAAAGTAAATAGACCCACAATTCTCAAACATATTGGTCTCAGAATCCCTTTGTACTGTTAAAAACTGAGAGGGGCCTGTGTCCCATGTGGCTGCTCCACTTCCAATCCAGCTCCCTGCTAATGGCCTGAGAAGAGCAGTGGAGGATGGCCCAAGTGTTTAGGCCCCTGCACCCACACGGGAGACCTGGCGGAGGCTCCCAGCTCCTAGCTTCGGCCTAGCCCAGCGCTGGGTGTTGTGGCCATCTGGGGAGTGAGTCAGTGGATGGAGGATTTCTCTCTCTCTCTCTCTCTTTGTGTAGCTCTTTCAAAATAAATAAATAAATATTTTTAAAAAACTGAGTGAGATGAGCTTTTAGGTTCATATCTATAATTATTAGCCAAATTTGAAATTTAAAATGAGAAAAAAATTAATTCACTTAAAATAAGATTGTTATATATTAGCATACATTTTTATTTAAAATAATATTTTCCAAAAATAGATTAGTGAGAATGACACTCTGTTACATTTTTGCAGACCTCTTTAATGTCTGGCTTAATGGAAGACAGCTGGATTCTCATATCTGCTTCTGCATTCAATCTCCTGCCATATGTGTTTTGGCTGAATTGCATTTAAAAAAAAAAAAAAAAAACTGGGGCTTCACACAGAAATGTAGTTGGAAAAAGGAAGAGAATTTTAATAGCCTTTTCAGATAACTGTGGATACTCTTTGATACTACCCAAAAAATTACCATGTGGTAGTTTCTTAAATGTTGTAATGTAGAATCCAAAATGCTACCTACCCACTTCTCTTACTCTATGGCCCTACACTCATTGGTCTACTATGTACACTGAGTGGGTCTCTGAATTATGTATGATTTTGGCCTCGTGGACCCCCAGAAGGATCTATATGAGGTAGAGAGGGCTCTACATAAACTCTGCTCATAACAAACCATGAGTACACACAGTCCTTTGGGTAGCCGGTCCTTTCCATCAACTGAGGGGTATGAGAGCCTGCACTGACCGCAGACACTCCGAGATGGACGGATGCCACGCACGCCAGGTGTTGATCCAGCTGCCGAGGGCCCAGTTCAGCCTCATCAAGAAGGGCTACCACATCAGAGGGCAGCCGTCTCCTGCATGGCCACACAGCCAGGGCTACTGCCTGGCCGCCCAGCGAGAGCTCTCCTGATGCCAGGCCCAGGGCTGGTTCCTCTGAAGGGCATCCATCTTCACACCCATCTCAGTCCCATGTGGGGAGCCCTGGGCTTCCCCACGACAGAGCTGCCAGGCAAACACTGCCCATTCTCCCCTTCCAGCAGGCTTCCAACCTGGCCTCATTGCGCCTTGGCATCCCTGGAGCTGCCAGGTAGAGACTCAGCCCTCAGCCCATGTGCTGTTACATAAGCAGCAGCAGGAACAATGCCGGGCTCTGTCCAGCCCAGGTCAGGGCCTGGGGCGCCAAGAACAGCAGAGCCGACCAGCTGCCCGAGGAGCCAGCACCTTGCACAACCACCTGCGGGGCTCCGGCACCCCTGCCAGCGCTCAAAGCCACAGCTCCCCTGGAGGACACAGCCTGCCAAGCCCAGAAGGGGCCAGAGGGAGCCAGAGCACAAGATCATCATTGCTGCTCAGAGCCTCCAGACCACACCCAGGGCCAAGGTGTGCACGGGAGATGGAGATGAACACACCTGGGCATGTTGACACGGTGCAGGGGACTTTCTGCCCATTCATTTTATTTCCCTCATGATACTACTGGGGAAGTTCCATTTTACAAACCAGGAAACCCATCAGATGGGCACACAGCTAGTAAGCAGGAGGGGTCGACCCTGGCTCTGACTGCAGAGTCTGAGCCCTTACACCATCGCCACACCCTGCCGTCTGGCCCTGCCAATCCTCACCTGCCTGTCATCCACAGAGCCTCTTCATGCTGGGGGCTGGAAGAGGGAGAAGGGGAAAGGCAAGGCCACAGTTTGTTCTACCTGGAGCCAACTCGCTGTCACCTGGACGCACAAGATGTCCTGTCCAACTCTCCCCCCGCCCCGCCCCGCCCCACCTCCCAGGCTCTGTCCGCTGAATCTTCCGTTTGCTCGGCTCTGCCTTGTGTCTTTTTCTCCCAGGCCAACTGAACAGGGCTATGTCTGTTTTACCTCTATATCCCCAGCCACCCCTCACCTGTGGTTTGTGCATAGGAGGTGCCCTGCACATAGTAGGTATTCCACACATGTTCACTGAATATCAAGGGGTAGACCCTCTCTTCTTTTCATACCACTGTGAGGACAGGTCCCTGGGGAAGACAAGAACTCTGGAAACATGAGGGGGGCGGTGGGAAGGTAAGTGACCCAGCCAGCAGGGCCCACGACATGTACCCATCAGGGTACTCCCTTCACCCAAGGCTGGGAGGGGCCCAGTCAGGCCAGGTGCTCAAGCAGTCCCCTCCCACCAAGCCTCCTAGTCAAGTTCCTCCCATGGGAAGGGTGGACGGCAAGGCCAAGACCGGAGAGAAAGGAGCCCAAGAACTGAGTTCAAATCCTGCTCCTCTGACATACACACACACCCATAACCTGGAACCCAGGCCTCCTGGTTGCTCCTGGGCTCCGACTCTGGAACCAGAGCACCTGGATCTAATCCTTAATTAACTTCTCTTGGCCTCCGAATCTCTGTCTGTAACGTTCTTAGACAGACTGGGCACAGAGTTGGCAGCCACTGAGCCCTGGCAATCATGAGAAACAGTGGTTGGTGAGGCTTGTGACTACACGGACTCTGACTGAGCTGTCCTGGCCTTTGCCTGTGCCAGGCTGCGGTACCCAGCACCACGAAGGAGCTCATGAACACTGGGGGTGAGTGGGCCGCCAGCAGCCTCCCACCAGGGCAAAGAACCAAGGTGTCCGGGAAGAGAAAACAGAGCGGGAGGGAATGGCCTGGGCAGAGATAAGCGAGGGAGGTAAGTGCGTGAGAAGAGGAACAGGGGAGACTGTGGCGGAGAGAGATAAGGAGGAAGGATGGAGAAGGTGAGGGGCAAGGGTGAGTAGAGGGAGGCGACGGAGCCCCAGGGAGAGGCGCAAGGCAAAGTGAGGCCACATCTGGGCGGGGAGTGATGAGGGGCGCGGGCAGGGGCGGGAGGGGCGCAAGGCCCCACCCCGCCTCATGCCTCGGGGCGGGCGGCCTCAGATTGGCTGGGCCCAGCGGCGAGGCCAGGGCTGGAGCCCAAGGTGGGAGGCGCCAGGATTGGGCGCCCGGCGCAGAGCGCCGGCTGCCACCCACTTAGACAACCTCAGCTGCAGCTGCCGAGGCGCACGGGGCCGGGGGCGCACGCTGGGGCACCTGGGGGCGCGGGGCACCAGGCGTCGGTGTCTGCGGGGCGCGCTCCGGGACAACGTAACCATGCGGGCGGCGGCGGGGGGCGCGCAGGCGGCCGCGCTGGCGCTGCTTCTGGGCGCACTGCACGGGACGCCGGCGAGCGGCGAGGAGTACGACTACTACGGCTGGCAGGCCGAGCCGCTGCACGGCCGCTCCTACTCCAAGCCGCCGCAGTGCCTCGACATCCCCGCCGACCTGCCGCTCTGCCACACCGTGGGCTACAAACGCATGCGGCTGCCCAACCTGCTGGAGCACGAGAGCCTGGCCGAGGTGAAGCAGCAGGCGAGCAGCTGGCTGCCGCTGCTGGCCAAGCGCTGCCACTCGGACACGCAGGTCTTCCTGTGCTCGCTCTTCGCGCCCGTCTGCCTCGACCGCCCCATCTACCCGTGCCGCTCGCTGTGCGAGGCTGTGCGCGCCGGCTGCGCGCCGCTCATGGAGGCCTACGGCTTCCCCTGGCCCGAGATGCTGCACTGCCACAAGTTCCCCCTGGACAACGACCTCTGCATCGCCGTGCAGTTCGGGCACCTGCCCGCCACCGCGCCTCCAGGTAGCGCCGTCGCCGCCGCCCCCGCGCGCTCCTGAACCCTGGACAGAGGCCGCTCCCCAAAGCCCGCCAGCTTGGCGAGCACCCCCCTAAGTCCCAATCTGCCTCCCCACCACCCCCTCCACACACACACATGCAGGCACGCAGCCCTGCCCAGCCCTGCTCCCTGAGAACTGGCCCCTGCAGCCTTCCCGCCTTCCCATGGGCTGCCAGGCTAGGACCCCCCCCACAACACCAACAGTTCGCAGAGGCTCTCCCCAGCTGGCTCTGCTCCTTTGAGCACTCCCGGCCACAGTGCGCACTTTCCCTAGCGGCTGAATCCCTGGGTGTCCCCACGCTGTCCACCTACTCCTGGGCTCACCTCCGCAACCCAGAAACGCTCAGGGTCGCTAAACAGTCCCTTCCATCTGGACTCCAGGGCACTAAGACAAGCACCACCCGGACCCGGGAGAGGAAGGAGGGGAGGGAAGGGATGGAGCCAAGGGGAGCGGACCTCAGTGCTCATATTTTGTACCTGGAATCCTAACTCCTGAACCCTCTTCCCAAGTTCCTCGTGAAAGCCTTTTGCCTGGCAGGGTAAGGAAGGGTAGACCAGCCCAGTGGTGGCCTAACAGGTCCCCCTGAGGTGGGCTGCTCCTCCAACTCCTCTGAGCCTCCCTTTCGCCATCCTTAAAGCAGGCAGCAAACCCAGACTCATGGAACCAATGAGATGTGAGTCCTGCCTCCAGTATCCCCGGTCCCATTACTTTGATCTCTTCCCTGCTCTCAGCCTCTCCATCTGTGCTGGTCCACAGAGCTCTGCCCCTTCCTCTGCCACCTGCCAAACTCCTCCAGGCCCACCTCGGCACCTAGAGCCCCAGTCAAAAGGATAAATGGCAGTGCCTGGTTGGTTACCACCAGAGAGGCAGAGATTCCAGAGGGGCAGCGCCTTACCTACACGCTGCCCTGTCCTGTGGGCTCCTGTGCTGGGAGTGTTGAGAATACGTGGGAGAGGGAGCCAGTGGTCACAGGTTAGTCACAGTCCCCAGCCGGGACCCTTGCCAGGTGCCTTCTCTAGTGTTTTTGAGCCCAGACATTAACAGCCTGGTGGGCCCAGAAACCCCAGGCCCAGAATCCCACCCGGGCCTCCCTCTGCCCTCCTTCACCTTCTCTGAGCTCCCTCGAACACTAAGCTACCTGCCAGAAAAGGCACTCCTCCATTTACCACAGTTCCAGCCCAGCCAGCTTCACTCAAGTGCGTGTACACACACGCACGCACACACCCCGGACCCTACAAACATCGCCACCCTAGCCCTGGACTGGGAGTGACAAGTCCTGCCTCCAAAGCTAGCATCTCACTGGCTTTGCAGACTTGGGTGACCACTGTGAACCTCAGCCCCTTCTTCTCTAATAGGAAGAATCCCGACGTCACAGGCGGAGGACTGGGTGCACATCGTGGCTACCAGTACTGGGGTCGCGGGGCAGTAACTGTGCCCACCTGACAGCTCTGTCCCTGCACAGTCTCCGGGGATTAGGAAGCAAGTGTTGGTGTTAGTGCTGTCACCCCACTGCTTGGTGAGGAAGTGGAGGTCAGTGGAGGAGCCGCCCCCGCGTGGCTCCTGGACACCAATCTCCTCACCGCCTCCCCCGCCCCGCCCCTCCTTGTCTCTTCAGTGACCAAGATCTGTGCGCAGTGCGAGATGGAGCACAGTGCCGACGGCCTCATGGAGCAGATGTGCTCCAGTGACTTCGGTGAGTTGAGGCCCAACGGCCATTCCCTGATGCCACTCCAGCCCCTCTCCCTTGACCCACATCCAGCACCGTGAATCCTGACAGACCCCTTATAGAATCTGATGGCCAAAAACTCTCCCAAGAGTCACACACCCATTTCTGCATATCTCAGTGGCTTCAGAAGCCCTCAAGGCCACAGTCCCTGAGCCTCCCAAACCGCTCCGGCCAGGGCTCCCGCAGCACTCCTCGGCACTGTCCACAGAGGGACTCCTGTAGCTGGTCTCTGGGGGGTGCGGGCTTGGCCCAGAGGTGGAGGAGACGGCAGGAGGGAGGAAGGGCTCCAAATGGAAGCAAAGCCCTCCACCAAGTATCCAGTGCACTTGTCCCCACTGCTCCCCCTGTCTAGTCAGGGCCTGGCTCACGCGTGGACCCATGTCCTGTGTATGACCTTTGCCAAATCAGTTCCCTGTTTTGTATCTTGGCCCCTGTCTATAAAAGAGACAAGCGTGAAGTCCTGACTTCACAGGAGTCTTTTAAGTTGCTGGTCTGTTTGGAAAGAAACTGCATATGCAAGTGTAAGAGAACAAAAGAGATTTTAAGAGAATTTCCTTTCCTGAGTGGGCAAAGTCACTCTGTGGCTTCTCCCTGAAGAAGGGAGAGACCAGCCGAGGGGCTCTCCACACCCCCAAGCCCAGGGCTCCTGATCCCCGGCTATCCAAGGCTCTCAGCAGCCACTCCAAGGTGACTTGGACACCTGCCTTCATCCACCTCCCTCACATTCCTAATGTCCCACACACATACTGTGACCCACAGAAACACACCACACACACACACTCCCCGTCACTGCACAGTCACACACACACACACACAACCTACCCCCTCCCCACAGTGGTCAAAATGCGCATCAAGGAGATCAAGCTAGAGAACGGGGACCGCAAGCTGATCGGAGCCCAGAAAAAGAAGAAGCTGCTGAAGCCAGGGCCTCTGAAGCGCAAGGACACCAAGAGGCTGGTGCTGCACATGAAGAATGGCGCGGGCTGCCCCTGCCCACAGCTGGACAGCCTGGCAGGCAGCTTCCTTGTCATGGGCCGCAAGGTGGACGGACAGCTGCTGCTCATGGCCGTCTACCGCTGGGACAAGAAGAATAAGGAGATGAAGTTCGCTGTCAAATTCATGTTCTCCTACCCCTGCTCCCTCTACTACCCCTTCTTCTACGGGGCCGCGGAGCCTCACTGAAGGGCGCTCCTCCGGTCCCCCCAGCCAGCTGCGCCTTGCCCTCTTGTCCCCGCCCCCACACTCAGGTGCCCGGCCCTGCTGGAGGGTGGCTTCATGCCAAGCCCCAGGGACGGCCTCCTTGATGGAGGGCTCCTGGATCCCCGGGGTTCTTGGGCTTCCTGTCTTAAGAGCTGCCCTTTCTTGTGTGCAGGAACCCCCAGGGTCTCAGAAAGTAGGGAGAGGGAGAAAAGGTGAAAGGACCCAGAGCAGCTGAGGTGGCTTCCAGTGTAGAGGTGGAGTCAGCTCCCCCATACTGGTGAAGGGGCGTCGTCTTAGAGAAGCTGTCATTATTAGGCTGAGCTACCCCAAAATGTGTCCTCATTGCCACCCCCAAAGAAAAGGAGTTAGGGTCTTGATGCCCTCCAGCCACACAACCCTGCCCTCCCATTAGCAAACTCCCCTACCCCAAAGCCAAGAGAGCTCCCTGCAGGACTGCAGAGCGGCCCAGCCTGGCCTCTGTACAGATGCCTCCCACAGGCTAGCTGCCCGGGGTCACAGCTCAGCTCCACACCCGCCTCTGACCCTGTGGTAAGTTACTGCTTCAGCTCTGAGGCCATAGGTACCAGATAACTGATACTGGTAGGGCTCGGCTCTCAATCTTTTAAGTTTTTAATTAAATCAAAGAAAACAACGGTTTGGACCAGGTGATTTTCTTTTTCTGCAGAGGTGGGGGAAAGGGAGATTCAGGACAGGCTTCTAGAAAGAGCCCACTGCCTGTCCACATAGACCTATGCAGAACACCTGTTCCTATAGAATCCTTGAGAGCACATGATGAAGGCCACCCTCTCCTACCAAGAGCTGGGGATGGAAATGACCATCCTTTTGCCTCTGAGAAAGGACAGAGGTGCCGAGTCCCCGCCTGCACCAGCGGTCATAAGCCTCCCAGGGCCCTGCAGCATCTCCCTCTTGTGGAGTCAGGAAGGCTGGCCAGGGAACTGAAGAGCTGAGGCCCAGGAGGTGCCACTCCTTCCCTCCAGCTTTCAGACGTCCTGGACAACAGTCCTGACCCTCAAGCAGTGTGGGCTGAAGCCAGTGCTGCCCTACACACAGGCCCCGAACCAGCAGCCTGAGCACCTCCTGGGAGCTGGTCAGGGTCTCAGGGTGCACCTGGACCTGCTGTTATCAGGATCTGCATTTAACACATACACATTAGGCCATCTGGGGCTTTTACAAAATGCTGGCCACACACTAATGCAATTAAATCAGAACCTCTTTGGGCACCCAGAAATCAGTGTTTTCAGATGTTCCCTGATGTGCGGCCAGGGTCACTGAGGCAGGGAGAGACAGGGCTGAGGGGGTCTCCGTGGAAACCCGCATGTCAGCTGCCTCTGGCCCTTCTGATCACAGCACAGAGGTGGATGGGGCAGGGAGGCAAGAGGCCACGGCCCTCAAGTGGCCAGCACTTGAAAAGGGCGGTGCCAGGATGGTGCTCCCTTCAGGGGTCTGTCAGACATGCTGAGGGACAGGGCAAGTGAGCCCAGAGCAGGGGGTAGGGCGCCCCAAGGCTTTCCTACCAGTGGGAGGGGCTGGGGTGCCAGGTCCCAGTAAGCCTGCTTCTGTTGAGGCAAGAAAAACCTGGACTTCCATGACTATTCCATGACTCAGGAGTGCGTCATCTCCAAAAACGCCAGAAGCCCGGACTCTGTCATGGGGCCAGAGTCTCGCCAACAGGTGGTCCCACAGCCCACCCATAAATCCCCGGGCAGACAGGTGGCCTCGCCACAGTCAGGAGCAGCAGAGACCTGTTTGTTTCTTCTCCCCCGAAGGGAAAGCCACTGCCACCCACCCTGGCCCAAACACAGCCCAGCTTCCCCTGGCTCCCTGAATCCGCCCCTTGTCTCCCAGCCTCCCACCCTGACCAAATATTGACGGACACTTCTATGGTCAACCAGGACCAGGGGTGATTTTTCCACTGAGCACACAGGGCTGGGGCCACGGCTGGCTGAAGTACAATACTGACCTCTGTCAGGTGCTGGCAGAGACAGAGTGGCGTGGGGGAAAGGGGCTCCCTTAGCCCACCCCATGATATCCGGTAAGGTACTCCTCACAAATGGGGTCTCCGCACAGCCACGCTGCCCTCCAGCATCTCCTGCCAGACCCCACCACCACAAATCTCTTTTCCAGGACCAGCGATCCTCCCAAAGATGAGGGAAGCCCTGCAAGGCCCTCCCTCCCCCTCCCCTTCCCCCTCCTTCCCTTCCCAGTGCACTACCCACCCTAGCCAACCAGGAGCCACTGCTCAGTCTCTGTGCCGGCGACCACCAACCACAGACATAAACCCCAAGTAAGAGTGGGAACCTCTCCGTGCCAGAGGTCTGGAGGTGGACAAGTGGGAGGTCCGTGTCCCGACCCCTCTTGCCAGCTTTTGTTTTGGGTTACAGAGGGTGCTCCCCCTCCTACCTTCACCACATTCCAGGAGGCTCCCGGGAAAGGCTAAGAGCAAAACCCACTTGTCAGCTGCCTCTGGCCCTTTTGATCAGGAAAACAGTAATTTCCCACCCAGTCCCACCTGGTAGATTTCCATGTCTAGCTCACTGGCCAGAACGAAGTCACATGGCAGCGAGCACAGGAAGTCAAGTTTTTCAGCTGGGTACAAAATCCAAGTTCTACGAGAACAGAAAGGGTTTGGGGGCAGGCAGCCCAATACTCAGGGTTGGGGTGGGCAGAGGAAGCACAGCTCACCTGCCTTCCAGTCCCAGCCCTCAGTGACTGAGTGACACCACCCAGCTACAAAGCAGAATGACAAAGTCTACTTTCCCACAGCTCAGCAGTGTGAGTTGGGAATCAGTGCATAACATTTAGAAGATATTCATTAAGTGGCATTTTATCTTTTTATTAACCAAAAGCTATGACCCAGCAGTGCCTGCACAAAGTAGGTCCTCAGCAAAATTCTTGACTCACAAGTCAACTAACACCACTGGCACGTTGACAGGGAAAGAGAGCAGCACCTTATCCAAAAGCCAGAAACATTTCTTTCAGAAGGGAGCCAGATGGCACTGGCATTGTGGTGTAGCAGATAAAGCTGCTGCCTGTGATGTTGGTATCCTATACAGGTGCCAGTTTATGTCCCAGCTGCTCCATTTCTGATCCAGATCCCTTCCAATGGCCTGAGAAAAGTAGAAGATGGCCCAAGTGCTTGGGCCCCTACCACTCACATGAGAGACCCATGAGGAGAAGCTCCTGACTCCAGCCTGGCCCAGCCCTGGCCATTACAGCCACTGGGGAGTGAAGCAGCAGATGAAACACCTGTCTCTCTCTGTAGCTCTTCCAAATAAATCAATCAATCTTTGGGTTGGGGGCACAAGAATCTACATTTGGGATTCCCACATGGTGTGAGCTGATACTGGGGAGAAGACACACAATACAGGTAGTCAGTACTGTCCAGGCCATGCTGGGTGGCAGGCATTATTCAGAGCACTTTCCCAATAGCCCTTGAGGCGGAGGCATTTTCATGATGGTGGCTGAGGCCCAGAGAAGTTAAGAACTTGCCGGAGGTCAGAGTTCACAATGGTGCTAGCAGCTGACCTCATGCTCTTAACCACTACACCACTGGCTGCAGGGGCAAGGCCCAGGCCTATGGGTCGGGCAGCCATGCCTCTGCCAACATGCATCTCTGGAAGATTTCTGGGAGCCCTGCTCTAGTCCCCTTCCAAGGACTCTGAGAGAGACAGGGGAGCTGGTGGCTTTTCTCCCAATTCCCAGAGACCGCGCACCCCCGACTCCTCCTCCACTCAGCCCGCCAGCTCTAGCTTGTCTGGTCCCCACAAAGGAGGCTCACATCCCACAACTGTTTAGTCGGCTGTAATCCTGGCTAAAGTTCACTCCCGGGGAAATCTAACCCCGGGGGTGAGGGTGGCGGTGGGGGCTGCTTCTGGAATGCATGTGGCTGGACCCAGCACCCAGCCCGGGCAGCCAACACCGCTGGGGCATGAGGCAAGAGGGCGGCCAGGGGAATCCGGAATCCCCAGCCCCCAGCTGTGCCAGAGAATGGAATGTGCTGCTCTGGGGTGCTGCAGGAACCCAGCCAGAACAGGAGGTGGGGTGGCTGGGAGCTGGGGGAGTCAGGGAGAGCTCCTGGCACAAGGCTGCCTCTGTTCTCCTGGCCTGGGGATGGAGGGAGGGGAGCAGGGAGGTTGTCGAAGTGGCCAGCGCCTGCAGCCAGAGGAAACCAGGCAGCACAGAGGGGATGACAGGCAGGGCCACTGGGCTCATCCCAAGGTTTCCCTTACGCAGTCTCCACTTGTGGTACAACTCACACACTGGCTCCCTGGCTTCATCACTATGCTAGGTTCCTGAGCCCTCCCACACCTCCCTCTACTCACGGGTTAACTGGACCTAATCTGGGGGGCTGTCAGGAGGTGGGAATGGGAATGCATCAGATGCTGCCTGGCCTCAGTGCTCCAGCAACCATGGTCTCACTATTAGCCCAAGGGCCCCCAACTGTAGGAGACACTGGGCCTGGACCTTTGAGGGGGCGCCTCCAAGGTTCCAGAGACAAAGGGAAGCTGGAACTTCATCTGACACAAACCCTGAGGACCCCAGGAATCACTGCCAGCTCAAGGTCTGCCAAGGGCTTACTGGAGGCTGCTCCACACACAAGCCATCCAGAAAGGACACACGGACTCTGGTCCCAGGCAGACTATGGGCGCTGGAAGCCCAGGCCTGTCCCGACCAGCCCCAGAGTCATACAGAACCTGGCCACCCAGCCCTCCCCTGGGTCTTGAGAACAGACTCTGCAACCTATCCAACTCTACAAGGGACAGGGTACCCCCCAGGCCAGCCCGTGTGCCAGTCCTGTCCTGGCTGGTAAGCCACCAGCTGAGAAGCAGGGCTTCATGCTGCCCGCCCCAGTTACAGCTCGCTCCCAGACAGCTCAAGCAGGCTAGGAGGCTGCTGACTGGAGGAGGAGGGTGGAAGCGGTGCCAGTGACTCCTGGTACAGTCAGTGTTTCACCATCATCAGGCATTGGTTCATTTTCCAAAAATAAAATGATACTGCCCCTGCATTTTCAAACCACACTCCTGCTTCTCGCTGATGCTCCTCTCCAACAAGCTCAAGTTCTTCCCTGCTTGACACAACGAACCCCTGCAGTAAGGCAGCCAGGGCAGAGCTGTGTGTCTGCCCGAAGGCCGTCAGGAGCTTGTTTCTTGGGCACCTATGGTGTGCCGGGTGCTGTGCTCTACCTGGATGATCTCACTGAATCCTCACAGCAGCCCCAGAAAGCACTGCCACGCCCTTTTACAGATAAGGAAAGCCACACAGAAAGACCCCCAGGCAGCCCACAAGGCAAAGCAGGGCCATGCATCGGTGTAGCTGCTGGGGAGCACAGTGCCTGCCTCATGGGGCCGCAGCGAACACCAAAGGAGAGGTGCACCAGTGCTGGCCAGCGTCAGCCCAGAGCTGGCTTTCCACTGCCTGGCTCAGCAAATCCACTTTCCTGCAGCCTCTAGGCTTCCTCGGAGCTGACCCTGTATGGCTTTCTTGGAAGGATTTGCTAAGATCTTTCTTCTAAAGCCTGCACTGTTTAACACGTACCAACCTCAGCCCTCACAGTCGGGTCACAAGACAGTCTCAAGTCAATCCGACAAGCATGCGCTCAGGCCCTCCTGCGTGCAAGGCGCAACCCCGCTCCTCCAGGAGGCTGGCACCCCCGCTATGGGAGAGCGGCAGCACAGGGACAGGACAAAATCCCAACAAGTATGAGGCCTTTTTATTGGTGATTCTCCACACACAGGGGGCCTCTCGGTTCCTCTCCAGTGTAAATTAAGTACAGGGTACTTAACTCTCATCTCAGAGCAGGACACAGAGGGTACACCCAGGGCCCCCGGCTCCCCAGGGACTGCAACGTCAGCTGCTGAGCCCTAAACCGCGTGGCCTGATGAGAAAGCCGACCTTGTCTCCCAGCCTTCCTGCCCAGGTCCCCCAGGGAGTAGAACCATCCGAGCCGTCTGTGGATCCTGGGTCCCAGGCGGCCGTGGCCACGGGGAGTCTCAGTAGAAGCCCCTCATCCTCTCATCCCTTTCCTGGCTGCATGTTCCCAGGAACCATCAAATAAATAAATAAATACTTCAGAAGGCAGAACAGCTCCAGGGGAGGGACAGGCGCCTGAGCCAGCTCATGGCTTGCGTAGAGACGCTGGGCTGCTCAGAGTCCAGAAGTCAACGTGGACTTGTTGGAAAGAACAGAGGGACGCCTGCTGGGCTGACCCCATAGCTCAGGCTGTCCTCCAGGGAACAGCCCCGGAATCCAGGACCAGCCCAGCAAGTCCCTTCACTTCCCAGGCCTCTGAGGCCCAAGGGCTTCAGGATCTCTGCTCCAGCCACCTGGCCTCGCAGTCCCTAGATGCGGGCTGAGGAAGGCTGCCCTGGACACCAGGGGGTGGGAGTGGTCAAGTGAGTGGAGCTGGGGACACCAGAGCACTTCGTGGGCTGAGACTGCAAGGTGGGGCTGAGGTCCTTCGAGCCACCGGGATCTCCCCATGCTTTGCTCCACGTAACACTGAGCGACTTGGCCAGCCCCTCCCATACACATGCTCCTCTGGGGAGCTTGGGAACTGGAGCTGTTTCTAGAAGCCCTGCTGGTCCAGTTAGCCCTGGTCACACCCTCTGAGAGGGAAATGGTCAGATCCTGGCACCTGGGGGGACACTCACACAGCAGGGCTCGGGTGCAGCACCCCCAAGCCCTGTGCAGTTCCTCTGAGGCAGAGGGACTGGCCTCTCTGAGGCAGACGGGAAGAGCCTCTCTCCCCAACCCCAGGTCTCCCAGAATTCCCTGGCCTGGTGACCAAAGCCAGGTGGAGAGCAGGCCCAGCTCCCTGCTGCCCTCTAGTGGACACTCCTTGCCCAGCCTTGAGTGCACTAAGGCCAGGCAGAGAAGGACCAACAGCCAGGCCCACCAGGGGTTCCTTTCCCCTCAGGGTCTGAGCTCAGCCACTGTGGGCCAGGGCTGGAGACAGCAAGGGATGGAAGGGGAAGCCTACCGAGCATTCAGGCCACATTTGCCCTGCACACCCCACAGGGGGCTGGGGGGAGGGGGAGTCTATTGATGGCCCCAGGGAATGGCGGTAGCTGGCGCCTGGCCTCCCTTCTCACTTGCTCAAGGTCTGGTTACACGATGCACACACAAACACAGTCTCTCTTTGGGCTTCAGGGGCTGGAAAAAAGGAAGAATATGGTGAGCCGTCTGCTGGGGCCCTTTGGCTACCAGAACCACCCTCCCCAAAGCCCCACACAGACCACCCACGACCTGGCCCACCCCTCCCAACCCAGCTCTCTAGCCTGCCCTCATCAGACACCTCCTTCCAAGGGAACCTGGGGTGATGATGCCAACGCAGGCCTCTGCCAGGTGTTCTGCACGTTAGAAACTCTTTTGGCACTAACAGAACATCTTTTTAAAATGTTTTTTAAATAAAATACCAGAGGAAAATTTCCCAAAACGTTTTAACAGTGGTTATCTCTGGGTGGTAAGATTACAGGATTATTTTCTCTTCCTTCTTCTGTAGAGTCATTTCCAAGTTTCCTAGTTAATAAGCATGTGCTACTTGCAAGATCAGAAGGGAAATGCACTTGGCTTTAACACTGTAACACAGTACAAAGTAGCATGTAAAACAGGACCCCAGCTTTCAAGAGCACGTCCGCTTCTCCCACAGGCACGCTAGCAGCCTGCAGGGTCCACACCCGACCACTCTCTCTGGGAGAGATCAGGAATTATTTCTTTTGCTCATCTGTATTTTTTGTTTTGCTTCATTTACAACAAGCATGTGCAGCTTTATAAAAGGAAAAGAAATGTGCTTAGTTTTGTTAAAACTGTTATCAAGGTAATGAGAAAAGGACTAAATTCAGGACAGTGGTTTCCTCTGGGGAAGGCAGGAGTGAGAGGGCCTTGTGCTGCTAATGTTGTTTTTAACTGGTGAAGTGGTCAGGTGATTCATTTTGTTACTATTATTCTGCAGGTCACCGGGTGCTGTGTTTGTTAATGGATGGGGATGGAGGAGATGTCACTGCAGGCTTTGGACTAGGACTCCAGGTTCCCTTGACCTCTCATCCCTTTCCCACAATGCAACCCCCCCTTAGACAGGAAGAGCCAAGTCCCCCACTGCCCAGATGCCTGCCACCCCCACCACTCACCTGTGGCCCCCATGGAAGACTTGGGTACCTTGAAGGAGCAGCACCGAGAGCAAAAGCTGTTTCCACAGTTACTGCAGCTCCGCTGCAGACAAGAGCCAAGACCGGTGTCAAATGAAGCCCCCACCCCGGGCCTGGGGTCTCCACCACTTCCCTCCTTTCCACCAGTTGACCCCATCCGAGGAAAGTGGAACTGGGGAGGCACCTACACAGGGCAGGAGATCATGCAAAACACCTCATGGGACAGCTAGGGAAGGTGTGAGCAAGGGGATGAGGGAAGACAAAGCCGCTTCAGCAAAGCAAGGATGCCAAGGCCTCACCACGGTCCCAAGCCCACTGTCCTGGCACACACAACCGCAGGGAGACTCACCCTCTTCTTCAGCACTGAGAAGGTAGCAGAGCAGCCTGTGCAGTTCCCTGGGAAACAAGGGAGCAACTCAGCCTTGGCCCAGGCCAGCCTCTCAATTCTTACCTGCTCCTGGCTTTCATGAATGGGACCTCTAGGATGCCAGACTGGGCACAACGAGCAAGGGAGCCAAGTCCAGATTCTGAGCCAAAAGGAAGGACTCAAACTCAGAAGGAAAGACTGCCGACCCCTGGGAAGTACTGTCGCCAGGCCATTCACAGCCACTGGCCCCTGAATGCCCCTGGAGCTTAGCGGCCCACATGTAGGTTCGGCTGAGATCACAGAGCGCGCAGTAGGATCTCTCACTGGAAACCCGGCTCAGCTGGTAGGGACTGAAGAAAGCTGCCTGCCATGACTCCCTCCTAAGTGCCTCCTTACAAAATCCTAGACAGGGCAGAAGGGCCCGGCATTGTGGCATAGCTAACTAAGCTAGTATTTCATATTGGTTTGAGTCTCGGTTACTCAGCTTCCAGTTCAGCTTCCTGCTAATGTGCCCAGGAAGGCAGCAGATCATGACCCGAGTGTTTGGGCCCTGGCCACCCACGTGGACGATCAGGATGGAGTTCCAGGCGCATAGCTTCTGCCTGGCCCGTGCAGCTGATGCAGCCATTTGGAGAGTGAACCAGCAGAAAGAGATCAATCTCCCTCTCTACCTTTCAAATAAATAAATCTTAAAAAAAAAAAGAAAGTAAGAAAAGAAAACTCGACAGGGAACAGAGAAATACCTCCTAAAAACCCAGATTTCTGCTTTCTGTCACTGGAACACTCCAAGGAAGAAGTTCAAAATCAGACACCTTCCAAAAAGACGTGAAGGACAGAACACACAGGCCCTGTGAGTAGCAGGTGGGATGGAGAAGACAGCCGGGAAAGGCTCAGCCCTGGGCTGGGGCTGGGCACTGAGGTCGTTTGGGCAGTGAATCAGCAGATAGGGGTTCGTTCTCTCTCTCTGCCTCTCAAAGAAATAAATGAAGATGGATAGGAGGAGGAAGGGGGTCTGATAGAAGTTTGGAGATGACAGATGTTCCCACAAGGTGAGGACCAGAGGCCTCCTGATCACCTGTCTGGCCAGGAACGAAGCACTAGGCCTCACCTTCACACAAAGGGCCCAAAGCTATGCTGACAACAACATGTGGTCCCTTCCTCTATCCAGCCAGAATTACTGAAGGAAATTCCCTGGGTTCAAGGACAGACAGACCCCAGCTACACTTAGGGAAATGCAGACCCATCGCTGTCTGTCGGATAGCCGAGGCCTAGCAGGGGATGGGGAGAAAAGAGCAGAGTCTGCCTGCTGGGGTGCCAAGGCAGGAAACCAGTGACTCGAAGCCTGCCCTCGCACTAAGGACTAGGGAAGGGGGACTGCCCCGACCTTCCTAAGCTAGGGGAAAAGAGAATGCAATGGAGAAAGGGGCTACTCAACAACAGGCCGGCGTCAGACTGCTGGGACCGTACCCCTGTGGTCTGTTGAAAAGGCTGAGCACCCACACCCAGGCCTGGGGCCAGAGAGGAGTCTGCAAACTGACGTAGCTGACAGGCAATGGAAGACGAGAATGCCTCTGTTCCCTCCAACATTAACCAACTCTTCAGGCCCCATTCTCAGCAAAGGCTCTGATTCCAGCTTCCTAACTCACCGCACAGCACACAAGCTGAGAGCAAGGGGAGCCCGGACCCCATGGGACCTGCCAGGACAATGGTCACGGGCCTCCAGGACAGAGGGGGCCTCCCCACAAGAGCCGTCCCACTGGGAGGCCACAGAGAAGCTCCTGCACAGCCTGCCCTGGTTCCTCCCACGCACATCCTCTTACCCACAGGCAGCAGGAAGGGAACAGCCCCGGAATGGTTCCCTCTCAACTTTTTTAAAAAAATATTTATTTATTTATCTGAAAGGCAGACTTACGGAGAGGCAGACACAAGAGAGAAAGGTCTTCTCTCCACTGGTTCACTCCCCAAATGGCCGCAATGGCCGGAACTGGGCCGATCTGAAGCCAGGAGCCAGGAGCTTCTTCTAGGTCTCCCATATGGGTGCAGGGGCCCAAGGACTTGGGCCATCTTCTACTGCTTTCCCAGGCCATAGCAGAGAGCTGGGTCGGAAGTGGAGCAAACAGGACTCGAACTGGCGCCCATATAGGATGCCAGCACTGCAGGTGGCAGCCTTACCCACTACACCACCGTGCCAGCCCCTCAAACTCTTAAGTTGAGTCTTAGTCTGCTCCAAGTGATGGCAGAGGAGGTTTAGCCTTTGGGAGGAAACCAGCAGGGGCTTCATGAATCGGGTTAGTGCCTCTATAAGAAGTCTCAGAACAACAGCCTGTTCCCAAGTAGGCGACGTCCAAGACAGAGAGGAATACATTTCTGCTGAAAAGCTTCCTGTTCAGTGTATTTTCTTACAGCAGCCCCTAAAGCAGCTCACCTCACCCTGGCGGGAAGGACACAGAGCCGGCTGCAGACGCCCAGTGGACAGAGTGCTACACCAAGGGGCTGGAGAACACCTTCAGGCAGGAAAAGTGAGCTGACAGGTGGGGGCTAGAGGCTTAGGAGACGCAGCGTTAGCTGCCCTTGACGTCCTCCGGGGAACCCAAAGGCCTCTGCCTGCCTTGGCAGATTTTCTGATCCAGAAACCAAATACAAAACAGGGGCCGGCACCGCAGCTCACTAGGCTAATCCTCCGTCTTGCGGCGCCAGCACACCAGGTTCTAGTCCCGGTTGGGGTGTCCCAACTGGGGTGTCCCAGTTGCCCCTCTTCCAGGCCAGCTCTCTGCTGTGGCCCGGGAGTACAGTGGAGGATGGCCCAAGTGCTTGGGCCCTGCACCCCATGGGAGACCAGGAGAAGCACCTGGCTCCTGGCTTCGGATCAGCGTGGTGCACCGGCTGCAGCGTGCCAGCCACAGCAGCCATTTGGGGGGTGCACCAATGGAGAAGGAAGACCTTTCTCTCTGTCTCTCTCTCTCACTGTCCACTCTGCCTGTCAAAAAAAGAAACAGGACACACTTGAAACAAGAGGCTTCAGACCCCATGGTGAAGGGAAAGTGGAAAGAGGAGGACGATGAGGAGGCAGAAAGAGCAAAGGAACCGAATCGGATAACTGGACCTGAGCCCCAGATCCACCGTGTACTGGCTGAAGGACAGATCACTCCTTTCACCTCAGATGCCATCTGCAAAGTTTACTCAAAATGCAAAGATACAAGCAAGTCCTCTGCTAGACCCAGAGTAATGATTCTTGTGTAGTGTCACGTGGGCCCTCTGGGACTCCGCTGCTCCGAGCTCCTAGGCACTGCTTGCTCCCACCACACCCAGCACAAGGGTCGAATGAGATCATGGACGTGGAGCATGCACTGGGCACAGAGCGTTCCAGGGCAGTCAGTGTCAGTGATCAGAGTAAGAGAAGGGAACCGGGGTCAGCGCTGTGGCACAGAGGGTTAAGCCACCACCTGCAACCCATATGGACACTGGTTCGAGTCCTGCCTACTCCGCTTCCCATCCAGCTCCCTGCTAATGCACAGGGACAGCAACTGAAGTTGGCCCAAGTGCCTGGACCCCTGCCACACACATGGGAGACCCAGATGGAGTCCCAGGTTCCTGGCTTCGGCATGGCCCAGCCTTGTCTGTTGTGGCCATTTGGGGAATGTATCAGTAAACGGAAGATCTCTCTCTCTCTCTGTGACTCTGCCTTTCAAATAAGTAAATAAATCTGTTTTAGAGAGAAAGGGACAGAGGGACAGAGAAGGGATCTGGAATGGCTGGGAGATGCTCACACGGCAGAAGGAAGCAGCAACTGCCCTGGCTGCGGCAGGGGCAGGAAGCAGCCCCGGGAGGCCCTGGAGCAAACCCCTCAAGATGAACCCCAGAGACTTCTCCAGGCAGACCCCAGAGCTCACGCCACACCAGAAAACACAGTACAGCCCCTGCACTGCTCCATCAGCTGACCACTGGCAGAAGAGAGGCACCTCTCGGGACCAGGCCGGCTCCCGGATCACCAGCTACTCTAGGCTTCTGCCATAATTGTATCTGGCTCAGCTCCCGGTGCTCTTGATCCCAGCCAGGTGGCCAAGCTATGCTAACAGCCAAGTCTGCTCTTCTCTAAAGCTGCCCCAGCAGGCTCCCCAAACCCCGTAGGACAGCACTGGGCTTTGCATGTTAACACACCACTTACAGAATTTAACAACCCTATGGTGTAAGAACTACTATCCCCTTCTACGGAAAGGGAAATTGAGGCATGGACGTGAAATAGTTTGCTCAAGGTCACCACGAGAGCTCATTTTTCCCAGGCAGTGAGACTGCACTCCGTTCTCAACGCTGTGCTCCACTGCCCTCCACAGTTCTGTCTCAGAATTACAGCACCGTGCAGGCCTGCGTGGCATTTCCCAAACCCAGTTCCCTGTCTTCCTGCAAACTCATGCTCAAGTAGGAAGAGAAAGAAGAACCCGTGCTCACTCCCTCAGTGGCCCACGTGGGATTTGCCCATTCCCAGCACCCCTGATTCCAAGACTCTTGCCCCGTGGCCAGTGTGCCCCACAGCCCCATGAGTCCTTCCTGGCCATTCCCGTCCATACCGAAGTTGTTGGTAGGGTAGCGCTTGCGGAGCCGCTCCGTGAGCCGCGACACCTTGCTGCGCAGCACCTCATTCTTGCTCAGGAACCCGTTGTCCTGCAGGGCTAGCTCATCTTCTGCCGGGCACGGGGCTCCCTCGTCATCCTCCTGTGGGAACAGCTCCTTGCAGTCCTGCCCCCTCTCAGAATGCTCCAGGGCCTGCGTGCAGAGGCACCCCAGCACAGCAGATGCCACCGGGTGCAGCACAGCTGGCTCGGCCGGACCCCTGGCCTGGCACAGCACAGCCCAGCCCAGCACAGCACAGCACAGCCCCGCCCATCTCACCGACGCTCCTACTTACCAACACCACCAAATGGGTCTCCTGCCTCCCAAGGTGCGGGGGAGAAGGAGAGAAAACAGAAAGAGATAGCAGGAAGAAAGAAGTTGCTGCAGGGGGACCTCCAGAAAAAGGAACCACAGAAGTGACAGTTCATGTCCCAAGTCCTCCCAAAGGGAGATATTAATAGATGCCCCCAATGAAGACACTTGGAGAACCCTACGCACCACCATCTTACAAACTGGGTGAAATCAACTTAGTGACTCATTTGAAAAGAGAACAGAGTAGGAAAGAAAATCTTACAATTTATTTTCAGGAAACTTTTATTTCTCTTAGGTTTTATAAACCTAAGAGTGAACTGGGTCAAGAGGCAAAATGTGTTCCTTACTGTGGGTCATGAACAAAAAGGCTTGAACGGGACCAGCACTGCAGCCCAACAGGGAAGCCGCCCCTTGCAATGCTGGCATCCCACACTGGAGTACCAGTTCTGAGTCCTGGCTACCCAGCCCCCTGCTAATGCACCTGGGAAGGAAGCCGAAGATGGCCCAAGTCCTTGGGCTCCTGCCATCCACATGAGAGACCAGGATGGAGTTCCTGGCTCCTGGCTTCAGCCTGACCCAGTCGTAGCTATTGCAGCCATTTGGAGAGTGAACCAATGAATGTAAGATCTTTCTCCTTCTCCCTCTCCCTCTCCCCCTCCCCCTTTCCCTCACCTTTTCAAATAAAACAAAAAAAATTTTTTTTGACAGTTAGACAGTGAGAGAGAGAGAAACAGAGAGAAAGGTCTTCCTTTCCATTGGTTCACCCCCTGAATGGCTGCTATGGCCAGCGAACTATGCAGATCCGAAGCCAGAAGCCAGGAGCTTCCTCCTGGTCTCCCATACAGGTGCAGGGCCCAAGCACTTGGGCCATCCTCCACTGCCTTCCCTGGTCACAGCAGAGAGCTGGACAGGAAGAGGAGCAACCAGGACAGAATCCGGCACCCCAACTGGGACTAGAACCCAGGGTGCCAGCGCCACAGGTGGAAGATTAGCTGTGAGCCGCAGTGCCAGCCTAAAACAAAATGTTTTAAAACAAATGTCTCTCCCTCTCTATCTGTAACTCTACCTTTCAAATAATTACATATTTTTTTTAAACGCTTGAAGGTCCCTGTTATACATATCTCCCCTCTCCCCCAGAATCACAGTCTACAACTAAGCATCAAAATTTTGGAGAAATCTTTTACTTGTCAAAACTTCAGGGGCCAGTGCCGTGGCACAGCGGGTGAAGTTGCCACCTGCAGTACTACCATCCAATATGGGTGCCGGTTCGAGTCCTGGCTGTTCCACTTCCAATCCAGCTCCCTGCTAATATGCCTAGGAAAGCAGTGGAAGATGGCCCAAGTGCTTGGGTCCCTGCACCCATATGGGAGACCTTGAAGAAGCTCCTGGCTCCTGGCTTCAGATCGGCCCAGCTCCAGTCGTTGTGGCCATTTGGGGAGTGAATCAGCAGATGGGAAGATTCTCTCTCTCTCTCTCTCTCTCTCTCTCTGACTCTCCTCTGTAGCTCTTTCAAATAAATAAATAAATCTTAAAAAAAAAAAAAAAAAAAAAGGCCGGCGCCGTGGCTTAACAGGCTAATCCTCCGCCTTGCGGCGCCGGCACACCAGGTTCTAGTCCCGGTTGGGGCGCCGGATTCTATCCCGGTTGCCCCTCTTCCAAGCCAGCTCTCTGCTATGGCCTGGGAGTGCAGTGGAGGATGGCCCAAGTCCTTGGGCCCTGCACCCCATGCGAGACCAGGAGAAGCACCTGGCTCCTGGCTTCGGATCAGCGTGAAGCACCGGCCGCAGCGGCCATTGGAGAGTGAACCAACGGCAAAAAGGAAGACCTTTCTCTCTGTCTCTCCCTCTCACTATCCACTCTGCCTGTCCAAAAAAAAGGAAACTTCAAATGCCTCCAGGGATAGAGCTGATGGAATAGCGCCGTAGGCCAGATCCAAGCCATAGGCCCAGTGAAAATTCACAAGCCCCACAGCTTGTATCTTAATTTCTTACTTCACAGAGGCATAAGGAAAAAGGATTTCCTACTCTAAAAAAACAATAGTGCAAACGTGACAATGAAACCACCACCACTAGACTGCAGGGACTGGAGAGGACAGGGTGTGAGGGGACCATGTGTAAGCACAGCAAATGACTTATCAAAAGGAAACAGTCGCTCCTCAGCTGTGCAGGCTGCTGCAGACTCAGGGCTACCAAGAAACTGAAAATCTAGAATTCTAACTAAAATATCCCCATGTTTCAACACCGGCTCAAAACCATTACTAGAGGAAGGGTGGGTAGGGTGGGAAGAATCATTATGTTCTTAAAACTGTATCTATGAAATACATGAAATTTATTCCCTTTATATAAATTCAAAAAAATTTTAATTACTTTAAAACTTTACATGCCAAATAAAACACTTCTGCAGACCATCACTTTGAACCACTGTCCTAAAATCAAGATGGCTGTTTAACTTCCCCTGACCTTGGTCATGAGCACTTGGTAATGAGCCAATTCCTCTTAATTCCCTCCCCACTTCCAAAAGGGACATCTTACAGAGCTCACTCTGCAGAAGCAAAGAAAAGCAAGGCAGCAGTCTCCTGCAAATCTGCTTTCCCTGCCTCCAAGACACCAGGCCCACTGTTTCCAGCAAAGGCGGGACAACTCCCAGCCCAAGCGCTTCCCAGAGGCCTCAGCACCATCAAGGGCTGACCAGACTGGAAACAGGAGAGGGAACGGCCAGTGGCGCCCTTTGAACCAGTGAATTCTAGCTCAAAGGAAGTTTGAGCTTCTCATTTGGACATAAGATAATAAAAACTCCTCAGCTCCAGGGCCACCCAACTTCTGGCCTGGTCGGTTGGGAGTGATAGGAAAGGGCCACCCACCTCAATCGCGTCTTTAAACTCCTCATCTGGCTCCGCCTCTTCAGCCTCCTCCACGCTGCCTGGCGTGAGGTCCTGAGAGAAAAGATCCTATGACAGGAGAAGGATGGCAGCCCTGTCCCTGAGGCAGAGGGTCACCTCCTCTAAGCTGGCATCCAGGCTCCCCAAACACCTGTCCCCACCCCACAGGCAGTGGTACAACTGTAGCAAAGAAGGGAGTCACAGGAAACAGAGCAACCTCTACCTAGCAGGGATAGGGAGATGGGATGAGACCACAACTGGACCAATAGCGGCTATACAGCAAGCACAGTGGCTGGGCACAGGGCCTGGCCCTGAGGCTGTGGGCAGCCACTCAGCCTTCTTCTCTGAAATTAGAATAACCCCATCGCCAGAGACACCTGCAGCCCACGTGTTACCATCTCAGAGACCAGGAACTACGTGGCATGAGCAAGCGGGTAACAGGACAGCACTCACGGCCGGGGCACTTACCTCCGTGGGCGTAGGGGCGGGCGTGCTGTCCAGCAGAGCAGCCTTCCCCACAGCATCTGGTGGAGGCAGACTCTGGGGAGCAGGCTCCTCCTGCCTGGGGTGCATCCACCGTAGCAGAGATGCTCTGTACTCAGACACCACTATGCGGAGCAAGAATGGGGCGGGAGGCAGACATGAGGCAGAGTGAGCGGTGCTGGGGAAGTGCTCGCCTCCACAGCTGGCCGGCCCACCCCGCAGCACCCACCTTCGGCTGCAGGGCAAGTCACCCTCCTCACTCCGAGCACGTCACAAACCTAAGCTTCATGAATGAAACAGACACGACCACCTACCTCAGACTGCCTAGAGTATCACGTGAGAACTGCTCAATCAATGATGGCTTCTAAAATTAATTACCACAAGGAGGAAAACAAACACAGCAACTTGGGTTGGCAGTGTGGTGTAGCAGGCTAAATCATCAATTGTGATTCATGCATCCCATGCCAGAGCACCAATTCGAGTCCTGGCTACACCGCTTCCAGTCCAGCTCCCTGCTAATGCGCTAGGGAGAGCAGTGAATGATGGCTCAAGTACTTGGATCTCTGCCACCATGTGGGAGACCTGGATGGAGTTCCAGGCTCCCGGTTTCAGCCTGGCCCATCTTGGGAGTGAACCAGAGAATGGAAGATCTCTTTCTCTGTCACTCCATCTTTCAAATAAATAATCAAATAATTCTGACATATATATGTATATAACAATCGCCCAAGCATATGCAGTGGCCCAGGCCCCTATGACTCAAAAGCCCCTTCCCACTTTAGAAGCCAGATTGCAGCTGGGCACTCTGGGATCACACACCAATGTAGCAATAACCACAGGTACAGCCTGGGGGACAGGTGGCAGCTTTGGGAGAGCCACCATTTCATGTAAGTTGTGATTTATCCACCTGGGGAAGGATGAGGGGACCCCTACAGTAGCAGCCTCCCCTGGTATGATGTCAATATCCCCTAACATCACAGAGAAGCGGGAGAGAACCCTCCGAGGAAGGACTGGTGGCGTGTTCCACCTTGTGAAGGCACAGCAAACAGACGATGAACCCGAGAGCTCAGGCAGCTCTCCAGCTCTCTAGGACTTACCTCGGAAGAACTCCACATTCCCCAGAAAGAGTGTGCTGTTTAAAAGGGCGAAGACCCAGCAGAGCGGCAGCAGATACAACATGCACACTGTGCCCAAAAGAGCTCCATAGAACCTGGGGAAGAACAATAGGGTGGGAAATCCTTATAATCAGAAGGAAACAGGTTCAGAAACAGCCACAGAGAGACCAGGGAAGAAACAGCTCTGGGCCTGGAAGTAAACCACTGAGACCTGCCAATCAAACAAGGTACAAACAGTGATGAGGACACACTGAGAACTACCACCAAGTCACCAGCTGCTGCCACGCGTGAGGCCATGGCAGTGTCTGCAGCTGGGGGCAGCAAACTGGCTCAACGGTCATCACTCCTCAGCATCCACACTCTGAAGTCCTGACACAAACTAGGATTTAAATCTAGCTCTGCCACTTCTCACTGTGGCAAGTCCTTGGTTCTCCAAGCATCAGTTCTTTCATGGATAAAATGGAGATGAAGACAGTGCTGAGCTCACAGCGTTACTAAAGAGTAAGATAACACACAGAAAGTGTTGAGGGGCTGGTGCTGTGATGTAACAGCTAAAGCTACCGCCTGCAATGCTGGTATCCCACATGGGCGCCGTTTGAGTCCTGGCTGCTCCACTTCCAATCCAGCTCCCTGTTAATGGCCTGGGAAAGCAGCGGAAGATGGCCCAAGTGCCTGGGTCCCTGTACCCATGTGGGAGACCCAGAAGAAGCTCCAGGCTCCTGGCTTCAGATCAGCCTGGCTCCAGCTGTTGTGGCCATTTGGGGAGCGAACCAGCAGATGGAAGACCTCTCTGCCTCTCTCTAACTCTGCCTTTCAAATAAATAAATCTTAAAAAAAAAAAAAAAAGTTGCACACAGTTTCTGACACAAGGTGAAGGCTAAATATTAGTTATTATTATTCATATATAATGAGTCTCAATAACATTCATCCCATTTGATGCCACTGTTTCATCCTTAAATTTATTCTGGGGCCAGCATGTGGCATAGTAAGCAAAAGTGCTGTCTGTCCAGCATCCCATATGGGCACCAGTTCAAGTCCCAGCTGCTCCACTTCCAATCCAGGTCCCTGCTAATGGCTTGGGAAAGCAGCAGAGGATGGTCCAAGTATTTGAGCCCCTGCACCCATGTGGGAGACCCAGAATGAAGCTCCTGGCTCTTGGTTTCAACCTGAACCAGCCCCTGGCAATTGCAGCCATTTGGGAAGTGAATCAGAGGATGGAAGATCGATCTCTCTCTCTCTCTCTCTCTCTCTCTCTCTCTCTCCCTCTCCCTCCCTCCCTCCTCTTTCTGTAACCCTGACTTTCAAATAAATCTTAAAAAAAATTATTCTGGGGCCGGGGCTGTGGCATAGCGGGTAAAGCCGCCACCTGTAGCACCGGCATCCCATATGGGCACCAGTTTGAGCCCCAGCTGTTCCACTTCTGATCCAGCTCCCTGCTAATGCACCTGGGAAAGCAGCAGAAGATAGACCAAGTGCTCGGGCCCCTACACCCACAAAGGAGACCCAGAAGAAGCACCTGGCTCCTGGCTTCAGACAGGCCCAGCTCTAGCCCTCACAGCAATTTGGGGAGTGAACCAGCAGACTGAAAATTTCTCTCTTTCTCTAATTCTGACTTTCAAGTAAATAAATAAATCTTTTTAAAAAAAAGTTGTTCTAAGAAGAAATTTTTGAAAGACTAAAGCTCAATCCATAAAAATGCTCAATACAGGGTTAATAATGAAAAGAACTGACTAAACCTGTAACAGAATGGTTCCATAAATTATATTTGCTGAATATTACTCTAATGTTAAAAATAATTCCAAAGGAAAAGGCAACAAGGAAAACCATTTATCAGTAAAACAAAATAAAAGAAATACCACAGTATGAAACTATCCATATGAAAGACTGATATATATATATATATATATATATATATATATATATATAACCAATTCTACAAGGCAAGCCAAACATGAGATCACGGTGGTAGATTACATGGTGAGTTTAATAGTATTAAAATATAATTATGCATATAAAAGCAAGCACCTAAACAAAAACCTACCACCTTAGAGCCTACAAGCATACATGCAGATCTACACCAAACTGTCTAGGAGGCACCCTCCCCTTAGACAGGAAGCTGGTTTGGCTTGAGGCTCAAGCCGCAAATTCCTACAAGGCAGTGGAGGTACAAGAGGGGGACTACTCACTGTGAGGACACCACAGGGTTCTCCCAGTGAAGCACGCGGTGAGCAGCTTCGCAGGTGCAGCACAGGCGGCTCAGGAAGGCCTCCAGCTGGATCAAGCTGCAGATACAGGGCCATGTGTGAGTAGATAGGCCCCGCCCCACACACACACCAGGCAGGACAGACACTGTGGGCAAGCAGAGCCCAGAACCTCGCAGGCTCAGCTGGCTAGGGATGGTTCTAGAGAGCACAGGAGGAAAGAGCCTGGCCACGCCACTACGCTCACATTTCCGTTCCCTTTATGGAGCCTCTTCCTGTGGTACAGCGACTCTGAGGTCCCTGCTCTGCGCTCCTGCTAGCTGCTCATGCTAAGTGTTCCAGGGCTGCAGTTTCCTAATCGATCAGAGGATCAGGTGCCACCCCACAGGTACACAGCAGCTGTAGGCCAGGTGGCAGGATGCAGATCAATGTCCTCCACCTACTACACACAGCAGACACACTTGGGGAGACTTTTTCTTCTTTAAATACAGATGTACCCCACAAGCCATGAGCTCATCTTGTACCCAGTTGTGGTTTTCTGAAGAGCTCTTTGGAAAAATGGCTGCTTTGAGGGCTGGTACAAGGAAGATGTAAGGTGAGCTGGAATAACCTGCTGTACCACAAAGTCAGGATGCACTTAGAAAGGACAGGGACATATCTGTGACTTCATACTAAATAAATACGATGGGTGGACATCTGGCCTACAGTTGAGTCACTAGTTAGGATGCCCATATCCCACATCACAGTTCCTGAGTTCCAGTCTCAGCACCGCGATTGATTCCAGCCTCCTGCTAATGCACACCCTGGGAGGCACCAGGTGATGGCTCAAGTCCCTGGGTTCCTGCCACCCACGGAGAAGACCTGGGTTGAGTTCTGAGTTCCAAGTTTCAGTGTTGCTCAGCCATTGCAAGCATTCAGGGAATGAACCAGCAGGTGGAATCTCTCTTAAATAAAACATTTTTAAAATAAATAAGAAAGACATTCTAAAGCCAGCTAATAAATGTAGATGGGATGACAATGAGAAAATCAGCTTTGCAACCATCACAGTAATAAACTGATAAAGGCGAGGTCACTGGACTTTAACACACTGGGGGAATAAGGAACAAGTTAGTTACACAGTCTCCAAAGATCTCCCCTCTGACCACCACCACCACCAGTGAACGGTAAAATGATCATTTACAGTGGTGAAACCTTCACTAAACAGACAGTTGGCATTTCCTGGTATCATCTGCCTGCTGAATGGATACATTAAAATGCATCTCACCTGTCATATTACTGCCCCAAATGCACAGCCTAAATCTCATTACAAGGAATCAACAACCCAAAATTGAGGGAAATTCTATAAATCAGCTTGAACTATGACAAAATGTCAAGGTCATGAGAAACAAAGACTGAGGGATTGCCTCAGGTTAAAGGAGACTGAGGAGACATAAAAGCCAACACAGGCGGGGGCCAGCGCTGTGGTTAAGCCTCCGCCCACGGTGCCGGCATCCCGTATGGGTGCTGATTCCTGTCCCATATGCTCCTCTTCCGATCCAGCTCTCTGCTGTGGCCTGGGAAAGCAGTGGGAGATGGCTCAAGTGCTTGGGCCCTGCACCCACGTGGGAGACCCAGAAGAAGCTCCTGGTTCCTGGCTTCAGATCAGCCCAGCTCTGGCCATTGTGACTATTCGGGGAGTGAACCAGCAGATGGAAGACCTCCCTCTCTGCTTCTCTCTCTCTCTCTCTGTAACTCTGCCTCTCTAATAAATAAATCTTAAAAAAAAAAAAAAAATCAATGTAGGGTCAGTGTTCTGGTGCAGCAGGGTAAGCTGCCTACAACACCAGCATCCCATATAGGTGCCAGTTCAAGTCCCGGCTACTCTGCTTCTGATCCAACTCCCTGCTAATGCATCTGGGAAAACAGCGGAAGATAGCCCAACTTGTGTGGGCCCCTGCCACTCATATGGGAAACCAGGATGGACTTCCAGGCTCCTAGCTTCAGCCTAGACTAGCCCCGAACATTTTGGCCACTTGGGGAGTGAACCAGAGGATGGACAATCTCTCTCTAACTCTACTTTTCAAATAAATAAAATAAATCTTTAAAAAAAAAAAAAAAAGCCAATGTAATGCACAAACCTGGATTAGATGCGGGAATCAGGGAAAATTGATCTAACAAATTTCATCAATATAACTGGTAAACTTTCATTGTGAACTACATGTTAGATAATAATACTAATGCTATCAATGTCAAATATCCCAGTTTTGATTACAGTACTGTGGATACGTAAGAGAATGTCCCCATTCTTAGGAATATACACTGAAGTACTCATGGTAAACAGGCATGAGATTTGCAATTTACATTCAAATGGTCTAGGGAAAAAAACAAAAAACACATACATGCAGAGAGCAGGCTAAAGCCCAAGCGGCCAACGTTCATCGTCCTATCAGGGTAAAGCACATACAGGCATTCTCTGCATCACTTCTGTAAGTGGAAAATTATTTCAAAGTTAAAGTTTTTTCCTAAAGCAAGATGCCCAGACCAGATGACTCAATTTCTGGGGCAGGGTCCAGGTATCTGTTCGTTTACAACTATTTTTAACCCCTGCTGCACAGGCCCAGTCCAGGGAAGGGCTCAGTAACGGCCAGCAGCCACTGACGCTGCGACAGTCAACGCTGCTCAGCAGACTGAAGATGCTTCCTCCAAGCAGCAGCTCAGCAGACTGAGGGAGTGTCTCCAGAGCAGCAGTCGTGACCACCACTGACTGGTGCTTCCTTCCAGACAGCTCGTCCTATGAGCAAGCCCCATGGCCACCCGTTTAACACAGGAGGAACCTGCGGGAAACAGAGGCCAAGCCACTTGTCCAAAATGACACAGCAAGTAAACGGAAGAGCTGGGATTTGAGCCCAGGTAGCGGCCCACACATGCACAAGCTTGGTTAAGACCCCAGCCCATCTCTTGAACAGAAAGAACTAAAGCTGTGAAATCGGGTGGACCTGGATGGTCCACCCCACTTGGTTACTTTCCAGCTACGTCAGCCAGAATTTCTCTTCATCCATGAATGCTACCGAACTGAACAAAGTAACGTCGGTGGTATGCCCACTCCTCTGTCCGGGTGGCCACTGCGCCTGCTGTGCTGGGCTGATCCCCACCTCCCAGGCCTCTCTCCCATACTCACAAGCTCTTCACCTCAGCCACAGCCTCGGGGCGAGAGAGGCGCACCCTCTGCAGGTCCTCCTGCCTCACGCTGTGATACTTCCTCCGCATCAGCTCCGACTCAGGCAGCCGGGCTCGGCAGACCTCCTGAAGGTAGCCCAGCAGGGCCGGCACGGAAATCATCAAGGCGCCCACCGAGTACCACGCACCTACGGGATTCGAGAACACTGCAGGTAGCACAGAGGAGCCTGCCCGCCCACGTGTCCACATGCTCACGCCCCCACCTCCTCCAGGGCTCTGTCCAAGAGGCCTTCCCCGGACACTGGAGGACACAGCCCACTCTCCAGCCGCCTCAAACAGCTTTACTTTTCCTCACAGACCTTATCACCACACGACACATGACACATCACACAGATGGTAACAAGTTGGGGGCTGAGACTTCGTCATTTGGTCACCTCCCGTCAGAGCCCCCAGTGACCAACACTGGGAACTCAGAGCCACGAGGGCAGACCGGAAGCCTTTCCTGCGGCGTTCAGGACACCACAGGGCACTGCAGAGTGAGGCAGAGATAAATTCGAAGGCAGCGCTTGTTGCCTGTAACGTGCTGCCCGACAGCAAGCCGACAGAGCGGTGGCCACGCAAGTGCTGGGGAAACGCCTATCATGTGAACCGACTCACTCCAGAAAGAAACTCAGAAGATCTAACCTTCGGGGAAGGTTTGTCTGTCTGAAAGGCAGTCAGAAAGAAAGAGAGTGCATTCTGGGAAGCTTTGATCAGGCAAAGAGTCCAACCAAGAAACAGGATGCGACCTCGGGTGAACTGGGTTAACTTTTTTTTTTTTTTTGGACAGGCAGGCAGAGTTAGACAGTGAGAGAGAGAGAGACAGAGAGGAAGGTCTTCCTTCTTCCGTTGGTTCACCCCCCAAATGGCTGCAATGGCCAGCGCACTGTGGCCGGTGCGCTGTGCCAATCCGAAGCCAGTAGCCAGGTGCTTCCTCTTGGTCTCCCATGTGGGTGCAGGGCCCAAGCACTTGGGCCATCCTTCACTGCCTTCCCAGACCACAGCAGAGAGCTGGACTGGAAGTGGAGCAACCGGGACAGAATCCAGGACTAGAACCCGGGGTGCCGGTACCACAAGCGGAGTATTAGCCTAGTGAGCTGCGGCACCAGCCTGGGTTTACTTTCAAACCACTGAGTCCATGTCTCCACAGGAAACGAAGGGGACACTTGAGAAAGACCAGTTCAACCTAAGACAGGATACACAGACAAAGGTCGGGCTCCTCGGAACATCCTGGCCCAGACCCACCAGGGCGCTGGCTTTTCACTGCAGCCACCTGCCAGTTGCAGCCAGGAAAAGGGCTGGGCACAGCCTACATTGTAACAGGAGGTCCACAGGGCACACCAGCACCCAGGCCCCTACAGACACTCACGGGTCCACACTTCCACCTCAAAGGCTTCCCGCCGCTCCTCACTGCTGGTGACTGCCCAGCAGTCCCCTCTGGCCTCTCTGGATCAGAGACAATCAACAGATTTATCAAAGACTCCCCATCAGCTCACCTTCCCACACCCTTGGCCCATGCCATGTCCCCGAATGGTCCCTGTACCAGCGTGGAAACCAAAATGGAAACAGGGCAATGCCCTAGCATCAGTCACGAAGCAAGTGCCATTACAACAACAGTGACAATAATGGGAGCTGTACCATGTGGGCTGCTCCCGGGTCTCACCCCCCACAGATGCCCTAGGAGGAAAGCCCGTTAGCACTCTCCCCCGGAGATGAGGAAAAGTAGGCAGGCCTTCACCAAGGGCACTCCGGCAGCTCGCTGGCCTGTGCTCTCTGAAGCCCGGCTCTGCCGCCTCCAGGGCAAGGACAGTGGCTCCCTCGGGCAGGCTGCCACTCGGTGTTCTCCCCCACGTTCACTCACAAAGCCCGCTGACCCCTGGCAGCAGTTCTTACCCGCATTCAAGGTGAGGAACAGGATGTTGAGGCCCAGGCAAGTCAGCAAGGAACACAGAGGCGTCTGCCACCTACAACACAGAGAGTCCTGATCACCAACCAGCCACTCCTCCAGCTGGGAGGGAGCAGGGGCAGCACGGCCCAGGACAGGACATCCAGACCAGGACAGGAGGAGGCCTGGGACACACTGGACAAAGAAGGGATGAAACGAGGGCCTCTCCCTCAGGCGAGCAGCCAGGAGTCCAGAACTCCACACGTTAGCTCTAGGGGTGAGAAAACGAAACAATCTGATAGAACGTTCTCCTACAGGGAGAAGAATGCACCAAGTATCTGTTAAGAAACCCAGCTAATACTGTTGGAATGTGTGTTCTGCAAGGGCCTATTCTCCTTTAAGAGGTAAAGCTGACATGCGTCTTTAATATTTTCCATTATTCCTTTTCAAAATTTCATTATGAACACATAACCACTGCACAAGAGTCACCTCGTATGGAAACCGAGAGAATACATTACGGACTTCCTTGACTCCTTCTGTGACTTCATCTTCTTCTTCAATTCTGAGAGTTCATTTCATACATTCCAAGTCAAAAGGAAAGGTAATGAAGAGCTTATTTCAGCATACCAGAAAGCGAAGAACACAGGGTACGCCCGTGCGTGCCGCGTGGCCTGGACGGCACAGCCCCCAGCAGCAGCAGCACCTGGCAGTGAGAAGCCCCCAAGGAAGGAAGAAAGGGGACGGAGGCGGTTGCAGAGGACAGGCACGGGCTGCCGCGTGGCCCCGGGAAGGGGCATTCAGCAGAGAAGAGCAGCACGGTGTCCTAATAAAGCCGCTGCTGCCCATGCTCTGCGGGCACTGCCGGTGTACACACGACGCAGGCCAGCAGACGGACAGCAGAAAAGCACACAGGGAGTGGCTGGCAAGCAGCGTTCCGCTTCCAAGCGTGTTCTTGTGTTCTGCCTGCAGTGCTTCAGGTTTGCTGACTGAGGCGACCACGAGGGCTTTTTACCTTTTAATAACAATCATGAGAAAAGAAACAAAATGACCCCTCTCTGCCTTTCCCCTGAAATTCAGCACTGGCCCCACCCTAATCGGCTTCACCTGAATCAGGTGAGTCACTCTGGTGGAAGCACCAGGGTAAAAGCAACGACAGCCAGGTCTAAAGCCAATCCCATTTCACAAATAAAAACGTGGCGCTGCCACTGAAGTCACTTTCATTTTAAAGCCTCTCGCCTTGCATCTCATGTGGTGACTGACCCAGAGGGCCTACGCAGTAGCTGATCCCACAGGAGTCTTTCACAAGTTTACCGCAGCTCTAGGCCTCTGCCCTATTAGCCAAGGCCCAACATCAGGTCACCCTTCAAAGTCAAATCC
Organism: Lepus europaeus; assembly: GCF_033115175.1. Lineage (NCBI taxonomy): Eukaryota > Metazoa > Chordata > Mammalia > Lagomorpha > Leporidae > Lepus > Lepus europaeus. The sequence goes on from NC_084843.1 coordinate 31,507,753, forward strand.
TCTTTACTAAGAAAAGAACAATCAAGAGCACAAACTAATCTGACAGCCACTTTCCCAGACCAGTGCTCCCTCCCCCAGCAGCAGCGAGACCACAGGCTCCTTGCGGATTGTTGGGGCCCCTGCGCCGCCTCCACCCAGACCTAAGCAATCCCTCCACCTACTCAGATGCCTGCGTCCATAATGCGGAAACACCGGAACACACTAGTGTGCCAAGAAGCACGGCGGGCTACCGGAGGAGGAGGAGACGGTGAGATATATTTAACTTTTGTGTTTTGCCACAAAAGGGTAAAACACACAGAGAGAGAAACCAGCAGAGGGTATATCTCTCCCCTCAGGCAGACCAAAGGTCATTTCAGCTGGCTGGCTGTGCCGGCCCCTCTTCAGGCCACCTCCTATCCCTGGCACCAAGAGCACAGTGATCTTAAGGAGAGCACATCTCTAGGAAAAATTAAAGAGGTGAACAGGAGAAATGGAGGGGCTTGGTCAAAGAGCTAATAAAGCACCTGCTACTTCCAGGCTGAGAAACTCAACAGTTTAAGGACGAAGACTCAGGGTGAACCTGACTCCGCTCACCTTGCCTCCTACCACGTCTCTCAGGCACCGCAGAGGGCGGGAGGTCTCCAGGAGCATCGCACCAGGACTCTGCCCCAGAGATACACCCATGTGCACCCCCCGCGCCCAAACACAGGCTCCCAGTCAAGAACCTCTGCTCCTTGGGACTGTAACAACCAGGGTTTATGGCACTCTATCCTTTAAATGTAAGTTCCAGTTTGCATCATGAGGCGGCAACCAGACCAATCTAGGAGGAAAGTTCTCCAGGACAGCGCTCCGTCTTGTCAGCATGTCAGCATCATGGGAAAAAAAAAAAGAGTTGTTTCAGGTTGGAAAAGACTTAGGGGACATAACACTCACATACAATGCACCGTCCTGGACGGAACCTGAGTTAGCCAAAACAAGCGTATATGACATTTCTGGGAAAACTGAAGAATCTGAATATGAACAGGGTATAGGATAATATCAAGGAATTGTTCCTAATTGTGTAAAGGATGTTATGAAGTAAATATCCAATTATTTAGAGAGATAAACTGAAGTATTTAGGGAATGGGAAGTCCTATGTCTGTAATTAAAAGAAAAAAAATTTTAACACTAAGAAATAAAGTGAGCTGAAAGGAGAAAAACAGAAAATTATGAAGGATGAAAATCAAAACAGAAAGTGAAAAACATTTCGATCCATAATCCCAAACAATTAATGAAAAGGGGACCTGCTTACTCAGTCATTTGTGTTTGTTCAACTTTTGTTCAAAATTATGTCCTAATTTGAATATTAATTATGCAAATGGGAGAGGAAAAAAAAAGAACATGGCTGCTCTAAACTGAAGGTGGCCTGCCGTCCAAGGCTGGCTGGCAGGAGTTCACTCAGATCCGGCCCACAGCAGAATACCTGGGCTAGACCTGAGACGCAGGGTGGTCCTGGACAACCCCAGAGGCCCAACAGACCTCTCGGAACCCGCCCTCGCTAAGGCAGAGAGGACAGCCCAGTCACTGCCCAGATGGCCATCACCACTGCAGGGCAGGAAGGCAGAAGGCCCAGCAGGCCAGAGCAACCACGCAAAGGCCGTACCTGAGCAAGTATCGGACGCCGTCACCCGCATCCTTCAGGGGTTCCAGGTAGATCTCCAGCCTCTTGTATGACAGAACCAAGTTGAAAAGATCAAACGCTGGCGACTTGGTAGGGACTGGAGGAGACTCCAGGGGGGCCTCGGGCATCACGCTGGGGCTCACCTCCGGCCCACTCCGCTCCCGCTCTGATGTCTGCATCCTGTAACCATAGTGAGTCCCAACAAGTGCATTGTACTTCCAGTACCCAAGATCTGTGCATCGTTTTACGTGGTGGCCACGTGGACGGCCCCCCTGGGGAATGCCCAAAGCAGAGCAACACGAGGTGAACTGCTCGGATACAATCCCGCTCGTCAATCTCGCTCTTAGGACTCCCCGGCCAATGCCTTTTTCTTCACAGACCAAGCTTGCATGGGTGCTCGGGGGAAGGCAGCCTGTATTCTCAAGAGACATCACGTCCTAGATCACCTCGCTCCCACCTTTCTCCTGGTTAGTTCCTACCCACCCCTCAGGTAGCCGTGTGCGCATCACTGCTTGCTCTGTGAAGCCTCTGCCAAACACCCTCGATCTGGACTGGCAAACCCTCGCCCGTTCCACCCACTGCCCTCTCTGATACGGGTCACAGACCCCTCACCCATCTTCCTAAGTCCCACCCCAAACGCTGAGCAGCCAACGAGCAACCCTAGCCCGTCCCAGGTAGGCAGCTGCGACCAGAGACGGAAGGCGGATGACAAAGGGGCCCCTGGGAGCCCGAAATTCCCGCGGACGAGGTAAAAGCACAGAAAGGCGTGAAGGAGGTCAGCGCCACCAAGGGCTCTGGCCATCGGCTCTGCAGCCCTGGGAGCCCGATGGGGGACCCCGCGGCCCAGGCAGGGAAGGCCACGCCCAAGGTCGCTGGGCCAGCAAGTGGCAGCCGCCGCGGGGCCTAGGCACCTACTCCGCACCGTCGGTTGGCGGAGACACGCCGGTGGGCTGGGGGCGCCTCACCTCCCCGGCCGCCGGCTCGGCGGGTGCAGGGGCAGCGACGGCCACGGACAACCAAAAGGGCCGCTGAGCCCCGGAGCGTCCCGTCCGCGCCGCCCCACCCCGACGCCACGCCTCCTCCCAGGGCCGTTCTAAAGTCGCAGGTCCGCGAACCTCCTCCGTCTCCGCCGCGGCCGCCACCGCTTCCGGGACGCGAGCCGTGCCGCGGCGACGTGCCCGTGACGTCATCGCGCCCGCCGGGCCTCCGGCCGCGCTCGGCCTGTAGCTCCGCCCACGGCGGCACAGGTGAGCGCCGTCGTCAGCAGTGCGCAGGCGCGGCCTGCCTTCCCGATCCCGACCCAGGGCTGGCTCGCGTCCCCGCCGGGCAGCGGTTCCAAAGCCTGTAGGGACCCGGGGACACGCGCCGGCGCCCCGCACCTCCCCGCGCCGCCTTGCTGTGAAGGGTCCCGGCCGGGCACGGAAATTCAGTGTCTCTAGTATGTAGGTTTTTTTTAAATAGCTTCATACTTGTGTCAGTTTTTTCAATTACCTGGCATGTAAGGTAATTGAAATGAGTAAGGTAGGCAGGTTTTCCATCCGAAAAATGGGGATAAACATAGTAGCAACCTCACAGTGAGAGTTAGTGAGCTAAAGCACACAGATTCCTAGCATGTTATATGTACTCGACAATTAGTAGCAATCATTTTTATCTTCGCTTGGTGCCCTGCCACTACCATCCGCAACCCAGAAATCGGGCAAGAACCCATGGAGGACCTCGATGTAGCCAGGTCAAATCCCCCACCACCACTCAGAGGAATGAGCTCAACTTCTTGGCGGGGCCAGGCTTGCCAGGGGCTCAGCCTCTCCTCCCTGCGGTTGAGTTTTCCCCAGGGGTCTCCCTGGCGTCCCCTGCAGACTCCAAAGGCCCCGGTCTGAACTGGAGGGAGGCCGTCGCCGTCCCCGCCCTCACCTCTTCCAGGCTACCTGGCACCCTCTGCGCCCCTCCCGCTCCTCTGGTCCAGCTCAGACCGCCTTCCCGCAGGCCAGGTCTCAGTGGTGACCCCTGGGATAAAGCCTCAGGCCTGGGGTCCTGGAATCCACAAGTTCCCGGTGTGTCACACCTCTCCCCGCTACTGAGACATTCCTCCCCTCTCCCTTTACTGGGCAAATCTCGCTCTTCGTCCGAAATCAGCCCCATCCTGCCCTTTCGGCCCTGGCCTTCCCCTCTCAGCAGCCGCCATCCGGATCCAAATCCGGTGCTTGTCCCACCCAGTACCCGGCAAATGCAAAGTTACCGTCTGCGCTGGCGGCTCCCGCTCTCTCCAGACAGGGAGTCCTGGGGAGGGATGCATTTAATGCGAAGGAGGGGCTGGGGAAGTTTTCTGGACACGGAAGTATCTGAGCTGAGAAGGCCCCACCTTTCTTAGAAAGAACTTTATTTCCCCTATGTCCCAGCTACCTGAAATTCCACCATCGGGGATTTCCACAACGGTGAATTCTTGCAATTCCTCCTCCCTGGGTCTTCCTGACTACTGGCCTCGGGCTGGCTGTGACCCAGAGTAGGCTTGGTTTTCTCTTCCAGTGGCTCTAGCGTTGACAGATATAATGTAATAACATTAAATGCATTTTTTGGAGGGAACTTTTGCGGATACAAGACCATTCCAAAGCCCAGAAAGAGAAGCAGTCGTGAGCAACAAGAGTGAACAGAGGCCTCCCCTGCTGGAGATGAGCCTGCTGGACTCTGCTCTCCCGGGCCTCCCTCTGAAGTTGAGTGATAGCTTGAGTGACAGTCCCTCGCTCAGCATTCCGCGTTCTGCCTTCGCTTTGCCTCCAATCCGGGTGCCCCTGGTGTTTTCCCTTGGGTAGTAGGCAGATGGAAAAGACGGAAGGAGAAAATAAAGTAATCAAAGAGGATGATGGGCACCTTAGCCTGCATCTGTGGCCCGCATAACTGACCGGTAAACCTCACTGTGGCCCTTGGAGGAAGGCGGAGACTAGCGGAGACAGGAGGAGGAACTGCACGCTCGCCTCCCGCCAGCAGGGGGCGCCCCCGCCCACTCGTCCCGCCGACCGCAGAGTTTCGGGACGCGTGCGAAGCTCTCAGGGACCGTCCCAGCGTCGCCCCGGCGCTTCCAGCTGTTTTTCCTGGCGGAGTAAGAACTTGCCTGGAAACGTAACGACTTAGACCGACAACGGGCATGTGATCGTTCACCCTGTGTCCTGGGTTTTGAAGGGCTGGTTTGGCTCCGGGGCCTCCTGGGCGGGAGGATCGGCTTCCCAGCTGGCTTCCTTGGCTGCAGACCAGCGGGCAGAGGCTGCAGGCCTCTCCACCCGGGACCCACCTTGCAGCGCAGCGGAGCAGCCCGAGCTGGTGCGCCCTCGGAGAGCAAGGCAGGCCGCGGAGGTCGCTCCCACGGCCTCGGCAGGAGCCTGGCTGTCCCGAATACAACAAGGTCGTACTGGCCTCGCCGGTCAGCCCTGTGTGAGCCCCGCAGGAATGCCACGAGGTTGGAGCAGCTGGGCCACCCCCGAGGCTGGCGAGCGGGTGCTGCTGTGCCGGCCAGACACCCGCTCCCCTGCCCTGCCACCTGCCCCTGGCCTTGCCACACGCAGCCTGGACGTGAAGCCTTCTCCTCGTAGTCGCTCGCTCCTCCCTGTGTTTACCTTCCCTCAGCACCTGTCATCTCGCATTTCCGTCCTCTTCCTCCACCGTCCCGAGTGCCTGCGACAGGGAGGCTGAAACTCAGTACCTCCACAGCCCCAGGTTCTGCACAGTAGCGCCTTGCCATGCTAGGTGCTCCATAAATGCTTGGGGGGGGGGGGGTGTTTGTTTCAGATTTCTTTATCTATTTGAAAGGCGGAGTTTACAGAGAAAGAGAGAGAGAGAGTGGATATGAGAATATTCTGTCTGCTGGTTCAGTCCCCAAATGGCTGCAACAGCCAGAGCTGGACCAGGCCAAAGCTGGAAACCCGGAACTCCATCCAGGTCTCCCACATGTGTGGCAATATGTGAGCCATCTCCTGCTGCTTTCCCAGGCACATTGGCAGGAAGCTGGATCAGGAGCGGAGCAGCCAGGACTCGAACCAGTGCTCTGATATGGATGCCAGCATCCCAAGCAGTGACTTAATTTGAGTCCCAAGGTACATGGGTTTAATGGCACTGGGCTATATGCCTACTGTTCGTGTTATATGTATTTTTGCACAATTAAACTTTTTTTTTAATGAATGAATGTTGGAAGAACAAAATGTACTCTGTCCAGTCACAAGACGAAATGAAGTACTGATACATGCTAGAACATTGGCAAATCCTTGAAAACATTAAGCTAAGTGAAATAAAGCAGATATAAAAGGCCACACATTGTTGGATTCCATTTATAGGAAACGCCAAGATGGGCAAATCCATATAGACAAAGTACTTTGGTGACCGTCAGTGCTGGGGGGGGTGTGAATTGGGAATGACTCCCCCAATGAAACCTGGTGCCAGGTTTCTTTTGGAAAAATGGAAATGTTCTGGAATTCAATGGTAGCAATGATTGCACTAACTTGTGGATATACTGAAAACCACTGAATTGAACACTTTAAAATGAGGAATTGTGGGGCTAGCACTGTGGCATAGCAGGTAAAGCTGCTGCCTGTGGCACCAGCATCCCATTTGGACACCCATTCAAGTCCCAGCTGATCTACTTCCGAACAAGCTCCCTGCTAATGCACCTAGGAAAGCAGCAGAAGATGGCCCAGGTCCTTGGGCCCCTGCACCTACGTGGGAGACCTGGAAGAAGTGCCTGGCTCCTGGCTTCTGATTGGCCCAGCACTGGCCATTGCGGACATTTGGGGAGTGAACCAGCAGATGGAAGATCTTTCTCTGCCTCTCTTTCTCTCTCTCTGTAACTCTGCCTTTCCTTTTTCTTTAAAAATAACAGAATTTTTTTTTTTGACAGGCAGAGTGGACAGTGAGAGAGAGACAGAGAGAAAGGTCTTCCTTTTGCCGTTGGTTCACCCTCCAATGGCCGCTGCGGTAGCGCGCTGTGGCCGGCGCACCGCGCTGATCTGATGGCAGGAGCCAGGTGCTTCTCCTGGTCTCCCATGGGGTGCAGGGCCCAAGCACTTGGGCCATCCTCCACTGCACTCCCTGGCCACAGCAGAGAGCTGGCCTGGAAGAGGGGCAACCGGGACAGGATCGGTGCCCCGACCGGGACTAGAACCCAGTGTGCCGGCGCTGCAAGGTGGAGGATTAGCCTAGTGAGCCGCGGCACCGGCTAAAAATAACAGAATTTTTTTTTTAAGATTCATTTGTTTGAAAGGCAGAAATGCAGAGAGGAGAGGAGGAGACAGAGCACGAGAGAGAGCTTTCATCTGCTGGTTCATTCCCCAAGTGCCCATAACGGCCAGGGCTGGGCCAGGTGGAAACCAGGAGCTTCTTCCAGGTCTCCCACATGGGTGCAGGGGTCCAAGTACTCAGGCCATCCTCTGCTGCTTTTCCCAGTCGCATCAGTAGGGACTTGAATTGGTGCCTGTATGGGATGCCAACACTGCAGGCAGAGGCTTAGCCTTCTACTCCATAGCACGGGCCCCGTAACTCTGCCTTTCAAATAAATAAATCTTTAAAAAAAATCAGAAAGTGTCACACAAAATCTTATGCTATATGAATTTTGTTTCAACTTTCAAAATGGGTGACTACATGACAGAAATACTTGACCGGTATGTATCTGTAGATCTTCTTTACTATTGGATGTTTTATAGAATTGCAGCTTAATACTGGACTAGCAAATATTTTTGGATTAATAGCTTGCTGCTGTTGCCCTGATAAATACATCTTTATATTCTTGTACCTGGGAAAGCGGTACTCATGAGTAATGGGTTTTCCAGCTGCGAGACAGCGAGTTGTTGGACAAACACAGCAAGGAAACGAATGTCTGCAGTGACGTTCTTACTCAACAGTTCTTGGCAATCATGAAAACGGCCATTCATCAAACACTGGCACAGAAAAAGCCTCGCAGAGCTAGGCAGTGAAAACCTCAGCAATAAAACCTTGTTCCTCCCGTGAAAGACACTGCTACTGCCCACCCCACAAAGTCTTGTTCCTCCCTCCCATGGCTTACAAGTGTCGCTGGGCAGCAGCTGTCCAGCCCCCTTTGCGTGTGGGCTGAGTCATGTGACTCCCGGGGAAGCAGTGGGTTGAGTGTCCCTTCTAGACCAAGGCATTCAAGTCAGACCTGCTCCTGCGTCTCCTGCCCAGGCCACCAGGTGGAGCTTGAGTCCCTGAATCATCTGGTAGTGGGAAGTCTCCCACTGTCCAGAATGCCCATAGGGGACAAGTATGAGAAAAACAGACGTTTAACATATTAAACTTCTGAGATGTTAGGGCGTATTTGTTACAGCAACTGAACATCGACATCCATTCACGCCAGCAGATAACTAAGGACTCTGTGCCTTTTGTGGGACTATAGAGGTGAGTAACCTAGAATTCTTTCCTCAAAAATTTGCATTCCAGTAGGACAGCCTGAATATATATACCACCAATGGAAGAGCAGTTGGTGACCAAAAATCCTGCATACCCAATCACTATTAAAGAAATAGAAAGAAATTTAAAAAGAAACAGGCTTTGTGGCACAGTGAGTTAAGCTGCCCCTTGGCACAGCCACATCCCATGATGGAGTGCTGGTTTGAATCCTGGCTATTGCATGCTTCCAATTCAGCTAATGCACCTGGGAGTCAGCAGATGATGGCCCAAGTAGTTGTGGTTTTATTTATTTATTTATTTTTGACAGGCAGAATGGACAGAGAGAGAGAGAGAGAGAGAGAGAGAGAGAAAGGTCTTCCTTTACTGTTGGTTCACCCTCCAACGGCCACTGCAGCTGGCATGCTGCGGCTGGTGCACCGCGCTGATCCAAAGCCAGGAGCCAGGTGCTTCTCCTGATCTCCCATGCGAGTGCAGGGCCCAAGCACTTGGGCCATCCTCCACTGCACTCCCGGGCCACAGCAGAGAGCTGGCCTGGAAGAGGGGCAACTGGGACAGAATCCGGCACCCTGACCGGGACTAGAACCCAGTGTGCCGGTGCCACAAGGCGGAGGATTAGCCTATTGAGCTGCGGCGCCGGCCCCAAGTAGTTGTGTTACTGCCACCCATGTGGAGATCCAGGTTGAGGTCTGGCTTCTGCCTTCAGCCTGGCCCAGCCCAGGCTCCTGTGAGCATTTGGGTCGTGAACAAGCAGATGGAAGAGATCTCTATATATCTCTTCTCCCCCCCTCTCCTACCCCATCACTCTGCCTTTCAAATAAATAAATCGATCTTTTACAAAATAAGTAGGGACAGCAGCTGGGACTAGAGGGTGAGACGCTGCTCGCTGTAGTGCAGCAGGTTTAGTCTGCAGCAGTAGCATCCCACATCAGAGCGCCGGTTCCGTTCTCCGATGCTGCACTTCCAGCCCAGCTCCCTGTAATGCACATGGGAAGGCAGCAGTGGACAACCCTAACCCTAGCCCTCGCCATGTGGGAGACCAGGATGGAAATCCTGGCCCAGCCTTGGCTGTTGCAACCATTTGGCGCGGGAACCAGAGGATGGAAGGTTCTCTCTCTCTCTCTCTCTCTCTTTCTCTCTCTCTCTCTCTCCCCCTCTTTCAAATAAACTAATGAATATTTAAAAATAAATAAATAAAAACAAATAAGGGGCCGGCGCTGTGGCGTAGTGGGTAAAGCCGCCTCCTGCAGAGCGAGTATCCCATATGGGCACTGGTTTGAGTCCCGGCTGCTCCACTTCTGCTATGGCCTGAAAAGTAGTAGAAGATGGCCCAAGTCCTTGGGGCCCTGCACCCACGTGAAGACCTGGAGGAAGCTCCTGGCTCCTGGATTCAAATCAATGCAGCTCTGGCCATTGTGGCCATTTGGGGAGTGAATTATTGGATGAAAGACTCTCTCTCTCTCTCTCTCTCTGCCTCTGCTTCTCTGTAATTCTGCCTTTAAAATAAATAAATAAATCTTAAATAAAATAAAATAAAAGATTTCTTTAAAGGCATCAGGCCCAGATTATTTTGTAGGCAAATTTTAGCAAACCCATCAATAAAATGATAGTATAGTTAAATTATTCTAAAGCAAAAAACAATATGGAAAACTCTTAATTTATCCTATGAATTTAAAATTATATTCCCTGTTATAAACATCAGGCAAGACCACATACAGGCACACACACACCCCAAATCTCATCTGGAATATGACCAGTTTAGAAACAAGAAACCTGGGGCCAGCATGGTGGTATACAGGATTAAGGCACTGTCTTCAGTGCTGGCATCATGTGTGAGTGACAATTCATGTCCCGGCTGTTCCACTTCCCATCCAGCTCCATGTTAACGGCCTGAGAAAAGCAGCTGAAGATGGCCCAAGTGCTTGGGCCCCTGAACCCATGTGGGAGATCTGGATGAAACACTTGACTCCTGACTTCACCCTGGCCCAACCCTGGCTGTTGCGTCCATCTAGGGAGTGAACACGCAGTGGATGGAGGATCTGTCTCTCTCCTTCTCTCTCTGTAACACTGATCTTCAAATGAAGAAATAAATCTTTTTTTTTTTAGGATTTATTTATTTTATTTGAAAGTCAGAGTTACACAGAGAGAGGAGAGACAGATTGAGAGAGAGAGAGGTCTTCCATCCGATGGTTCGCTCTCCAATTGGCGCAACGGCCGGAGCTGTGCCGATCTGATGCCAGGAGCCAGGAGCTTCTTCCGGGTTTCCATGCAGTTGCAGGGGCCCAAGGAGTTGAGCCGTCTTCTACTGCTTTCCCAGGCCGTAGCAGAGAGCTGGATCAGAAGTGGAGCAGCCTGGGGTCTCGAACTGGTGCCCACATGGGATGCCAGTGCTTCAGTCCAGGGCATTAAGCTGCTGCGCCACAGCATCAACCCGAAATAAAATCTTAAAAAAAAAAAAACAAGAAACCTACCACATGACTGAACCACTCTTATGTGAGGAATCGACCTGGGAGAAGTAAAAGCTTTGTCCAAAGATTTGTACAGAAATGTTCACAACAGCTCTATTTACAATAACAAAACCTTGAAACAGCACAAATGTTCACCAATATGTGGATAAGCAAATTATCCACACAGTGAAATAACACTCAGTGATAAAAGTGCATGATCTATTATTGCCACAATATCAAAAATAAATTTCAAAATAATTATGTTGCGTGAAATAAGCCACCTTCCCTCCAAAAAGAGCACAAACTGTAACAATCATTCCATTCAGAGAAAATTCTAGAAGACACAAATTAATTGGGAGTCGCAGAGAGCAGGTCAGGGTCACCTGAGGTGCGAGATGGGAAGGGAAGGGAGAACCAGCAGCCAAGGAGGCCCTAGGAGCGAGGCTGTGGTATTTCCACAGTGTACACCTGTGTCACAACTCAACACATTGCACACTTCAGTTTTTTGTTTTTTTGTTTTTTTTTTTTTAATTTATTTGACAGAGTTAGACAATGACAGAGAGAAAGGTCTTCCTTCCATTGGTTCACCCTGGAGCTACGCCGATCCGAAGCCAGGAGCCAGGTGCTTCCTCCTGGTCTTCCATGTGGGTGCAGGGGCCCAAGTACCCGGGCCACAGCAGAGAGCTGGACTGGAAGAGGAGCAACCGGGACTAGAACCAGGCGCTCATATGGGATGCCGGCGCCGCAGGCAGAGGATTAACCAAGTGAGCCATGGTGCTGGCCCCACACACTTCGTTTTACTCAAATTTTTTTTTTATTTGAAAGGCAGAGAGACAGAGAAACAAGAGAGAGAAAGAGCTTCTATCGGACGATTCACACCCAAATGCCCACAACAGCCAGATCTGGGCCAGGCTGAAACCAGGAGCCTGGAATCCAATCCTGCTCTCTCATTTGCGTGGCAGGAGCCCAACTACTTGAGCCGTCACCTGCTACCTCCCAGGGTGTGCATTAGCAGGAAGCTGGGGCAGAGCCAGGACGCAAACCCAGATGTGGGGTGCGGGTGTCCCAAACCACACCTGAGCTGCAGTGCCCTGCACCTTCCCCCACAGCTTAGTGTACATCAAGCAGACCCTCTTAAGTCAGTTTGCTAGCACCAGGTAATATCTGGGCCACCACACCATCCCTCTGAGCCTCTTCTACAGAATGAAGTTATCATCATCTGTTGATTGGCAAATCAGGTGAAACCATGAATGTAAAGCTGTTTTGTAAACTGTGCGCACCAGAGGAGAGGACGTTGTGTAATCTTCATTACCGTTTATGTCGTCACTGCTGTCATCACGGCCACAGTCAGCACCACCTCTGGCTGCCGGCGACCCACACTGAGGTCACCAGGATGCTGCGTCCATTTAACTTAAAGGAAAACAAACAAATCCAGTAAGCTCTCCAGTTCCTAGCCTGACTGGGAGGAGAGGGCGTCAGGCGGATCAACAGCCCCGGGTGTTCCGGGAAGTGAGGCAAGTCAGGTTGTGAAAGGCCCAGGTACACAATTGCCTGCCGGGGACCCAGAGCAAGCACTCACCCGTCACGGGAACCCTCTCCACCTGGGTTAACTCTGGCCTAAATACAATCGGGGACAAACCTTCCGCTACAGACATCTGAGCACCCGAGGCCTCCGCAGGTAGACCAGGAGCTGCCAGACCTGATGGCAAGAGCCAGGCATTTCCAGGCTGTAAGGGGAGGTGGCACAGAAGGACCTCAGTGAGGATCCAAGGCAAACAGGAACTGGAAGCCTGCAGCTCTGCCTTGGCAGAAAAGCTCAGGATGGGCGGGCATTCGGCACAGTGGTTCAGGCACCTCTTGAGACACCTGCATCCCATATCAGAGTGCCGGGGTACGAGTCCTGGCTCCACTCCCAATTCCAGCTTCCTGCTCGTGGACACCCTGGGAGGCAGCAGATGAATGGCTTAAGTGGATGGGTCCGTGCCACCCACGTGGGGACCCAAATCCATGTCCTGGCTCCTGGCTGTGGCCTGGTCCAGCCCCTGCTGTTGCAGGCATTGAACCAGCAGATAGGAAGATTGAATAAGCAGATGTGAGTTCTCTCTCTCTCCTCATTCCCTCCTTCTGCCTCCCCCATCTCTGCCTTTCAAATAAGTCAAATAAATAAACAAATAAAATATTTCTTTTTAAAAAATCAGGCTCAGGAAACGAAGCCTGGACACTAGAGAGCAGCAGACCACTAGAGAGCACTCTGCTCTCTCTGTGCCATCTCCTAAGCCTCTCAACGCCTGTTGAGGCAGGCACTGCTGTGCCCAGATAGGACGCAGCAGATTGCAGGTGCAGAGTTTTTCGTAAACTGCCTAAGACCAGACAACTAATAACAGATGGGGCTCACCCGACATCACAGGCCGGCCTCACCTACAAATCAGCCAGTTGTGCTAACTGCCTGGGAGACACAGGAGATGGGGCAGAGCGCAGGACAAGACTGCAAAAGGTGCAGGTTCTGCATGTATAATTCCGCGACAGGTCAGGTGCCGCACGGGGCCTGCAGAGAGGGAGGCTCCAAGTGGAGGGATGCAGCCTTCTCCATCCTTCTCATCATGGACAGAGGGACAGCCTCGCTGTGGAAAACTCAGGCTGGCTTTGGATGAAGTCTTTGGATGGCTGGGGAAAAGTTTGTCTACTGGGAAGCCCTTGACTAGGCTTGGTGTGGTGGCACACATCTGAGTGTGAATAGCAATCTGCTAGACATGTGGATAAATTCATTGTTTCTGTCACGAGAGAGTCAAGTGCCCTGGGCACAGCCCCTGGGAGCCTCTTGCCGCCACAGTTGAGCCAGGGTGCTTCACGGCACTGAGAGGATAAGAGATGTTACAGAAGGCACCCATGTGGCCTTGGCTCACTGGTGGCTCGCTTTCCCCCTCTTCCCAACTGGGCCACCAGGGGGTGGTGCAGGCAGGAGCAGAGGAGCTGCCTCTGGCGGGGCGCTGTCACCCTCGGAGCTGGGACGGAACAGCACAGCCCTGGTGCCGCGCAATCCCAGATAGCCGCCCAGTTCAAAAGACTGGGGTCACGGAACAGGGAAGGCAGACGGGCTTGCAGACCTCGTGCGGGCCGCACCCACACGGCTCTTCTTGGGCTCTGGACACCTCCCCAGCACACCTCACCGCAAATCTCAGGCCTCTTTGCCTCATTCCAGCTGCCCCCAGCGGCCCCAGCCGCCAGGGTTCCTCTTCCCAAGACCGGTTATGGAGTGGGACACAGGTACCCCAGGGACCCTGTTTTCCTTGCTACTCTTGGCTAGACAGGAGTAAGCAGGGCACAGACTTGGGTGTACCGCTTTGCCTCACTAAGGTTGTTTTCTTGTCACCAAAAAGAGCCCACCCTCCTCCTATAGTTTTCACCAAGAAACCTATAGGAAGCAGCCAAGGAAACTAAGAAAGTTCTTAGCAAAGCCCACAGGGGTACCAGCATTGTGACACAGCAGGTTAAGTCACCGTTTAGGACACCCACATCCCGTATCAGAGGTCTGTTTCAAGTCCCGGCTGCTCTGCTTCTGATCCAGCTAGCCCCCTGCTAAAGCGCCTGGGGAAGCAGAGGAAGACGGCCTAAGTGCTTGAGTCCCTGGCCACCCACATGGGAGGCCTGGATAGAGTTCCTGGCTCCTGGCTTTGGCCTGTCCCAGCTCCAGCTATATCAGTCTTTTGAGGAGTGAACCGGCAGATGGAAGATCTCTCTGCCCTTCAAGTAAAATGAAAATAACTTTTTTTTTTAAGTTTGTAGACAAATGGAACTAAAAGATAAGTTAAAGAGAGCTGACAAAATTCTTGCGTTCCCTGAGCTCTGTTCATATGGATGTGCAGAGTTAGAATGATATGATTGTTAAAGTTGGAAAGCAAGCTGTAGAAGTGTCTGAGCATGTGTGCGTCCATAGGTGATGCTCGTGTTTGATTAGTTACAAAGGTAAGGAAGGAGACCGAATGGTTGACAATGGCTTATCTCTGGGCCAGGAGATCAGAATGGTTGAATTATTTCTTGTTACTTTGTGCACCTTTGTACTGTTTGGATTTTTTAAATGAGTGTATTTTTCTATATTTTTATGGATATCTTGTATATTGCTGTTTTATTTTACAAGTAAGCGTTGTAACAAGCAAAACAATGAGCACATATGTAAATCACACTAGCCAGACTTTTTGAGTTTCCCTTCCCTCTGAGAGTGTTCTGTTACGGGTCACGGAGGGGAGGGCGGCTGCTGGAGCAAGTCTTGTGTCTTGTGGGTTCTTTTCCTCAGCTTAGTATAGAAATGAAAAGCTGGGACACAATTTGCAAAGAGGCAAAAACTTTTATTACACAGAAAAGAAGCTTTTATTTGATTGGCAAGCAACAGAGAAGTGTCTGGTCCAAGAGGAGACCAGGCAGAGTGCCAGAGCAGGACACTGGCTTTTAGGAAGTGTCCTGGGTTTTAAGGCAGTACTGTTTTGTTTTTTTCATTGGATCATTCTGTAGGGGTGCCCATTGGACAGGAGTTTCTTTCTTTTCTTTTTTTTTATTTTTTTATTTTTTTTGACAGGCAGAGTGGACAGTGAGATAGACAGAGAGAAAGGTCTTCCTTTTCCGTTGGTTCACCCCTCAATGGCTGCTACAGCCGGCGCACCACGCTGATCCGAAGCCAGGAGCCAGGTGCTTCTCCTGGTCTCCCATGTGGGTGCAGGGCCCAAGGATTTGGGCCATCCTCCACTGCACTCCCGGGCCACAGCAGAGAGCTGGAATGGAAGAGGAGCAACCAGGACAGAATCTGGTGCCCTGACCAGGACTAGAACCCGGGGTGCTGGCGCCGCAGGCAGAGGATTAGCCTATTGAGCCATGGCGCCGGCTTTTCTTTTCTTTTTTTTTTTTTTAAGATTTTTATTTATTGATTTGAGAAGTAGAGTTACAGTGAGAGGGAGAGACACAGAGAAAAGTCTTCCTTCCATTGGTTCACTACTCAAATGGCCATAATGGCCAGAGCTGAACCAATCCGAAGTCAGGAGCCAGGTGCTTTTTCCGGGTCTCCCATGCAAGTGCAGGGGCCCAAGCCCTTGGGCCATCTTCTACTGCTTTCCCAGGCCATAGCAGAGAGCTGGATCGGAAGAGGATCAGCCGGGACTAGAACTGGCGCCCCTAGGGGATGCCAGTGCCACAAGCTGAGGATTAACCTGTGCCACAGCGCCGGCTGGACAGGGGTTTCACATACGTATGTTGATTGGCTCAGGGCTCATGGAGATAGTGGGGGTCTCCGGAGACTGGCCATCTCCTTAGGGGCTCAGCCTCCTCTCCTCTGCTAGCTCTGGGTGAAAGATCGCAGTCACCCTGGAGGGCTGATTGAAAGCCCTCAGGTCACACAAGATAGCCTGGATCTCCTGGAACCAGTCTGGCTCTCCCCCAGGGGCTCAGCCCCTTCCCCGCCAGCTCTGAGTGAGAGATTGCACCCGCCCTGGAGGCGCGATTTAAAGCCGCAAGATCACACACGCAGCACAAGAAGCTGTTAGTGGGGGAGATGCAGGTCGGTCTAGACAGGCAGCCTGCTTGTGAAGGAATTCGACCTGTGTCTGAGGGGCCTGCATGCCCACAGCCCCACTGGACAGCCTCGTGTTCATTCTCTGCTCTCAACAATGACCACCCCCACAGTACCCCTGGGAAAGCAAGAAAGTACCCGGCATCAATGAGCCAGCCCCTTGGGGTTCCCGGACTTAGAGGGGGCTCATTGCATCCCTTAGAAGCAGCGTCTTATTTCAGCCTGTAACCCACACACACACATACACATTCATTAAATGGGAAAAACCAGATTAGATTCTATTTCTGAACACCTGGTCTGCAGGAAGAAAGCCCAACTCCACCAAAGCTCCAGAGCCTGCCAAAGAGGCGCAGGAGACTGGGAACATCTGCCTTCCGGCCCGGTCCCATGACGGGCAGCTGGTGACTCAGGTAAGGGCCTTCCCTCCCTGGGGCGCTGTGACTCCGAGGTACCATGGCAACTTCAAAGGCTACTGAAGAGAGGGAATAAAATAGCAGCACATTTTCTGGTGCAGGAAGCTCCACTGAGCTACAGGAAAGCACAGCAGGGCTACCAGCCTCTGCCTAAAGTGGAGCCGCTGTTTTGTTTTAAGTTCTGTGCGAAACTCATGGGTAGACAGCAGAGGGAGAAGGGGCCTCGGCGGAGCAGCATTTCCTCTATCATGGAAACCCCGAAGCAAGCCACAAAAGGAGGGGCGTGGTGTGTGCGTGCGTGCAGTGCCCTGCACTGGGGAACATTCTTTGGCAGAGAGTGGCTGTGGCAAGCACACAGCGTCAGATCCCAGCCTGGATCCGTTCCCGGTGAGTTTTGAGATCTGCCAGGAGAAGCCTATTTCCTGGCTGCAGACGTGGGGCCCAGGGCATAGGAAGGAGGAGCTGCCTCTTCGCTCTGCCCTCACACCCTCCCCAGGCCATCTCAGCCAGCAGGCATGGCGGGCTGGGCTGACGACCTCTGGGGCATCAGGCGGCAGCGGGGTCAGAGCCGGCACAGTGGTGTGCGGGGCCTGGGCTCCAGGACACTGCACACTGCCCCATCAGCTGCGTGGCATCAGGTTGCCACCCTACCCTGGGCTCCACTTTCCCTGCTGTAAAAGGATGGGGACCCTTCCGGCACCATAACCACAGTCTCTGTGTGCCTGGAATGACAGCGAGGCTCCCAAACAGAGGCCCATTGAGAGGCGGACGCCAGCCTCGGGATTCCCTCCAGCCTGGGCAGGGACAGACGCGAGCAGTTTCCTTCCTCCCGGGTCCTGGCCTCAGGCAACCCCTGCTCCCTACCACACTGGCCATCTACGAACTCACTCTTCTTTCCCTCCCAGAAGGGAAGAGGAGAGCAGGGAGGCAGAGGCGGCGGCCCACAGGGCAGTGTGGATGCAGAAATGTCGGGGGGGGGGGGGGGTGTCCCGGGGACACCCGGACAGAGGATCACTGCAGCCGACCAACACGGAAGACACATATACCAAGGTCAGAGAAACCAAACTTTATTCAGAAAAGCATATTAGTAATCACCACTAAACTAGAGAACAAGGCACATTGGCATCCTCTCCCTCACCATCCTCACCCCTCCCTCCGTTGTTCTTTGTAGAACACTGTAGAAATGCTACCCAGGGTGACCTTGGACTGGCCTGAGTCCTGGTGTCCCGAGAGGGAGGCCTGTGAGACCACTCCCAGGATCCAGAAGTCCTGGGCTGGGTCGAGTGACCCTCTCTAGGCTATAGGGCCTAGAGTGGGGGTGGGGTGGGGATGGTGGCAGTCCTGTGTATCCATCTCACACGTGGCAGGCAAGCACCGCCACCCACCGGAAGCCAAGCGGGAAGGCACATCTGGAAGAGCAGTGGGCTCCAGCGTGCTATGGGCACATCTGGAAGGAGAAGACTCCTGCCGCCCAGGAAAGTCACGTGACCACTAAGAGCGCACCAAGGGGGGGCGGCGGGAGGCTGGGAGGGAGATCCTGGGGGACTGGAGCCAAGCTGAGGATGCAACTTAGATGGTGATTTTTCAAAAAGACAAAAGGAAAAAGAACAAAAGCTGGAATGAAACCCACTGTTTAGGGTGCAGGGTGCATAGCTCAGTCCCAGGTGTCTGAGATCTTGTGTCCAAATCAGAGCACAAGAAGAATCAGGAATTCTCTTGGGTTCAGGCACAATCAGTCTTCATGCATCGTGGCTCTTCCATCTGATGGAAGCCAAGGAAGCTGCTGGGCAGAGGGCATTTCCTCTCCCCTTGCCTCTGCTGCCAGGGAAGACCCGGATTCCTGCTGTTGGCCCTGGCCGAAATGGTGCTTCCAGCCCAGGAAGTGGGCCCTGGCGGAGGTGAGCAGGATCAGCCCTGGGAAGCTCCATGGGCCCCAGCAACGCAGAAACCTGCAACAGAAGAGCAAAGTCACTGGGCTTCCTAGGTCCCTAAGCATCCTAGCAACGTCCACCCCAGTTCTGGTGGCACAATGGTTGGAGCTGAGGGAACAGTCATCCTTCCTGGAGCGTGGCAGTGAGATCCAGCCTAGGCGAGACACTAAAGGGCTCAGGGGACCCTGGCGGCTCCGTGTTCTGGGATTTCCCAGAGGACAGACACTACCAACACTTTAATGGACATCAGAGTTTCGGTTTTACAAGATGTCAAAAGTTCTGGAGACAGGCGGTGGTGACAGTGGTACAACAATGTGAATGTGCTTAGTGCTGCTGAACTGTACACTTAAAAATGGCTAAGTTGGGGCCAGCGCTGTGGTGTAGTGGGTAAAGCCACGACCTGCAGTGCCAACGTCCCCTATGAGCACTGGTTCAAGTCCCGGCTGGTCTACTTCCGATCCAGCTCTCTGCTATGGCCTGGGAAAGCAGTGGAAGATGGCCCAGGTCCTTGGGCCCCTGCATCCATGTGGGAGACCCAGAAGAAGCTCCTGGCTCCCCAGTTTTGGATTGGCGCAGCTCCGGCCGTTGTGGCCAACTGGGGAGTGAACCAACAGATGGTAGAACTCTCTCTCTCTCTCTTTCTCTCTTTCTCTCTCTTTGCCTCTCCTCTCTGTGTAACTCTGACTTTCAAATAAATAAATAAATCTTTTTTTAAAATAATGGTGAAGTGTTAAAGTGTGTGTTATGTGTATTTCACCACACTATGACCCCCTATTGTATATGGTACTGCTGGGAGCGCTGGGGCTTACATTCACAACACCTCACTACAGTTGCTAGGGGAAGAGATGTGGATACATGGCGGCAGGGCTACCTTTAGTGCTTAGTCAGACTTACACACCCGCTCCCCACTCTGCCCCCTTCACAGCCACAACAGACGCCAACACGGCTACAACACACAAAGCCTCAAGAATGCATGCCCCCCACCCCACCCCGTGCCGGTCCTTTCTGATCCAAAAAATGCTGCACTCTTTCAAGAGCAGACTTCTGCAGGGTTCCCCAAGGTTAGATTGTCACATTGTGGTTGCTGTTGCCATCCCTCCAACTTGCTCCCAAGAAAAGCCCTTTAACTTTTGGGAAAGGAGGAGACTCCGTCCTTTCTATCCAAAGGCCTATGACCCCTTTCTGGAAAACCAAGAAGCATCTTACCATGGAGGCCTGGCGAGCCATTCACCCTGGTTCCACACCTTCTCTGCCAGCTGCCACGGTCAATGCCAGCATCTTGTACAGTTGACTTTGCTCCAGACTAGGAAACCATCAGGATAGCGTTGGCTTCTTTTCTCCAATGATGTAAAGTTCAAGTTCAAGTTCACCAGCTCCAAAGTCTCTGGCTGCAGAGGGGCGACTGCTCTGCTCACTTTACACAGAAACTGCCTGACTGCTTAGAACCTGAAGGCTGGAATACAGTCCAGGCCCAGGGCGTTAACACAGCAAACTTGATCCCTGGGCTGCTTTCACACCCGGACCTTCCACAGTCTCTGATACGCTCATGGGCGTCGTGGATCTCCAAGAAAGGGAGCTAGCACCATCGTCGAACCCATCTGGCCATGAAACTTTTAAAGGCGGCTCCTGAGCTGGGGTTCCTAGAACACCCTCTGCTTTGATGTCACAGCGCTGGACCTATGGTCCAGGGACCGTGCTCTGATCTTACTGTGGCTGTTCCCAAGAGCAGGCTGTGAGTCACCCACTGTGAAACAACGGGTGGGCTCACCCTAACCTTCCGCGATAGTGAGATCTTAAGGCAACAGATACCGAGATTGGGGTGCGGCAGAAGCCTGTGAGGAGGCTGGGGAGGAGGCCGCGTCAGGACGAGGTCAGCGAGGTTCGCGTGTCCCTCTGCATGGCCTGTGAGTAGGTGGGGGCGAGCGAAGACTCCACGGGGGTGCAGGCACAGCTTAGGGGCCCTTCTCACCCATCCCCACCTCTGCAGCAGGGCCCCATCGCCGAGGCATCAGAGCCCCGAGGGATAGGCAGGGGCAGGCTGCCAGGATGCTCGCACGACCCCAAGCCAAATTCAAACCAGTTGCCCAGCCCGGGGCCAGCCGAGGCCACGCGTCTGCCTTTTACAGCTTCCAAGGCTGAAAAGGGGGCCGGGAAAGAGGGTGCCCTTCCGAGCGCGCCAGGGAGGGAGGCGGCCGCGGCGCAGCCGTGAGGCTGGTTTCCATCTGGGAGCCTCCCCCGGATCTACGCAGCGCCCGTCCACGTCTCGCTCTTCGCCGGGAAGGGAAAGAAGAATCGCTAAGTTTCGCCTCGAGGAGGCCCCTCTCCAAGTGCGCGTCCGCCCGCCCCTCGAATCACAGCCTGCGCAGATCCCTGGAGACCACGCGCAGGGCGGCGGCGCTGCCGTCGGGCAGGAACTACGGGCCGGGATTCCTGGGCGCAGGCGGCGGTGGGAACGCAGGGCCGGGGAGGGGGCCAGGGACACGGCTGCGGGAGGGATGTGGCAGGGTCCTCCGCCCGGGTCGCGGCCCGGGCGGGCGCAGGCGGCCTCACGCCACCTCCAACTTGCCCTGGTAGCGACGGCAGCAGCCGTAGAGAGCCGAGAGCAGGTAGAGGCCGAGGCAGAGGCCGCCGCAGACGGCGGCCGCCAGGAAGGCGTGGTAGGCGCAGGGCAGCGGGTAATCCTTGAGGTTGCAGTAGCTGTGGCGCTGCGTCTGGTCGATCATGATGCCCGTGGCCGCGCCGTAGAGGGCGGCCGCCAGTAAGTCGTGCGCCACGTTGACCACGAGCCAGCGCGAGCCCAGCACGGGCACCAGCTCGTGCTTGCCCAGCAGCGTGACGAAGTAGAGGCCCAGGGTCAGCAGCCAGAAGAGCACCGACACGAAGAGCGCGAAGTGCACGGGGCCCTGGTACTTGCTGGTGGCGATGGTGACCCAGAAGGCGGCGCCGGCCAGCAGCTGCAGCAGCCGCAGCACGCCCAGCGGGCCGCGAAGGAACGGCCGCTGCAGCTGCACCGCGCCGCGGGCCGAGCGCGCCTGGGGCGGCGGCTGGCGCGGGGGCGGCGGGAGCATGGCCCCCGGGCGCGGTGGCGGCGGCGGCGGCCCGAGCAGCGGAATGGCGGCGCCTTGCTCGCGGGGGCGGCCCGGCCCGGGTGCCCGCTGCGGCCGCCTCGCCGGGTCCCCTTCGCGGTCCTTCTCTTCCTCCGCTGCGCTCCGCACCCTTCCTCCCCTCTCTCCGCCCCTAGCCCTCCTCTCTCCCTCTCTGTCTCTTTCTCTCTCCACCCTCCTGCCCGCCCTTTTCCCGTCTCCTCCCCTGCTCGCTCCCCCCGGCTTCCTGCCATCTCTCCTTCCGCCTCGCTCTGCGCCCGGGCTCCCCCCTCTCCCCGCCGCTCGGATTCCTTCATCCTCCGGCCCCGGGGGGCGGTCTCGCACCCCGCGGTCGGCCGCGCCCACGGCCGGGGCCGCCCCGACGCGCCCTGAGTCGCGGGCTCCCGCCTGGCTTCAAGAGCGCGGCTTCCCAGCCTCGGCCTGGGCCTTCGCCGCTACCGGGGTCTCCTGGCCCTTCCTTGGCCAGGACTGGGAGAGGTGCTGGTCTTGAACCCACAGCCGTTATCCGCAGGGGGTCCGCAGTGGCCTACCCTGCCGGTCCTCACCACCGCCCCCAACCCGCCCCAATTCCTGTTGCCCAGAGGTAGGCTCAGACTTTATCCGGCGACCCTCGTGGTGTCGGAGGAGGGGACCGCGTCGTCCCACTCCCGCAAAGCGCACCGGCCTCTCCCAGTCTGGCCTGGGTTGAAAACGGGCTACCTGGGGGGCCCGGGCCCCATGCGCGGGAGCCCTATGCCCCGCGAAGCCCCGCGGGGTGAATGCCTTCCGTACATTCTTGCTCAAGCCTCAGTGCACCCAGAGAG
This sequence comes from Lepus europaeus, assembly GCF_033115175.1. Lineage (NCBI taxonomy): Eukaryota > Metazoa > Chordata > Mammalia > Lagomorpha > Leporidae > Lepus > Lepus europaeus. The sequence goes on from NC_084843.1 coordinate 31,530,043, forward strand.
GCATACAATTGTCCTCGTTTTAGTGAGAAGGGAGAGGTTCAGACCAAACAACTGTAATTACAGCTGGTTCTGCCTCCCCTTCAGAGCCAGCTTCGTTCGGGGACACAGCATGAATTCAGCCTCTTCTACGTGGCGGCGCATTTCACAATCTGGCCCCAACTTCTAACTTCCTGGTTATCCACTTCCTTTACCCATGCTCTCACCCACCAAGCCGACCCTCCCAATCCTTTTCAATTTCCCAAATAATCTCAGGCCCCACTTGGTTGGCAAATGCCTACTTATCCTTGGATGCCCAATTTATTTTTTTTTAAAAAAAGATTTTATTTATTTGAGAGGCAGAGTTACAGTGAGAGGGAGAGACACAGAGAAAGGTCTTCCCTCTACTGGTTCACTCCCCCAAATGGTTGCAACCGCGGGAACTGAACTGATCCAAAGCCAGGAGCCCAGAGCTTCTTCTGGGTCTCCCACGTGGGTGCAGGGTCCCAAGCACTTGGGCCATCTTCTTTCCCAGGCCAGAACAGAGAGCTGGGTTGGAAGAGGAGCAGCTGGGACTAGAACCAGTGCCCATATGGGATGCCAGGGCCACAGATGGAGAATTAACCTACTGCACCACAGTGCCAGCCAGTGGATGCCCAATTTAAATGCATCCCTCTGCAGTGGTTCCCAGTCTGCTGCAGCACAGCTGGCACCAAGGAGACCTTGGTAACTGTCAGCGGAGCAGGTGACTCAGAGGGTCCCTCTTACCCTGGGTACGGTGTATGCATCAAACCTCCAGCAGAGCCCATGCTGCAGGGCTAGTCCTTCATCTGCAGGTCATGACAAGAATCCACTGGCCCCTGGCCTGGCTGGGCAGCCTGGCTCTCATCCTTAGGGGAGAAAAGCTATGGGGCATTTCAGATTGGGAATGCCACTCACTGCCACCAGTACTCGAAAAAGCTCCAACCACATATCTGCAATAAGCACATATGGATGTGTAACATCCACACCTAAGACAGTGGGGCACGGAGGCCTGGGTACCAGCCCGGGAGTCAGACTGCCCGACCTTGCACTGCGGCTTCACCACTCAGTGCTGGGGCCTGGACCCAGGGACTACCAAGCCTCTTAGTGCTTCTATTCCCTCTCTTGTAAAGTTTTTTTACTCAGCAAATAGATATTGAGCTCCAATTAAGTGCTAAGCACTGTTTTAAGGTCTAGTGATATATAAGGCATTTTTTTTTTAAGGAAGTGATATAATATCTGTTTCCTAGGGAATTTTAAAAGTCTGCTTCATTTATTTGAAAGGCAGAGCAAAAGAGAGAGAGCTCTTCCATCCATCCACTGGTTCACTTCCCAAATGCCTGCAATAACCAGGGCTGGGCCAGGCCAAAGCCAGGAGCCTGGAGCTCCATCTGAGTCTCCCACATGGGTGGCAGAGACTCAAATACTTGGGCCATCATCCGCTACCTCCTGGGGTGCACATTACCTGGAAGCTGGGTTGGAAGTGGGTGCTGGAGTCCAGGGGCTCCCATATGGGACACAGATGACCCGGGTGGTATATTAACCTGCTGTGCCACAGTGCTCATCCCTGTATATGTGGTATTTATTAGTTGAATACTCACTACACACTTGACGTTACTATGGACACTTGATATTCATTATTCTACTTGATCCTTACCTCAACCCGAGAAAATGATTGCTATTAGCTCTTATTCATTGATGGGAAAACTGGGACTTAAGAGGTTAAAGAAGTTGATCTTGGAGGCATTGCCAGCATTGTGGCATGGGGATAAAGCCACCATCTGTCATATGGGTGCCAGTTTGTGTGTAGGTTGCTCCATTTCTGATCCAGTTCCCTGTTTGTGGCCTGGGAAAGCAGTGGAAGATGGCCTAAGTGCTTGGGCCCCTCCCACCATCTAGGAGACCCAGATGAAATTCTTGCTCCTGATTTCAGCCCAGCCCAGCTCCGTCCAATGAGACCATTTGGTGAGTAAATCAGCAGATGGAAGATCCCTCTCTCCTGTCTCCCTCTCTCTCTGTCTCCCTCTCTCTTTCTGTAACTCTGAATTTCAAATGAATAAGTAAATATTTTTAAAAATGTTAATAAATAAATAAATCTTAGAAAAAAAAAGTTGGGGCTGACGTGTGGCATGGCAGGTTAAGCCGCTGCCTGCGATGCCAGCATCCCATATGGGCGCCAATTTGAGTCCTGGCTGCTCCACTTCTGATTCAGCTCCCTGTTAATGCACCTGGGAAAGCAGCAGAAGATGACCCCTGCACCCACATGGGACATTGGGAGGAAGCTCCTGGCTCCTGACCACGGCCCAACCCAGCCCTTGTCATTGTGGCCACTTAGGAAGTAAACTGGCAGATACAAGATCTCTCTCTCTCTCTCTCTCTCTCTCTGCCTTTCAAGTAAACAAACAAATCTTTAAAAATAAATAAAAAGTTGACCCTGTTCACAGAGCCGTTTGTGACAGTTTAAACAGGATCCCCGAGGAGTTGACTCTGCGTCCACACTCAGAGTCCCTCAGCTGCTCTCCCAGGAACCCAGGAAGGCTGAGGCCTTGACCATAGAAACATAACTTGTAAGTGTTAGTGTTGAGACACAAACCAAGTGTTCTGAACCCAATTCCAGGGCTTTCCCCCAGCATCCCTTAGCAACCCCGGACTGACCTCTTCAATGCTCCCCACCCCCACTCCTGCCTATCTTGAGTAGGGCTGGATCTGGGTGCCCAACTGCTGGCAGGGGATTCCTGGGAGCAGAGGACTTGGGCCAGCATTGGGAGGGAGGATAGGGCAGCCTTCCCTTCTTCTAAAAAAGGCATCGGAGACTGCAGGTCAGGGCGCCATCTGCTGGGCACAAACTTCCAGCCTCAGGAGTCCAGTCTTGGTCCTTACAAGGAAGCATCTTCCCTTGCCTTTGGAGATGATATTTTTAGCCTCTGGAATTCTGAAAACACTCCAAGGGGTGGTACAGCAGACTTTCTGGAAAAATGTAACTATGCAGAAAGATCTTGAACCTATCTAACTCAACAAATATGATTAAAGCACTTGCTTGACGCGCACAATCTGGGTGTGGGAAGCAGCAGCAGAGGACCAGGTCCGGCCAGCGGCGAGTGCCTGCTCTCTGCTGGCAGTGGCATGCTGGGAGAGATGCAGGTGAGGGTAACAAGGAAAACGCAAAAGGGCAGGTGGGGACGGGGAGGGGAGGCCTGGGCAATCCGTAAGCACAGGGTGTCATTTGAGGTGGATAAGTTTCAACAGGCAGCGATGACAAACAAGCCTTGGCGGGAGCCACAGTCCCTGTGGGTCCTGTATGCCTCTGGATGCTATCACTAGGTATAGCCAATAATGCCAGGCCATGGCCACTTTTTATTTTTAAAGATTTATTTTATTTATTTGAAAGAATTAGAGAGAAGTAGAGCCAGAGAGAGAGGTCCTCCATCTGCTGGTTCACTCCCCAAATGACTGCAATGGCCAGAGTGGAGCTGATCCAAAGCCAGGAGCCAGGAGCTTCTTCTGGGTCTCCCACTTGGGTGCAGAGGCCCAAACAGTTGGACCATCTTCCACTGCTTTCCCAGGCCATAGCAGAGAGCTGGATCAGAGAAGTAGAGCAGCCAGGGACTTTAACCCACTGTGCCACAGCCCCGGCCCCCATGGCCACTCGTGACCCAACTGTTTCTCAGGGCTGAGTTTGCAGCCTTGAGAGATGAGAAACATCTTCCAAAGAGCAGACTTGCTTATGATAAAAAACAGTGGCAGTGGGAACGGGGGTGGGACTCCAGGTTCAGTGCTCTCAGCTGGTGAAACGTGCACCTGGGCCCCTGTGAGAGCTGGGGACAAGGGGAGCGGACAACTCCGAGGCTCGTGCCGCTCTGACTCCAGAAAGCATGTCTTCTCCCAGCCTCTGTGAAACCACACTAGGTCCACTCATCAGCTTGTAAGGCAGGCAAAAGGAAGAGCAGGGCCTAGGCTGCCCAGGGAACGGGTAACCGTGCGGTAAGCCCTGGTGCCATGACTTCCAGTGTTGCCAGAAGGGAAGCTTGGAAGAGGGTTCATGTGGCCCGACCTCAGATCCCACAATCAGCAGTGATCAGAGTCAGATCCTGTTCTAGCTTCAGTCCCTGGGCCACTGTGCAAGTTCTGAGTATATAGAGTCTGTGCACATTTGTCTAACACCTCTGGTGCGCCAGGCCTTCAGCCGGCACTGGGCTACCGCTGGAGACACATCTGCTAACACCAGAGGAAAAGTGCATGGCAAGAAAGCAACCGGATACCAGAAGCTGCCTGGACTCTTTTTTTTTTTTTTTTTTTGAGGGGGGAGAGGTTAAAAATAACCTTCATTTTCTCAAAGCTAATAAGTGCATTACAGGAAACTGAAAAACACAAGAAGCAAAGTACAAAGTCATCCGCAATCACCAGCAGTTGAGTTCAACGTGTCCTTCTGGGTCCCGTGCGCGCACACACAACATCCGCTTGTATGTGACTGAGCTATGGGATGTATGGATCATGTTTCTTCACACCTCATGAATATTTACCAGTTCCAAATCCCAAAGCTGTGTGAGTATTTTGATAACCAAAAATATACTACATCAACTCAGTCTGTTAGGAAAAAATGTAATTGATTTTCTTGGGAACAAAAATTTTGTAAAAGACAAAAAGAGCAGCAGGCAGGCCTCTAAATACAAGTTTTGGCTGAATTACAAGTAAGACGCTGCATTCCCTTACAGTGACACTCACAGCAACGGTGCCTACTGCGTGTTCTAAGGGAACTCATGATCAGAATGGTATTATCCAAATACCAGCAAGAAGGCATGTTTGCATTCACTTACTGAATGTACTCCCACAGCACAGCCAAGAGACATGCATGTCCACCGATGGCTATCATCAACATGTAGACAGGACACCCCTCGCTTTGTGCTTCCTTCTGCCCCTCTGCCGCCGGTCCAGTAAGGAAGTTCTGATACACGCTGACTGCTCACAGGTGGTCTAACGATTCCAGGTCCAGGATGCACCTTTTCTATCAATTATAACAAATATTCACCAGCTCTACTTTTTGTCACACATTGCCACCCCAAGACATCTATAAAGTGTGGCTGTGGTGGAGAATAAACTTTGTCCATAATAAACGTGGGTATTTACCAAAAAATGCGCATATATACCTACTCGTCTAATCTAAAAGCATCTTCTAGATATGGAGATTCTAGTAATGAGCCCTTCCCTTCCCACCATTCCAGTGACCAAGTCCAAGGCTGTGACATCTCCCTCCCAGAGGGGGGCTAGCAAGGGTCACTCCGCAGATAGTCCTTCATAAAAACTACCAAAAGGAATGTTTACATAGGGATTATCTTAAGATTTTATCTTTATTTATTTATTCGAGAGTTACAGACAGTGAGAGGGAGACAGAAAGGTCTTCCTTCCGTTCACTCCCCAAATGGCTGCAATGGCCGAGGATGCACTGATCCGAAGCCAGGAGCCAGGAGCTTCTTCCCGGTCTCCCATGTGAGTGCAGGGGCCCAAGGTCTTGGGCCATCTTCTACTGCTTTCCCAGGACACAGCAGAAAGCTGGATCAGAAGAGGAGCAGCCGGAACTAGAACCAGCGCCCATAATGGGATGCCGGCACCACAGGCAGAGGATTAACATATTGCATCACAGCTCTGGCCCCAGGGATTATCTTATTACCTCTACTTTTAACATATTTTGGGCATTAGGAATTATTTATCTTTTTTTTTAAAAGATTTATTTATTTATTTGAAAGTCAGAGTTACACAGAAAGAAGGAGAGGCAGAGAGAGCGAGAGCGAGAGCAAGAGCGAGCGAGAGAGAGAGAGGTCTTCTATCCTCTGGTTCACTCCCCAGTTGGCTGCAAGGGCCGGAGCTGCACCAATCCGAAGCCAGGAGCCAAGATCTTCTTCCGGGTCTTCCATGTAGGTGCAGCGGCCCAAGGACTTGGGCCATTTTCCACTGCTTTCCCAGGCCATAGCAGAGAGCTGGATTGGAAGTGGAGCAGCCAGGACTCAAACCAGTGCCCATACAGGATGCTGGCACTGCAGGCGGCGGCTTTACCCACTATGCCACAGCGCAGGCCCCAAGACTTACTTATCTTTAATACAGAGCAATGTTAACTAAAATGCATGTATATAACAATGGAGGGACAATGGAAACAATACAGCAGGAAGGTAAGCCTTCTTCTGCACACTTCTGCCTGGACTCTTCCCATTCAATTGCTAAACGTTCCCTGGACATCTGCTATGGACTTGGCATCCTGCCACAGTTATTGGCCTGAGCTGGAAGACACCTGGAAGATCATTTATTCCAGGCTTCTCATTTTATGGAAAGGGTGATCAAGACCCAGAGAGGAGAAGTGACTTGCCCCAGGTCACACAGCTGGTTGTTGAGGGAAATGCCAAGTGTAGCACCCAGGTCTCCTGACTCACGATCCAGCGCTCACTCTGCGACCCCACTGGGAGAGCACCCAGACATTAAGGTGGCCCTGCAGGAGCGCTGTGGAGTCAGGGTCAGTACATGAACTCTCATCGCTGGGCCAAGGTGGCCACTCCAGACTGTGGGAACAGAGGCTACATTTTTGGTGCATGAAGTCCCCTCTGGAAGATGCTGCGTGGGACACCAGGTGGTTCGTGAGCTTCTGATTCCAACCCCTGAGGAATACACGAGCCTCTGCCTGAGCTGGGAGGCAGCCTGGACTCTAGGAAGGTTTTGGTAGAGCAAGGCTAACAGAAGCATGGTCAGGGCCTGGCCAGCAGTGAAGGTATTCGACTGGCTCAGCCCTCACTCCCTAGGGGATGCCAGCCAGAACCAGACCAGGAGCCACAGGTACCCCTGATGCTTGTCTTTTGCCCCTAAAGCTGTGCCATCAAGAGGATGCCCATGAGGTGCTGAGGGTGCCTCCTGCTGGGACCTATGTTGGGGACTTACAATCCTACTGGACCACACTCCCGGGGGAAGGAGGGACCTCATGTACACGGTGGGCACCCTGAGGCAGGATGGACTGGGAAGTCACCACCAGGGAACACAAGGGGAAGTAGCTCACCAGACATCACCACCATCTGCATGTGCCAGCTGCTTTCTACCTGCTGGGGCTGTTAAATTGAGGAAACCGAGGTTGGGCTTGGCACTGTGACGCGGTGAGTAAAGCCACTGCCTGCAATGCCGGCATCCCATATGGGTGCCGGTTTGAGTCCCAGCTGCTCCTCTTCCGATCCAGCTCTCTGCTATGGCCTGAGAAAGCAGTAGAAGATGGCCCAAGTGCTTGGGCCCCTGCACCCGCGTGGGAGACCCAGAAGAAGCTCCTGGCTTCAGATCAGCGCAGATCTGGCCATTGTAGCCAATTGGAGAGTGAACCAGAGGATGAAAGGCCTTTCTCCCTCTGCCTCTCCTCTCTCTGTGTAACTCTGACTTTCAAATAAACAAATAAATAAACCTTAAAAAAAAAAAAAACTGAGGCACAGGAAGTTTTGTGAATCATCCAGCATCACACAGCTCATAGAGATGGAAATGGAGTTCAGATATTTCCCAATCCAAGTTTTTTTTTGAAGATTTTATTTATTTATATTTGAAGTAGAGTTACAAATAGAGAGAGGCAGAGACAGAGAAAGATCTTCCATCCCTTGGTTCATTCTCCAGATGGCCACAACGGCCAAAGCTGGGCTGACCCGAAGCCAGGAGCCAGGAACTTCTTCTGGGTCTCCCATGCAGGTGCAGGGGCCCAAGAACTTGGGCCATTTTCTACTTCTCCAGGCCATAGCAGAGAACTAGATCAGAAGAGGAGCAGCTGGGATGCAAACAAGTGCCCATATGGGATGCCGGCACTATAGGCAGAGGGTTAACCCACTATGCCACAGCGCCAGCCTCCCAATCCAAGTTTAACAGGTGCATCTATTTGGAATGTCAGCCTTGGCCCAAGAGGACCCGAAACCTCAGAGGTCTGCCCCTGAGAGGTGGGGAGAAGAATGGCCCCATCCTGTGGGAGAGATCAGCAGGAACGGGCCGGACAGCAGGTGCTGAGAGTGGGGGTGGTTGGTACAGGCCCTGACATCTGCACTGAGGAAGAGTGACTTCGTGTGCGCTGTTTCCAGTTCTCACCCAGCTATGCAAGGTGAGACCCAGGTGCCATCAACGCTGGAGGGCGGACTTCGAGGGCCAGGCTGGAATCAGACGGTGCTCTGTGCCACCTTTCCCAGTATCTCCTCCTCAGCCCTCCCAACAACACTGTGAGGCAGGGACTTTAACATCTGCACTTGACAGATGAAGACAGTGGGGTTCAGAGACGGGCTAGTCAATGGCAGAGCAAGGAACTGTCGTGATAAAACATCCTCCAACACTGGTTCAAAATTGCCGTGCCACCCCAAAACTGGGTTTGCCTGCCCAACAGTTACTGACACCAGGAAATGAAAGCAGGTGTTTATTTCCAAGTGCAGATAGCAAGGAGTGGGACAGCTACTGTTAATTCCTGGGCTCACTGAAGGGTCAGGGGTAAAGCTCCCTACAGATTGAAGTTGGGATTGACACGTGCATGCTTAGCTCACGTCCAAGTCCCTGGAAGGTCTGTAGTGCTCGGGACCCTCCTTTGGTCAGAATATCATGTTCTTTAGGGAACGTCAGTGGTGGCAAAGTGGGCTCCAGTCAGTCTGGGGGATATGTGCAGGTGATGGTTATTTTTTGCTCAGGACCCGGGGTCCCTGGAAAAGAGACCCTTCATGACAAGACCAAACATCTGATGTTAAATTATAGATATTATGACATCTTTAGAGGAGATAAATGACCCCGGGGATCTTCTGTCCGGGGACCCAGCGGGCTGGCTGCCTCTCTCCTCGACTGAGTCCATTTTAGTAAGAGGCTGATTTGCAATCACAAAAGCAGGAAGGGCACTATAAGCTAATGGGGGAGGCCAGGACCTGGGGTTCCAGCACTGCGTCCGAGGCGCTGTGCAGAACCCTGGTGTCACACTCCATCTCCGTCCCTGGAAGGGCCAGGGCTGCCTTACATTCTCTGAGGCCACTCTAACCATGAACTTTCCCCTTGGGTTCCAGCCCCACAAGACTCTCCTTACCAGACATTGCTCACTCAAGACACCGTACAGAAGTCATGTGGTCTCCCTTCCGCTACCACTTGAGTCTCCAAAACCCATCACCACTGGAGTCTCTTAGAGATGTGGCGAATCATGGAGAGTTCCCCAAACTGTTGCCAGGAAATCTGCACCTCTGTCCCCAACCTGGTCAGGCAGAGCGGGACATGTGTCCATGGTCCACAGAAATCAAAGGTCACAGAAGTCACCAAAGACCCAAGAGGACCTTGACCTTACCCAAGTAGCCAAGAGCATGGCATTTAGGGATCAAGAGAAGCAACAGGAAGGGCAGGCATTGTGGTGCACCAGGTGACACTGCCTCTGGGGATGCCTGCATCCCATGTTCGAGGGCCAGTTCAGGTCCTGGCTACTCCACCGCTGATCTAGTTCCTGCTAATGCAACTGGGGAGGCAGCTGCTGATGACCCACGTACTTGGGTTCCCGCCACTCATTTGGGAGACCCAGATGGAATCAGTCTCCTCGCTTTGGGCTGGCCCGGCTCAACTCTTGGGGGCATTTAGGGAGAGAAACCAGCATATATGGAAGATGTGTGTGTGTGTATCTCCCTCTCTCTGTCACCCTACCTTTCAAATAAGTAAATTTTTTAAAAAATAGAGAAGCAACAGGAATCTTCACTAGAGTGGAAATGCACGGGAGGCCTGCCTCCTACCATGGGAGCCTTCTCTCCACCCCGACTCCTGGTGGTTTGAGACAGCTGAGTCATAGTTTACAGCCAGCCCCTATCCGCTGCTCCACTTCTGACCAAAGCTGGGCCTATCAGATTCCTTTTCTTGGGGTGAGCATTTGGTGCAGCAGCCACGACTCCACTTGGGATGCCTGCATCCCATATTGGGGTTCCTGGGTTTGAGTCCTGGCTGTACTTCCGATTCAGCTTCCTGCTAATGCTCCCCCTGGGAGACAGCAGGCGCACACGTGGGAGACACAGACTGAGTTCCTAGCTATTGGCTTCAGCCTGGTCCAGCCATGGCTTTTGCAGGCATTTGGAGAATGAACTAGTGAATAGAAGATTTCTCTCTGTCTGCCTTTCAAGTTAAAAATAAATAAATAGGCCGGCGCCGTGGCTCAACAGGCTAATCCTCCACCTTATGGCGCTGGCACACCGGGTTCTAGTCCCGGTTGGGGCACCGGATTCTGTCCCGGTTGCTCCTCTTCCAGGCCAGCTCTGTGCTATGGCCTGGGAGTGCAGTGGAGGATGGCCCAAGTGCTTGGGCCCTGCACCCCATGGGAGACCAGGAGAAGCACCTGGCTCCTGCCTTCGGATCAGCGTGGTGCGCTGGCTGCAGCACGCCGGCCACGGCAGCCATTGGAAGGTGAACCAACGGCAAAGGAAGACCTTTCTCTCTGTCTCTCTCTCTCTCACTGTCCACTTTGCCTGTCAAAAAATAAAATAAAATAAAAATAAATAAATAAATAATTTTAAAAATTCCTTCTGGAATCCAGCTGAACAGTCAATCCTGAATAGAACTAATGCTGGGATAGCCAAAGCCAGTACATAAAGCAAATTTGTGGGGGTATAAGTTATTTTTTAAAGATTTATTTATTTATTTAAAAGGCAGAGCTAGAGAGAAAGAGCGAGACAGAGAACATGCGAGTGCTTCCATCCTCTGGTTCACTCCCCAAATGGCCACAACAGTTATGGTTAGGCCAGGCTGAAGCCAGGAGCCTGGAACTCCACCTAGGTCTCCCACATGAGTGACAGGGATCCAAGGACTTGGGCATCTTCCGCTGCTTTCCCAGGCATATTAGCAGGGAGCTGGATAGGAAGTGGAGCAGCCAGGACTCCAGCCAGCGCCCATATGGGTTGCTAGTGTTTTAGGAGGCGGTCTAAGCCACTGCACTACAACACTGGCTCCAGGGATAGAAATTCTCAGTGAGTGGAGGAAGCTGGTCTATGGACAAGAGAAAAGGGGCGGTCAGGGCTCTCCAAAGAAACAGAGCTGAGAGACTAGATGGATGGACGGACAGATGACAGACAGGTTTCTGATAAGGATGTAGCTCAGCCAGTTATGGAGGCTGTCAAGTCCGAAGACCTGCCATGGTCAAACAGGAGCCCCAGGAGAGCCGGGGGGGTGGGGTGGGTTCCAGTCTGAAGCTGACGGGCTGCAGACCAGCAGCAGGAGGAAACCCATGTCTCAGCTAAAGGCAGCAGAGTGGGAGTGCCCGCCAGCTCACCTGAAGCTCAGCCTTTTTGTTCTAGTCAGCCTTGAGCTGATCAGACAAGGCCCACCCACGCCGGGGAGCGCAGTCACACGGGAGGTGGGTGTCCCAGGTGCGCCACAGTGTCATCACTGTGCCGAACACCTGCCCCTCTTTGCTGCTGGCCACACCCTACCAGACCCACCGCTCTCCACTGCATCCGTCAGAGTCAAACAGGAGGCAGAAACCACACAATAATTTGAGCACAGAAAGTTCAATCTGAAGAAGCGTCCGTAACAGGGTTGGGAGTCCTGAAGGATGTGGCTACTGAGGAGAGAAGAGAGGTGCAAGGAGGAGCCTCCACCGCCTGGGCTGAGATGGACACTCAGGGTGAAGCGCCCTTCCTGGTCCTCCCAGCAGGGCTGGAATCCGGATCTCACTGGAGAGGATATGGCTGTGGCTCACGGGCTGCTGCTGTGCTGCCGGGACTTCCTGGGAATCTGCCACTTGCAGTGCTGGGGTCCACTGTCCACAGTAAGGTATTGCACCTGGAAACCAAGGAGGTTGCTAGGAAGGCACCCTGGAGGAGGCCAGCACGGAAGTCGCCCACAAGGCAGGGGCCTGGTGATGGGGCCTGCCTCTGAAAGCGTCCTGCCAGCTCCCTCTGCTGACAAAGCAGAGCATGGGCCCAGCTGAAACCGAAAAAACACTTCCAGGCCTGCTCTCGGCAATCCCAAAGCACAGCGAAGGGCAGGCTGGGTGCCGCGAGGCGATACCTTGACCACCACCAGAGCCCACCTGCTCAGAGACTCGGCTTCCACACGCACTCCTCCAGGTGCTCTGAACTTCGGTATACCCAGGCAACAATTCCACATGAAGAAGTACAAGTAACTTTTTCAGGAGTGAAGAAGTTCTCACCCTCTCTCCAAAGTAAAGGCCTACACAGTTCCGACAAACATTTTCAAGTACATGACACATTGTTAACTAGGCTACAATGCTATTCATCCGATCGCTAGAACTTACCTATCCTTTAGCTCAAAGTTTATACTCTTTGACCAGCATCTCCACGTTGCTCCCACCTCTCAAGCAGCTGCAACCTCTCACTTTGCTGTTTTAAGCTTGATTTTTTTATTTATTTAATTGAGAGGTGGGGAGAGAGCCCGCGCTCCCATCTGCTGGTTCACCCCCTAAATACCTGCAATGGCTGGAGCTAGGCCAGGGCCAGAGTCAAGAGCCAGGAACTCAATCCATGTCTCCTGCAAATCTGGCAAGAACCCAATTACTTAAGCCATCAGCTCTGCCTCCCAGGGTCGCATTGGTGGGAAGCCGGAGTCAGGAGCTGAGGCCAGGAATCGAGCCTAGGCACTCTGCTATGGGACATGGGCTTCTTAACCACTAGGCTAAGTGCCTACTCCGGTCTGGTGGCTTTAGATTACACATATAAGTGATGCATCATGCAATATTTGTCTTTCAGTATCTGGTTTATTTAACTTAGAATAATGTCCTCTAAGTTCAGCCATTTGGTTGTGAATAGCAGGACTATAATATTCCACTGTGTGTGTTTCTTTATATATTCCTGATCATTTCTTTATACACAGGCAGAAAGGTTAAGTTATTTACTTAGGGTTGGCCAGCTAGAACCCCTTACCTCAACTCTGCTTCCCTTGAGCGGGAAAAATCAACCCCAGGTTCAACCATATTGGAGCTTGCGACAGAAGGGAAAATATCTTTTTGTATTTTGCACCAAGTGGAAAAAGTGGCTAAAAGCACTATAGTCAGAAAGCAAGCATGACTACATTTAAAGTCCCACAGTGCCCCGGCTGTGTGCACGCTATTGTCCACCCTCAGAGAGCCACCTGTCGGGGCCTGCCATGGCAGGCTACTGAGGACTGTGGGCTGATAGGAAGTGACTGTTCTACCCCAAAATAATGCAGAGTCATAAAACAAACAGTAGCCTGTTTTTATTTTAAAAATTGATACTGTGCTCATCATGAATTTTTTTTTACCTTACCTTTGATTTTTAATGCTGCATTATGATAGCATCTATCTTTTTTTTTTTTTTTTTTTTTTTTTTTTTTGACAGGCAGAGTTAGACAGTGAGAGAGAGAGAGAGAGAAATGTCTTCCTTTTTCCATTGGTTCACCCCCCAAAATGGCCACCACAGCCAGCGTGCTGCACCAATCTGAAGCCAGGAGCCAGGTGCTTCCTCCTAGTCTCCCATGTGGGTGCAGGGCCCAAGCACTTGGGCCATCCTCCACTGCACTCCCGGGCCACAGCAGAAGGCTGGACTGGAAGAGGAGCAACTGGGACAGAATCTGGCACCCCAACTGGGACTAGAACCTGGAGTGCTGGCGCTGCAGGCGGAGGATTAGTCTAGTGAGCTGCAGTGCCAGCCAGCATCTATCTTGATTACTGAGTTTTTGGTCCCCTTGAAGTATCTGTCAGGGGTCCGGCACCATGGGTTAACCTGCTTCGTGTAACACCAGCATCCCACATGGGTGCAGTTCAAGTCCCCCAGTTCCACTTCTGATCCAGCTCCCTGCTAATTCACCTGGGAAGCAGTGGAAGATAGCCCAAGTGCTTGGGCCCATAACTCCCACATGGGAAACCTGATGAAGCTCCTGGATGCTGGCTTTGGCCCAGCCCAGCCCTAGCTGTTGCAGCCATTTGGGGAATGAATCAGAAGACAGAAGATTCCCCCTCTCTCCTCCCCCTCCCCCCCTGCATTTCAAATGAAACAAAATCTTTAAACAACTTTGTAAAGTATTCGCCAGACTGGAATTCCTCAGTCATCCCACCTTCATCCGGGCCTTGAGTAAACCCAGCTGCTGGCCTGAGCTATACCAGTGTCCATAGCCCAGAGCCAGCTGTCGTGCAGGGGTGGTTACTGCCCCAGAGCTCCATTCTGTGGGTCCCACATGGCCCCACTCCTGGAGAGGCCTCACATGGCCCAGATGACGGTGGAAGTGTCACTCCTTGTCAGAAATACTGACTCATACAGCTGTAACAAACAACAGAAGTGGTTCCATTGTGTGGTAAGCACACGGTCACATGTTGGCAAAAATGTTTGGAGACACCAGATACTCCCCGCCCAGCCTTAGTCACATCTGACCTGGAAGCCACAATTCCTGGCCGTGCGCTGGCAGCCATCTGAGCTCAAGGCACCAGAATGCTTTGGTTTTCCAAGCACTGATAAGCCAGGCCTGGCTCAGAGGCCCAGATTTCTGGCTTGGGAACGCACACAGCAGTGGGCTGGAAGGCTCTGCAGTTAATACACCACCACCACCACCACCACCCCACCACCCCCACCCCCGTGCACAGCCACATTGCTGATGTCTTTGTTCCTGCCAACATGTTCCCTGAGCTTCAGGAAACGGGAAGAGCCTGTTTTCGTGCCGAAGGAGAAAGTGCAGCCCGTGGCACGAGGAAGCTCAGACATCCCCTTCACCGTCCAGGAGGGACTCCCGAATCCCAGGGCGCTGGCTCCTACCCCTCTCCCTTGGAACTTTTACACAAGAGACATCAAACTGTATCACACGGTCAGCTCTGAAGTGAAAAGCCAGGGGGCCAGCTGCCCAGACCCAGGCCCCCTTCCTGATGGGTTTTAAGCAACTGCACAAACAACCCCTCATCTTTTTTTTTTTTTTTTCTAACAGGCAGAGTTAGACAGTGAGACAGAGAGAGAGAGAGAGAAAGGTCTTCTTTCTGTTGGTTCACTCCCCAAATGGCCACTATGGCCAGCACACTGTGCCAATCTGAAGCCAGGAGCCAGGTGCTTCCTCCTGGTCTCCCATGTGGGTGCAGGGCCTAAGGACTTGGGCCATCCTCCACTGCATTCCCGGGCCACAGCAGAGAGCTGGACTGGAAGAGGAGCAGCCGGGACAGAATCCAACACCCCAACCGGGACTAGAACCCGGGGTGCTGGCGCCGCAGGCGGAGGATTAGCCTAGTGAGCCGCGGCGCTGGCCAACCCCTCATCTTCTAAGGAAGATGAACAAGCATCCATCAAGAGCCTACGGGAAGTCCACGGCCCGACCACCCTACGTGCCCGATCTCATCTGGTCTCGGGGGAGCCTACGGGACACCCCCGTATCCACTCCTGCCCCCTCCAAATCCAGGTGCAAGCTTGGCCAGAGCGACCTTCGAGAAACAAATCTGTCACCAGGTGAGCTGAGCTGGTGTGGTAAAGCGCGGACTGGCATGAGTGGCACCTTAGTTAAGTGCCAGAGGGCCTCTTACAAGAACACACAGAACTCCACCCGGTTCAAGGCCTCGGAAGATCAAACGCAAACCTCTTCCTAGCCTGCCTCTGCCTTCTGCTTCCTCCACGTGCACCCTTGTTTAACTCCTCCCAACCACCGACTGCCTGGCCCTGGCCCTTGCGCGCCCTTCTCAGCCCACACCTCTCCATTCCCCCACCTGGGACTCCTTCAGCTCGGCTTCAGTGTCGCTTCCAGCCTTCTAGGACCTCCCAAAGGGAGCTCCGACGCCTCCAATCTACCCTCTTCCAGCCGCAAACTGGGTACCGTGGTTGGGTGTCTGCCTCCCCCTTGGGGCTGTAATCTCTCCCGGGCTGTAATCTCCCCAGTTTACTGCCTGTCAAAGAACCGACACAGCCCAGGTCCCCGATGGATACCGAGCGAATACAAACTCTGTTCAGGGAACTGGCCCGATGTGGCACAGCTGGTTCGAGCTTCGAACCCTGACGTCAAGGCGTTGAAGCCCGGGGTCTGACCGCTGCACTGACGCCTCATCCGGCCCGTAACGCTGCCCAGGTGGGCGGGGAGGTGTTTCAGACGC
This sequence comes from Lepus europaeus, assembly GCF_033115175.1. Lineage (NCBI taxonomy): Eukaryota > Metazoa > Chordata > Mammalia > Lagomorpha > Leporidae > Lepus > Lepus europaeus. The sequence goes on from NC_084843.1 coordinate 31,546,064, forward strand.
TACAGCTCGGCCCGCAGAGACGCGAGCGCTGGCCTGTGGCCCGGGGAAAGGGGCATCAGTCACGTGTGCCCGGCTGGCTCGGCCGCGGCCGCCGCACCCAGGGACAGGAATGCGGCCCCGTCCGGCTCCCGGGCCTGGAGGACTGACGTCAACGAAGGGGCGCCTCCAGGACGCCGCGCGAGGGCGGCCGGGTGGGGGGCGGGGCCCAGGCGGGCACGCCTCCTCGCCGCTGCGCCGCCGCTGATTGGACTCGGGGAATCGCCGCACTCTGCCGGCTAGGCCGGCGGAGGGAGGGGGCGGAGTCGGGCACGCCCCCTTCCCCTTTCCCGCCGCTGATTGGTCCGCGGAAGATCCGCGTTCGATTTCGGGAGGCTCGGCCCGAAGCTCTCCCAGAGGCTCGGGGCAAGGATTGGCTGCTCCGGGGCCCAGGAGCGTTTTCTCCGGGGAACCGTGGCGGAGACCGAGGTGGCCTGGACCGGCTTGGCGCTGCGGGAGGCTCGCCGCGGGCAACCAGGTAGGTCAGTGGGCGGCTGGGCTCGGGTCTGTGATGGGAGCCCAGGCCGCCGGGACGCGCGCCCCCGAACCGCTGAGGGGCCCCCGGTTCCGCCAGGCGGCTCCCTCTGAGCCTCGGGGTCAGCCGGTGCAGGGCGGGGATGTGGCCGTGTGACCTCGGCCGGGATGCCCTCCGCAAAGCTCCGGTCCGTGAACGCCGCCTGGCCCCTGGGAGCACCTCGACGGCGGGCCCTCGGAGCTGCGCCGGCCCTCGCGAGGCCGTGGAAGGGCTTGGGGCGGGCGCGCCCGGGCTTGCCCTGTCCGAATCTGCGGCCCTTCGGCGTGGGGTGGCCGCTGTCACTCCCGCGGGTGGAGGGGCGCGGAGCTAGGGAGGGGGGCCTGCCCGGGATCCCTGCGCCTTCCAAAACCCGCAGACGCAGATGGTGAGTCCCCTGGGCCCTGCCTGCCCCCGACGACCTCGGCAGGTCCGGGCAGACTCCCTGGGTTCGGACCCTGCCTCCATCCCGGCAGTTGTGTGGCGTTGGGCAAGTTACGTGGCCTTTGTGATCTCCAGCTTTCCAATCTGTAAAACGTGTCTCCTCGTGGGGGTGACAATACCTCCCCCAGAAAGCAATGATTTAGGAGCGCACAGAGGAACCCATCGCCCTTGCTGCCTTCTAAGAGTGAGGGCCCCTCTTGGGGTTTGCTGATGGCAGTGATGATGATGGTCCTGTCGGACAGCCTTTCTCTTACACCGTTCATCCATCCATCCATCCATCCATCCCACACACAGCGCCCTGCTCTATGCCAGGACTCCATATTGAGTTTTTTTCCTCACCATTTTGATGATGAGAAAACTGAGGCAGGGAGAGCTGAGGCTTGCCCAAGGACACCCAGGTCTCAGGAACACAGCCAGAATCCGGGGTTCTTGAACTCCTGTTGAAAGAGTGGTTATCTCTGTACTCCCACTTTGTGTCCAGGTCTTCGCTGCGCTGTGGTGTGAGCAAAGGGCCTTTCTCTGCGTCCTGGGGCACAGACGTGGAGACCCTGTGGGCCGTTTGGACTGGACCCCAGACTCTGGCTGCCGATCAGCGGCATGTGTGTGCAGGGTAGCGGGCCAGGGCCTCAAGTGTTGATTTGGGCTTTGGGCCAGAGCCTCCAGTTATTTTTCTGAGGTCCCTGGCCTCTGATTACAGAGATTATTGCCGTCATCAGGGTTGTGGAAAGGGGGCCAGCAGAGTGTGGAAACAGGAGTTTCCCAGCTCCCCCGGAGCGCACTCCCCTTCCGGGTTACCCAGGCCTCCTGGGACCACTGTGAGAGAGATGCTCCCGCATCCCCGCTGCCTGAGCTGCCTTCCCCAGCAAACTCTGCCTGGTGAGCTGCTTCTTGAGTGCATTTCTTTGTTAGAGCTCTGTAGCTCCCCACTTACTGCCCATGCCAAGACAAGCTGAATTCGGGTGTTTTCAACATTGAGCATTTACTTTGGGGGCCATTTTACCCCGAGTTTCTGCCAGTTGAAATATACTGCAGTTGGTCTTGACGCACCTGTGCAGACACACTTATCTTCATGTCCACGCTGAAATGAAAGGCCCATTTGTGCTCTTTTCACAGCCCGATGGTTTCATTTTCCACTTTTAAAATTGCATTGTTCAGATAGATATACACCAGCTTTCCTGGATTAAGGGCTCGTCCAGGAAATTAGGGGGAAAGTGACTGGCGAAGGCATTAAATGAGACAGGAACAGTTTCCTCTGATAGTGAAAGGGCTCTGATTTACCACTCACGAGTTTCCCCGAGATTTATCAAAGTTTGCTTGGAATCCAGCCATTTTTTTTCCCCAGCCTCACTCAGCTGTCTGAATCCCAGGGTGGGAGGCGGAGCCAAGAACGAGCGTCCCCCAAATCTGGAAAGGCTGGGTGGGTGTGGTGGAGGGTTAAGCTGCCACTTGGGACACCCGCATCCCATATGGGGGTGCCTGGTTCAAGGCTCCTCCACTTCCTATCCAGCTTCCTGCTTAACGCATCCTGGGAGGCTGTAGATGACGCCTCAGGTATTTGGGTCCCTGCCACTGGCTCCTGGCTTCAGCCTGGCCCAGCCCTGGCTGTGGCGGGCATTTGAAGAGTGAACCATAGATGGAAGACCTCTCACTTTTGGTCTTCTTTTCAAATAAATAAAATTTAAGAAATTTAAGGAAAAAAATATCAAGGGGCCCAGCGCTCCCCACAGTTCGTGGAGGTGTGGCTGAGGCTGGAGGTGCAGCCGGCTTCTTGTTGGCGTGTCTGTAGCTCGGCTGGCTGGAGGCCGTCAGTCCAGTCCAGCCTTTCAGAAGTTGCTGGCCCTCTCTGAGGGGTCAGGTTCCAGCCATTTCCTCCCCAGGACAAGTGCTGCTGTGTGATCCTCAGCGCCACTCTTTGGCTGGAGGTGATATTGCATGAATCGGAGAGAAGGGACATCATGCCTTCTTCAACCACCCCAGCCCAGCTCAGGAGTCTGCTCTGGGCTATGCCGTAGCCAGTCTAGGTCACCAGGGTGCTTCGCAGTAGCAGTGAGTTCTCTGTCGTCTACCAAATCCTGACCCCACAGCCCACTGCAGCAAAGCAGGGTTTGGCTTCCAGGGGAAACTGAAGGAGGGGAGGGGCCGCTGCATTGGGGAGTTTCCTGGTTCCTAATTAGCCAGTCTTGTCCTTGGCTTCCAGGCCCTGGCACGTCAGCAATCCCATCCCCTGCCACACAGACCCAGCCTCGCCAGAGACCATCAGCACCAATGGTCCTCTCAGTGAGGGGAAGGCATCTGGCCCGCAGCACCCATGAACTGCCTGGGGCCTCTGAGCCAGGGCTGGAGCCCAGAGCTCTGTGTTACAGAAGCTCGATTACCTCCTCAGGGCGTCGGGGGGCCAAGACTGGGGTAGCTGTCGCTGTCATGCAGGAAGCAGCTTTGACGTGGCTGGATGGACTCCACCGTGCAGGCTAATTCATGGGCTTCCCTTTCTTTGGGGGTTCCCCTTCGTGAATCAGGTGGGAACTCTGAAGCGCCTCTGAGAAGAAATGTACTCTGGGGCTGGTGCTGTGGCACAGTGAGTAAAGCCATCACCTGCAGTGCCAGCATCCCGTGTGGGCACTGGTTCAAGTCCTGGCTGCTCCACTTCCGATCCAGCTCCCTGCTAATGCACCTGGGAGACACAGAAGATGCTCCTGGCTTCCACCTGGCCCAGCCCCAGCCATTAAAATAATACAAATCTTAGAAGAAGAAAAAAGAAACGTGCTCTGAGCCAGGCTGCCAAGGCCACTCGGTGGCTGGTGTCTCCCAGGTTCTGGCCTGGGCTGAGCCGCTGTCCTCACACCTGTGGCTGTTTCCCTTCTTCCATTCATCCTGCATGCAATGGACTGAGGACACTGATTCTTCAAATTGTTTCTTCTTCTTTTAATAAGATTTGTTTATTTGAAAGGCAGAGAGACAGAGACAGAGACAGAGAGAGAGAGAGAGTCTTCTATCCACTGGTTTACTCCCCAAATGGCTGCAACAGCTGGGACTGGGCTAGGAGGTTGGAGGTTCATCCAGGTCTCCCACGTAGGTGAAGGGGCTCACTTGAGCCTTCCTCCTCTGCTTTCTCAGGCACATTAGCCAGAAGCTGGATAGGAAGTGGAGCAGTCAGGACTCCAACCATAGCTCTAAGAAGAGATGCCAGCATCGCACATAGCAGCCTAACCCACTGTGCCACACGCCAGCCCCTCAGGATTGTTTTGAGGGTTACCTGACACTAACCACCCTAGAATTGGGGTTCATTCCTGTTATCAGCCTAAATGTGTTCCTTGGTGATGGTCATCCTCTGGTCACTGGGAGTGGAAGTCATCCCACTCTGGGGGCTGATCACGTATCCCCCTAACAGTGCCCAGAAGAGGCAGACCTTACGACTCCCAGACTTTACGATTTTAATTTCCAGATTAAAATATACTTTTTTATAAAGTTAATTTATCTGGATGTCATTTGTGGGTTTATCTTAGCTATTAAACACTTTTGAAAAGAGAGTGGGGTTCTTAGGATAGCAGATGAGAAACTGAGTCAGGCAGAGTGAGTGGAAATTGCTAGAATAATGAGGATGGCTATTGGGGTGAGGAGGAGGGGAGGAGGTGTGGCTGGGAGGTCTTAATGGGAACAAGACTGCCAGTGCCTTGAGGCTGGGAACCCTAGGTGCTATTTGTTTCTAAGATACTGCTTGCCTGTCTGACAATGAGCATGTCAGTCTTTGTATGTATTATTTTCACTTTCTTTTCCCCTTTTGAAGCTGCTTGCCTGCTGTCTCTGTTGCCAGCTGGGGAGTAAGTGTGACTCAGGCAGTCAGACTTTGGGGAAGCAGCAGGACCTGCTCCCTCCTCCCCCACCAGGCCTGGGCCTAGGAGGGCTCCACAGACCTGTACTGAGCAGAGGAGGGGGCCACAGCACACTCCTGTCCGCTCCTAGGCTCATTAGCAGGATGCTGGACATAGGAGCCCAGACTCAAACTGGTGCTCTGGTAATGGGATGCCTGCATTGCAAGTGGTGGCTTAACCCACTGTGCCACAACACTGGCCCCCTCACCATGCAATTTTGATTCAACGTTATTAAAAACATTGTATAAAATTGCTCTCCACCCATGTATATAAGGTCTATGTGAAACATAAGGGAGTTTTGTGTCCTAGACTAGGGTTCTGGCCCCAGAGCATATTATATGTATGCAGATATTCCGTAACTGAAAAATCCAAACTCTGAAACACGTGTGATCCTGAGCATTTGGGGTAGGGGGCTCAACCTGCAGGAGCACACTGGGCGCTGGTCTCGGTGACTTACGTATCACTCTGCCCTCATACCAAGGGCTGCCCTCCACCAGCTGCCCACCCCACATAGGGAGCCACTGAGGCACGGAAGTGGTGGAGGTGGGTAGGAGTGAGATTCCCAAGCCCATGCCTCCTGACTGCCCCGTGCCTCCCAGCTGCGCATGTGGGCTATCTGGAGTCTGGGGCATGGCCGTGGGTGACTCCGTCCTGCTCCTCGGATCCTCCTCTGTGCAGTGAGGGTGGGCGCATGCCCCTCCTGGGGACGTGGACTTAGGAATTTCATCAGTGTCCTCTGACGAGAGCTGCACAGCAGTGGCTGATGGGCGCCAAGGGTGCCTGGCATCTGCCTGGCCCTTAGCGCCACACCCACCTGGGCTCTCCTGGCTCTGCACTCATGTGTGGCTTTTTTTTTTTTTTTTTTTTAAGATTTATGTATTTACTTGAAAGGCAGAGGCAGAGAGAGGTTTGCATCTGCTGGTTCACTCCCTAGATGGCCACAACAGCTGGAGCTGCACTGATCCAAAGCCAGGAGGTTCTTCCAGGTTTCCCACGTGGGTGCAGGGGCCCAAGGACTTGGGCCATCTTCTATTGCTTTCCCAGGCCATAGCAGAGAGCTGGATCGGAAGTGGAGCAGCAAGACTCAAACCAGTGCCCATATGGGATGCAGGCACAGCATGCGGCAGCTTTACCCGCTACGCCACAGCGCCAGCCCCTCACATGTGGCTTTGTGACTGCATAGTTACACGTCTTTATCAGTAAAATGTGGACTAACAATGATTCGTGCCTCACTGGTGGCTGTGAATCTTAAATGAGATAATATGCAGTCTGACCCATAGGCAGTTGCCAAAGTCAGTGTTATTCCCCAGGGTGCCCTTGGTGAGAGACTTACTCCAGGCTGGCTCCTGGAGAACAGAAACCCCAGGAGCCTCGGGGTTAGCCAGGAAGAACCTGTTGAGCTGCTGCTATCTCCTGCTTTTTGCCCTCAGAGCACCCACAATGGGCACCCCAGCCTCTGTGGTAAGCGAGCCGCCCCCGTGGCAGGCCCCCACGGAGGCCCGGGGCCGCAAGCAGGCCTCGGCCAACATCTTCCAGGACGCGGAGCTGCTGCAGATCCAGGGCCTGTTTCAACGCAGCGGGGACCAGCTGGCCGAGGAGCGCGCCCAGGTCATCTGGGAGTGTGCGGGGGACCACCGAGTGGCTGAGGCCCTGAGGCAGCTGCGCAGGAAGAGGCCTCCTCGGCGGAAAGTGCTGGGCCACTCGCTGCACCCCTGCAGCAGGCTCAGGTATGTCCCCCTGCTGGGAGGCTGAGAGATGGAGAGCACTACCGAGGCCTGTCCCGGCAGTGCCTGGTGTGCCGTGGGGTAGTTGTGAGGGGTACATGGTGCCACCACGTGGCTAGCTAGCACTGGCACCCCTGTGGAAAGGGGTCCCCACAACACTCTCATTTTGCAGTGGTTCTCAGCCAGGTGGAAGGGAATGTGGTTTGCAAGACAGACTAATCTCTCCCTGCTGTAGACCAGGTAACATTCAAAAGCAAGCCTAGTTAAAATCTTGGCTATGGGATTCCAGAGACTGTATCATAGAGAGGTACTGTAGTGGCATCAGGGGTTCAAGGCTGTTGAGAAACTTGACCTGTAGATAGCATCTCTCCCAGCTTCCTGGTCATCCACCCTCTGCATAGCTCACCACCAGCCCAGGAACAGCTATCCCCAAGGGCCCTGGCCAAACCACATGGCCCAGATCAATCACTGTGGGTTATGACACTCGGGGATCCTCCTCCCACTGCCTTCTCTGGGGATCACAGTCAGAACATCAGGTCCGACCAGGCCTCAGTAGGTGCCAGGATCCCGAGTCAGCTTCATTGCTTGCAGTAGGTCCAGTCAGCCAGTAGTCACTGCTCCAAACACTGCCTCCGTGACACCTGAGGACGTCTTCCAGGAGCACAGGTCCCGCCTCGCCCTCGACAGTGTTCTGTAGTCTACTTGGTGAGCATCTCTGAAGTTCTGTTCCATCCTGTCCCTTGATGTTGCTTTGTCACATCCTTGTTTCATGCAGGATCCCAGAGCCCCGCACTCCACTGGCAGACCCACAACGTCGTGCCACAGAGACTGCCTCCAGCCAGCAGCGTCTGGCCTCCCGGACGAGTGCCAGGATCCGCCAGAACTGGAGGAAGCCGGACCCCACAAGCTACCTCCACCAGATCAGACACTGATCCAGGGAAGGGGTGGGGAACGGCAGTGTCCTCCCCAGGAACCACGGGGACCTTTGCCAGAGGGCCTGGGAGGCAAAGAGCAAGAGGCCTGAGGCAGGCAGCCCTACACAAGAAACAAAGGGAAGGGAGGCTGCCCGGCCTACTCCGCTGAGAACAGGAGATGTCCGTTTGGCTCTGTTGTGTGGGGCCCATTCCTTACCTGGAGGAGGAAGAACGGCGCCCGTTCCTGCCGCAGCCCTTCCCCACCCAGCACTGTACTTGGCTGCATGATACTCCCCGGGAGTCGAGTGACAGGCTCTCCGACACAGCGTTTCACGTCTGCTACTGTGACGCACGGGCTAGCAGCCTTCCCATAGCCCAGCTCCATCAGGTCAGCACGAGGGAGCTGTGGTATTAAGTGGCAAATAAACACATCTGCATCAAGAACTGCGTGTCTGTCACAGAAGGGGAGGATCTAGAAACCAGGGTTGGCAGGGGTGACCGGGAAGAAGGGTGGGGGGGGCGCTGTGCGGGCAGCTCTCGTCTGCAGGAGAGGCCGATGGGGGCCGTGATGGCCAGCCCTGCACAGTGGGTGCTGGCTCCTTGGCTGGCTGAGTCTGCAGCCAAAGCTGTGGGCTCCGGCATCTCATGTGGCTTCTTCACCCTCGTGGGCCGGCCTGGACCAATCATCCTTTAGCCATCTGCACTGTCATAGGTTTACGGAAACCCCTGAAATGAAGGTTTTCTCTTCCTAGTCTGCCTCCACCTCAAAAGCAGTGCCCTGTAGTGCTCGTCAGCGTCCCTGCCTCTCCTCCCATCCTATCTGACTATTCATCAAAGGGGGCAGACTGCAAACCTAGGCAGTGATGCCCTCTGTTGGCCTGTCAGACGCTGTCAGTCTACATCCTTAACCCTAACCCTGGGGGCTAGATGATTTTGGAATTCAGAATTGTTTTACTTGTACACAGTAGGGGGGTACTGTATAATCCCTCTTAGGGGAACATCTCTTAAAATAGATAACAGGTAACAAATACACTAAGAAGGATACCCAATGATTACTAGTAGTTTGACATCAGTACAGGTTTGGATTCAGGTTTTGGTGTCAAATGAGTTATGAAAATACTGTTGGTTTTCAGAGCACTGGGATGTTGGATGGAGAACCCATGTCTCTCTACGAGATAAGAACAGCCTTGGGAACCATGTCTCAGCCTCCCTACTTTGTCCTTAAAATTATATTCTCCCTTCTTGGTCTTCCTTCCCCAAAGAAAACCGGTCAAAAAAGGTCAGAATTGGATTTGTTATTCATACATCTGCATTGATTTAAATACATTACATACAATTTCTACAGTGCATTCGAAGAGTGACACAGGGGCAGCAGCACTCCCAGCCCAGCCTCTACTCCCTGACACCAGGGAACAGGGCTCACGGCCGCAGAGGGATGAGCCGTTCCGGAGGGCCACCAGAAGCCTTCCCTGGCACCCTGGGCCCCTGGCCCTCCCAAAGTCCACATTCAAGGCAACCTGAGCACAAGCTTCAGGAGAGAGTAGACAGGCCAGGGAAGGACGTCCCACACTTTTTTGCCTGCCAGGTCTGGGACTGGCTCCCTCTTACATTGGACCCAATTTCCTTTTGATCACAGAGCTGGTCTGGATCAGGACAATGCACAGACCTGGCTTGGCTGTAGGAAGCCACCAGGCTGCTCTTCAGACTCCTCAGGACCCTGGAGCTGGATGTGCTGGGTCCCCCACTAGCTCCTGCGGTCAGGAGGCAGGTACTCTCTCCAACATGGTTCCCAAGGCCAGAGTTCAGGTCAGCTGGATGGGATTGTCAGGACTGGGCAGGCAGGACCATGCCTCTGTCCACAGGGCATGCATGTCCAGCTCTTGCAGATCTTCTTGTCAGCTGGGTGGAAGCCCAGGACAAGCTGGCTCCTGGGGGCTGGGAGGGAAGGGGAGCAGCAGGCCCAGCTGACAAGGTTTATGTCTCTGCTCTGCATCCTGGGTGGCAGGGGCCAGGCAAGCAGACACAGCCACCATTCTCACTCCCTTTCTTTGGTTGTTTTTCAAACCTTCATGATAGTTTCTTTCCAAGGCTGATTGCCCAGTCGCAGGCTGCCAGAACCACAGGGCATGAACCCAGCTGCCACACAGCCACGGGAATATACCCTTTTTACTCCCTCCTGAGGCCACTCTTTGCTTTGGTGTGGAAAGGGCTTGACCATCTGGCAGGGGTGGGGAGCAGCGGGAAGTGAGAATATGCACTGTGAGGGGACAGGCACTGGTGACAGTGTGAAGGCCTCTGTCCTCAGGGCCCTGCCTTGCTCGAGAGGCCACAGAAAACCAGCATGGGACAAGAAGTCAGGAAGCAAAGGGGAAACTGCCCATCAGAAGGCAGCATACAATGCCCTGTTTCTTCCACCAAGCCACAGTGGTAGCACATGAAGAAATTCAACAACCTAACATCCTGTCCTCTCACGGGCCGAGACTCACCCCTAGGTCCTCACAGGGACCCACTCTGGAGCCCAAACTGAACTCCTAAGCTGAGAGTTGGGAAGACAAACATTTAAAAGAACAGGGGAATGAATCAGAGGGCTGGAACCAAGGACTCCAGAAGCAGGGCTGGACAAGTCCACCCAGAGAGCACTTGCTGTTTCCAGCATACACTCGGGCCGTGCATATCACCCTTCCAGGCTGGGCGTCAGTTTCCTGTCCAGATAGGAATGCTATCCTGTCCAGCCCTTCTCGTGTCTGCTTGAGTGGCAGGCGAGCTGCAGCAGGGCAGAGTGCAGAGGTCTGTGCCTCGGTTGTGTGCAGAACCACGGGGCAGTGCACACCAAAGCCTCCTCGCCGTGAGGACATGGAGGCTTGCAGCCAGCCTACAACAGTGGTGGGAGGAGAAAGGGAAGATTTGGCAAAAACCCAAAGGAAAGGTGGGCCTCCTGTCTGTCAGCGCTGCGAGTGCTCCTCTGACATAAGCAACTGCGAGGTACCCGAATGTCTGTCTATGCAAATTTAGGTCTAGATTAAAGGATTCTACATAGGAGGATCTGGGGATCTGCTACAAGCATTTAAGTTTGTTTTTGTTGGTTGGTTTTTCTGATGCAGAATATAACAGGGAATTTTGCAGCAGAGCAAGGTGTCAGGGAAGGAAGGGACTTTCCCAGCCTGCCACCAGGAGACACTGGAAGGGAGATGCTCCTTTGCAGGCCCCTGGACTACAGGCACGGCCCTCCAGGGGCACCCAGCACTCAGAAGGGCCCAAGGGCACTCACTGTCCCTGACTGTGCTTCTCCCTGTGCGTGGGAAAGCCCTGGGGGTGGCGAGCAGAGAGGGAGGGCTCTTCAGGGCGCTGCTCTCCACCAGCTCCTCTGGCTTTTCCTGCACCTGGCTCCCCAGGCCTCCTTCCAGCCCGAGTCTCAGACAGCAATTCCTTTGCCTGCCTCTAGCGCTACCACCATGAAAAGAAGGGCTTCCGACTCTGAAAGCTCTGTGTGTAGGACTCGCTGGCAGACCGCTGGTGAGAACGGGCTGTCTCCACGATCACGGGCGGCATCTGGACGAGGTGCAGGGGGCTCTTGTTGTCTTTCAGGGCCTGGCTCAGGTTTAGGATCTGCAGTGAGAAGAACGAGCCGGGTAAGGGAAAGCCTGGGCACCCCAGGTCTGCCTCTGAAGGGACATCAGCAGAAAGAGCTCCAACAGATCGCTAAGAAAGCCAAACACTTCAAGGGAAAATCAGATGAACAGGCAAAGTAGGCAGACAAAATGGCAATAAATAGAAGGTAGAAGCTTCTCCAGTCATTTAAAAAAACACAAGCGGGCCAGCATCATGGTATAGTGGGTAAAGCCGCCAGCACTGCCGCCTGCAGTGCTGGCATCCTATATGGGCGCCAGTTTGAGATCTGGCTGTTCCACTTCCGATCCAGCTCTCTGCTATGGCCTGAGAAAGCAGTAGAAGATGGCCCAAGTGCTTGGGCCCCTCCACCTACATGGGAGACCCAGAAGAAGCTCCTGGCTCTTGGCTTTGGATCAACACAGCCCTGGCCATTGTGGCCGTCTGTAGAGTGAACCAACAGATGGAAGACCTCTCTCTCTGCAACTCTGCCTTTCAAATAAATAAATACATCTTTGAAAAAACACAAACAAATGCCACCTATTGTTTGCCCTTCCAGTTAGTAAAGCTATGGCTCTGCCAGAGCTCCAAGGTTTTTTTTAAAGATTTATTTATTTTTCTTGAAAGTCACAGTTACACACAGAGAGAAGGAGAGGCAGAGAGAAAAAAAGAGAGAGGGAGGGAGGGAGGGGAGGAGGGAGAGACAGAAAGAGAGAGGGAGAGACAGAAAGAGAGAGAGAGACACAGACAGAGAGAGAAAGGTAGAGACAGAGAAAGAGATCTTCCATCCGCTGGTTCACTCCACAGATGGCCCCAACAGCTGGAGCTGCATCGATCCAAAGCCAGGAGCCAGGAGCTTCTTCCAAGTTTCCCACATGGGTGCAGGGGCCCAAGGCTTTGGGCCATCTTCTACTGCCTTCCCAGGCCATAGCAGAGAGCTGGATGGGAAGTGGAGCAGCCGGGTCTTGAACTGGCGCCCATATGGGATGCCAGCACAGCAGGCAGCGACTTTACCTGATGCCACAGCGCCGGCCCCAAGCTTCAAGATTTAATAGGCACCCTCCCACATGGCTGTGGAACAGTCTGTCACATATGCAAGTTGACAATAAGAGCTTAAAAATGAACGGACTCTCTGACTCAGCAATTCCTTTAAAAATTTTTTTTTTAATTTACTTGAGGGGCGGCCCTGTGGCGTAGCAAGTTAAAGTCCTAGCCTGAAGTGCTGGCATCCCATATGGGCACCGGTTCTAGTCCGGGCTGCTCCTTTTCCAATCCAGCTCTCTGCTATGGCCTGGGAAAGCAGCAGAAGATGGCCCAAGTCCTTGGGCTCCTGCACCTGTGTGGGAGACCTGGAAGAAGCTCCTGGCTCCTAGTTCGGATCGGCACAGCTCCGGCCCCTGCGGCCATCTGGGGAGTTAACCAGCGGATGGAAGCCCCCTCTCTGTTTCTACCTCTCTTTGTCACTCTTTCAAAAAATAAATAAATCTTTTTAAACAATTTATTTGCGAGACAGACACATAAAGAGAGCCCTCCCATCTGCTGGTTCACTTCCTAAATGGCTGCAATGGCCAGAGCTGGCCAGACTGAGGCTAGGAGCTGGAAACTCAACCAGGTCTCCCATATGGGTGGCAGGGACCCGATTACTTGAGCCATCACCTCCCAGGGTATGCATCAGCAGGAATCTCGAGTCAGGAGTTAGATACGGAAATCAAACCCAGGTACTCCTGTGTGGGATGCAGGTGTCTTAAGTAGCATCTAAACCACTAATCGAAACACCTATTCTTGGCCGGCGCCGTGGCTCAATAGGCTAATCCTCTGCCTGCAGCGCCAGCTCTCCGGGTTCTAGTCCTGGTCAGGGCGCCGGATTCTGTCTCGGTTGCTCCTCTTCCTGTCCAGCTCTCTGCTGTGGCCCGGGAGTGCAGTGGAGGATGGCCCAAGTGCTTGGGCCCTGCACCTGCCTGGGAGACCAGGAGATCTGGCTTCTGGCTTCAGATCGGCGCGGTGCGCCCACCGCAGCGGCCACTGGGGGATAAACGAACGGAAAGGAAGACCTTTCTCTCTGTCTCTCTCTCACTGTCCACTCTGCCTGTCCAAAAAAAAAAAAAAAAACCATCCCCTATTTCTATATATTTTAATTGCTTGTTTCTTATTCACTAATTTAATTTATATCATTTTCACTGTTATAAACCATACTGCACTGTATTTTTTTTTTTTTAACTAAATGCTTTGTGCATATCCATGATTGCTTCCTTACTCCTTAAAAATGGAATTTCCGGGGGTGGGCATTCAGCCTAGTTGCTGAGATGGCAGTCAGGATGCTCCTATGCCACACCGGGGTACCTGGGTTCCAACCCCAGCTCTGGCGTCTGAGACCAGCTTCCTGATAATGTGGACCCTGGAGGCAGCAGTGATGGCTAGGTAACTGGGCTCTTGCCACCCATGTGGGAGACCTGGATTGAGTTCCCAGCTCCCAGAATCAGCCTCCCAGCTCTTGTGGACACTTAGGGAACGAGTCAGCATATGGCATGTTACTCTGTCTCTGCCTCCAATGCTGTCTCATCACTGCTCCTTTAAGTAAAATGTTAACTTTGGAATAAGTTTAGATTTACACAGAAGTTGTAAAGAAAGGCTACATTCAGTTAAGTAGATAGGTTATGGTCTCTTTCCCTATGCTGATCCCTGCAGGAGAGAGGCTCACTTTACTTTGTTGTGTCAATGGCAGACAGTAAGGATTTGAGTGAGTACCAGTCACGTGCATTGGGAGGAGCTGGATGATCATGGAACCTTAAGATGTCAGGAGGTAGGCGCTGTTCTGGGAACTTACTCAAAAGCAGACAGACTCCGTCTTATCTCACTACCTGTCATCCTGAAAGGCAAACTGGCTGAGTGTGCGTGACCATGTAAACTCCCTGACTGTCCACGAGTCAGCTCATCAAGAGCCAGGCTGCTGACTGCCACCAAACAACCCCACTTGCGATCTTCCAGCTGCAGCCCCAGCAAACCATCTAGAAAGTTTCAAAACAAGTGGCACAAGATCAGATTACCTTTCTGCTTGATTCCTAAAAATGCTCCTCCTCCCCAGTTCCCTGCTGGAACACACCTTGGGTTAGTCCTTGGCTGTGTGGCCAGATTGCAATGCCTATTCTGGAATGAATGCTTGTTTCCTTAGCTTATATTTCAGCCTGCTTCTTTTTTAGGTGATGTGAAAGCCCCTGTGAAGGCACCAAGAGCACAAGATGGAAAGAGACAGAAACGTACTCCTCTGACCTCTTCTAGCCCCTGCTACTCTGGTAACAGCCCTAGCTGGATCTAGTGGGATGGCTGCTGTGATGTTGGCAAAGGATTCCAGAAGATATACAATACAGACACATAGTCTGTATAAGCTTGGAAGGAAGTTTAGTCCCTTATCCTGAGCTGTACAATACCAGAGAACATCATGTGACTTTTGAGGTTTCCAAAAAGTCGGCCAGCAGCGCTGGGCCCTTACATTACTGGGGAAAGGCAGAAAGACCATGATACTGGCATTCAGACAGCTGCTTTTTTTTTTTTTTTTTAAGATTTATTTTTATTTATTTGAAAGGCAGAGTTAGAGAGAAAGAGAGAAAGAGAGAGAAAGATGGATCTTCCAACTACTGGTTCACTCCCCAGATGGCCACAAGAGCCAGGGCTGGGCCAGGCCAAAGCCAGAAACTTGGAACATCTGGACTTCCCACAAGGGTGGCAGGGGCCCAAGCACTTGAGCCATCTTCCATTGCTTCCCCACATGCATTAGCAGGGAGCTGGAATGGAAGTGGAGCTGCCGGGACTCATACTGCTGCTCTTAAGGGATGCTGGCATCACAGGCTGTGCCTTGACCTGCCGCACCACATGCCAGCCCTGTAACTGCAGCTCTTAAAGCCAAAACCTCTGACATCCCATCTCTGGGGAAAATGGGCTCAGCAAGCCCAAGCGGTGCCCTCAACAGAAGTCTCTGCTAAATGGTAGGAAGCAGTAAATGTATTATGGCTGGGAAGACCCATTAATCCTTTAAAGATGTGAGAAGCTGACTTTTCTATATAAAAAAATCACAATCATAATAGCTATCACTACTGAGTTCTTCAATATGCCAGGACTACTCCAACTGTTTAAACTAATTTATCTCACAATAACCCTATGAACCAAATCCTGTTACAAATGGAAAAACTAAAGAAAGAAGAGATTAAGTACCTGCCCAATTCTCACTGTTGGCAAATGGCAGAGCCAGGCTTCAAATCCAGACACACTGATCACAGACTGGCAATCCCAACTCTCTCTACAAACAGGAAGCAGAGGCTCCTGCCCAAGCCCACAGAGCTTGTAAGAGGTTGAGAGGATCTGATTTGGCAACTTGAGGAGAGGGAGCACTGGTTTATCTGCCAATGAATATCCAGCACATGGTGTGACAACAAGCACTGGGTACCATGGAAGAGGCAGGAGACTTGGGATGACCACCCTTCCTCTACCCTGGTTAGGGCAGATCACAAACATGGACGTATGGCACAACTGAAAAGGGCACAAAACACAAGCTTTGCCCATTTGCTCAACAGCAGCACAGAACCCTCCCAGAGCGAGCCCAAAAACCCCTAGAGGGTGTCCCAGGCTTACCTGTCCCCGCATGACAGCAATCTGCTTATGGAACTGGCCCCTGTCAAAACCAGGATCTCTCTGCAAACAGAGAATAAGAAGAGAGGGGACCTGTGGGGAAGGCTCACAGGAATCCATTTTCTCCCCTAATTAAAAACCCTGATAAAGAAAACTTACATAAGGCATGTGGGGCTTGGTGAGTCACCACCCTAAGAACTTCCTGTTTTACAGGTGGGGAAACAGAGAACAAGTAAATATCTTGTTCCATGTCTCCAACTCCAAGCTTCAGCCTCCGCTGAAAATGAGAGCTCTGAGAATACCCTGCAGCCACATGATGCCCAGGATGCTCAGCAGGGCGATGCGTCACAGCTGCTCCTTTCTTTCAACCCTAGCCAAACCGCGTCCCCGGGGAGCCTTGCTTTTCACAGGTTAACCATTCCTTCTTGGCTTGTGTCAGGATCAATTAGAAAAACTGTCAGGAATCCCTCCCTGTATTTCTTAATAATTCTGGGGTTCCCAGGGCTGACCTTGAAGAGTTCGTATAGGTCTTCCTCCAAGTCCTTGACGAAGTTAGGGTCCGATATCTTTGGAAGAATCAGATCTTTGATCTCCTGAGAGAAGGGGACTTTTGCCTGGGGCAACCAGGCCCAGTAAAAAGGATCTGAAAAGAGGAAAGACCCAAAGCAAAGCTGGTGTTAGAATGGAAGTCTCTGAGACTTCTACCACCAAGGCACTTTCAGAGGGAGACCCTAATACACAACAGAAGACTCAGAAGTGCACAATGAGCAAGTGGGGGTAGCAGCGTGCAATACAGATCTGCCCATCCCAGAGCTCCTTTGCAGATACCACATGACCTTCCAGGCTGCAGGCCCATCTAGAAGCAGCCACCTGCCACTGACCCTGGGACGGTCCTTCTTAAAAGGAAGGCGAGTGCTGGAAAGGGGGCTAGAGACCTCCTCATTGTATCCCCCCTCCTGCTTTCCAAAAATCTCTCAAGTATCATGGGTTAGAAATGTCAACAAGGGAGACAGAACACTAGGAGCAGCTTGTCTGTGGAGACACAAACAGGATAAATTATGAAAAGACAGTCCTTACATAGGATGAGAAGAATGCAAGGTGGAGGTGAAAAAACTCATCTTTATGCTTCTAATTTTGAATCACCTTTATGCAGCTAAAGGGAACAGCAGAGGGTAAAATCATAATGGCCTACATAATGGAACAGTTGCCATTTGCTGGCCACAGTGCTGAAGTGCCTGAATTGCATCATTTTAATAACTCTGAAAACAATCCCATGAGAGAGATATTCCTATCCCCATTACACAGCAAGAAGAACAGAGCCTGTCCCCAGCAGTCTGGAGCCTTACATGCCCTCCAGGAGTCGGGATGCTTCAGCGGGAAGGCCAGCCCATTGTCGATGGCCGCCACCTTGATAACAGGCTCCTTCACCACCACCCAGTCTGTGTCCTGCAGAGCAAAGAAAGCTGGTTACTGAGGAGCCCACCTGCCGCAGGCCCTTTCAGCACCCTTGGATACAATCCTTATTCAGCTTACTTGGAGCTGCCCTCTGAAGTGGCTTCCATGTTGTTCTCTGCACTTAGTACATTTATGGCATTACATTTACTTTTCAGTTTTACTTGAAAGGCAGAGAGACAGAGAAACAGAAAGATCTTCTATCTGCTGGTTTACTGCCTAAATGCCCACAACAGCTGGGGCTGGACCAGATCAAAGCCAGGAGCCCAGAACCCAATGCAGGTCTCCCATGCGGGTAGCAGACACCCCTCAGCTGCTGCCTCCCAGGAAGTTCACTGGCAGAAAGCTGGATTGGAAGCAGAGATGGGACTTAAGCCAGACATTCTGAATGGGATACAGGTGCCCTGAGCAGCATCTTCACCATTGAGCCAGAGGTTCCCTCCATTTATGGCAAACTTAACAGTTCATACAAGGTTCTGAGTCCTTTTATCTTAGAAAAGGAACACTGCCTTAGGCGTTGCCACAGTTCTCAGTAAGAATGATAATGACAAAAACAAAGATAACTATAAGCCATTCCTTCCAGGGAAAGGCAACCAGAATCCTGAGCACAGAAAAGTCCGTTATCTCTCAGCCAGGGTCCTTCGGCGTGGACCTTAACTCTGAGTCCACTTCACTGGAGCTGGCCATACCCTCCAATGAGAAGAGAGAACCACAGAAGATAACAGTTGGCTGCTCTCCCCACGGGAGTCTGTTCTGCTTCTGTGACACAGGAATTGAGGGGTCCACATTGTGGCACAGCAGGTTAAGGCACCACACGCAGTGACAGCATCCCATACTGGAGTGTCAGCTGCTCTGCTTCTGACCCAACCACCTGTGAAGGCACCTGAGAAAGCAGTGCAAAATGGCCCAGGTACTTGTCCCTGGCCACCCATTTGGGAGATCAGGATGGAGATGCTGGCTCCTGCCTGGCCCAGATCCAGTTGTTGCAGACATCTGGGGAGTGAAAACAGTGGATAGATCTCTCTGTCTATACCTCTGTTTCTGTCACTCTACCTTTCAAATAAAAATCTTTTTTTTTATTTTATTTTTTTTTTTAATTTTTTTTTTTTTTAAATTTTTGACAGGCAGAGTGGACAGTGAGAGAGAGAGACAGAGAGAAAGGTCTTCCTTTGGCCGTTGGTTCACCCTCCAATGGCCGCCGTGGCCGGCGCGCTGCAACCGGCGCACCGCGCCGATCTGATGGCAGGAGCCAGGTGCTTCTCCTGGTCTCCCATGGGGTGCAGGACCCAAGCACTTGGGCCATCCTCCACTGCACTCCCTGGCCACAGCAGAGAGCTGGCCTGGAAGAGGGGCAACCGGGACAGAATCCGGAGCCCCGACCGGGACTAGAACCCGGTGTGCCGGCGCCGCAAGGCGGAGGATTAGCCTGTTGAGCCACGGCGCCGGCCAAAATCTTTTTTTAAGAAAAGAGTTGAAGATAAAAATAAGAGTTGAATATCGGAGTAGGCAGGTCACTTGCGACAGCCCATGTCAGAGCAACTTGCTCATTATCTACTAGGCTGCACACTTCAAGTTCACTGGTGTCACCCATCACAGAACAGGGACTGTGGTTTCCAGATGCCACCAACAGAATTCCCTAGGGACACCTTATTAAAAGTGCAGAATCCCAAGTTTTGCCTCAGACCTGATGAATCAATTTCTGAGTAAAAGATCTAAAGAATCTGTACTATTTTAAAAATTGTGTATTTAATTTGAATGGCAGAGACAGAGATCTCTCATCCACTGGTTTCCATGTCAAATGTCTACAATAGTTAAAGCTGGGTCAGGTGGAAGCCAGGAGCTGGAACTCAGTCTGGGTCTTCCACATGAGTGGGAGGGATGCAGGTTCTTGAGTCACCATCCACTGTCTCCCTGAGTGCACATCAACAAAACAAAATCAGAAGTGGAGCTAGGACTCTAACCCAGGCCCTTCAACATGGTATTCCGGTATCCCAAACAGCATCCTAACTGCTGTGCCAAATACCTGTGCCTATTTTTAATATCATTCAGATACAAAACTTGAGAGCCACTATTTCAGAAGGAAGTAAAAACACTGTAAGGAATCAAAACCAAGCTCACTCTCCTCCAGGTAGCCTGCCCACTAATTTTTAAAAATGTATAAACTGAGCAGTGACAGAGGAAAGTGTTGAAGATAAAAACAGTGAGGGAAAAGTTTCAGAAGCAGCTTTTCCTTAATTTATGTTCCATGGAACTGTGGTCCATTGTGAGGAAACAATCCACGGTTAAAAAGTGTAGACGAGTAAGGATTTGGCCCAGCCGTTAGGCTGCCCAGATGCCTTAACGGTGTGCCTGGGTTAGATACCCACCTCTGGCTCCTGGTTCCAGCTTCCTGCTGGTGCAGACCTTGGGAGCAGCAGTGATGGGGTTCAAGTGAATGGGTACCTGCCATCTATGTGGGAGATGTGGACTGAGTTCCCAGTTCACAACTTCAGCTCCTATGGTCATGTGGGCATTTGGGGAGTGAGCCAAAGAATGGGAGTGCTCTCTTTTTTTCTATCTGTTTTGCTCTCTCTGTCTCTCAAATGAATTAATAAAAAAAATTTTTTTAATGTAGAAATCACTGTGCCAAACAAAATTAGGTTAATTCAATGCAGTACTCTTCAGATTTTTACCATACTACTATACA
Source organism: Lepus europaeus (assembly GCF_033115175.1). Classification (NCBI taxonomy): domain Eukaryota; kingdom Metazoa; phylum Chordata; class Mammalia; order Lagomorpha; family Leporidae; genus Lepus; species Lepus europaeus. The sequence goes on from NC_084843.1 coordinate 31,565,926, forward strand.
ATATGAAACACAGAGGAACACAGCATGTAATACATATGCTCCAAACTTACTTGATCTTTCCTTCATGCTGCTGTTTAGAACACAACTATTGGCCAGTGCCACGGCTCACTAGGCTAATCCTCCACCTGCGGTGCCGGCACTCCAGGTTCTAATCCCGGTTGGGGTGCTGGTTCTGTCCCGGTTGCTCCACTTCCAGTCCAGCTCTCTGCTGTGGCCCGGGAGTGCAGTGGAGGATGGCCCAAGTCCTTGGGTCCTGCACCCACATGGGAGACCAGGAGGAAGCACCTGGCTCCTGGCTTCGGATCGACGCAATGCGCCGGTCGTAGCAGCCATTTGGAGGGTGAACCAATGGAAGGAAGACCTTTCTCTCTCTCTCTCTCTCACTGTCTAACTCTGGCTGTCAAATTAAACACACACACACACACAACTATTTGAGAGGTGCGGGTGTGTGTGTGTGTGTGTGTGTGTGACAGACACACAGCCAGATAGAATGGCTCCCATCCACTGGTTCATTCCCTATATGCCCACAATGGCTGGCACTGAGCTAGACCAAAGCCAGGAGCTCAATTCATGTCAATTACTTGAGCCATCATCTTGCCTCCCAGAGTTTGCATTAGCAGGAAGCTGTAGGCAGGCACCAGAGCCTAGTATCACACCCAGGTACTCTAGTCTGGGAGGATGATGCCTCAACCAGTGCCTCAACTGTCAAGACAAAATGCTATTCTTATTAACATCAAATAGAATTTTCCCTAAAACACAGACTGGGAAAAACTATATCAAATACAACCTATTAATTTTAAACACATATGCTTTTCTGATTGTTCTCAATGTATATATTCTCAATGTATATTGTGGGCCATCTTATGTGTTTTGATAATATTCAGATACTCCTCATCATCTTCTTCAAGACAATGGATCAACCTCTTACCCGAGAGCTAGAACTATCCATAGGACAGTCATATTTAATCAGCCAATTGTCGTTGCCTCGATCTGTGAATAGAAATATAAAATTAGTAAGAAAAATTGGGAGGAATTGGCATTTAAATAATGGTAGATCAAATATTTTGGACACTTGAACCAACTTTACCACTAGGAACAACTACAAAATCTGGTTAAAAATACTTAAAAATCTCTTGAAGGCTCTTTAACAAGACCATAAAGAACTTAAGAGTCAAGAGCTGCTCTGCTGTGTCCTGGGAAAGCAGAAGATGGCCCAAGTCCTTGGGCCCCTGCACCCACATGGGAGACCTGGAAGAAGCTCCTGGCTCCTGGCTTCGGATCAGTGCAGCTCCAGCTGTTCTGGCCAACTGGGGAGTGAACCAGCAGATGGAAGACCTCTCTTTCTCTCCCTCTCTTTCTCTTTCTCTCCCTCACTCTCTCTCTCTTTCTCTCTCTCTGCCTTTCCTCTCTAACTCTGACTTTCAAATAAATAAATCTTAAAAAAAAAAAAAAAAGGGTAAAGAGCTAGGAGACCCTGGTTGTATACTGCACAATGTATACATATATTGAAACATCACATGGTATCCCACGTGTGTATACACACACAATTTTCAAAAAGCCTGTTAAATTTAATTTTAAAAAGTTTATTTATTTATTTTTTTAAATAGAGCTGGGAGAGAATAGTAATCCAGAGAAGGGAACCTGGCACTTGTGGCTTCTTTTTCTTTGAGCACCTGCTGACTTGGAAAGAAATGGATGAGAGCAGCAAGCATGTTCTAACTGCCCTTGGCACAAGTGAGACACAACTGTAACTTAGTGACTGATAAGGGAAAGGAGGTCCTGGGAAATCACCCTGAGTGGCTACACTGCTAGTGCCCTTGTTGCTTGTCAATATAACCCTTAGGATTTATATAAGCAACCTGGGCCTTCAGATAGGTCTATAATTTCTGGTAGACACATTACAATAATAAAAAAGAAACATATAAACAAAGAGACAATATAAATAAAAACAAAGATAAACAACACAAAATGAATACAGATCTATGCACACTCCAAAGAATGGAAATATACAGACTTTAAAATGTTCAAGAAGGCGCCAGTGCTGTGGCATAGTGGGTAAAGTCACCACCTGCAGTGCCACCATCACATTTGGGTTTGAGTCTCGGCTGCTCCTCTTCCGATCCAGCTCTCTGCTATGGACTGGGAAAGCAGTAGAAGATGGCCCAAGTGCTTGGGCCCCTGGACCCACATGGGGAACCTGGAAGATGCTCCTGGTTTTGGACTGGCCCAGCTCCAGCTGTCACAGCCATTTGGGGAGTAAACCAGTGGATAGAAGATCTCACTCTGGGGGCTGGCGCTTTGGCACAGCAGGTAAAGCCACCGCCTGCAGTGCCACCATCCCATATGGATGCCGGTTCGAGTCCTGGCTGCTCCACTTCCCATCCAGCTCTCTGCTATGGCCTGGGAAAGAAGTAGAAGATGGCCCAAGTCCTTGGGCCCCGGCACCTGTGTGGGAGACCTGGAAGAAGTTCCTGGCTCCTGGCTTTGATCAGCCCAGTTCTGGTTGTTGCGGCCATTTGGTAAGTAAGCCAGCGGATGAAAGACCTCTCCTCTGTCTCTCCCTCTGTCTGTAACTCTGACTCTCAAATAAATAAATAAATAAATAAATCTTGAAAAATAAAAATAAAAAAATACTCTATAGATGAATTTAACAGCATATCACACTGAAGAAAGAAGTAGTGATTTGGGAGACAATAGCCAAAATAAAGCATACAAGAAAAAAGGATATATCTAACAACATGTAATTGGAATCTCAGAAGGAGAACAGAGAAAAATGGGTCGGAAATAATGTCAAAGAGATAATGTCTGTGACATTTCCAAAACTGACAAAATCTATCAGTGATTCAAAGAACCCCATGAATCCATAAAAGGATAAAAAAATAAAATACTGAGGCATATCATAGTCAAAATGTTGAAAACCAAAGACAGGAAAAACAATCCTAAAAGGAGTACACAAAAAGACAGAACACTTTCAAAGAGGCAACAACATTACTGACTTCATAGAAACCCCATAGAAATAAGAAGATAATGGAAGGCTGGAAAAATTACTGAAATAATTACCAAGCCCAGATTCTATACCCAGCAAAAATATCCTTTAAATATAAAGGAGAAATAAAGATACTTTCAAACAAACAAAAAGTCATGGTCAGCAGACAAAGACTAAAATAGTCTCCACGTCAAAGGGAAACTAACCTAAGCAGAAGTGAAACTCTTAGAAGAAATCACAGGGTAAAAGCTTCATGAAAGTGGATTTGGAAATGATTCATGGATAGAACACCAAAGGCATAGGCAACAAAAGAAAAAATAAAATTGGGCTTCATGCAAATTTTAAAAATTTGTATATCAAAAGCATCAACAGACTGAAAATGCAAAACAATGCGAAGAAATATTTACAAATCATAGATCTGATAAGGGATTAATATCCATAATCTAAGAATAGAGAAAACTTCAAAAATTCAACAATAAGAAAATAAACAAACTGATTCAAAAATGGGCAAAGGACTTGAACAGATTATTTATCCAAAAAGATACACTATTAACCACATGAAAAGATGCTCATCGTCATTAATCAGTAAGGAACTACAAATCAAAACTACAAAACATCCTCTCACACCCACTGGGATGGCTACTGTCCAAGAAAAGTAAGTATTGGTGAAGATGCAGAGAAATTGGAACCCTTATAAACCTTATATGGTAGGAAAGCAGAATGGTACAGCTGCTATGGAAAACAGAATGGTGGTTCCTCAAAACATTAAAAATAGAACTACCATATGATGCAGCAATATCACTTCTGGGTATATACTAAGAAGAACTGAAAGCAAGGTCTTGAAGAAATACTTGTACACTCATGTTCATAGCAGCATTATTCATAAGAGCAAAAAGGTGGAAACAACCCAAGTACCCACTGATCCATCCAAGCAAAGTGTATGCAACATAAAATGGAACACAAATAGTGTGTTAAAAAGGAAGGAAATTCTGACATAGACTACAACACAGATGAACCTTGAGGACTTTATGCTAAGCAAAACAAGCAAATCATGCAAAGAGAAATACTTTATGATTCCACTTATATGACATATCCATAGTAATCAAAAACACAGAGACGGGGCTGGCTCTGTGGAACACCGGGTAAAGCCACCACCTGCAGTGCTGGCATCCCATATGGACACCAGGTCAAGTCCTAGCTGCTCCACTTCCAATCCAGCTCTCTGCTATGGCCTGGGAAAGCAGTAGAAGATGGCCCAAATCCTTGGGCCTCTGCACCCACTTGGGAGACCAAGAAGAAGCTCCTGGCTCCTGGCTTCAGATGAGCACAACCCAGCCATTGTGGCCATCTGTGGAGTGAACCAGTGGATGGAAGACCTCTCCTTCTCTGCCTCTGCCTCTCTGTAACTCTGCCTTTCAAATAAATAAATCTTAAAAAAAAAATCACAGAGACAGAAAGTAGAATGGAGAATTATTATTTAATGGGTATACAGTTTCAGTTTTACAAGATACAAAGAGTTCTAGAGATGGGTGGTGGCGATGGCTGTACAATAGGCTGAATGAACTTACTGTCATTAAACTGTACACTTAAACATGGTTAGGATAGGGCCGGCGCCGTGGCTCATCAGGCTAATCCTCCGCCTTGCGGCGCCAGCACACACCAGGTTCTAGTCCCGGTCAGGGCGCCGGATTCTGTCCCAGTTGCCCCTCTTCCAGGCCAGCTCTCTGCTATGGCCTGGGAGTGCAGTGGAGGATGGCCCAAGCGCTTGGGCCCTGCACCCCATGGGAGACCAGGAGAAGCACCTGGCTCCTGCCTTCGGATCAGCGCGGTGCACTGGCCACAGTGCGCCAGCCACAGCGGCCATTGGAGGGTGAACCAACGACAAAAAGGAAGACCTTTCTCTCTGTCTCTCTCTCTCACTATCCACTCTGTCTGTCAAAAATAAAAATAAAAAATAAAAAATAAAGAAAGAAAAACATGGTTAGGATAGTACATCTGATGATGTGTGTACTTTACCATAATAAAAAAGACAAAATAACAGCTCCAATAAGGCATGAGTTTAGACTTTTGTCCTCAATACATGTAGATTTTTTGCATTGGAAAAAAAAATATTTTTAAATCGTTTACCTACACCTCTACCTCAGGAAGTACTGTTTTGGAAAAGCCAGGAGTGACCAGGGACTAAGACCAGCAGGTCTCCACACACACAGGCTTCAGATCCATGGGTTCAACAAGGTACAGATCAACAGTATTTGGAAAACATACGTTTGCACTGAACATGTACAGATTTTTCTTCCCTAAACCATACAACATAACTATTTCAGTAGCATTTACATTCTCTTAAGTATTACAAATAATCTAGTGACAATTTAAAATATATGGGAGGGGGGCTGGCACTGTGGTGTAGCAGGTAAAACTGCTGCCTGCAGTGCCAGCATCCCTTATGAACACCGGTTCCAGTCCTAGCAGCTGCACTTCCGATCCAGGTCTCTACTATAGCCTAGGAAAGCAGTAGAAGATGGCCCAAGTGCTTGGGCGCCTGCACCCACGTAGAAGACCTGGAAGAAGCTCCTGGCTCCTGGTTTTGAACTGGCCCAGCTCTGGCCAATGTGGCCATTTGAGGAGAAACCTCTCTCTATCTCTTTCTGCCTGTGCCTATGTAACTCTACCTTTCAAATAAATAGATCTTTAAAATTATATATATGGGAGGGTATGCATAGGTTTTTATATGCAAATAGTACACGGTTTTATATAAGGGACTTGTATCCACAGATTTTGGCATCCTTGGGGGGGTCCCAGAACCAAACCCCAGTGGAGACTATGGGACAATTGTACTCCTCATGATTCTGTGAAGAGCCAGGTGTCTCCTGTCTGGGGCCAGAAAAAAGGTTAAGATAAAATATAAATACTAGCTCCAGGCCTTACCACCTCTAGTAGCCTAACTACATGTGTCTGGACACAAGTGTCTGGACAAAGCTCAATCCAGAAAAGTATTATCTGAGACTTGCCCCAAATGACCATGACCCTTCTGGCTTGGGGAAGAAATTCATGCTGACAAGTCCCTCTGCCTCCCAGGCCCCAAAAGCCTCCAGTTCCCTGTGGCCCCCATGATCCCAGCTGAGGGCATGGGATCACCGGCAGCTCCTCACCAGTGTTGCGGATGATATAGTCCAGCACCACCAACCGCTCAAACTGCAGCAGGAGTTGCCGGTTGGTGTTCTCCGGGAGAGGCTCTGCTTCAAAGCGCCGCAGCCAGTAGTCTGCATCTTTGTAGCCTTCAACAAAGATCTGGAATGAACCGACCTGGAACCAAGGCGAAGGAACAACAGTCTTTCCCTACAGCCCACATCCACAGTCCCCAGGAGTAAGCCAGGTGCTCACGAAGGCACTAAGAATTCTTAATAGAAGAGGAACATTTTCAAGATCCGTACTTGTTCCCCACCTTTTCAGTACAAGAAAAGGGGGTATGGCAGTGGTCATCCATCCAAATTAAAGAAGTCCCTCCTACGGGTCCACAGGGGCAAAGTGAGGAAGCGAGGTCACTAGAGAGTACTCCCCAGACCTCAGGCCCTTCACAGAAACGAGGACGACAGCGCCTCAGGCAGGCTATTCCCATGCCCACATCCAAATCCAGACACACCTTCTGTTACCACTGGGATGACCATGCCACTAAAAAATCACCACTGACAGGCCAGCGCCATGGCTTACTAGGCTAATCCTCCGCCTGCGGTGCCGGCACACTGGGTTCTGGTCCCGGTTGGGGTGCTGGTTCTGTCCCGGTTGCTTCTTTTCCAGCCCAGCTCTCTGCTGTGGCCTGGGAAGGCAGTGGAGGATGGCCCAAGTCCTTGGGCCCTGCACCCGCATGGGAGACCAGGAGGAAGCACCTGGCTCCTGGCTTCAGATCAGCACAGCGCGCCAGCCATAGCGGCCATTTGGGGGGTGAACCAACTGAAGGAAGACCTTTCTCTCTGTCTCTCTCTCTCTCACTGTCTATAACTCTCTCTCTGTCTCTCTCTCTCACTGTCTCTGCCTGGCGAAAAGAAAAAAAAATCACCACTGATAAGCCACAGAAGCACAAGCTATACCTTAGGTGGTAGCCCGATACGGTTAAACCGCTGCCCCACTTTTGGCACTTTCTCTAGCGCAAGCCGCTTGCCCCTGGACTTCACCCTGTCAATGGCACTATAGTTGAAGGTCTCGCTGGCCAGGTGTACCACCTACAGTGGAAAGAAAAGAGATACCTGGGTTAGAGTCAAGCTTAAGGAACCAGAACACTACGGCAGAGAATAGCTACATGCTTATCAATATTGTTTCTCTTCCACCGCACAGAGAAAGATGGCATTTCTCAGCCTTCCTAGCATCTAGAATAAGATGCTGATAAAGTGATGTAGGCAAATCACCTCCAGGCCTGCCCCAAAAATCTCCTATGACCCTTAGTTCATATTTCCCACTCTGTGCAGGTGGAAATGAAGGGTTCTAAGTGCAGAGTCTCATCACAGAAGATCCCCACCTTGTCACTACAGGAATGACATGGGACCTAGGAGAACTGCCAAATGGACATGAACCTGAGACATGAGCAAGAAATAAACTCCTACTGTATTAAGCCACTGAGATTCCGAGGCTTTTACAGTAGCTAGTGAATTACCCTGACAAATGCAGTCACCTTCTGAGTTAGAAGACTAAGCCTAATGCCTATTTTCTTTCCAGATAAAAACAAATTGTAATTTACTCTACATAGTTTTATGTCCTTTTGAATTTTGTACTTTCTGCAATTATTCATATTCCCAAAAAGAAAAATAAATGTTATAATTAGTTTTCATTTTTAATGGACTGCCCTATTTCGGCAGAGACCGTACCTGGCACCTTCACAACAAACTAGTAATAGTAGCTGCCTTGAGCAGAAACTGAGTGGACAGAAGTCAGCAGCAGGAGGGAGGCTGGATGTTCTGTGTCCTCTTCTGTGCCCTCTGGTTTTTACACGGAGGCCTGCTTTGCCTATTCAAAAGCGACTGCTTCAACGCTCATCCGTATTACACCCGACTGTCCAGCTGCAGTGATATCACTGTAACCCATACGTGCTTCCATGTTATCCACTTGCACATTGAACTTCTCTCCTAAAACTAATGAGGGGCAGGTTCTGCCATAGCATTAAGACACCACTTTGGGGGGCTGGCTCTGTGACGTGGCAGGTAAAGCTGCCACCTGCAGTGCTGGCATCCTATATGGGTGCTGGTTCAAGTCCCAGCTGCTCTCCTTCCGATCCAGCTCTCTGTTATGGCCTGGGAAAGCTGTAGAAGATGGTCCAAGTGCTTAGACCCCTGTACCCACATGGGAGACCCGGAAAAAGCTCCTGGCTCCTTGCTTCAGAGCAGCACAGACCTGGTTGTTGCGATCATCTGGGGAGTGAAACAGCAGACGGAAGACCTCCCTCTCTCTCTCTGCCTTTCCTTCTCTCTATGTAACTCTGAATTTCAAATAAATAAACAAATCTTTAAAAAAAAAAAAAAAGACACCACTTTGGATGCCCACATCCCACTCTGGATGCAAACATCTCATATCCGAGTGCCTGGGTTCAAGTCTCACCTCCAGTTCCCAACCCATTTCTTGAAGAATCTGCAGTTTCTTCATAACGTGCATTGTCCATGAACTTTTTGAAGACCCCCTATATGCATGAATTGCAAAATTTCTTGTACAAAATAAATTTATCTTTTAATTCCATTTTCTATAACTTTTTGAACTACCCTCATTGTAATAAATATCTAAAATCAAATTTCTTTCTTTCTTTTTTTTTTTTTTTTTTTTTTTTGACAGGCAGAGTGGACAGAGAGAGACAGAAAGAAAGGTCTTCCTTTTGCCGTTGTTTCACCCTCCAATGGCCACCGTGGCCGGCGTGCTGCAGCCGGTGCATCGCGCTGATTCAAAGCCAGGAGCCAAGTGCTTCTCCTGGTCTCCCTTGCGGGTGCAGGACCCAAGGACTTGGGCCATCCTCCACTGAACTCCCGAGCCATAGCAGAGAGCTGGCCTGGAAGAGGGGCAACCGGGACAGAATCTGGTGCCCCGACCGGGACTAGAACCCGGTGTGCCGGCACCGCAAGGCGGAGGGTTAGCCTATTGAGCCACGGCGCCGGCTTCTAAAATCAAATTTCTAAGAAAATTATTTTCCTAAGTCCAACACAACTAATCGTTGTGCCCATGTACATTTAAGGCAAAACAATTCCCTCCTATTCATTCTACCACCCATCCATACACCCAGAGTTAACAGGGTACGTAAAAAGGATATGCAGAGCGCTGTAACAGGCCCTTCCCGCCTTACAAATCAGAGCACTCAGGTATAGGAATGCAGGACAAAGGGCTTTCCCAAGGCTCCCTTGCCAGATTCCGCAGTGAAAACCTTGGTTTCTCTCCAGGCATAAACCACCATTTTTTCCCCTTTCAGATTTGTTTGTGATCATTCTTCCCAACAAACCACTTTTTCTCTATGACTAATGAAACTATCCAAACCTGCAAACTCACAGGAACAGCCCATGAGAATTAAGAGCCCTATTATTAGAAGCTGTGTAAGGTGAGTCCCATTTCCACAGTGACAGATGCTCTCATCAAGCAGAAGGAATCCTGCCACAAGGGTGGAGAAACAAGAAGAAGTCAGAGTCCTCTTACCACCCAGCAGCTGCATGTTAAACTTGCAAAATTCTGTCCCATCTCAGTCTCACAGAAGACAAGTATACTTGCTGTCGCTTAGGCCTCATTAAGGTTCTCTAACATGGAAGGAAGACTGGAGATGGGAAGATAGGGATTGCGGGAGTGACATTCATGATTAGAATTGCTTATAAAACGGCCGGCGCCACGGCTCACTAGGCTAATCCTCCGCCTTGCGGCGCCGGCACACTGGGTTCTAGTCCCGGTCGGGGCGCCGGTTCTGTCCCAGCTGCCCCTCTTCCAGGCCAGCTCTCTGCTGTGGCCAGGGAGTGCAGTGGAGGACGGCCCAAGTGCTTGGGCCCTGCACCCCATGGGAGACCAGGATAGGCACCTGGCTCCTGCCATCGGATCAGCGCGGTGCGCCGGCCACAGCGCGCCTACCGCGGCGGCCATTGGAAGGTGAACCAGTGGCAAAAGGAAGACCTCTCTCTCTCTCTCTCTCTCTCTCTCACTGTCCACTCTGCTTGTCAAAAAAAAAAAAAAAAAAAAAAAAGAATTGCTCATAAAACGTCCACAGGCTGTGTACTTTACACGGGCTAGTTTGTGTAATCTTGATGTACGCTCTACAAAGTAGTAACTGTGTTCCCATTTTTAGAGTGAGGAAACAGCCTGGGGCATTAAGTGACTTGCTCAAGGATCACACAACTAAAAGCTGCAGAGCCGCTGCTTCTCAGACACGGAATTCAGAGCAGCAGCGCAGCAGGCAAGCTTGGCGCCAGAGGCAGTCTTCTACTGCCCAGCAGAGGAAGGAAATTACACAGTGATGAGCAAGGAGCATTTAAAAGAGTTTCTGGAATCCAGGAGAGGCCTAGTAGGAGGATTTCAGGTTAGGCAGGAAACTTAGGAGCATTACGTAAACTAGGTGCTCAAAGTGTGCTGTTGAATTTTGAGCACACGCAGAGAAAATTAAAGCATCAAGGGAAGGAATCAGCTGCATGGCCAGGCAATGAATGAGATGTCAAACGGGAACTGCAAGCCTGGTGAACATTCCCTCCACTGAACTTAATCTGGGCTATCTTTGATACTATTTCTCACAACTGTCAAGACACGCATTCACTGACCCAGCCAGTACTGACACTAGGAGGAGGGAATCTCAAGACGAGGTCTCTGACCTCTTCAGACTTACAAACTAGCTGGCTAATTGTTTGGAATTTACTGGTAAAGGGGCAAATACTGTCAAACATCTAAGATAGTCACATATTCTTCTAAAATACCCTGAGAAAAGAGAAAACATGGGTTTGAAGGGAAGTTCCTATCTGCTGATCAGTCACTTTGCTCACAGAGTCTGAGATCTAAAACCTGTGAAGAAATCCTCAAGCAGGGGTTTTTGATCTAGGGGCATGGTCCCCAGAGGGTCCGTGGACGGCCCTCAAATGGTCTATGAACCATCTTCCTGAAGCTGTATACAAATCAGCGATTGGAAATACATGTATGTTTCTCTGAGAACCAGATCTACAGCTGTCATCAGATTCTCAAAGACAGGTACGACCTGGAGCCCTGCAGCCACCTCTGCAGCCCTAGGGCAGACTTCAGGGAGCCACAGACCCCACAGTGCTGGTGTATTCCCAAATGTTCATAACCTGCCCAGGAGATTCCTTCCCCTTATAAGCCTTGCAGTACAGAAATTCTTACCCTGGTATCCATAAAACTCCTCTGAAGTGTATCAGTTGATTCTGTATTGAAGCATATCTGGTGGTGGGGGAGTAGAGATGGGTCCAGAGCTTTCATCAGAACCTCAGTGAAGTCTATAGCACAAACAAGGTATGTGCAAATCCATCCTATGCCGGCATCTGCCTGGATCTGGGACCCCTATTTTGATATAATCAGACAAGTCCCATAATTCCATAGCCAAAAAATAGGTCAGGGAACTTCCACATCAGCTCCCTGGAAGAGTTTCAGTTCAGACCCTTACTTCAACCTTCAACCCATCCTAGTCCTTCTTGCCAGACCTTGCCTAAGTGCTCCATTCTTGACCAAATCCAAATGGTGGAATGGTCCAGAAGTCTAAAAGAGTGAGCTGCAAAAGCAGCTAGATTTCTAACCAGCTTGTGTTTACCCAGGATCCAAGGGCAGAGGGAGCCCATAATTAGAAGTACGTAAAGGGGCCAGCACTGTGGTGTGGCGGGTAAAGCCGCCGCCTGCAGTGCTGGCCTCCCATATGGGTGCCGGTTCAAGTCCCAGCTGCTCCACTTCTCATCCAGCTCTCTGTTGTAGCCTGGGAAAGCAGTGGAGGATGGCCCAAGTCCTTAGGCCTCTGTACTCATGTGGGAAGACCCAGAGGAAGCTCCTGGCTCCTGGCTTCAGATCAATGCAGCTCCAGCTGTTGTGGCCAATTGGGGAGTGAACAAGCAGATGGAAGACCTCTCTCTCTGCCTCTCCTTCTCTCTCTCTGTAACTCTTTCAAATAAATAAGTAAATCTTTAAAAAAAAAAAAAAAAAGCAGCACATAAAATTCCTGAAACTGCATGCAAAAATTGTGTATCCTCTCAGGATAGTTTTTATCAGATGATCAAATAATGAGCTTAAATCCCTACTATTGGCTGGTGCCGAGGCTCACTAGGTTAATCCTCCACCTGTGGCGCTGGCACCCCGGGTTCTAGTTCCGGTTGGGGCGCCAGATTCTGTCCTGGTTGCTCCTCTTCCAGTCCAGCTCTCTGCTGTGGCCCGGGAAGTGTATCAATTGATTCTGTATTGAAGCATATCTGGTGGTGGGGGAGTAGAGATGGGTCCAAACCTTTCATCAGAACCTCAGTGAAGTCTCTAGCACAAACAAGGTATGTGCAAATCCATCCTATGCCAGCAAGGATGTCGGGAAGGCAGTGGAGGATGGCCCAAGTCCTTGGGTCCTGTATCAGCACGGGAGACCAGGAGGAAGCACCTGGCTCCTGGCTTTGGATCGGTGCAGTGTGCCGGCTATAGCGGCCATCTGGGGGGTGAACCAATGGAAGGAAGACCTTTCTCTCTGTCTCTCTCTCTCACTAACTCTGTCTGTTAAAAATAAATAAATAAATAAATAAATAAATCCCTATTACTATCAAAAAAAAAAAAAAAAAAGGCTGAGAAACGCAGCATCCAAGCACAAACAGTCCCCACTGGACCCAAGGATCCACTAGCCCCAAGTAACTGACCAGATGCTGAGGCTCCCTGGAAATGGGTCACTGACCTTTGTACGGGGTACAATGTTGAGCTCCAGTTTTTGGTCCACCAGGCTGGCCCCTGCCTCTGAGAGATAGCCCTGGTTGAGGACAAGGCAGTCACGTCCAAAGCAGCAGGGACAGCACAACTTCTGCAGCCACTTGGTCCACTTGGGATTAAGCTGCCCGTATGGCTCTTCATTCTTGGGTTTGAATACAGCAATGATCTTCTATATAGGCAAAAGAAAAAGAGAACCTTAAAGGCAAGTTGATAACAGTAATACATTGATTAAGCCAGGAAGAATCTAGAAGGGCATGAGAAGGGACAAGCTATCCCTACTTCCAGTCAGATGCAGGCTCCTCCCCAGTTTGTAAGGGGAAGACACCAAATCACGTGTGCAGCTAAGAGAACCACTGCCAGAAAGGGGTGTGGCCAGTGGAGGTGCCGAGTCTCTGTTCCTCCTGCTGCCTGGCTCCTTTTCACCACCTCTCTTCCCTCAGAAAGGCACCCACCTCTTACTGGTACCTCAAACAAACGAGGTAAGTGGATTTCTATATTTCTAGGAGCAAGATACAGAAGCCAACTCAGTAGCATATCTGGAGTCACTGGCAACAATCTTTTGTCAGGATGGTGCTGCAGGGAGCGTACACACACACAATGTATCATGCACACACAGAGAAGGTACCAAAGTAATCTGTTCCCCAAGGAGTGAGGAATACTTTATCATGGATACTATGTTATCGTTCTTCACATGTCTATCTGCCCCTTTTAAACTACAGGATAGTCCTTTATATGGCATGCCAGAAATTTAACACCATTAAATTCCAACTTCTTAGCAACATACAGACACACTGTTGCTCTGCATCAAACATGTAAAGACTTAAAAATTATCAACTGAAAGGAAGTAAGGAGGGCATTATGAAATGAAATTAAGGAAATTCCTTCATCAGTGGTTGATTTCCTTTGTCAGCCTTACTATCTCACTCTCCTGGGTGTCAACAAAACTTTAAATGGGGGTCAGCACTGTGGCGTAGTGGGTAAAGCTGCCGCCTGCAGTGCCAGCATCCCATATGGGCAGCAGTTCAAGTCCTGGCTGTTCCACTTCCAATCTAGCTCTCTGCTATGGCCTGGGAAAGCAGTAGAAGATGGCCCAAGTGGTTGGGCCTCTGTACCCTCATGGGGGAACCCAGAAGAGGCTCCTGGCTCCTGGCTTCAGATCGGCACAGCTCTGACCATTGCAGCTATCTGGGGAGTAAACCAGTGTACAGAAGATTTCTTTCTCTCTCTGCCTCTGTAACTCTACCTTTCAAATAAGTAAATTATTAAAAAAAAAAAAAACCTAAACATTTAGGCACAACAAGCTAAAAAAACAACCAAAGAGAAAAATCACAATAGAAAAAAAAAAAATCTGCTACTTGGTTAAGACAGGTTCTTCTAAGTAATTCTAATAGGCAAGAGACCAGGACATGAGCTGCCACAAAGATTAGATTCATTTTCTCTAGCAGACAATAATTTAATTCTCAAAGGTCTTCAGAAATACGGGATGCCTAGAAACCAATGCCCTCCCCCCCAAACATTTTCTTCCACAAGCCATTCAGCACTCTGAGGTTTGCACTGATCTCATTCTCTCCAACCCCAAACTGGTAATTCAAAGGAAGAGAAGCAAATATGTTCTCCAAGTGATTCATTTTGCATTGTATGACTCCTTCTCCCCTTACTCCACTGCCAACTCAAGCCAATCTGGGTCATAAGACATCTTGCTGTGGGTGTCACTTCCTGAGTGGCAGGTCACTGCAGATAACATACACCCATCTGCCTCCATTAAGTTCATACTCGTATTAGGAACTGCCTAGGCTTGTGCCTCTAACAGTAATTGGTCGATAAATATCGGAGGCCAGTTCCTTCAAAGAGAAACATAGAACTCTCCTTCATCCAAAAAGACAAACAAACTTGCTTATTTACTGGGAAGAATGAAACGTACACATTCACATCCCAAGACTTCAGAGCGACTCTCTGACCCTAAGCAGCTAGCAAGAGGCCTCAGTCAGCTGACTTTGTCTCTGCTCCCCGGAACTCCAGCCTCTGAGCAGCAAAGCAGCGGCATCCGCAGGCTCACAACTGAGAGAATGATGGATAAGTCCACTGTAACTCTCTGGAACCTGCACAGCAAAACCACGGCGCAGCTTGAAACACATCCCAGAACACGACAGTCAGTTCCATGGAGAAACACAATGCGGAGTGCAGCAAACTGGTCCTCTGTGAAAGACCAAGACATTCCCACAGCCAGGGCTGAGGCTTAACTACTTCACTTAAAGAAAGCAGAACTTGAAGGCCAAGACTGAAGCCAATGCCATTTATAGACCGACCCCACAAACTTCTCAACTCTCCTGCACGAGGAAGAGAATCAGAAAGCATTTCACTGACTCTTCAAAGCACTCATGATTTCGGTGGTCTCAGTAGTACAGGGGTTTTGTTGAAGACTACTGTGTGGACTAGATAAATGAAGGACTGGAGGGTAGGAAGGATGGGTGGACAGAAGGCCACTGACACAGAAAGGGAGACAAGCGCCCTTTAGGACTAAGCTGAAACCTCAGTTCAATTCAATTCTGTTGATGGGTATTCAACATCTAGCTTGTGCAAGACAATGTGCAACCACTGGACAGATTTCCTAGACAGAGACCTAAAACAGCCTCCGGCCCCAATTCCAAACCTGATGTTCACTTCATAGGATCGGCTACCTTCCTGACTACTCAAGAATACTCTCCTCATTCATGGAGAACTCTAAAGCCACTCAAATTAGAAAGACACCCACCCACATTCAGCTGAGAGAAAATGACTACTGACTCATCTGTCTTACCACCCTCCCTCTTCCCTAACAGACTGTCAGCTTCTTTATTACATCCGGCAGAAAGCTTCAGTTTGGAGTCGATATTTTAAAAACACATTCCTTAACACGCACTCACTATTCACCCTTTAAACGCAGCGGGTAAGGTACAGATGGCTTAAGTAGCAACAGCCTATAAAGTCAGAGATAAAAACAGAGCCACGCAAGGAAACAGAAGCTACTTACTGGCTGGTGTCAGGACCCACAAACCAGTTACTGAAACCTGGACCTGGAGAATTCCCTATACCCTTCCAGCAATGACAAGGAGGCTATTAAGCCATGCCACAAGCAGCCCTTTCCTCCAGGACCTAAACTTAAAGATAGTTGAGCACATCAATATCATATTGAAGTATACAGAACTTTCATGGTCAAATGTATAGAAATGACCTTTAATAACAGTTTTTGATGAAAATTTGGTAAACATTAAGTGCATCATTTTCTAACTTTAGGGTCTCAAGATTGCTTTAAACTCTTAAAAATTATTAAAGATCCCCTCAAAAGCTTTTATGTGGGAAAATGCTATATCTGCTGAATTTGAAATTCAAACTGACATGTGAAAACTATTTATTAATTCAATTAATAAAACAAACCTATTACATATTAGCATAAAAATATTTTATGAAAAATATATTTTCACATGCTACTTCAGTGAGCAGATATTTTTGCAAATGTTTCTAGTGTTTGGCTTAAGAAAAGACAACTATATCTTCACATCTTTGTAGTCAATCTATTTTGACATCACACAACATGAGGTTTCTGCAAGTCTCCACTCTACACTAGGAGGGAAATGAAAATGGAAACAGCAAGTAGAGTCAGAAGTAGTACGAAAATAATTTGACTATTGGCTCCCATACAGGAATGCTTAGGGGTCTCTGGGCCACACTCTGTAACTGCTGTATTCTGTATTAAGAGGTTGGAAAGAAATAGCTTGACTTAGTTATTCAGGTGGAGATTTATTTACATGTTAACTTTCACAAAAGCAAAGGATAGGCTACTCCAAATATATGAAACCTGAAAGAAGCTGAGGTCCAAACAGACAGAATGTAGTGGAAGAGATGAGTCTGGTTTTCCCTTCCCATGGTACGGACCCAATCTGCCTCACCCATTACAACTGTGGCTTGGGATGGCTTCCTATAATGGATGGTAGACAATGCTTAAAATTTCAAGCTCTACATTAGTATATGAGATACAAACCTCACTGACTGCCTCTTAACATTTCAGAAAAAGAATTTTAGGGGCAGGCAATGTGGCCTGTGGTTAAGTTGTCAGTTAGGACACCCATGTCCCACAGCAGAGTAGCTGGGTTCAGCCCTAACTCTGGCTGCTGATTCCGGCTTCCAGCGAACGCAGAGATCAGGAGGCAGCAGTGATGGCTCAGGGATCGGGTTCCTGCCACGCATGGGGGAGACCTGGATTAAGCTCCCAGCTCTTGGATTCAGGGCCATTGTGTGCACTTGGGGAATGTAATGACCTCGCTCACATTCTGCTTCTGTCCCTCTCTCTCTGCTTCCAAAATAAAGAAAAAGAAAAAACACTCCATGCTGTTTAAAAAAAAAAAAAAAAAAAACGGAAAAAATATCTTTTTCTGTTTGAGATTCTATTCAGTGACATCATTGTGATTCTCTACCGAGAGGATGGACATCACAATTTCCTGATGGGCACAGGTAGCTGGAAGCAGCATACTTAAAAATGTAACAATTTTTATGGCCAGTGCTGTGGCTCACTTGGCTAATCCTCCACCTGCGGCGCCAGCACCCCAGGTTCTAGTCCCAGTTGGGGTGCCGGTTCTGTCCCGGTTGCTCCTCTTCCAGTCCAGCTCTCTGCTGTGGCCCAGGAAGGCAGTGGAGGATGGCCCAAGTGCTTGGGCCCTGCACCCGCATGGGAGACCAGGAGAAAGTACCTGGCTCCTGGCTTCAGATCGGCACAGCGCGTCAGCCATAGCAGCCATTTGGGGGGGGGGGGGGGCGGTGAACCAATGGAAGGAAAACCTTTCTCTCTGTCTCTCTCTCTCTCATTGTCTAAATCTGCCTGTCAAAAAAATTTTAAAAATAAAAAAATTTTTAAAAAGTAACAATTTTACATTTGAAACATGGAAAATGATGTTGATGGATAAAGTATGAAGGGATTTCAATAAATTCTTTGAAAAAATGAATTAAAAGGGCCGGCGCTGTGGCTCAACAGGCTAATCCTCTGTCTTGCGGCACCGGCACACGGGGTTCTAGTCCTGGTCGGGGCGCCGGATTCTATCCCGGTTGCCCCTCTTCCAGGCCAGCTCTCTGCTGTGGCCCGGGAAGGCAGTGGAGGATGGCCCAAGTGCTTGGGCCCCTGCACCCGCATGGGAGACCAGGAGAAGCGCCTGGCTCCTGGCTTCGGATCAGCACGATGCGCCTGCCACAGCGGCCATTGGAGGGTGAACCAACGGCAAGAAGGAAGACCTTTCTGTCTGTCTCTCTCTCACTATCCACTCTGCCTGTCAAAAAATAATAATAATAAAAAAAAAGAATTAAAAGACAAGTTACTTCACTGCAAAAATTTCTCAAACCCATGCACAGCTGTTACATATGTATTTTCCACAAACTTTTTGATATATCTGAGAATTTATTTGTTTATTTGAGAAAGCTCTCATCTGCTGGTTCATTCTCTAAATGCCCACAAAGACCCCAGTCGGGGATCAAAGCTGGGAGCTCAGAATGCAAGCCAGGTGTCCCACACGGATGACAAAAATCAACCACCTGAGCTGAGCCATCACTGCTGCCTCTGGAACCTGCATTGGCAGGAAGCTCCAGTCAGGAACCGGAGCTGGGACACAAACCCAGGCACTAAGGCCCGGGACGTGGGTGTTCCAACCAGCCTCTTAACTGCCATACCAAACACCTGCCCTACTCGCTCAGATTTTTAAAAGACTCAAAAATCACTGATCTGAGGCCATGTTACTACAACATGTAGGTTCTATCTTTACAATCATAATTGATGTTTTGATGCAAATAACACTTAGCATATCTAATGAATTATCATTCTCAATGTATGAAAACACCTTCTCAAAATTATACCACTTTTGCCTTATTCAAAACCATGTATCCAAGAAAGTCTAATCCAGAGGTCAGTAAATACAGTACTTAAAAACAAAACCAAAAACTCTGAGCTCCCACTAACCACCATGAACTATGCCATGGGCTTCCACATGTGATACCTCATCTAATCCTCTTAACATAGCGAGTCACATGCTGTGTGTGATTCTTAGCAATACGAGCATCTAGTCTTCCTGGCAACTTGAAAGAGAAACTGCTCAAGGAATTCTTTTGTAGTTGAGTGAGCATGAGACCTGCAGCGAAGGACGAAAGTGAGGAGGGAAACGCGAGCACTCCCCACCGCGGCTTCTCATCTAGCATTTTCCATCTGACTACTCCAGGCCCCTTGCTCACCCTGTGATGGAAACCATCCTGAGCTGGGGAGTGGAATCACGGCTGTCAGCTCCCAGAACATTTCCCACTGTCTAAGTTCCGAAAGTAGCTGTCACAGAAACTGCTGCTTCCCTCCATCTCTATTCCCCTTCTTGCCTGGAAACAAAATCCCTGATTTTTACTAGAGCATAATGAAGACTACGTTCGCAAGCACTACTAGAGCAGTGAGCAATGGCAACTCCTAGGCAGTGCCTTAAAGGGTGGGGACAGACTTTCCTTCTCCCCCAGTGGAAAGCAGGCAAGGTGTCTACAGCCTAAGCAGCCATCTTGGAGCATGAAGAGGAAGACACAGGATGCTGATGAGCTAGAAGGCAGAAGCCTGGGTCCCAGCAAACAGAAGTGCCACCGCAGTCTGTAGGTTCGTCTATCTCCCCTGTGAGGGGACTTTTCTTCAAGTCTTTAAAACCTCTATCAGACGTAGCCAACTTCAACACTAACCGATACAGTTGCCGAAAAGGGAAATCAGAAATTCAGATGACTAACCCTGAGGCCGTGGAGCACAGTGGTCAGGAGCACGACCCTTTGGGCCAGTCCAGTCCACCCCCACCCTTCGCTAACTGTGAGACCTTGGGCCACAGTGTGTGCCTCAGTGTTGTCACTGGTGGGGATGATAGAACCTACCTCCGAAAGTGGTTACGAGAAGGAAGGTATTATTTGCAAAGCATTTAAAACAGTACCTGGCATGTGGTAAGTATTTGCTGAAATCAAAATCAATAAATACCTTTGTATCAGGGCCAAAGATGACAACACCAACTACAGTTAAGTCCATGGGCCAGGCTAAGCCTCCGCGGTGTTTAGGAAGTGGTCTTCTGCTGGAAACCACATTTTCCTTAGCGGGAGCACAACGGCTACGCTGGGAAGTTTTGACCAGGCACCTGTGCCTCAGCTTCCTCTCCAACAAAGGAAAAGCGCCCTTCTAGAGCCTGGGATCCTAAAAATCACCGAGAATCACCCCTACGGTCTGTCACTCTTGTGGCCCACGTTCTGACATGCTGGTACTTGACCTGCCAGGTAAAATGAGAGAGCTCACATCATCCCCGCCTGTCAGTGCACCAGCTCACCTCTCAGCTGACCCGACACACTTCCAATGGAGCTGAAACAGTGTCACGAAAAAAAAACCCTCCTCTTGTACCTATCAAAGATAATCTCAGCCCATTCTTACCTCAGCCAACAAGCTAAAAAGAAAACCCTCCAAAGAGACAACAGAAAACAACTCAGATCTCAAATCTCATGCTGTATGCAAACAAAAAAGAAGACAGCATCTTGCTCACATTTGGAGCTCAGGAAACACTCTGCCTCCAGAATGATGGCTCCTATTTGTGCTTTCAAGCGCCCTTATTCGAGGGCCTTGGAAAGACTATCTCAAAGCTCCCCAACTCAGTACTATAAATTCAGTCCATGGCAGAACTGCTCTCTGATTTTTTCACACAGGGACCACTCTGGGTGAATAACAGCATCATTCAATGAATGTAACCACACTAGCAAGTCACAGCCTATCCTGACCTCTCAGGACTCCTGGCAAAGCAGCACATGAGGGCTGGTGTCATGGCACAGCTGATCAAGCCCGCATCACACATGGGCACCAGCTCCAGTCCTGGCTGTTCCACTTCTGATTTGCAGCAGCAGATAGTCCAAGTACTTGGGACCCCTGACACCCACTCGGGAGACCCAGATGTAGTGCTGGCTCCCTGGCTTCAGCCTGGTTGCAGCCATTTGGGGAGTGATCCTAAAGATGGAAGACTCTCTCTCTCTCTCTCTCTCTCTCTCTCTGTCTCTAACTCTGTCTTTCAAATAAAGAAATAAATCTTGAGGCCAGTGCTATGACGTAGCAGGTAAAGCCACCACCTGAGGAGTCAGCATCCCATATGGGCACCAGTTCAAGTTTTGGCTGCTCCGCTTCTGATCCATCTCCCTGCTAGTGCACCTGGAAGGACAGCACAGGATGACCCAAGTGCTTGGGCCCCTGCACCCACTTGGGAGACCCAGAAGAGGCTCCTGACTTCAGATAGGCCCAGCACCAGCTGTGTGGCCATTTGGGAAGTGAGCCAGCAGATGGATGATCTCTCTGTGTCTCCCCCCACCTCTGTAGCTCTACCTTTCAAATAAAATTTTAAAAAGAAAATGAAATAAATCTTTAAAAAAACCACAAGGCCCATATAAAGGGTTCACACAGAAGAGATGTAGGGAAAATTTAACACCATCATTTTAGTTAAGTATTACAATAATACTCCCTTCCAGTAAGACATTCTGGTGCATCTGAAAACTTCGACAGGGAAGGCTTGATATTTCTTAACCCACTAATCTTTCAATGAAAGCCCTGGTTTGATCAAATGCCTTAAATTCTTCTGCAGCTCTCAAAAAGCTTAAAGGTTACTTCTCAGCTGCCTTGGTCATTCCATATCCTATCCCCCTCCCCCTTAATACGCACGCAGGTGAAACAAATACAGGTCACCACCAACACTTTGGCCTTCGCTGAAAAGCCAACTGCTGCTGACAGTGCTGGGAGAAATGAAGGTAAAAGGCAGCACACAGCCCCATGTTTCCAAAAGTCCACTTGGAATCTTTTCACAGAAGTGAGCAATACCAGGGCAGATGAAACCGTGCAGGCCGCCCACTCTATCACCAACGACAGTGAACAGGCGACCCGGGACGGTGGCATGAGACATCGTCACCGCACAAGGCTGCAGGTGAGCGCTCGGGGCCCCGGATGGCTCACCATCCTCCAGGACAGCGGCACAGCGCTTCGTCCAGAGAGAGAATAGGCCAGAGCCTGCAGATCTGCAGATCAACGGCCACACAGCAGTCCCCGCAGTTTAAAGGGCTGGAAGGACCCTAGCAGAAGGCAGACTGTCCCCACGCGACTCGACTCCATCCAGAGGCGCACTGCCCGCCACCACACTGCGGGGGCCCTGGCCTCTATCTGGGCAATTTCCTCTTTTCATTTTCCGCTCGGTCCTCCCCCGCCAGATTCTGATTTGTTTCTTCATTCCGCAGAGCCTCCCCCACTCCAGTCCTCAGGGGCACCCCGCAACCCCTCAAACCTCCCCACTGCCCCGCGGTGCGAAACCTCCACTCCCCCGGGGCCCTCCCGCCCCGCTCTCACCCCCTGAGGGTCCTTGACGAAGTAGCTTCCGCTCGAGCCCTGGTAGATGCGCTCGGGAAAGATGCCACGCTCGATGGCCAACTCGGCCTGACGCACCACAAACTCGAACTCAGGGTCCTCCGGGAACTCGTTCCGCTCGCGGTGGGCCTGTGCGGCGTGCGCCGCCGCCGCGGCCTGCGCCGCCAGGGCTTGGGCCTGCGCCGCCACGGTCTGGGTCTGGCCTTGGGCCGCCGCGCCCCGGGCCCGGTCCAGCAGGGGCTGCCGCTCCCGGTCGTGGCCCGGCGAGCCTGGCGGAGAAGGGCCCGAGCCGGCCGCCGCCGCCACTCGCACCGCGCCCCCCGGCACCTGCGGAAAGTGAGCGCCGGAGCCCGACGGGAAAGTGTACTCCGGGGGTTGGGCCCGCTCGGGGGACACCAGTGGGCTCGTCTCGTCCATCCCTCAGGCCGCCGGCTCCGGGACCCGGGGCGCCCGGCACAGCTGAGCTCGCAGCCGGGACCAATCCGCGACGCCCCCCACCTCCCTCCCGGCCAACCAGGCCGCGGCGCTTCCTTGGCCCCGCCCCTACCCTGCCCTGTTTACTTGGCGACGAGTAGGCACGGCCCCTCGCGCGCCGACAGCAACCAATCAGAACTTACTCCTACGCAATCGCTGCCTCCGCATTTTTCTCCCGTCACCTTCTGTGGAGACTGCGCATGCTCCAGGAGCCAGCCCAGGGTCAGACACGCCTTCTGCCGCGACCACCCCGGCCCCGCCCCTTAGCTTCCAATTGGCTGACAGGTCTGAGGACGTTTTCAAAACAGCAACCTTCCTATCAGTCCGTCATTAACTGGGGGCTGGCTGTGAGGCTTTGTGTCATTAATTGACCACCTACTATGTTGCAAGTGCAGGAGAGATAGCAGGAAAGAAAAGAAACAAAATCCCCGGTGCTACCTCCATCACAAGTTTTTAAAAAGCCCAGTCTGGGACATTTCATCGGAATGCTGGTTCGAATCTCGGCTGTCCGCTTCCCATCCCGCGTCCTCGCCAATGCACCTGCGAAAGCAGCGGAGGATGGCCCAGGTGCTAGGGCCCCTGCACCCACGTGGGGGACCTGGATGCCGATCCTGGCTTCACCCAGCTCCAGACGTTGTGGCCATTTGGGGAGTGACCCAGAGGATGGAAGATCTCTTTCTCTTTACCTCTCCCCCTCTGTTTCTGTAACTCTGCCTTTCAAATAAACAGGTAAATCATGCAGCTTCCACGCTGGCCCAAAAGGTCAATGCTTATTTGTTAATTGAGGAAAGATATGGTCCTGAGGAAAGATATGGTCCCGTGAGACTTTAAAATTCCATGAGGTTCATGACTTTTATTCACCACCGTAAAGCCTTAATATCTAGATTATTTTATTTGAAAGTCAGGAGTTCTTCCACCTGCGGGCGCACCCTCTAAATACCTGCAACAGTCAGGGTCCAACTAGGCTGAAGTCATAGGCTTCAGAACTCAATTCGGGTTTCTGGGTGGCAAGAATTCAAGTATCAGCCATGCTAGTGTGCCCACTAGCTGGAAGCGGAATAGGAAATGGACTAGCCAGGACTTCAACCAGGCACATCTGATATAGGATGTGGGCATCCCAAGCAGCAACTCAACCACTGCACCATACGTGTGCCCCCATGACACATTTTTATTATTGGAAAGAGGAAGGGAGATACAGCTCCTGCCCTCCAGCTGAAGTGCACAGAGGGAGCTGAAAACTTCGCAACAGGAGTTCACTGATTTGGGGGTAGGCTGCAGAGTTGGCAGAGTCTAAGTGGGGCACTTGCTCTGAGCTATGCCTTAGATCACTGAAAAAAGGTGTCGGGTTAGAAAAAAAAAAAAGGTGCCAACAGGAAAGGAGCTGGCTGTGAAGAAGGTGAGAGCAGCCTGCTTGGTTTGGGGGCACCAGGGTCATGTTGGGTTACCAGGGCAGAAGCAGTGCCTGACATGGGCAGGGCTACAGGGGGCCTTATTTATTTAAAAGGGAGATATACAGCAACAGGGAGGAGATAGAGAGATCTTCCATCTGCTGGATCACTCCCCAAATGCCCACAATAGCCAGGGCTGGGTCAAGCTGAAGCCAAAAGCCAGGCACTTCATCTGTGTCTCTGACATGGGTGCAGGGGCCCAAGGACTTGAGCCATCTTTCACTACTTTCCCAGGCCATTAGCAGAGAGCTGGATCAGAAGTGGAGCAGCCGGGACTTGAACCAGTGCCCATATGAGATCCTTAACCCATTATGCCATGACACCAGCCCCATATTTTCTAATACATATTCATTCTAACAAAACCTGCTTCCTCACATTCTGTTCTTTCAATGACTGCAATTATATCTCTAGACAATATCACATATGTTAGCATGTAACCATCATTCATGTTACCAGTGTTTACATTGGATTGGATCTTCTAGGTCTGCTAGTCCAATATCAATAGGCTTGAGATATTAATTACTTGCTTCAAGTCACATAGAGTTAGTAGCAGAGATGGTATTTGAACACAGAATCCAAGTCTTGTCTGTTTTATTTATTTGAGAGGGAGAGGAAGAGAGAGAGAGAGGCAGCACTCCCATTAACTGGCTCATTCCCCAAATGCCCGCAATAGGAGGAGCGGGGAAGCAGGGTCTAGGCCAAGTCAGGAAGGCAATGCAGGCCTCCCACAATGGTGTCAGGAACCCAAGTATTTGAGCCATCATCAATGCCCCCCAGGGTCTGTATCAGGACGCTGGAGTCAGGAACCAGGCATCGAATTCAGGCACACTGGTGTGGGACCTGGATTTTTTTTTTTTTTTTTTTTTTTTAAGAAGGAAGAGCATTGGACAGAGACAGAGAGATAAAAATCTTCCATCTGCCGCTGGTTCACTCCCCCAAATGGCCTGGAAGCAAGGAGTCAGGCACAGGAGCTCGGAGCTGAATCAGAAGCCGAAGCAGCTGGAACTTGAAGCAGGGCTCCTTGGACGATGGCATGCTGGGGTCCCAGGTAGTGGCTTAGCCCCCTGCACTACAGCTCAGGCCCCTGACTTGGAGGAGGGTGGGGGTAGGTCTTAACCATTAGTCTAAATGCCCAACCCCAAGTCTTTTGAGAAACAATTTTAAATCTCCATTTACTTTACATTGTATACTCACACAAGACCTGGGGGCATTATTATTATTATCACGATCATTTCTGTCCTACAGGCGAGGAAACCCCAATCCAGAGAAGCGATTTGCCGACTCTCAATATGCACTTCTCTTAATAATACAGCCTGATTTTTCCGTGTGCATGGAGTAAGGCAGTCCCACGGGAGCAGCGCCCACAGCTTCCCGAGCCCGACAGAACCTCGCGGCGTGCTGCGTTCGCCTCGCCCAGCGGATAAACACGTGGATTCGCGGGCGGGCGACGTAGTATTCGGGCAGATGAGTCCAGTCTCGGCACTCTGTATCAACACAGAGGATCTGGGTAGTGACAACGACAACGAATGCACAGGTATTGCCCTCCCATCGCAGTGCCGGGCACAGGGTTATCAAATTCAGGCGCCCTCCCCGGCGCATTACAATGACCAAGCTGCGCCTCTGAAGCCGGGTTTTGGTGCTGTCCTCCGACTCCGCGGCCGGGCCGTTTACAACCGTGGGGATGCGACGTGGGGATGGGACGCAGCCGCTCTGGCTGGTGGTCACTGTTGGTTTCGTTTGAGGCTAACACTTCCGCCAGGCGGACTCTGGGTGGGCGAGCCTCACACCGAGCCTACAGCTCGCGCGCAGGTGCGGAGCCTGAACCACTCGCTAGGCCCCACCCCTCTCTCAGACTCTGCCCGGCTCTCGAAGCACTCTGCCCCGCACAAAGATGGCGCGGGGGGCGGGCTGGGCCAATGGGGAGTGGCGTTGCTCCCGGTCGCCTAGGCAACAGCCAATGGGCAGCGGGGATTGTGCCCAGTGCCGCTGCCCGGGATGGCGGCGTCAAGTGGGGCCGGCGCTGGTGGAAGTGGCTGAGAGAGGAGGTCCCCGCTGCTGAGCCCCCAGGATCGGGGCGTGACGGTCGTCCCGAAAGGCTGAGCCCAGGTTAGCAGACGGCGCATGTGGGCCGGGACAGTGTGGTGCCGCGGGTAGGGATTGAGGGGCCGGGCAGATCGTCGGACCGCGGTCCCATCCCTGAGGCGCCGACCTGGAGGGCGGCAGCCCTTGGGGGTCCCAGACCCAGGCCTCCCATCTCGCCGGTGGGGTGGACGCCTGCGATGGCCTGGGCCCTCAAGTGGGCGAGCGCAGCGTCCGGGGCTGCGTTGGGAGGGAACGGCAGGCATACCTGTGTGCGCAGAAGACGCTGCGGGCCGGGGAGCAGACGCGCGTGGAGGGGAGTGGCGGGGCTGGAAGCGAGAGTGGGCTGTGGAGGGGCTTGCCCTCGGGGTCTGGGCCGGCCCCCGTCACGCTCCAGTGGAGAGCCGTCCCACACGGCCCTGCGTGGGGAACTGCGGTGCCTCAGTTATTGATGGGTGACATCCCGCATTCTGGCGTCTCCAGGCTTCTCCGGCGCCAGCAGCAATCACGCCCCTCTGCTAGGCCCGTTCTCCTTTCCGTTGAAATAGAACACTTTTCTGACAGTGCCACTGTCCTGCGCCCTCCACAAGTCCAAGGCTTCGTAGTCGTCAGCGGTTTGGGACCTTCTTTCTGCTGCCAGTATTTTCTCTCCACTTTGTTCTACCTAACCATCCCACAGCCTTCCTAAATAAGACCTTTATACACTAACAATACGTTTCTTGACTTTTCGAGTGGAAGTAGACAAGGTTAGAGTAAGAATTATTTCTCTCTTTTTTTTAAAGATTTATTTGAAAGGAGGAGTTATAGAGGGAGGGAAGGAGAGAGGGAGAGAGAAAGAAAGAGGTCTTCCAACCTCCTGGTTCACGGAATGGCTGGAACTGGGCCGACCTGAAGCCAGGATCCAGGAGCTTCTTCAGGGTCTCCCACTTGGATGCAGGGGCCCAAGGACTTGGGCCATCTTCTGCTGCTTTCCCAGGCCATAGCAGAGAGCTGGATCGGAAGTAGAGCAGCCCGGACTTGAACCGGTGCCCATATGGGATGCCGGCACTGCAGGTGGTGGCTTTACCTGCTATGCCACAGCGCAGGCCCCAAGAATTATTTCAAGTTCATTCAAAAAAGCCTAAAAAGAGGTCCCTGGCATTGTGGCTCAGTAGGCTGCAGGCCATCCCATATGGACACTGGTTCGTGTCCCAGCTGCTCCAATTCTGATCCAGCTCCTGGGAAAGCAGTGGAAGATGGTGGAGTACTTGGGCTGAACCCTTGCCATCCACATGGCAGACCCCATTGGAGTTCTAGGCTCCTGACTTATAGAGGATGATTCTTTTGTTTTAGTTTCTGAAACAGCCAGGGCTGGACCAGGTGGAAGCCAAGAGGTTCCCCACATGAGTGGCAGGGACCCAGTGCTTGGAATATCATCTACTGCTTACCAGGTGCATTAATAGACAGCTGGATCAGAAGCGGAGGCGGGACTTAACCCAGGCACCGGGATGTCAGATACAGGTGTCCCAAGTGCTGGCTTAATCCTCCGTGCCACAGTGCCTATCCCTTCACAAGCTTTTTTTTTTTTTTTTTTTTTTTTTTTTAATTTTTTTTAATCCTCTTGATTTGGACACAGGTTACTGTGAATGTATGAATTTTTTCATAAGTTTGATTAATTTAAAATTTTAAAAAGCATGAAAACACTCTCATTACTGTCTCGGAGTTGTATCTGAAAATATCTGGGGCAGAAGAAAATAAAGACAGCAGGATTATAGTGTGTTATACAGACTAATAATTTATTAGTTTACAGGGAAAATTAGTAATTTGGGGGCTGTTGTGGCACAACAGATTAAGCCACTGCTTGGGATACTCATATTGCATATCTGAGTGCTGGCTGGAGTCCAGGCTCCTCTCCTTCAATCCAGCCTCCTGTCAATGCAGCTGAGAGGCAGCAGATCACGGCCCCACATAGTTGGGTTCCTACCACCCATGTGGGAGACCCAGATGGAGTTTCTGGCTCCTGACTTGGGCCTGGCTGATCCCTGGCTGTTGGACATTTGAGGAGTTATAAAAATTTTTAAATCATAAAAAATTTTCAAATAGTAATTTTCTCTTAAGTAAATGTTTGGACTGATCCATTGCGACCCATCTGTGAAGAGTGCAGAAAGGGTGGGAGCCAGTGAGAATCATCTGCTTGTGAGTAGATCCCATGTGTGCACATGAAGCCGACTCATACCCCGACTGTACCCTTTAAAATATTACTTGAATGACGGACACAAACATTGACTTGCATCTTTTATCACAGCATTGGGTTTTTCCGTCTTCATCAGTGCCAGATATACCTTAGTTAACCAGATTTATCTCAATGACCATCATGACTGGTAAAATTCCTTTTTGCACAGCAGCTGTGCAACTGACTTCTAAGTAGCATGACAAATTACAAAAGTCATAAGTTACAATTCTGACATTGTTCTAAGCAGTGATGGTGTCACTTTTTTGGACACATGTAGCAGATTCTAACAATGTATTCAGCGGTGGCCTAAAACCCATGCATTCTGCCTATGGTTCCCTTTAATTAGTACTTCTGGTTGTGGTCTGGGGAATAGACATCATTTTAAAAAGCAGCTACTGAAAGAAATATGCTATATTTCCCTAGCTCAAAAAGGAATAGAGGGGTTATCATTGTGTCATAGCAGGTTAAGCCACATCCTCGAAGGCCTGCATCTTGCATCAGAGTGCCTGGTTCAAGTCCTGGCTACTCTGCATTTCTATTCTAGCTTCCTGCTAATGTAATTGGGAGGCAACACCAAACCTATGTGAGAGACCTAGATGGAGTTCCTGGCTCCTGGCTTTTTTTTTTTTTTTTTTTTTTTTTTTTTGACAGGCAGAGTGGACAGTGAGAGAGAGAGAGACAGAGAGATAGGTCTTTCTTTGCCGTTGGTTCACCCTCCAATGGCCGCTATGGCCGTTGCACCACGCTGATTCGAAGCCAAGAGCCAGGTGCTTCTCCTGGTCTCCCATGCAGGTGCAGGGCCCAAGAACTTGGGCCATTCTCCACTGCCTTCCCGGGCCATAGCAGAGAGCTGGACTAGAAGAGGGGCAACGGGACAGAATCCAGCGCCCCGACCGGGACTAGAACCCGGTGTGCCGGCGCCACAGACGGAGGATTAGCCTAGTGAGCCGCGGCGCTGGCTTTTTTTTTTTCAAGATTTATTTTAATTATTTGAAAGGCAGAGATAGATGGGGCAGGGCGACAGATAGAGAGAAGTCTTCCATCCACTGGATAACTCCCCAGATGGCCACAATGGCTGGGTTGGGCCAGGCTGAAGCCAGGAGCCAGAAGCTTCATCCAGGTTTCCCATGTAGGTGCAGGGGCTCAAGCACTTGAGCCATCTTCCTCTGCTTTCCCAGGCCTATTAGCAGAGAGCTAGATCAGAAATGGAGCAGCGGGCTGGCGCCATGGCTCACTTGCCTAATCCTCTGCTTGCGGCACCGGCACACTGGGTTCTAGTCCCGGTCGTGGCGTCGGATTCTGTCCCGGTTGCTCCTCTTCCAGTCCAGCTCTCTGCTGTGGCCCAGGAGTGCAGTGGAGGATGGCCCAGGTCCTTGGGCCCTGCACCCGCATGGGAGACCAGGAGAAGCACCTGGCTCCTGGCTTCGGATCGACACAGTGTGCCGGCCGTAGCGGCCACTTGGGGGGTGAACCAACGGAAAAAGGAAGGCCTTTCTCTCTGTCTCTCTCTCTCTAGCTATCTAACTCTGCCTGTCAAAAAAAAAAAAAAGAAAAGAAAAAGAAATGGCGCAGCCAGGACTAGAACCAGCACCCATATGGGATGCTGGCACCACAGGCAGCAGCCTAACTTGCTATAACATAGCAATGGCCCCTGGCTCTTAACTTTGGCCTGGCCTAACCCTGATTGTTGCTGGCATTTGGGGAGTGAATCAGTAGATAGAAGATTTTTTTTCTTTCAAATGAAATTTTGAAAAACAGAAATACAAATGTATAGTATGTACTTTAAAAATATGGTTAGCCCATGTGGGAGACTGGGAAGAGGCTCCTGGCTTCTAGCTTCAGATTGGCGCAACTCCTGCTGTTGTGGCCATCTGGGGAGTGAACCAGCAGATGGAAGACCTCTCTCTCTCTCTCTCTCTCTCTCTCTCTCTCTCTCTCTCTCTCTTTCTCTTTCTCTGCCTGCCTCTGCCTCTGCCTCTGCCTCTCTGTGACTCTGCCTTTCAAATAAATAGATAAATCTTAAAAAAAAAAGGTTAGCCTACTTATTTATTTGAGAGAGAGAGAGAGAGATCCCATACTCTGGTTCATTCCCTAAATGTCCACAACAGCAATTTGGGAGCCAGGAATGCAATCCAGTCTCCCATGTGGTGGCAGAAATCCAGGTCCTGGAGCCATCACTGCTGCCTCCTGAGGTCTGCGTTAACAGGAAGCTGGAGTCAGAAGCTGGAGCTGAGAATCAAGCCCAGGCACTCTGATGTGAGACATCAGAGCCTTAACTGCTAAGCCCGATGCCCTCCCCATGTAGTATGTAGTTTGGAAAACAAATGGGAGAAGACAGTGGCAGGATTGGGCTGAGAGATGATGTTCCAGTTGCTGTATAGCAAGTTATCCCAAAACCTAGCAGGTTAAAACAACCGTATGATGCTCATGGATTCTCTGGGTCAGGAATTTGGAGGAATTCTCTCATAGGGTTGGTCTCTCCCTGCTGCATGATATCACAGATCGGATGCAGGCTCAGAGGCTGCAGGCTCCTCCAGAGATGCCAGTTGCCTGGGCTAGGATGATTCGTTGATAGCCCACTGGAGCGTCAATGTGTGGTTTGGCTTCCTCACATTGTGGTAGCCTGAGGGTAGTTGCACTTCTTTTGTGGTGGCCAGATCTCCCAGTGTGAGCGTACCAGAGAGCAAGACAGGAGTTGTGTCACCTTTCATGATCTAATCTCAGAGCACATCATTGCATCCAAATTGTTCTGTTGGTCAAAGCAGTTATGAGTTTGCTGAATCAAGAGAGGGGAGCTGGATTCCATCCTTTGATGGGTCAGTAGCAAGGTCAGATTGTAGAAGAAATGTGAAACAAAGGGTATTACTGCATACGTATTTGGAAAATGCAGTCTACTATATTTGATAATAAGATAATCATTCAAATTGTATTGACTTCCTTTAGATATTTTGGATATACTCCCCAAGAGCTAACCACACACCAAAAATAGTAGTTGGGTTTACAACTTGATGTCTCAGAGTATTCTGTCCATGATAATTCTCAATCTGGAGAAAAATCCCCTTTCAAGGGACCTTCTACTGGGTTCCCTGGAATAAGGAGAAATACCACTCTGGAAGTTTTGTGTAGCTTAAGAAAAAGTAAATAGGGGCCAGCCTTGTGGTATAGCACAAGGCTGTGAGGCCAGCGTCCCGTATGAGTGCCAGTTCAAGTCCTGGCTGCTCCACTGCTGACCCAGCTCCCTGCTAATGCACTTGGGAAAGCAACAGAGGATGGCCCAAGTGCAACCACATGAATGACCTGGATGAAGCTCCTGACTCCTAGCCCCAGCCATTGCATCCATTCAGAGACTGAACCAGCAGATGGAAGATTCTTTCTCTGTCTCTGTCTCTCTCCTCTGCTTCTCCCTCTCTCTGTGACTCTGCCTTTCAAATAAATTTTAAAACTTTTTTTTAAAAAAGTAAATAAATACTGTGTCATCACTGTGGCTACTCAACTCCCACTGTACTAACTTCTTCCGAAGTTTGAGTTAAGGCAAGTTGGTTAACTGCTGCCATTTAAAAAAAAATTTTTAAATTTATTTTGTATTTATTTGAGAGGCAGAGAGACACAGACAGATAGAGAAAGAAAGAGTTTCCATCCACTGGTGCACTCCCCAAATGTCTATAATGGTTAGAGCTGGGCTGGGGCCAAAGCTGGGAGCCAGGAACCAATCCAGGTCTCTTCTGTGGGAGACAGGAGCCCAATTTCCTGTGCCATCTCTGCTGCCTCCAGGGTCTGCTTTAGCAGGAGCTGGTGCCCGGCAGTGAACCCAGGCTCTCCAGTATGGGATATAGAAGCCCTAACTTGTAACTTAACTGCTGGGCCAAGTGTCCACACCCGCACCCCTGCCAAACACATAAAGGAAATGCCCTTATCTGAGAGTCTTCCTGTGTAAGGGGTGATTTCATGCTCATGTATGGGATGGGGGCTTTAGCGGAAGATGCAGCCCCGCAGATTCTAGCGGATGTGTTTTCTGAAGGGAAGAAACAGTTCTGTACCATAAGCTGACCTTTGGTGCTGTGAGTTAATTAGTCCTAGGAAGAGCTGAAGATGGTCTGTAGCTATCAAAATGCCTATCTGGAGTGGAAATAGTTTCCTTCTTTAGTTCTGATGGAAAACTGCTTCTCTTCCCCTCATTAAAGTTGTATTTGCCGCAGAGTCACGTTGACCTCAACCCCAGCACACGTTGATGCTGGGCTGATGATAAGAGCCTTGTGAGCCTGAAATGAGATGCTGACCTTATGGGACACTGATAGGGCAGAGAAGGCACAGCAGGGCCAGCAGCACTCCTCTGAGAGCCCCCAGAGGTTCCACAGGGGCTTTAGGATGGGAAGAGAGTGGTGCTTGCCAGAGAGCCTGGACTTGGAGCTCCTGACTGCTGTCTGGAGAAATGCAAAAATCCCAGACAAATGACCCCCAAACAGCTCTCAAACAGCCTCCATTAAGCAGGCCTTCATTATGAGCTAGAAATGGAACTTTTTCCATATTTGGGTGAGAACACAGGAATTCTCAGAACTCACCTGCCCCTGTGTCTGAGAGATGAAGAAACTGGAGCTCTGAGACAGGGCCAGGGCCTAGATGTGACTGCATCCCACCCCACACCCTACGCCCCACGCCCAGCCAGACTGTCCTCCCATCACGTCATCTCTGGGCTTTGGGTACTGTTACAAAACCTGGTGTGACAATAAGGCCACAATTACAATACCCATGGGACGTGGATATAGAATGAAGGGGTGACAGCTTTAATTGGATTTTTCTCTGCTTAGTATATACCTCATTAGTCAAAATTGATGAGTTTTTCTATTTCAAAATGTTACCTGAGGGACCAGCACTGTGGCATAGCAAGTAAAGCCGCTGCCTGCAGCACTGGCAGCCTATATGGGCACCAGTTCAAAACTCAGCTGTTCCACTTCCAATCTAGCTCCCTGCTAATGCACCTGGGAAAGCTGCAGAAGATGGCCCAAGTCCTTGGGCCCCTGCAACCATGTGGGAGACCCAGAAGAAGCACTTGGCTTCAGCCTGGTTTAGCTCTGGCCTTTGTGGCCATGAGGGGGAGTGAACCAGCAGATGGAAGATCTCTCTGTCTCTCCCTCTCTCCCCTCTCTCTGTAACTCTGCCTTTCAAGTAAATAAAATAAATCTTCTAAAAAAAAAAAAAAAAAGATACCTGAATTGTATTGGTAACATTTTTATACTGAGCAAAGACTTGAGAGAAATTTCCATTTAAGTAAGCATATGCATGTTTATATGTCTTTTTAAAATTTTTGTATTATTTTAATTTTATTTGAAAGGCAGAGAAACCCATATAGTCCATCAGTGATTCACTCCTCAAATGTCTGCAATAGCAAGGGCTGGGCTAAGCCAAAACCAAGAACCTGGAACTCTGTCCAGGTCTCCCACGTGAGTGGCAGGGACCCAGGTACTTGAGTCACCACCTGCTGCCTCCCAGGGTGTGCATAAGCAGGAAGCTGGAGTGGAAGCTGAACCAGGACGCAAGCCAGGCACTCTGATGTGGGATACAGGCGCCCCAAGTGGCAACTTAATTATTGCCCCAAATGCCCACCCCATAGGTCTCTTTCTGAAGGAGGAGAAGAAACTAACGTGTAGTGGGCAGGGCCATGCGTGTTCTAGGTACTTTCATGTATGCTATTTAATTTGATCCACCTGCCAAATCTGTGAAGTAGGTATTTGAGTATCAACTCTGCTTTATAGATGAGATTTAGAAACACTGAAGTAACTTGCCCATGGTTACATGATGAGCTAAGGTTTGAACTCAGGTCTATCTGCTGTCAGGAACTGAACTCAGGTCTTTCTGCTCCATTATACTGGGAGGCAACATAGGATAGGATAACGTAAATTTGTGCACTACCTAGGGAGCCCCAGAGTCCAGTTGCCAGGGCTCTGATCACACAGGTTGGCTGGGTGACCTTCATTAGTTTGCTTGTCCTCTGTGTGCCTCAGTTTCCTCAACTGTAACATGGAGATCTTGATATTTGCCTCATAAAGTTGTTGGAAGTGAAAGTAGATCACATATTCACACACACAGTAAGTGGTCCGTAAGTGTTGGTTCCTGCTACACATTTCAGGTAGCTTCTCTGGCATCAGCCCAGTTGATCTTTGAGGGTTATGCCACAAGGATTGGAGTGTAAATAATGCAGCGCCATAACCCACTACGATTTGAAAAAGACAAACTTAATGTCCTGGTGGTTTTAGTTGAACTTTTTTTTTTTTTTTTTTGACAGGCAGAGTGGACAGTGAGAGAGAGACAGAGAGAAAGGTCTTCCTTTGCCGTTGCGGCCGGTGCGCTGCGGCCAGGGCACCGCGCTGATGCGATGGTAGGAGCCGGGTGCTTCTCCTGGTCTCCCATGGGGCTCCACTGCACTCCCGGGCCATCGGGCCATAGCAGAGAGGTGGCCTGGAAGAGGGGCAACCGGGACAGAATCCGGTGCCCCAACCGGGACTAGAACCCGGTGTGCTGGCGCCACAAGGCGGAGGATTAGCCTGTTGAGCCACGGCGCCGGCCCTTTAGTTGAACATTTAAAGCATCCTTTTTGTGTAAAATATACCAGACCCTTCTTTGCAACTCCATCTCGGCTTTCATAGTGGAGCATCACTGTAACCTTTAACAGCGGGTGTGGGTTCCGCACCTCTGGGACTTAAAGGAGAAGAGAGAGTCGTTGGCCCTCGGCCTCAGGAGCTGAGGAATCCCTTCAGTTATGCGCACTAGGTCTGGTCCCAGTGCCTGGAAGAAAAGGTGCGCTTTTCCGACAGGTCCCTGTGCCTGAGGGTCAGACTGCGGGTCAGCTGTTCATCTTGGGAGATTTGTCAAGGATGCTTTATAGTTCAGAGAGCTTTTCCGCACAGCGTTCCAGTTAGTGGACTGGCAGTTCACAGATTTGCAGTAATCCAACGGTGCACTTCTTAAACAAAACTGCAGATCCTCAAGCTCTGACTGCAGAATCTGATTCAGAGGTCTGGTGTGGGTGGGCCTACGACTCTGCATTGCCATAATCACTTGTGAAAACCTTGTATTGCTTTTATTTGGAAAAGATGAAGGAATGAATAAAAAGGCTTCTGGAATTAAAAAAGAAACAAGGATTGAGGGTTTGGTGCATGTCAGTGGATTCTATTTGTCTCTATAGTAAATGCTATTTTGGATATTCTCACTCTCCAGGACCTCCTTGAACACAATATTCTTCTACCACTGGTATGAAGACAGATAGAGGCAGTCTGCAAATGTTATTGGCTGTTCTTTCTCCGCTATGGGATATGCTGATGGTCATTCCTTCTGCTCTTACTACCCAGTTATCCCACAGACCACCCACTCCTACCTGACCGTATTGGCAGCTTTGCTGTACACAGATGCACCACTCTAAAACACAGTGGCTCCCAACAACACACATTGATGTATCCCATGATTCTGTAACGTTAGTTATAGCTTGAGGCTGGGCTCGGAAAGAAGAAATAATGATGATACCCACCGGGTAAAGTTCATTGTGAAATGAAATCAAATAATGTATTCATTCACACATCACTAAGGATACAGAAAAAGCCCCTAAATGTCTCCTGGTCTTGCCTGAGCTCACTTACCCATCTGTGGTCAGCTGGAGCAGCTGCTCCATGTAGCCGCTCATCATCCTGGGGGCCGATCAGGTCCAAATGCAAGCCTGGTACTCCATCACCTTTGCAAATACCTCGTTAGTAGAGCAACTCACACAGCCAAACCAGGTCCAGTGGGCACGGGAGTAAATAAATACTGCCTCTTAATGGGAGGATCTGCCATGTCATATGGCATGGGCACAAATGGAGGGAGAAAAACGGCACCCATTTTAATGGTCTACTCAGTTATCACATCTTCCTTGCAAACTTTTTTCACTGTAGGCTTTGTCTACCCCATCCCTCCGGCTCCCTTTGCCGAAATCATTTTTTCAGGAACACTGCTTTTATCGTATTCCATCCCTGTTCACACCCCCTCCTCCCCAGACTTCCTCTTTTCTCCACCGTATCAGCTATAAGCTCTTCTGCCTGGTTTTCACGGGTCTCCTTAAACTAGCCTGACCTAACAGTGGAGGATAGAGTATGGGAGAGAAAGGGCCAGCCATGGTCAGGGGAGGCAGGTTCCAGCTCAGCCACCAACCCACCCCTTAACCTCTCTGGGCTTCTGTCCCTCCAGCCACAAAATGACAGTATTTGGACAACTAAGTCCACTAGGTTATTTTCAGATTTAAGATGTTAGCTGACTGTACCTCAACAATTTATGTCCTATTGCTCCCTAAATAAACTGTTATAGTAAGACCAGGCTTGTTTTCCCTGTGAACTGCCCATGTCTCCCTTGCTCTTTTGTGTTTCGTTCCATTCCCCATGTGTTCCCAATCTGGAACTGCTCTCTGCTTTCTCCCTGCTCGTTTAAACCCCACCCATCCCTTGTCTTCATTAATCTCTGCCATCCAAGCTGGTACTTGATTGCATTACCTCTGTTATAATTCAGTGTTTACTTGTTGGTTGAATCGACCAGATTATAATCTCACTGAGGGAAGAGACTGTATGTGTTGACTAAACACATAGTAGGTGTTGAGTAAATCATTGTCCATTAATCCTCCACTGCCAGGTCATGGAGAACTGGAACTAACTGAAACCTTTAAAACCAAGAGGAGGATAATAGTGCTTGGGCAGAGGTGGTGAGGATGGCGGCGGTTGGAGAAGTAGGTGTTTTTGTTAAAAGTATCCAAGTCAGTGGAGATGTAGCGGCCTGGTGGCCTCAGAGAGTGTGACGGCGATGCTTTGCGGAGCATCCCTCCAGCCGTGCTGTGACACTGTTTCCCTCTGCTTGTTTCCTACAGCTTTCACCCTTTTCTTCTGTAAGCTGTCACCATGACCCTGACAAAGGGTTCCTTCACCTACTCCAGTGGGGAAGAATACCGTGGCGAGTGGAAGGAGGGTGAGAAGGACCCCTGGGGGAATCCCAGGGCACCAGACTAGACAGCCAACTCTATGGAGCTTCAGGACTATTTCCAACTCCAGGACTTAATTCCAGAGTGCCTTTCCTTTGTTCTATGTTAGGGTTAAATAAAAGAATTAGAAAATGCTCTTATTCATCCAAACCCCCACAAGTGAATTAAATCTTTACATTTCTAAATTTGAAAGGATGTTTTAACATCCTTTCATCCTTCAGTAATATTATTTGGGAATTTTAAAAAATAAATGCTAATGTACCCAGCAGAGTATAGTGAATTATTTTTAAGTGTCCATAAATTAGAGTACAGAGTTCAGTGCAATGAATTGGTTCCAATGAATGTTAAGAAGTTAGGGGGGCTGGCACTGTGCCATAGTGGGTAAAGCCATCACCTGCAGTGCCGGCATTGAAACCTGGCTGCTCCACCTTTTTTTTTTTTTTTTTTTTTTTTTTTAAGATTTATTTATTTGGAAGTCAGAGTTACACAGAGAGAGAAGGAGAGGCAGAGAGAGAAAGAGGTCTTCCATCCGCTGGTTCACTCCCCAATTGACCGCAACGGTCAGAGCTGCGATGATCCAAAGCCGGGAGCCAGGAGCTTCCTCCAGGTCCTCCACTTGGGTGCAGAGACCCAAGGACTTGGGCCATCTTCTACTGCTTTCCCAGGCCATAGCAGAGAGCTGGATCGAAGTGGAACAGCCGGTACT
This sequence comes from Lepus europaeus, assembly GCF_033115175.1. Classification (NCBI taxonomy): domain Eukaryota; kingdom Metazoa; phylum Chordata; class Mammalia; order Lagomorpha; family Leporidae; genus Lepus; species Lepus europaeus. Next base: position 31,604,117 of record NC_084843.1, read on the forward strand.
TGAACTGGCACCCATATGGGATGCTGGCACTACAGGTGGCGGCTTTACCCACTATGCTACAGCACCGGCCCCTGCTCCACTTCTGATATGGCTCTCTGTTATAGCCTGGGAAAGCAGTGGAGGATGGCCCAGGTACTTGGGCTCCTGCACTCTCGTGGGAGACTCGGAAGAAGCTCCTGGCTCCTGGCTTCAGATTGGCCCAGCTGTGGCTGTTGTGGCCATCTGGGGAGTGAACCAGCAGATGGAGGATCTCTCTCTCTGCCTCAGTCTCTGCCTCTGCCTCTCTGTAACTTTGCCTTTCAAATAAATAAATGAATGAATGAATAAATAAATAAATAAATCTTTTAAAAAAATGTTAGGAAGATCTGAAAAGTAGGGCAGACACTCAAGAACAAATGAGATTCATTGCCTTGAATTTCCTGTGACACACAGCTCATTACCTTTGGAAGTGTCCATTCATAGGACTAGTCAAATTCTTTGGAGCCTGACACTCTGCAGGAAGCAGTTTGATGACATTCAGTTTGGAAGCATAGTCTGGCTGCTTTGAAGTCTTGTGGGTCCAGGGCTAGCAAGCCAGGAAGTGCCCCGAGGGGCTGGACTTGCTGCCCTCTCGCAGGTGAAGGGCAGTTCAAGCTGTTACCAGACACTCACCTCATTCTGCTCACATTAGATCCCCGTGGCCGATGAATGCAGATGGGGCGTGACCTTGCCTCTTCCCATCCCAAGCCTTTTCTCTTGCCTCCCAAACACCTGCTGTCCCCTCAAAGACGGCCTTTTGGAGGAGAGACTGCCTGAGGTTCTGCTGGGGGCAGTCTCTGTCCACCAAAGGAACACCCTCAGCTGTGTTTGAAGGACATGCTGCTCTGTGTTCTGGTCCATTCAGTGGGTAAGCACAACAGTATGGACCAGACAGAGCTCAGCCAGTGCTGCCAGGGAGGGTGTCAGGTTCACCCAGGAGCCTCCCAGTCTGAGGGACACGTCTGTTTATTTCTCAGGGAGGCCCCTGTGTAAAGGTGAGTGTTGGGGCTACCTGTCGGGCTGCCCGCTGCATCTGCAATCTTGCTCCCCTGCTCAGAGCTCTGTGATCTCCAGCAAGTTATTTAGCTTCTCCCTGCCTCGATCTTCCCACCTGGCAAATGGAGTAAAAATAGTACTATGCCTACTTCATAAGGTTTTCATGAAGATTAAATTAGATGAAGCCAGAAGACTGGCTGGCTCATAGCAACTACTATAAATGTTAGCTATTTTGATTTACTTATGTATTTATTGAGAAGCAGACAGAGAGCTCCCATCTGCTGGTCCATTCCCCAAAGGCCCAAACAGCCCATGCATCTGAACCCCTAGGCCAGACTCCTGCCCCAGGTGGGGTTTTTTTCAAGTGCCCACTTACCATTCATACTTGGGGGACCCTGCTCCATAGATGATGCCTGTGACTTAGGATGGGCAGTGCCAGGAGCAGTATTTTCCTGGTGCCTGGACTGGCTAACATTCTGCCCTGCGAATGCCCTGGCTTCTCTTCTTTCCTCTGGGGTCCAAGGAGTGGGAGGTAAGGGATGCTGGACGGGTGAGAAGGGACCAGAAGCTGCCCCTCTCCAGCCTCACACCTGTCCATCTCTTTGCTCAGGCCGCAGGCATGGCTTTGGTCAGCTGATGTTTGCAGATGGTGGCACCTACCTGGGTCATTTTGAGAATGGGCTTTTTAACGGCTTCGGGGTACTGACCTTCTCAGATGGCTCAAGGTGGGTATCAGGTCATTGCTTTCTCAGCCTTCCACTGGGGAGGCTCTGATTCTAAAGTGGGGCAGGCAGGGAGTGAGCAGCTCTTTTGTTGGTGACATTTGAAATCAATCTAAAATTTGAAATATCAAGGAGTGAGTGGCCTTGCACTCTACTCGCTATATTCTTTCCTTGAGATTCGGGCCTCACATCACACATACTCTCCGACCCTTCTCTGCTGGCTGCGAATGGGGTGGGTGTGGCTGGGTAGAGCTCCAGGCTCGGTGCCAACAGCTCTGCTCTGCTCCTGGGTCTTAGTGAGGAACACATAGCGGCAGCTGCTGGCCTCAGTGAACCCGGATGGCTAACATGCCCACTAAAGGCTAACATCTTGGTGTTTCCGCAGGTACGAGGGGGAGTTTGCTCAGGGCAAGTTTAATGGCGTCGGAGTCTTCATCCGACATGACAACATGACCTTTGAGGGGGAATTTAAAAATGGCAGAGTAGATGGTTTTGGTAAGTTTCAGCCCACCGGGACGGGTGCCTTGGGCGGGCACAGCAGGGTGGAAATACCTTTTTAGTGCAGCCCCTCCCCTGCTACCCTACAGCCGCAGGGGTTGTGCCCCCATGCTTCCCCACCCAGCTGCCCTGCGGAGGACTCCTGAGCAGAGCCGCGAGTTTTTCCCATCTTTGGCCTTGACACGCCAAGCTAGCCTCTGCAACGTTAGTGTCACCATCACTCCGTATTTGTCTGTCCTCCCCAAGGCCTGCTGACTTTTCCCGATGGCTCTCATGGCATCCCGCGCAACGAGGGCCTGTTTGAGAACAACAAGCTGCTGCGGCGGGAGAAGTGCTCAGCCGTGGTCCAGCGGGCCCAGAGTGCCTCCAAGTCAGCCAGGAGCCTCACTGCCTGATGCGGGGCTGGGCACCAGCTGCCGAGGACTGGGAAGGACCACGGCCCCGTGGTTCAGCCGAGGTGAACAGTCGGACCAGATCTGAGCCGAGCTGAGCCGAGAGGACTGCGGAGCAGCAGCCCTGTGCTCTGCCCGGCACCTGCCAGTCGGGACCCAGCTGCAGGAAATGCCAGGGCGTCTGCTCACGGGCCCTGCCCAGCTGCCAGCAGTCTGTTGTTTCTTCATCCTTAGGTGCAAGAGGACAGAGGGAAAGCCACCTTGTCTCACTCGTTATCTCTGTTCCTACAACTTAGGCTTAGCCAGTGCAGACCAGATGGGGCCTGCTACCCCTTTCTGCCAACTGATAGAGAATAATCTTCATTCTGCCTACATCTGGGGCGGATGAAGCTAACTTCTACATAGGGCCTGTGCTTTGTGCTGCCCTGGAGAAGTAGGGAGAGGAACGGGGGCACGTAGTACAGTTGGCAGAGCTTTTCTGGTACTGCCTCCTTCGCTGCTGCTTGGAGGCCTGCTCCACACTCTACCCAGAACGAGCCTCCTCTCTGCTTGTCCCTCTGTGCGGATCCAGGAAGCGTGCGGCGTTCCCCTCCCTGACTGTCCAAGCTGTCGTCCTTACCTTGCAGCAGGTGATCCCCATCTGTGCCTCTCCTTCCTTAGATGTCAAACAGGACCCCTTCATGGGCTCTTCAAGAAAGACTCGCACACGCAGTCCCCTTACAGAACTTGCACTAGTTACACCAGGGCAGAGTAGATGTAAGCACTTCACTTGACTGCCCACCGTGGAGGGAACTGAATCCCTGGGGATGGCGTGGACTGACAACGGCCTTTCCCAGTGTGCCGTGGGTCAGACTCAACCACACCCCTTACGTGTAAGTGGAATTGGCCGTCCAGGACTGTGGTGAACTAGGAGCATGTGACTCTGTGCATCTGGTTCACTGCGACTTTTCTGCCATGAGACCTGGGATCACTCCTGACCGATAGGATCCCTGCACAGTTACATGGGGGCTTCCAGTTACCCTGTGACCCGGACACGTGGCCCAGTCCGTATCCTCACCGCGCCTGTCCCTCCACAGCAGACTGTGGTGAAAACGATAGCCGTGTGCCTCTGTTTATTCTCTGGATTGTACTGTAGAGCAAGTGTTTATGAAGATTAAACAGATCACAAGAACCGCCTCTGCTTAGCTTTCCTTTCTCGTCCTTGGGCTTGATGTTTCTAAAAGTTAATCAGGCTGGGGCTTGGGACTGACCTGCACACTGAATGATGTAATATCATCTGATTCTCAAAACCTCTGCAGAGTGGGGGTGTGAAGTGAACTTTTCTTTTATGCAGATAGGCTCAGGTTGCCCAAACGAGCAAGTGCTGAGCCAGATGGGATTTGTGTCCCTTTCTCCCTGACTCCAACTCCCTTTCCACGGGATTCCTCATAACCTAAGCATCAGAGTGCCAAGTCCTGAGACCACTTTGCTACCAGACCTGCTGGGCTGCCTCAGGCAAGTCAGCTCCTGCCCAGGGCGCCCTTGCAGCCACGCCGAGCCTTTGAGGTGCATGATCTTGCCCAGTCCTCAGCACAGCCCTAGAGGAAGGCCTCTTATTATCGCCTTTGTGTTACTGATGAAGCTCAGGGAGGTTAGCTGGATTCTCCCAAGTCCCGCAGACACACTAAGGGGCAGATCCAGAACTTAAATCCAGCTCTGTTTAAGCCCAAAGGCAACGCTCTTCACCAGTACACTAGCCTGCCTCCCCAGCCTTGTCTTTCTCCCAGCCCTAAGCCTGAGTCTTCTCTGACAGGTGCCATGAAAGGAGCCCAGAGGCTAAGCCCCAAGCTTTAGTGCCACCCAGATGCCTACTTTCCATTGAAAATTGATGTTGTTTGTGTTATTCTCTAACCTCAGTCCTAAGCCAGGATCCATTTCCCTCACATACACCCCCTTTATTTGAGGGTCAGAGGGATCAGAAAGGGTGACAGAAAGATCTCTCATCCACTGATTCACACCCTCAAATGCTTGCAATGATTGGGACTGGGCTGGGCCAAAACTGGGAGCCAGGAACTCAATTCATCTCCCACTTTGGTGGGTGGAGTCCAATCATTTGAGCCATTGATGCATTAGCAAGAAGCTGGAGCCAAGAGCCAGAGCTGGGTATCAAACCCAGGCACTCTGTTATGGGATGCAGGCACCTTAACCCAGGCCAAACACCCACTCCTATTTAACTCTTAACTTTACACTTTTGTTTTAGTAATTTTTTTATTTGAAAGACAGAAAGATCTCCCATCTGTTGGGTCACTCCCCAAATGCCCATAACAGCCAGGGCTGGGTCAGGCTCAACGTAGGAGCAGGGTGGCAGGGACCCAACTATTTAAACATTTACTGCTGCCTCCCAGGGTGCACAGTAACAGATAGCTGGAATTGATAGAGCCAAAACTCAAACCTGGGCAAATAAATAAGTCATTTAAAATATATTTAGGGGCTGGTATCGTAGTGCAGTGGGTTAAGCTGTCACCTACGATGCCAGCATCCATACGAGGGCCAGTGTGAGTCCTGGCTGCTCCACTTCTGATCCAGCTCCCTGCTAATGTGCTTGGGAAAGGCAGTGAGAGATGGCCCAAGCACTTGGGGCCCTGCCACCCATGTGGGAGACCTGGATGGCATTCCTGGCTCTAGGCTTCTGCCTGGCCCAGCCTTGGCCATTGCAACCATTTGGAGAGTAAATCAGCAAATGAAACTGTGTGTGTGTGTGTGTGTCAGGGACAGGACAGTGCCGTGGCATAGCAGGTAAGCTGCTACCTGTAGCGCCTACATCTCATATGGGCACTGGTTTAATCCCGGCTGCTCCACTTCTAATCCAACTCCCTACTGGTACCCCTGGGAAAGCAGGTGATGACCCAAGTCCCTGGGCCCTTGCAACCCACATCAGAGACCTGGAAGAAGCTCCTAACTCCTGGCTTCAACCTGGCCCAGCCCGGTTGTTGTAGCCATTTGGGGAGTGAACCAGCAGATGGAAGATCTCTCTGTGTCTCTCCATCTCTTTCTGTAACTCTGCCTTTCAAATCAATAAATAAATCTTTTAAAAAAAAAAAATCTCTGTGTCTCCCTCTCTGTAACTATGCCTTTCAAATAAATTTTTTAAAAAACTAAAACATAATGAGAAATCTTAAAAAAAATTTCAGTTTTTCTGCCATTACATAGATACTACTATGGAAGAGGGTTAACCACATTGGAGAAGCTATTTGGCGCCGGCGCCGTGGCTTAACAGGCTAATCCTCCGCCTTGTGGCACCGGCACACCGGGTTCTAGTCCCAGTTGGGGCGCCGGATTCTATCCCGGTTGCCCCTCTTCCAGGCCAGCTCTCTGCTATGGCCCGGGAAGGCAGTGGAGGATGGCCCAAGTCCTTGGGCCCTGCACCCGCATGGGAGACCAGGAGAAGCACCTGGCTCCTGGCTTCGGATCAGCGAGATGCGCCAGCCGCAGCAGCCATTGGAGGGTGAACCAATGGCAAAAAGGAAGACCTTTCTCTCTGTCTCTCTCTCTCACTATCCACTCTGCCTGTCAAAAAAAAAAAAAAAGAGAGAGAGAGAGAAAAGCTATTTGGTTAACATACTGTGTGTCTCCAAATATCCCAATTGTGCCTCCTTGCCTATTAAAGTTTCCCACTAAAAAATTCATTAAGTCTTTCCTAGGCCACCATTAATCTAATGCCTGTTTGCCCAGTCTTGTTAGGGCTCTTTCAGACCTGCAGAAAGGCCGCTGTGAGAGCTCAGGCACTTCCAGAGAGGTTCTTGACACGCAGCCAGGCGACCCAAGGTCTACAGAGCAGCGGAGTGTCCATCTGAACAGAGCCACACCAGCTTTACTTTAAACTTTATTATAGTAACAAGGTGATTCTTTTTAATAATAAAAGCAGACAGCCTATAGGCAAAACGTGGCCCTGTCTCAAGGCCAAGTACCGCTTTCCTACTGTTTTGGACCTGGGCCGGTCACTGCAGTCTCTAGATTATAATGTCTATCCACCAGGTGTCATGGTTTAGCAGTCTGAAGGAGCTGGAGGCTGTCTCCCTGCATTAACAGTTGAATTGAGTTGGAGACAAGAATGTGTGGTGAAGGTAGGCAGATTGGGGAAGGGTGTGATGGGTAGAAAGCAGCTGGCCCTTCCAAGACCAGCAGCTTCTCCATCCAGGTTCCTAACCTACCGCTACCCCTGGAAGGAGTCAGACACAGGCTCTTAGGGTAGCCCTGGCTACCTAAGCCTAAGGGTTGTAGCCCCAAGTCTAGGTAGTGATCCCGTCAGTAAAACCTGTTTGTGCCCAGATACCCCCTGCCCTTCCTCTCTTGCTCTGGCTTCAAGTGCCTTGGGTCACAGGAACACGTGTGCAGTAGAGACCGTGAGACATTGCCCTTCCCAGCCTGAAGGTCTCAGAGACTCAGATGCAGGATACAAACGTGAGAAGTCACAGGGCTATGAGGATAAGAGTGCCGGAAGACCCCAGTAGGAAAAGAGGTCAGTACCCCTGCTTCTCCCACACGCCTTTAAGCTGCAGGTGCAAGGCAGGAGACAAACGAGCTCAGCCAGGCAGGTCCCCTGCTTGCTCTCAGAGCCAGCCATTGCTGGTGAAATCCAGACGCAGGGCCTCCTCCTCAGCAGGGCTCAGCGCCTGCAATGGCGCACGGCAGGGGCCTCCGTAGTAGCCAAACCAGTCCATGACTTTCTTCAGCCCCGGAATCCCGAAGCGCCGCGTCACCTAAGAAGCAGGGCCCGTTAGAAGGGATGGGGAATCCCCCTCACACGTGCACACCCCTGGGGCCCAGACGTCTGTCACTTTCAGACTTTCCAACCCCTGCCCCAGTAAAGCAACACTAGCACTTCTCTGTGACACATGGGGTAGAATGGAATCCAGACCTAGAGACCCAAACCTGTCAGTATTAGAGCCACACGCCAAAAGCTCAGACAGAGGAAGGAAGGCGTCTCCTTTGGTCTCGAGGGAGAGACCCACCCCAACAGGGAGCAGGGCGCCATTCCATCCTCAGGCTGTGATGGCAGAAGGCGGCAAGGCTACAGATCTGGCCACAAAAGCCCCAGTCTGTGGCCTAGTGCCTGGTACCTCACCCAGGAAGGAGAAGGGCCTCCCAGCGCCTCCCACACAGCTCAGACCCCTGTTCCCCCAGCCTAGCAGATCCCCCACCCACATAGCCATAGCTCTTCCCTTGGCTCTGAATTGCACACTCTCACAGGAGAGGAAATGCTACCACCCAAAGACATTTTGCTGTGCCACCATGGGCCACTGACTTGTTATTTCTAAGCAAGTTCTCTTGTCTAAAACAGGAGGGGGCTCTAAGGGCCTTTCCATGAATGGGGCCTAGGGGACTTCAAAGCTGTTGTCTTAATTTAAAATCAGGCCTGCAATTTTACCAACTCAATGAGGCACCAAGTTTCTTTGGTTTGGGTATGGCAATTGGTTACAGCATGCTGATCAGTAATGTTAGATTAATCTTTGACTGCCTAAAAACTAAGACAGTAACCAGTACTTAATCAAGTTTTATTTGGAGGGAAGGTAGAAATATGGGCTCCATGTAGGGTAAAATTAAGAGGGCTTAAATTAAAAGGGGGAGGCGGCGCTGTGGCACAGCAGGTAGCTGCTGCCTACAGTGCCAGTATCCTATTGGGCGCCAGTTCAAGTCCTGGCTGCTCCACTTCCAATCCAGCTCTCTGCTATGGCCTGGGAAAGCAGTAGATGACCCAAGTCCTTGGGCCCCTGCACCAGCGTGGGAGACCCCTAAGAAGCTCCTGGCTCCTGGCTTCAGATCAGCCCAGTTGTGGCCACCTGGGGAGTGAACCAGCAGATGGAGGACCTCTCTTTCTCTCTCTCTCTCTCTCTCTCTCTCTCTCTCTCCTTCTCTCCTCTCTCTATGCCTCTGCCTCTCTGTAACTCTGCTTTTCAAATAAATAAATAAAATAAAACAAACAAATAAATAAAAAGAGGACCTTAGGGTAAATGATTAACAACTCTTCACCACTAGAGGCCAGTAGACTTCAGCAAGATTGGGCTTGGACCCTCCTCCCAGCCTGCTCCCACCCGGGGTGTTCAGAGAGCCTGGCTTGTACCCCAGACCTGAGTGGGTGGGAAAGACCCAGGGCAGGGGAAGGAACCGAGCGGCACCTGGAGAAGAGCTTGCTACCACTGCGGGCCTCCGAGGACCTCGTGGACACAGCCTCTTCCCGCCCTGAAGGCCTTGTGGGCAGAGGCTGTGGAAAGCCCTAAGTACACCAGGGCCAGAGGTCGAGCGCAGGGCAGGTGTGGGAAGGACACAGTGTTCAACCGGGGCAGGGCGAGAGGGTGACATCAAAGTGCTCTTGGGGCGTCTGAGCCTACAATTCAGGCAGCAGAAGGTGTTCCAGGCATTCCTGACCAAGTGCCCGGGCTGGCACAGGAACGAGGACAGAGTGAAGGGAGAGGGGACAGCAGCTGGACGTCTGCTGTCCCCAGTGGGCAACCCAAGCTACTTCGTCTGAAAAACGAGGTGGTGACAGCAGTGACGCCACAGAGGTGTCACAGGATCCAGTGAAGAGAGCACTGCGAATACCAGGTCAGTCCCCAGGGTCCCAAATGCTGCTCCTTTTCCTGTCCTGATAGGATGCGGGGTCCAGGCCTTCTCCTTCACAGATTGGGGGTGGAGACCCCACCCAGAGCCTGGGCCCTGTGGGGTTCAGCTAAGAGGCCTCATTAAGGCCAGTCCTTCCAAGCTGTTACAGAGCGGCCCATCCCAGGACGAGCTTCCCATCTCGGGAGACTCGTGCTTCTCCTCGGCCCTCACTTCCCGACCCCTGAGCGAATCTGCTGTGAGGGTGATGCTTGGCTCAGCCTCACGTGGAAAACATAAGGGAGTGCCAAAAACCTCACTCATCAAAATGAATAACGTATCAATGCAATATTTTAAAAATCCATGAAGAATAAAGTTTTAGATAAAGACAGGATCTGACAGAGCTAAGTCTTGCCAAACTGTAGCCTCAGGCAAAAGTAAACATGTGTGCCCCTATCCACTTGATTTTATTTGTTTTTTAATGCTTATTTTTTTCTCCTAGATTTGGGGGAAAAAAAGTGATAAGTTTGCTCCTATTAAAGTCAGAGAAATTAAGTTATAATAAATTCTATTTTTGATATACACATAATATTTAAACCTAAAATAGTGCTATGAGTTCTAATGTACCCACTTACCAATTTTTTAGCTTTTCAACTACATTAACGTTGAAGGGGTTGGAGGGGCACCGCTGAGAACAACACAACTTTCAGGAAGATGGAGTGGAAGTACTTGCCCCTATTCTTCCCAGTAAGTACAATTAAAATCCTGGATGTTATGTAAGAACAGACATAAGAAGGCTCTGGAAGGTAGAAGACCAACCAGGGACCCCCAAAGACCAACACAACCCCGGGGGCTAGACAAGGAGCCAGCAACCATGAAATGCCAATGGGCACAGACAATACAGGCCCAACACCAGGCTGCTCTCTCTGCCAACGGACTGGGAAAGGGGAAGCCTAACAAGATGGAGAACTCTAGCAATCACCTCTCTCCAGACAGGCCAGCAATGGGTTAACAAAAGCCTAAGCCTCCACGGCTCAGTCCTGGCTGGCCAGTGTCAGAGGCCCCAGCGAGGACAGTCGCGCTTCTCACCACTGCCCACCGTTAAGGAGGCCACCCCAGGCCAGCTCATCCCCTGACTCCCTCCTAGACACATGGGTGACATCAATGGGCCAGGCAGGGGAGCAGCAGGGAGACACTCCTGACCCTCCAGCGGGGAGCTCTCAGTGGAAGCTGAGTGCAGAGCCTGGTGCACAGTGTAATAATAAAAAAAAAAGACAAACTCCTAAGAAAGAAGTTTCTTGGCTCCAATAATTTCACTGGAGCATTCTACAAATGTCAAAAGAAGATTTAATACCAAATCAACAAGTCTCTTCCAGAATTGGAGAGAACACTTCCCAATTTATTTTATGAATGTAAGTATTACCCTCATACCAAAACCAGACAAAAGCTATGCAAAACAAGAAAAACTGCAGACCATATTCTTCATGAACAGAGACATGAAAGTCCTCAACAAATTATTAGCAAGTGGAATTCAGCAATGTATCAAAAGAATTATTGGGCAGGCTTCAGGTATAGTTTACTTGCTGTTTGAGGTCCCTGCATCACATATCAGAGTGCCTGGTTCGAGTTTCAACTACTCTGCTTCCAGTCCAGTTTTTTACTAATACACATCCGGGAAGGGCGGGTGATGGCTCCAGTATTTGGGTTCCTGCCACCCACGTGGGAGACCCAAATAGACTTCCAGGTTCCTGGCCTTGGCCTGGCCAGCTCTGGCTGTTATGGGTGTCTGGGGAGGGAACCAGCAGATACACGATCTGTCTCTGCCTTTCAAATAAAATGAAAATAAATTATTAAAAAATAATTCTACATCATGATTAAGTGGTGTTTAGCAAAAGAAGTCTCGGTCAAATATTTGAAAATTAATGTAATCCACAGTTTTAACAGAAGAAAAAGTCATATGATCATATCAGTCAATGCCCAAAAGTATCCTTCAAAATTCAACACCATTTGTGATTTTTAAAAATTCTAAGAAATCTGGGAATTGAAGGCAACATCCTCAACTTAATAATAAGCATCTAGAAAAACCTAGAGCTAACATTATAAATAATGGAGAAAGGCTGACTTTTTTCCCTTAATATCAGAAATAGGGGCTAGCATTGTGGTACTGGGGGTTAAGCCACTGCCTGCAATACCAGCATCCCATATGAGCATGGGTTGAAGTCAGGGCTGCTCCACTGCCAATCCAGCTCCTTGCTAATGGGCCTGGGAAAGCTGTGGAAGATGGCTCAAGTGCTTGAGTTCCTGCCACACATATGAGAGACGTAGATGGAGTTCCAGGCTCCTGGATTCAGCCTAGCCCAGCCCTGGCTGTGGCTGCCATTTGGGTAGTGAACCAGCAGATGGAAGATCTCTCTCTCTCTCTCTCTCTCTCTCATTCTGCCTTTTGCCTTTTAAATAAATAAATATTTTTAAAATAAAATATTAGAAACAAGGCAAGACTGCTCTATGCACTCTTATTCAACACAGTGCAGGAAGTGCTACTGCAATAAGGCAAGAAAAGGAAATAAGGCGCCCAGAGATCAGAAAGGAAGAAATAAACCTGTCCCTATTTGAAGATGATAGGACCGTCTGTGTAGAAATCAAAGTATCTGTCCAAAAAGTCCTCCTAGAACCAGTAAGTCACAGGACACAGCATAAACCTGCAAAAACCAAGTGTGTCCTGAGCTAGCAATGAAGACATGGATAGTGAAATTAAACATATAATACCATTTTAAGTGCCCCCAAATTTCTCAAAACATATACAGGACTCTTTGCTGAAAACTATAAAATGATGAAGAAATAAATAAAGACCTGGTTAAGTAGACACATCATGTTGAAAGACTGGAAAACAACATAGTAAAGATGACACTGTCCCCAGGTTGATGTACAGATTTAACACGATTTTTGCAAAATCCCAGCAGGATTCTTTTGTAGATATAAACAAGATTATTCTAAAATTCACATGGAAAGAGAGTAAATAATTTTTTTTGCTCGGGGGGGTAGAGAACAAGGTGGAAGGAATCAGTCTTTGATAAGACTTATTTTAAGATTGCCACATAGCAACAGCAATCAAGTGTGGGTGGTAGTACCGGGGAAGGACACACAGATCAATGGGAAGAATAGAGAGCCCAGAAATAGAGCCACACACCTATGCCCCACTGATTTTTGACAAAGGTATGAAAGCAATTCAGTGGAGGAAAGATTGCTTTTTCAACAAATGGTGCTGGAGCAAGAGGGTATCCATGGGGGGAAAATGAACCTTGACCTAAACTTTACACTTTATACAGAAAATGAACTCAAAACGGGCCACAGATTCACAAAACAGATTTATAAAACTTTTAGCAAAAAATAGGAGAAAATCTTTGCAATCTAGTGCTAAAAGCAAGGAGTTCTGAGACTTGACTCTCAAAGTACAATCCAAAAAAAAGGGAATACTGATGAATTGGGTGAAGTCAAAATTTAAAATTTTTACTGCACAAAGGCAAAGAGAATGAAAAGACAAGCTACAGACTGGGAGACAAATATTTACATGCCATATATCTGGAAAAGGACGTGTCTAGAAGATATAAATAACTTTCAAGGCTCAACAGTAAAAAAAAAAAATTCAGTTAGAAAAGGGGCAAGACACAAAAACATGTTTGACTTAAGAGGACACAGACTGCAAAAAAACAAAAACCAGAAAAAAAAAACCACAAAAAGCTGTTCAATATCATTAGCCACCAGGGAAATGAAAATTAAAGCCACAAGGAGATGTTACTGCCTAAGCCATCAGAATAGCTAAAAATTAAAAATAGTCACAACACCAAAATCTGGCAAGAATGAAGATCACTCATATGTTTACACTGGTGGAAATGTAAAATGGTAAGGCACTCTGGAGAGCAGGCTGGCAGCTTGTTAAAGCACTGAGCATCGTGTGATCCTCCAATAGCACTGCTGTACATTGATCCTATGAAGATAAAAACTGAGGCCATATAAAAACTTGTTCACTGCGGTTTTTTTTTTTAAAGATTTATTTATTTATTTATTTATTTGAAAGGCAGAGCTACACAGAGAGAGAAGGAGAGCGGGGAGGGAGGAGGGGTCTTCTATCCACTGGTTCACTCCCCAATTGGCCGCAACAGCCAGAAATGTGCCGATCCAAAGCCAGGAGCCAGGAACTTCCTCCAGGTCTCCCATGTGGGTGCAGGGGCCCAAGGACTTGGGCCATCTTCTACTGCCCTCCCAGGCCATAGCAGAGAGCTAGATTGGAAGAGGAGCAGCCGGGACTAGAACCGGTGCTCATATGGGATGCAGGCACTGCAGGCGGCGGCCTTACCCACTACGCCACAGCACTGGCCCCTACTGCAGTTTTTATCAGCCAAATACTGTCCTTGGGGCTACTGTTGTGGCACAGTGGGTTAAGCTACTACTTGTGACACAGGAAACCCATATCAAAGTGTGGTTTGAGTTCCAGCTGCTGCTCCACTTGTGGTCCAATTCCCGGCTAATGTACTAGGGAAAGCAATAGAAGATGGCCAAGTACTTGGGCCTCTGCCAACATGTGGCAGACCTGGGTGGAATTCCTGGCTCCTGGCTTTGGCCTGACCCAGACCTGGCTATTGCAATCATTTGGGGAGTGAACCACTGGATGGAAGTTCTCCTCTCTCTGAAGCTCTGCCTTTAAAATAAATAAATCTTAAAAAAAAAAAAAACAAAAAAACACGAAAAACCTATCCTTTAACAGGTAAATAATTAAATTGGCTATTCCATGGTACAGCCATCCCATGGAATAGTACTCAGCAATGAAAAAGAATGACATATTGATACATGCAGTGACCTAGATGAATCTCTAGAGAATTATGCTGAGTGAAAAAAGCTAATCCCCAAAAGCTATATATACTGTGTCCACAGTGTCTTCAACTGACAAAATTATACAAACGGTGAGCATATGTGGTCTCTCGGGGTGCAAAGGTATGGGGGCAGGGGTGAGGAGGTGCAGCCATCAAAAGGCGACATGAAGGCTCCCGTGGTGTTGGGACTATTCCGTACTACAACTGTATTGATGTCAATACTCTGGTTGTGAAATCAGTATACAGCTTTTTAAGATGTTCCCATTTGGAGGAAACTGGCTAACAGATACATGGGATCTATCTGTATTACATTTATTACAATTGCTGTGAACCAAAAATGATTTCAAAGTAAAAAACTTAATTTAGGGGCCTGCACTGTGGTGTAATAGGCTAAGCTACACCTGTGGCATATGAACACTGGTTTGTGTCCCGGCTGCTCCTCTTCTGACCCAGCTCTCTGCTGTGGCCTGGGAAAGCAGTGGAAGATGGCCCAAGTGCTTGGGCCCCTGCCCCCACGTGAGAGACCCAGAAGAAGCTCCTGGCTCCTGGCTCAGATCAGCTCAGCTCCAGCTATTGCAGCCATTTGGGGAGTTTACTAGTGGATGGAAGACCTTTCTCTCTGTCTCTCCCTCTCTTTGTCTGTAACTCTGCCTCTCAAATAAATAAATAGAACCTTTAAAAAAAATGTAAAACATATGTAATAACAGTATATGGGAGCATACACTTTTTTGTTTGCCTCAGGCTTCAGAATGGCTCTGAACTTGACCAGCATTTCATCTCAAATTCTTCTTGGCTTACCCAGCCAAGAACTGGGGATCAGGGCCTGACTGCACATAGATTATGTGAAGAAAGAACTCTCTGGGAAAGCCTGGGCTCTGAATGCCTTCGGCCTTTTACTCTCTCCTTCACGTCCCTCCACATTCTATTTTTCAGACTTTGGCCTCTTGAAAGCTGACTGACACGTCCCTGGTTCACTCTCTCTAAGGATGGTCCAGGATCACTCACGGCACCATCACTCAGGATGCTTCTTCCAATGCATATTCCTGGGCCCAGCTGTAACTGAATACCTAAAAGAATTCTAACGTTCCCTTAAACTTAAGAACCAACAGGGGGCCGGCACTGTGACTTAGCAGGTAAAGTCACCTCCTGCAGTGCCACCATCCTATATGGGTACTGGTTCCAGTCCCGGCTGCTCCACTTCCAATCCAGCTCTCTTCAATGGCCTGGGAAAGCAGTAGAAGATGGCCCAGGTCCTTGGATCCCTGCACCCACGTGGGAGATCCGGAAGAAGCTCCTGGCTCCTGGCTTTGGATCGGCACAGCTCCGGCTGTTGCGGCCAATTGGAGAGTGAACCATCAGATGGAAGACCTCTCTCTCTCTGCCTCTCCTCTCTGTGTATAGCTCTGCCTTTCAAATAAATAAATAAATCTTTTTTTTTTTTTTTTTTTTTTTTTGGACAGGCAGAGTTAGACAGTGACAGAGAGAGGCAGAGAGAAAGGTCTTCCTTTTTCCATTGGTTCATCCCCCAAATGGCTGCCACGGCCAACGCACTGCGCCAATCCAAAGCCAAGAGCCAGGTGCTTCCTCCTGGTCTCCTATGTGGGTGCAGGGCCCAAGCACTTGGGCCATCCTCCACTACCCTCCCGGGCCACATCAGAGAGCTGGACTGGAAGAGGAGCAACCGGGACAGAATCTGGTGCCCCAACCAGGACTGGAACCCGGAGTGCCAGCGCCGCAGGTGGAAGATCAGCCAAGTGAGTCATGGCACCAGCCAATAAATAAATAAATCTTAAAAAAAAAAAAAAAAAAAAGAACCAACAGGGCTCAACTTTGTCTTAAGCCAGGATTTTCTGGAGGAGGAACAAGGAGTTAACACATTGGGATGTGCTCTGAAAGGGAAGAGACTGAGTGGGGGCTCCGCACCAGCCCTGGCTCCTGCTCCAATGAGGATGCAGATGACCCCCCATCCCCACCCCCTCCCCGACTGCTGCCCTTGTTTGGAGGCTCACCGCAGAGTTTGGCTCAATGAGGCGATGCTGCAGCTTCTGTGCCTCTTCCCATTGTCCCGTGAGACACAGCCGCTCCAGTTGGCACACCTGGGCGCCCAGGACATTGGCCAGGGCACACACGCCCCCCACACCTCCTGCCAGAGCAAGATACAGAACATCAGCCAGAAATGCTTCCCACAGGGGATCCCAAGCCCTGGTCCCTGCGCCCCTTCATTCTTGGGGACACAGGATGTGGATTTCTCTACTCTGGTGGGCCACATCAAAGGCACGTTCTGTGAGTGCAGAGTACACATTTCCAGAGAGAATGCTGCTTGCAGGCCCAGAGCTGCTCTGGTAGGGCAGGGAGCAGGGCCTGAAGGCAGCTCAAAGCCAGGTCCTTCCCCGCACCCCACCACTTGCCTCGGCCAGGCCCACCTGTCAGCGGACCCCTCCAGCATTCCCCAGTAGTCCCCTGAGTCTTCCGGCCTGGAAGAGGGTGAAGTGGACTGGAAGCCTTTGCTCTTCTGAAATCTTATTCCCCCCCCCCCCCCCCAGAGAATTCAGCCTGGGACAGCAGTGGGGGCAGGGATGGAAAGAGCTCTGGGCACAGGGTTGGGAGTCTGGGCATTTCCTTCCACTGGCTGTGTGATCTTGGACAAGTCACAGGTCCTCTCTAGTCTGCTTTGTTCTCTTCCAGGCAAATGAGCAGGCTGGGGTCTCAGAAAGCCTTGCCACCTCTGACAGGCAGGAGAGGCCTCGAGACTGGAGCGAGAGCAGAGGATATGGAATAAGCTGACACTACACAGGGCTGGCGTTCTCTAGGCCTCACGCTACTTTGCTTTGTAGGGTAGAAACTCGGGCCCAGAGAGGGTGGGTGCTTGCCCAGTGTGATGCGGTGAACAAATGGCCGAGCCGAGATTCCAGCTCAGATCCTCTGTCTCCAGAGCTGTGCTCTTTCCAGCAGCTCTGCTCTCAGGAGCAAGGTGGAAATGGCTTCTCTCTCCAACCCTGCAAGGATGTAGGAGATGTGCAAGGACCCAGACAACAAGCTGAAGTCTGCAGTGACCAGAGGGAAAGGAAGCAGCCCCGTCTCCTGTGGGATTGAAAAAGTCACGCAAACCTGTACTCAGTGGGGCTGCAGCTGGCAGGAACAGATGTTCCCTCCCTGCCTTCCCTGGCTCAAGGACAACCTGAACCCTAGGACCTTGACCCCAACAGACAAGAGCAGGTGGTCTCAGTGACATTCCTAGGATCCTGGCCTGGAACGGCACCTGACGATTTATTCCAGCCTAGGACTGAGAGAGAGGAAGATGAACTCCTGGAGTAGGGAGGAGGTCCCTAATGTCTCTGCCCTCTGAGAATGATTTACATGGAAAGATTAGAGCAGCCAAGTTTGTCATCCAAGAGTGGGCTCAAGGTTTAGAGCAAACTGCAAGTGTCCCTCCTATAGGCCGGGAATTGTACTCTGCCACCTTCCTCCACCCAGTGTGGTCACAGTCAAGCACCCAAGCAAGCAGGGCGGCCAGGGCTCCAGGGTTTCAGAGCAGGCAGGCTGGCAGCCACTCTCTGCAGCCCCAGCCCCAGCCCTCATTGTCTCTCCTGGCCGACCCGGCTGCCTGGCAGGATCCTGGTCACCCCCGACAGTTTGAGAGCAGCAGGCAGCCTACCCAAGGCATAGCTGGCCAGCAGGAAGCCAGCCGATCCAGCCAACACCTGGAAGTCCTGCTTCCTGGTCTTGTGCACGATCAGCCCGATCCTGGTGGCCTGCAACAGCAAACGCCATGTGAGAGCTGGGCCCCGCCTCGGCCTGGAGGAAGCCCAGACACGTGTGGGAGAACAAGGGCCCGGTTCCCTGAGCAATGCCCTGAAGTTGAAAGCCACAGAGAGCCTGCACCAGGGAAAGAACCCAAGCAGGAGCCAGGGGCTGACAGAGACCTGAGAGCTGCCCTGAAGCTGGCAGTCAAAGCGCTAGAGTCCAGAGACGGAGGAGCGGGGCCCCGGCCGGGAGCTGCTGCCACTCACGTCACCACCGCTGTCCTTCATGCCCACGATATTCGGGTGCTGGGAAAGTGTGACAACCGCGTCCACAGGCAGGTCCAGCCCTGTGTTGGCTGGGACGCTGTACAGTACCACAGGGATCGGGGACAGGTCAGCAACCTGGGGGCGCAGAGAAAAGAGGGAGAGGACAGCTGCCCCAGGTCCTTTGACAAGCCAGAGGCTTGCTTCTGCTGGCCCACGGCACCGCAGGGCCACCTGGACAGCTCTACCTCCCACCTGTAAGCCAAGGTGCTGCACACCCTGACTGTAAGTGAGTGGGTGATGTCTACGAGCGGTCCCCAAAGGCTCATGGGAAATGCACATTATCTTTTCATCACACCTTTCCACAGTGGTTTTGAAGCCCCCTTTTGTCGAGTGCCTTCTGTAAACCAGACAGTTCCAAGCCCTATGTGCTTCTGATCTCATTTATTCCTCGCAACATCCCTGCAAGGTAGATACCATCATCCCTTCCATATTAGAGGGGAGAAAACTGTGGCACAGAGAGGTTAGGCAAGTTATTCCATGTCACACAGTGATGCAATTGGCATGCCACCATTTCCTGAGCTGTATTGCCAGGAAGTAGGCTCACCCCCCCACCCCAGCTTCTCTCACTCCTCTCCTGGGGCAGAGCCGCTGCCTCACCCACCTCCTCTTGGTCCCTGGCCTCTGCCCCATGCCCAGCCTCACACCCACCTTGGTGTAGTGATGGATGAGGGCGGCACTGTCCATGCGGCCACGATAGTAGCAGGGGGTCACCACCAGGGCGGCGTCAGCCCCGACCTGCGCCATGCTGACCGTCATCTCCACTGTGGCTTGAGTGGCTGCAGGAGGAGGAAGGAGGGTGGTGAGGGCAGGAGGAACGAGACTTGTGCCAGGGACACTGGGGTGAGCAACGGGGTCTGGGCATGTCCAGAAGGGGCAGAACAAGTAGGTGGAACCCGACCAAAGGCCGGGAGCCTGGAGCTCCACAGCCCCACAGCCCACCCCCAGGACCCAGGGAATCCTGGCCTCACACTCGCAGCCGGAGCCGGCTAGCAGGAGCTTGTCCTTGGGAATAACCTGGCGCACACGGCTGACCACCTCCAGGCGCTCGCTGCTGGTCAGGAAGGGGAACTCGCCGGTGGAGCCCTGGACCACGAAGCCTGCAACAGAGCACCCATCACAGCGACTGACACCATCTTACCCCCTTATAAACCACCAGGACACTGGCGTTCAACAACCCCCCCCCCCCAAGTGCCTACCTCCCCAACACGTGTTTCTCAACACATTTCTTCCCTGATGCCAGCAGGTGCAATGCTAGTGTTCATATCATTTGTATTTGTTTAAAAAATTATTTTATTTATTTGAAAGGCAGAGTTACAAAGAGAGAGGAGAGACAGAGAGAGAATCTTCACCTGCTGGTTCACTCCTCAAATGACTGCAATGGCTGGGGCTGGACCAGGCTGAAGCCAGGAGCCAGGGAACTTCTTCCAGGTCTCCCACATGTGTGGCAGGAGCCCGAGCACTTGGGTCATCTTCCACTGCTTTCCCAAGCCATTAGCAGAGAGCTGGTTCGCAAGTGGAACAACCAGGTCTCGAACTAGTGCCCATATGGGATGCCAGTGTTACAGGCAATGGCCCTTTTTCTTTGCCTTAATGAAATGCTTCAGCCACACCAAAAAGAATAGACAATAATATAAGTCACAACTGTACTCCCAGCACCCATGGGAACCCTCCCCGATCACCTTCCTCTTTCTTAGCTCTCTGTCAGACTCAGGTATTTATTGTTTCCATTTGTGTCTTTATCTACTTCAGACAGACATATGGACCCATGAACAAGACATGCGGGGTCTTCAAAAAGTTCATGGAGAGGCTGGCATTGTGGCATAGCCAGTAAAGCTGCTGCCTGCAACGCCAGAATCCTATTTGGACACTGGTTTAAGTTCCAGCTGTTGGCTGGTGCCACGGCTCCCTAAGCTAATCCTCCGCCTGCGGTGCCAGCACCCCAGGTTCTAGTCCCAGTCGGGGCGCCGGATTCTGTCCCGGTTGCTCCTCTTCCAGTCCAGCTCTCTGCTGTGGCCCGGGAGTGCAGTGGAGGATGGCCCAGGTCCTTGGGCCCTGCACCTGCATGGGAGACCAGGAGAAGCACCTGGCTCCTGGCTTCAGATCGGCACAGCACGCCGGCCAGCTGCAACGCACTGTTGTAGCAGCCACTTGAGGGGTGAACCAACGGAAAAAGGAAGATCTTTCTCTCTGTCTAACTCTGCCTGTCAAAAAAAAAAAAAAAGTTCCAGCTGCTCCACTTCCAATCCAACACCCTGCTAATGTACCTGTGAAAGCAGTGGAGGATGGCCCAAGTCCTTGGGCCCCTGAACCCACGTGGGAGACCTGGAAGAAGCTTCAGGCTCCTGACTTTAGCCTGGTCCAGCCCTGGCCATTGAGGCCCTCTGGAGAGTGAACCAGCAGATGGAAGAATTCTCTTTCTCCCTAATTCTGCCTTTCAAATAAATAAATCTTTTCTTAAAAGAAAAAGTTCATGGAAAATGTGTGTTGGGAAGAATTATGTGGTTCTGGCATTGTGGTGCAGTGGTTTAAGCTACTGCTTGTGACACCAGCCTCCCATATCAGAGCACCAGTTCTAGTCCTGGCTGTTCCACTTCTAATCCAGCTTCTCGCTAATGTGCCTGGGAAGGTGGCAGATGATGGCCCATGTGCTTAGGCCCCTGCCAACCAATGTGGCAGATCCAGATGGAGTTCCTGGCTCCTAACTTCGTCCTGAGCAGGACCTGGCTGTTGCCACCATTTGGGGAGTAAACAAACAGATGGAAGATCTTTCTCTGTTTCTTCCTCTCTCTGTAGCTCTGCCTTTCAAATAAATTAATTAGTTTTAAATATATATATATATATATGGATGAATTATGCAGGAATTTCAATATTTTTGGCACCAAATAAGCTCATCTTCTAATCGTCATCGTCCACACACTTTTTGGGGATTCTCATCTAATCACTTTTGCAGTTTTCAACCTTGTAGAAATGGAATCCAGCTTCTATAACCTTCTGCAGTTTGTTGGTTTTGTTTAACATGTTTTGAGCTTTGTCTGTAGCACCATACTTAACTCTGATCCATTCATTATAATTGCTACGTAGCATTCGATTGTCTGGTTAAGCCACAATTTATTTTTCATCTGTTTGCTGAGGACATGTAAAATGTTCCCTCTTTTTGCTCCTGCAAAAGATGCTACAGCAAGCATGTTCTTTTTTTTAAAGATTTATTTATTTATTTATTATTTGAAAGGCAGAGTTACGGACAGAGGGGCAGAGACACAGAGAAACCTTCCATCTGCTGGTTCACTCCCCAAATGGCCACAATGGCTGGGACTGGGCCAGGCCAAAGCCAAGAGCCCAGAACTCCATCTGGGTCTCTCACATGGCTGGCAGAGCTCCAAGTACTCAGGCTGTCTTCCACTGCCTTCCCAGGTACATCAGCAGGGAGCTGGATCAGAAGTGAAGCAGCCAGGACCTGAACCAGTATCCATAAGGGATGCCAGCATTGCAGGAGGTGGCTTGATCTGCTGCTGTACCACATGCCAGGACGCACAAGAAAAAAAAAAATCTTGGGTATGAGTACACAGTCTGAGAGTTCCTCTGGAGTTCAGACACTTGGGTGTGTAATTGCTGACTCATGCCCACATGCAGCATCACGGGTGCCACATTAATGACTCAGCGTCTACCTCTTCAGCAGCACGGAAGAGCCTGCTGGTGTTCGTCTGTGCCAACTCTTGGTACCATCAGAACTAATTTTTAACCAATGTCCTGCATGCAAAGTGATATCTCATTGTTTTATCTTGCATTTTCTATTTGTGAGGCTTCTCTTACCCAGGCAAGTTAGCACGAGCTGTGACAGAACTGGTGCTCATCAGCTGAACATAAGGGAACATCGGTAGAATCCATTTTCTTCTCGGTTTCTTTTCCCCTTAGGTGTTTTTCATTTACTCTCCCCTTTCCTCTTCTTTTTCCTTCTCTTGTCCACCTCACTGCACTTTTAAGACAACTGAAGCAGTTTGCAGATACAGCACACAATGCAACAGGATTGTGCGTGAACAGAAAGTGACTTGGGGGAACGTGAAGCAGGAGCAGTGCTGGCCATGCAGCTGGAGGAGACGGACCGCGCATTTGACTTGGAGTTTCCCGACAGTCACAGCCAGAAGGGAAACATGGTCAGCTAGCAGATATGCAGAACCCAGAGATAAAAGCAAAGCAGCTGCGCTGGAAAATGCAGAGTTTCCTGGCACCGGCACCAAGAGATATTGTTCCTATGAGTCATCCGTATGGGGACGCGGCGTGATGCAGACTCAACTTCTCACTGCAAAGCCTGCTCCACGCTGTCCACAACATCCTTACCATCCCCTGAGCCGGTGGCCAAAGTATCTCTCGCTTCACTTGCTTTTTTTTTCTTCTCAGTTTTTGTCTTGGCGACATTAGAGGGAATAGGGGCAAATAGCTTTTGGCTTCTGTTTGATTGCCCTTGGAAGTTTCCTTACTCAGCACCAAGCTGGGAGCCTCCCTGGGTCTTGCTGCCTAATGGTCCCCGTGCTTTCCTGGGATTCAGACCCCCTTGCAAAGCTGCCTGGCCCGGCTGGCATTGGACCAGCGCATCTGACTAAAGATTCAAAGATCAAGCTCTCATGGCTTCCTCCATTCAAGTGCCAAAGACATTGTCCTCCCCACCCCTGCCTGCCACCCTGGCCACTGACCCAGCCACGGTCACTCACTCCCTAAGTCACCTTTCCTCCTGGCAGTCAGTTCCAGAGGCCCCTGGGGCCCCACGGGCAGTTCTGGCCTCAACAGCATGACAGCAGGGTCTTGTACTCTGGGAGGCAGCCACAGATCCCATGCCCCCAACTTCCCTGGCACCACCCTCTCTCGTCTCTTCAAGGTGGACATCGACCCAACCCTGCCTCGCGAGAAGGAAGCAATGCCAGGCCAGGGAAGCGTGGGTGTGGTACAGATCGGAGACACTAGAGTCAAGAGTCGTCCCTGGCTATTAGGCAAGAAAAGTGCATCTCCGAGTCTCCATTTCCTTCTGTAATGGACAGATCATTTCAAGCCTACCTTCTAGGGATGTTTTAAAGGCTCAGAAAACGCACCAGGAAGTGCTCCGGGATCTGTGAACTGGTGCTACAAAGGGACCCCTCTGTCACCCTGGCTCAGTGCCTGGTTCCAGGCTTGTTGTGCCCCTGCTCAGTGGGAGAGGAGGCCACAGGACAGGGAAAGGCCAGGGTCCCTGTGGGTCAGAGGAAAGTGAGGTGGCAGAGAGGCAGTGGGGCATCAGGACGCCCACTCCCACCAGCTGCGAGAGAGACCTCGGCTTCTTAACTGAAACATGGGGTACTACTGATACCTCCTGCAAAGAGTTGCTCTGTCATTTAAATGAGATGCTATTGGTAAAGTCCTCAGAAGTTGGTGCTTAGTCGGCATCAGCAAGAATTCTTCTGGAGTCAGGAGAGGGTGTGCAAGCCTAAAACTGAGGTGGGTGGGTGGAGGGGAGGGCCCTGTAGTTGGAAGACAAGAGGCTCACTCTCCCCTGCCTCAGTGGTTACACCGGCTGCTCTGGGGAGCTGGATGGCCTGGGAAGGGGAATGGATGTTTGGAGACAGGGACATACAAGCAACATTATGACTCACTGCAGCCAAAAGGAATCAAGTCTCTCACAAAAGGAGTATCCCCTGCCACTCTTCTGTCCTCTTGGTCCATCAACAATTGTCACCTCCTCCAAGAAGTCTTCCAGGACCCTCCCTAGGACCTCTCTCCTCTGAACACCCCCATTAGCTATTCCTTGTACTTCCCTGTTACCAACTCACAAATCAGAGGTCCTCAGAACCCTTCAATCTCCCACCTCACCTGTGGGATATTGCCTTTCATATAAAGTAAGAAACTGGACTGGAGGAGGGTCTTGAAAGTCCTCCCTGGCTCTAAGCTTCAGAGTTACTTTTCTGGCTGCTTCTCCTGGCCCGGGGCTGCCTCCATGCTGCTGCCTGTCAGGGTCCCCCAGCCACTCTCCTGCCCCTGCGCCTTTGCTCAGGCTGTTTCCTCTGCCTGCTACACCTTCTGCCTCCCGAGTGGTTGCTTCTCAGACGCCTGGGAAGCCGCCAGGCTTTCTTCACTTCCTCTTCCCTGAGGGCTCCACAGTTGGTTCTGTCCTCAGCTTGTTTTAGTCCCTCCTCTGGCCTCCATTCCTCCACCCACTGAGGCAGGGGTGACAGCTTGCTGCGCAAAAGGACGGCCCCCAGGCTGCTCTGAGACAGAACTCTTTTGCAGGATGTGATTCAACCTCCCCCTGGGAAGAAATGAGCATTTCCTGTTGAAAGGTTTCCATAGTTTCCTACGGAACTTCAGTGGAACTTAGCCTTGATCTGGGAAGCCAGCACCCTCATAGCTAACTCTCTTAGGAGTCTGGCAGGTGTCAGCTGCCCTTCTTTGTATGAGGCTAACAGTGAGTTACCCGCGTCCTCTCTCTCTCTTTTTCTTCAAAGATTCATTTAATTATTTGAAAGGTGGAGTGAGAGAGACAGAGAAAGAGAGAGATCTCCTATCTCCCTCTCTCTCTCTCTCTCCCCCTCTCTGTAACCCTGCCTTTCAAATAAATTTTTTTAAAAAAATCATTAAAAGAAAAAAAGAGAGAGATCTTCCCCATTTGGTTCACCCCCAAATGCCTTCAGCAGCCAGGACTGGGAACTCCATCCATGTGCCCCAAGTGGTGGTAAGGACCCAACTCCTTAGCCGTCACCTTCTGCCAGAGTGCACATTGGCAGGAAGCTGGAATCTGGAGAGATCCAGGACTCAAATCCAGGAAATGGAATGTGGGCATCCTTTTTTTTCAAAGATTTTAAAATTTATATGAAAGTCAACGTTACAGAGAGAGAGCTCTTCTGTTCACTGGTTCACTGGCTTACTCCCCAGATGGCTGCAATGGCCAGGGCTGGGCCAGGCCATTAGCAGGGAGCTGGATCAGAAGTAGAGCAGCCTGGCCTTGAGCTGGCACTCACAGGAGATGCTGTGTCACAGGTGCCAGCTATGCCACAGTGCCAGCCAGGTTGTGGGCATCCTTAGTCCACACCAAGTGCTGCTGCTGAAAACTTTTTCTTAATTTATAGGACTGAGAATTTGCACATTCCCTTCCCCAACCTCCATGAACAACATCTTATCTACCTGTGGTACAGTGATCAGAGCCAGAGAATTAACATTGGTACAATACCACTAGTTATAAACTTTTAATTTTGCCAGTTTGAAACACTATTTATTTACTGATTTGAGAAACACAAAGAGTTGGACAGACAGGGAGAGTGCCTATCTTCTAGTCCATTCCTCAAATTCTCAGGGGCCAAGCCAGGAAAGCAATCTCCTAAGGGTTGACAAGAACCCAATTCATTAAGCCAGCTGTCACCACCGCCTCCCAGGGTGTGCATTAGCAGGAAGCTGGAGTCTGGAGCCAGAGCCGGGAGTCAAATCCAGGTACTCTGATGTGAGAGGCCAATACGTAACTGCCCGTCTACTGCCTGAAGCATTTGTCAAAGTTAAGATTCCAAAGTCATAATTAGCTAATTAGAATTTAAGGTCTTCCAGATCTGAGTATATGTTTTATTACTCACTTTCAGAAACCAAACCTTATCACTTTTTCACTTTTTTTCTAATTTAGCAACCTCCAACATTTCCCAGTTTGATTGACACCATTTTTTCCAATTAAAATATTTATGGGGGTGGTATTTGGCACAGTAGTTAAGATGCCTGCATCAAGTATCAGAGTGCCAGTTTCCTCCCTATTCCACTTCTGATCCAACTTCCTGCTAATGAAACCTGGGAGGTAGCAAATGATATCCCAAGTAATTGGGTCCCTGTCACCCACATGGAAGACCTGAATTGTATTCCAGGGTCCTGGCTTCAGCTTGGCCCAGCCCTGGTTGTTGTAGCCATTTGAGGGAGCAGTGAACGAGCAAATGGAAGAGCTCTCTCTCTCTCTCTCAAATATTTTAAAATTTGGATGAACTATTTTAAATACAATGTTTATTTATAACATATGTAAACATATATTTTTGCTTATAGTCACTTATTAGTAATGGCCAAAAAATGCACTCCTTCCTGTTTGTGATAAAACTAATTAGCAACATTTAGGGGGCTTGTTGATTTATCCATCCTATGCAGTGACTCTGAGCCCCTGGAGTTTGAGGTCCACAGGCTGATAACTGCCAGTAACTCTGTAAGAGATCCAAACAGTAAGAAGTTGCTTTAACTGCCTGACTCAGGGTGGGGGCCGGGGGTGGCACCCCTTGCCCCAGAAATAGCTTCTTGGGACCCAAGAAGAGGCGGCAGGGGGAGTGCCAGGCCGGCAGGAGAGCAGAGAATGTGTCAGGACACGTGGGAAGAGGTCAGGGCATGCATGAGAGGGAGAACCATCTGGGGATGGTGGGAAGAGGACTGGCAGGCAGCACAGGGAAGGGACAGGGGTATGGATGTCGGAGTCAGGCAGAGCCGGGCTCTAATCCCAGCCACGTCCCAGGCAAGTTATGCCTCTGAATCCCAGATGCCTGAGATAATGGAATCCCTTCCTCTGGGCCTGTGACCTGACACAGGACGTGGCATGTACCAAACACACACAGAGAAGAGGCTGCAGCAGCCACAGTCCTGGCCCCGGCTATGGTAACACAAACAAGGAGGGATCACTCATTATCCCAGTTGAGTAGCCACGGATGTGGGTGGCGGGGAGGCGCCAGCATGGATCTCAGTGGGCCCCAGGAAGCAGGTGACAGAGCTGCAGGGAGCGGCGCCACAGACTGGAGAAGACACAAAATGAGGACAGCACCAGAAGAGGGGCCCCCAGTCCCAACCTGGTTTGGCCACTGGCTTCTGAAAGCCCTTTTCTCAGCCCGACTGCCCCAATACCAGGCACTTCCCGCTTCCCTGGCAACAGGCAGGTGGCTACTGAGGGCTCTGGAGCTATCCCATCCCCAGCCTCTGAGGCCAGGAAAGCTGTTCTATGGAGTCTGAAATCAGGCCCAGCCAAGGACCTTCCCCCTCCACCCCTGCCCAGATCGGAGGCCGCCTGCAGAGCCCTGGGGTCAGAGTGAGGGGCTGCAAGGCTTTATTGGCTCAGCTTCAGGCATTTGGCATCAGCAAGGGGCTCTCAGCTGCTCCTGGCATCTGCCTCCATCTTCTCTGGGTGGGTCTTCGGGGACCTCAGAGTCCATCTGGGCTACTTTGCTTCCTTCCCATTCTCCCTCCCTCAGGGCCATCACGGAGTGGAAGGGCCCACAGAGGGAGCCTGAAGAAGAAGGAACTTGGGTGGCAGCAGCTTACCCTGGGCCCCACAGGTTGTCCCATGAGAGAAAACGAGCCTGTGTGTGTGGGCCAGCCCTGCTCGGGGAAGGGGCAAGTCCATCCATGGTTAGGTGGCTTCAAAGGAGTCACAGATCTAGTGGCTGCGGTTGGACAAACTGTGGCTCTGATGGCTTGGGTGGCCAGGGTGACCCTGGTGGCTCTGGTGGCCTAAGT
Organism: Lepus europaeus; assembly: GCF_033115175.1. Taxonomy (NCBI): domain Eukaryota; kingdom Metazoa; phylum Chordata; class Mammalia; order Lagomorpha; family Leporidae; genus Lepus; species Lepus europaeus. The sequence goes on from NC_084843.1 coordinate 31,631,737, forward strand.
GGCTCTGATGGCTTGGGTGGCCAGGGTGACCCTGGTGGCTCGGGTGGCCTAAGTGGCTCTGATGGCTTGGGTGGCCAGGGTGACCCTGGTGGCTCTGGTGGCCTAAGTGGCTCTGATGGCTTGGGTGGCTGGGATGACCCTGTTGGTTCTGGTGGCCATGGAAAGTATGTATGTGGTTGGCACCAGCTATGGTGGTTTCCCGATGGGTGAGGAAATTGCCCTTCAGCTTAATTTCCACTTCCTCCAAGGCCTTCAGCTCCTCCTGGTTGATGTCTCTGGACTCCAGGTGGCCCGAGTGCTGGTGAGCCATGGCCCGCTGCAGCATGGAGTTAGCCAGCTGCCGCCCCTTGGTGTCGATCTCCTTGGTGCAGGAAGCCACAGCAGCCCACGTGGCCTCATCTGTGGATGGAGATTTTCCAGACTCCTTTTGGGTCTCTCTGATCGCTGAGGCCCCGGACATCCTCTGCCTGCTGGTGAAGGCCTCCCGGTGCAGAGCTGCACCCCCACCTCCTTGTTTAGTGGTAAAAGTCTCCATGCGAATGGTGGTACTGGCCTCGCCGCTCCCACTCTCAGGCTGCGCAGCGTCGCTGGTGGAGTTGGCACAGAGGTCGGGAACTAGCTTCTCTTCGGAAAGGCGACTAAAATGAGATTTGATCCAGCTCTCCTTCTTTGCTCGGTGGCATTCTGGGGGCTCGTGCTTGGCCCGTGCAGACTCAAGGGCTGTCTTCTGTCTCCATTTGTGCTGTGCCCACAGCATCAGGCCTCCACCCCCCAGCAGGAGGGTCGTACCCAGCACCACCTTGCATGATGGTTGCTGGATGAGCTCCCAGAAGGTCTCCAGGACCCACGCAGGGCAGGCAGAGCTAAGAGCACACTGGAACTGGGGGAGCCCAGGTGGTGTGGCTCATGCTTGAAAGGGGATGCTCCCAGAGGGTGTCTGGCAGGCAGGGGCCCCCACTGTGTCTTCCCTGGGATGCCCCTCCCACCTCAGCAATGAACCCCATTATGAGGAAGGCAGCTGTGGGTGGGGTGGGGAGGGACCACAGCATCCCTCCCATCCAGCCTGGCAGGCACTGCCTAAGGCCTGGGTCCTGTCTTCTACCTCAGTAGCTGTTCTCAATTTCAGGAAGGGCAGCTTCTTCAACTCTGAGTCCCTTATGTGTTCTGCTTGGAACCCATTCTGCAGTTCAGTCCTTACCTTCCAGTCTTTCATTTCCCCCACTCCCCATGTGGTGGCCCTCTGTGGGCACAGGCTGGCTCAGGCTGGCCATGGCAGAGGGCCCTTTGACTGCAGGGGCATCCAGTCCTGGTCATCTGGGGCTGAGGTGTCTCCTTCTCTGGGGCTGAGGGTCCATCTCTGCTGGCAGCTTGGCCTATTCCAACCCCACTTGCAGCCTCTGCCCCATTCAAGGGCAGAGCCCGGAAGGAAATGGGCCTAGGAAGGAGCTCATTCTGGAATAAGTGAGGTCACAATGGAGGAAGGCAAGCAGGGGGCTGAGAAGGCGGAGTGAATAGGACAACAGACTTCACCCCTGGGTCTCAGATCCCTGGGGCCATTATGGGACGGAGGCTACTACCTTTTGCCTTGGTGATACATCTGCAAACCCAGAATTTGCCCTATGTTAAATGTGCTCGGTTTGATGCAGCTCTCATTCTTTTTTTTTCCCCAAAGATTTATTTTATTTGAAAGGCAGTATTAGAGAGAGAGAGAGGGAGAGATAAAGAAATCTTCCATCAGTTGGTTCACTCCCCAAATGGCCGCAACAGGAAGGGCTGGGTCAAGCCAAAGCCAGGAGATAGGAGCTTCACCTGGGTCCCCCAAGTGGGTGCAGGGGCCCAAGCACTTGGGCCATGTTCCACTCTTCCTAGTTGCATTAACAGGGACCGGAAGTAGAGCAGCTGGGACTTGAACCAGCAACCAAATGGGCTGCCAGCGTCACAGGTGGCAGCTTAACCTGCTATGCCCCCAAGGCTGGCCCTGCAGCTGTCATTCTTTGTTTTGTGGCAATCAGCTTGTCCTGTGCTGACTCAAGGGCCCAGGTTGTGAGCAGTGGGCCTACTGGCCAGGCTTTCCATAAAGACTGTTCTATGGAAGCCTTTCTCAGGGTCCTAAATAAATACCCAGGGCCTCTTAGGGTAGAAACAGGCCTGGACCACTCTCTTTTCACTCTCAAAGGCATCTAACCATTAAAAAAAAAAATGAAGAAATGCCAAGCGAAGGCTGTACAAATTAGGATATTTAAAACATACGTTTCCTTTAACAGAGCAACGGCTTCAATATACACAAGAAGCCATGGTCCACTTTAGCTACCAAAAGAGTAAGATACAAGGTTAAAGTCTGAGAGGGAACATCATCTCCCCAGTCCTGCTGGATTGGCCTATGGCTGTCACCAAACTCATCTGGAAAAAAAACAATTCAAAGTCCATCTTTGGGGTTGTTTATGGCTGTGAGTTCACGGCCAAACGGCCCTTCAGCACAGCCCTTCCCTGCGGTCTCTGATACAACTTTTACTTTAAAACAATATTCTTTATTCAAATGAGCAGTAACAAGTTGGGAATGCCGGGGGATGGTGGCGGGGGAGAGGGGAGTACACAGTGCAGGCGATGCTTTCCAGAGGACTCTGACGTTCAAGAACGCATCGAGGGCAGGCTCACAGCTCTCTAGAGAACCTGTGTCCTACCACAGGAGGGCTTTGCAGTGTGGTATGTGATGGTTCCCTCCTCTCCTCTGAGTGCTGGGCCAAAGTCCATCCCAGGGGCCAGGCCCGGACAAGAGAGGCAGATTTTAGAGCTACCATGGTTCACTGCTTCCTTCCTGGACAATCTGCCTGTGTATGGGAACAGCAGCCGGACTCTCTGGCTCTGTGTTCTCTGTGCCAGTGCCCCAGGGCTGACTCCTTGGGGGAATATGTTGAGCACCGCGGCCCAGAGCTTGAAGGCTCGGATCCCAGCTAACATGAGGAGGCTGGATTGGAGAGGCTGTGATTTCTCCAAGGCAGAATCAGGATGCTCTCCTAGCTCCTCTACCTCCAGATGCAGGGCTTTCTCCCAGGGCCCCTGCCACATGCAGCCTGCATGGGCTGCAAGGGAGACGGACGAGGAGCACGTGTGGTCCTCCTGGCGGTCTCCCGAGCACCCCTTGCCTTCTGCAGGAGTCAGCAGGGGGAGGACCTGAGGAAGAGGCCGAAGGTCTGGAGTTGCAGATGCAAAGTCCACCTCCCCAACACCGAAGGAGAGTGTCCTGGAACCTGAAGCAGAACCAGTTAAGGAGCTTCTGGCTTCTCTTTAAGGGAACCAGGCCTCGGCCCAAACCTGCAGGCCCCAGTGAGCCGAGCTGCAGCAGAGACTTACTTAGAAACTGTGTCCCTGCTCGGTGTGGCTGTCCATGGGCATTCATTGTCCTCTAGGGAAGGAAGGGTCACATCACCTCAGCACTGAGCTATGAATGGGGTCTCAGTGTGGCCAGCAGTCACTGTCCTAAAGTAGCATTGTCACAAAGCCAATCACTGTCATCTGAATAATTAGGATCATGGGAAGCAGTGTCTCCTCACGTACATCACCCTACAGCTTCCGCTTTTCACCTGCATTCCCTGAGATCTCCTCCCAACCCTCACATGATGTGGGCGTTGTCAATCCATGTGAGGTTGAGAGAGATTACCCCGTAGTAAGTGAAGAGCTGTGATCTGAAAGCAGTCTGTCTACAGGTGTGCCCACTACACTGCACCTGTTCCCAAAGTTGGTACCCATGCAGCACCATTTGTTGGAACAGCCTGGCCTGGCCTGGCGGCTCAGTGGGCGAAACAAGAGTGAGTGCAGTGAGGCAGAGCATGCTCATTCATGGGTTCACTGAGTGACCTTGGGCAAGTGACCACACCACTGAGCCCCAGGCTCCCATCTGTGAGATGGTGCTACTGAAGGCACCAGCTCAGGGGACTGCCATGGCTGTTAGATGAGGGCAGGAGGGATGGAACAGGCCATCCCAGACATGGCTGCAATTCATGTAGAACAGCACAAAGACGATCTGGTTTCTGACCTCAGAGTGGGGCTACCTCCACCTAAAGGGAAAGATAAATCAGAGAAGCTGGAACACGGAGAACTAGTCCTGCCAAGAGAGGCTGTGCCCAGAAGAGAGTGCAAACGGGCTCCGAGGGAGCTGACGCCGCAGGCTGCATGCCCTCACACCGGCCAAGAGGGCCTGGCTGGTGAGGACCTTCACACCCATCATCCAGTTTGAGCCCCACAATAACTCTGGGAACTAAAAAGACACCTTACAGGTGTAACCTGTACCTGGCTCCTGCGGCAGCTTTCTGACTTAAATAAATCTTACTCAAAAAAAAAAAAAAAAAAAGAAAGAAAGAAAGAAAAAAGACACTCTACAGGTGGCAACTGGGGAAACTGAGGCAGGTAGTTTAGTTCAGGGTCACGGTCCTGACTCCAGACCAGTGCCCGCCGTGTTCTCCCATAATAAAATGCCCTGCACCCACCTCTGAGGGGCTTAAGAGGATGGGTCATTCACACCCCCTGCCTGCCGCCCTGGACGGGCCGCGCTTACCTCGGAACGGGAAGGTACCCAGCTTCCGCAGGTTCTCCTCCAGTTTCCTGTAGTCCACCTCTGCCGTGGCAGTGAACGGAGTGCTCACAGGAGGGTAGATGCCCGCCACGTCCACCTTCCTCCCGGCCCCCGAGGCCCAGCCCCTCCCGCCCCTGGACAAGCCCCTGCGCAGCCCCCGCCTCACGCAGGACCACAGCTGAGGCCTCAGCATCTCCGCAGGAGGCCCGAGAGCCAGCCGCTCTGTGCCCTCGGCTGAGGATGAGTCTGGCCTCCTTCCTACCCACTGTTAATGATCAATGCATCTGGTTAAAAATTTGCTGCCCCTCTGACTCCTGAGCAACGGGGCAGGCCTGAGCCCCCGCCCCCAGGGTCAGCGGTAAGGCCTGAAGGCCCCAGCGGACAGGTGGAGAAATGCCACAACCCAGTGTCCCTCTGGCCGGATGCAGGGCTTGTTCCTGAGGTCCTGACTCCAACTGCAGTCTCTAGCAGGCAATTGGGCCTTCTTCCCACAATTCCCAGCGCCACAGCCAGGAGCTTGGCTGGGCTTCCTGCGGCTGGAGGTAGCTGATTGGCTGACAGGGCCCGCCCTGCGGGAGGCGGGGCGTACCTGGCCAGAAGCTGCCCCGCCGGCCTGGCAGGCTCCTCCTGCCGAGGTGGCCTCGTGGCCGGGCCTGCGCAGGTGGCACAGAGCCCCACAGAGCAGTGGTCACCAGGAGGGCGGGGCCCAGGGCGAGTGCTTCGCCCAGCTCATTCATGCAGGGGCCGAGGCTGGCCCTGGGGTACTGGGAAGGGCCGGGAAGAAGGAGGAGAAGCCACAGCAGGGAAAGAAAGGGCTCGACGTTCCCCCTGCCCCAGGACCACCCTCGCCCCGGTTTTCCTTCATTCCAGAATAGTCCGGACAAGTAGCAAAAACAATGCCTTTATTATGGGAGTTTGTGGGTGCACTTCGCTTGCGCTGGGTCCTCAGACAGCGCTGGGGGCTGCCTCAGAACCCTCGGGCTGGGCCAGGGCAGGCTGGGGAGTCTCTCGGCCGCTCTCGTCGGGCCCCTCCAGCCCGTTCTGCTCGGGTCCCGGCTCGGGGTGCTGCAGGGCGTGCCTGGTGTCAGTCTGCCACAGCTGCACCAGGTCCGCGGGGGTCTTTCCTGCCTGGGAGAGGGGGACCAACAGAAAATCTGTTCTCTGTTGCCAAGGCTATTCCAGAAGGGGCCCTCTGCCACATCCCTGGCTCTCACTGGAGGCAGCTGGTAATGTGTCAGGACTTTTGGGTGGTCACATGGAGGATGGGTGCTGCTGGCACCCAGCAGGGAGAGGCCAGGGATGCTGCTGGGCACACAACAAAGTTATCCAGCCCCAAGCGTCCACCCACTAAGGTTGAAAACCCTCCTCTACACCCGCTCCACAGCTCCCTGCTTCTCAGAGATCCTGTCAGCCTTTCTTAAGCCAGAGTGAGCCCCCGTGCCTCCCACACACACACACACACCCCTGTCTTTTGTGACAGCTCTGGGTCCCCAAGAAGAGCTGGACCTATAGGGCTACCAGGAACTAACATGGTGGGCTAGGACTGGTGGGGCACCCAAGCTCTTGGGTTCCTGCCAGCTGTGTCCCTCGCAGCCTTGGCCTCGGTAGGCCTGCCTGGCGGGGCTCCCTTTGGCCTCTCTGTGGGGCCTTTGGGAGGACCTCTCACTGCCCCTCCTGCTGTTTCTCTGCATGTGTACTCCGGACACAGACATACCCGGGGGGAGCTGGGAGGCTGCTGTTGGAGAGGAGGAGTCCAGTACTGTGATGATGAGCCAGAGCCAATGACACGGGCCCAGCAGACCTCCAGTGTGCAAACGCCCACACCGATCACAGAATCAGCGAAGCAGTGAACTCACCAGGTTCTTGGCCATCATGTCAGCCCCGTGCAGGAGCAGCAGCTTGATGATCTTGTAGCGGTTGAGCCTCACTGCATCGTGCAGGGCACTGTCCCCTTCCTAGAGCCAGTGTTGACACTCAGCACAGCCCTTGGGGGCAGCAGGATGGGGCACGGGGCAACGGGAAAGGGACGAGAGACCCCACCCTGCAGGCCCCAGAGGGAAGGACCACACCCATTATGGGGGCCAAGCAGGAGGTGTCCAGCACTCACTCTGTCTCTAGCGTTGATGTCTGGACCCAGGGATAGGAAGTGTTCCACGATTTCCACCTGCCCTGTGCGGACCGCCACGTGCAGGGGTGTGCTTAGCAACTGGATGAGGGGTAAGCGGGAACTGCTGGCCAATGTTGTCCAAACTATGGAGCCCCAGGATAGGGGGCTGCTCTAAACCCAGCTCCCAAGTTCTTATGCCAAAGCCTGAGCCAAGCAGGAGCAGGGACTGGTGCTATTTCCCATCATCCAGCCCAGTAGTTGAACTCTAAAACCTTAAATGCCACCTCCTCCAGGAAGCTGTCTGTGATTCCCTTCTCACCCACCTGTGAGCAAGTCTTCATTCCTCCATCTTTCTTTTAACAATTATAATAAACACCATTTATTGGCCGGCGCCATGGCTTAACAGGCTAATCCTCCGCCTTGTGGCGCTGGCACACCGGGTTCTAGTCCCGGTTGGGGCACCGGATTCTATCCTGGTTGCCCCTCTTCCAGGCCAGCTCTCTGCTATGGCCTGGGAAGGCAGTGGAGGATGGCCCAAGTCCTTGGGCCCTGCACCCGCATGGGAGACCAGGAGAAACACCTGGCTCCTGGCTTCAGATCAGCGAGATGTGCCGGCCGCAGCGGCCATTGGAGGGTGAACCAACGGCAAAAAGGAAGACCTTTCTCTCTGTCTCTCTCTCTCTCACTATCCACTCTGCCTGTCAAAAAACAAAACAAACAAACAAACAAAAAAACAAAACAAAACAAAAAAAACCCCCACCATTTATTGAGAGATGATATCTGATGGGCATGACAAAAGCTTATAAAACATTAGCTTGGGGACTGGTATTATGGCATAACAGGTAAAGCTGCTGCCTGAAGTGCTGGGATGTGTTTGTGTCCTGGCTGCTCCACTTCCAATCCAGCTCCCTACTAACAGCCTGGAAAAGCAGCAGCAGATGGCCCAAGTGCTTGGGCCCCTGCCATCCATGTGGGAGACAGGATGAAGCTCCTGGCTCCTGGTCTCAGCTTGGCACAGCCCTAGCCTTTGTGGTCATTTGGAGAATGAACCACCAGATGGAAGACCTCTCCCTCCCTCCCTCCCTCTCTCTCTCACTCTCACTCTGCCTTTCAAATAAACAAAGGAATCTTAAAAAAAAAAAAAAAACCTTGAGCCTTATGTTGAATAAATAATCTGTTATATGGATTTTCCCACCTAATCTACAGTAGAATTCTGCAAGACACTTTGCAGATGAGGCTCAGAGGCTCAGAGTCTAAGTCACTTGTTTAAAGCTACACGAGAAGGAATGAATGAACAGAAGGATGGTGGAAAAACAAATGAATGGATGAATGAACGGACAGCTAAGTGGGAGGATGGCTGGATACATACAGACAGCAGATGGTGCAGGACTGCATGGGTGAACCGATCCTGCATCTTTCCAGGGTCTCAAAGCCCCCAGGAAAGTGGCCTGTCATCCTGGCCACTGTTCTTCCTGCCCCCATGCCCAGATGGTGGTCCCTCACGGCTGCAGTGATGACAAGGACCGTCCCTGGCTGAGAGGCCCAGCAGTTCACGGCTTTGGCTTCCCTGTCCTGCAGCCCTACTCACCTCCTCCCTGCTCACTGGGCTCTCCTGCCCTCTGCCCGCACCTCCTCCCCACAGCCACCCGGTGTCTGCTGCATCTGGCAGCGCTGTCTCACCTTGTCCCTCACGTTGCTGTCTGCTCCTCGGCTCTGCAGGAGCTTCACCACCTCCAGGTGGCCCCCGCGGCAGGCCCAGTGCATGGCTGTGCAGTCCAGCTAGAAGGGAAGAATGAGGCCTCACCATGGGGACAGGGGGACAGCCCGAGGGGAGGTGCTGGGGATGGGTAGGGGCACTCCTGTGAGGCAGAGGAACCCGCAGGGCCCCGCTTGTCCAAGCTAGAGGCACAGCAAGCACAGGGGGGAGTTGGGGCTTGCCCCACGACCCACTGGAGGTGGGACCTGGCCCTGTGCAGCCCGTCTGTGTCCCAGGCCTGCAGGAAAGCGGGTTTGTTGGTGCTGGGTCCACCTCCCGCCTTCCATTCAATACCTGCCATCTCACTTACCCGATCCTGGAAGTCCACAGTGGCCCCACTTTCCAGAAGCTTCTCTAGGATCTCCATGTGGCCCTCCAGGGATGCTCTGTGCAGTGCTGTCCGGCGGAACTGTCCCCAGAGAGACTTTCAGGGCCTGGCCTCTGACCCCAGGACCGAGCCCATCTCCCATGGCCTTGCCATGGCTTGATTCTGACCCCCGCGCTGGGTCCCTGTGTCCTCTGTGTTCTGCCAGCTCCTTTATGTGCTATCCAGGCCAGTCTTGGAGCCATGTGGCCCATGGACTCTGACCTCCACATCAAACCGTGCCACGGTACAGGCTCTTCCTTTTGCTAGATGAGCCTGTTCCGCCCACCCCATACGCTTGAGGAAAATGTGCTATCCTTCAATTTACAGCTCATGGACATCATTCACTGGAAACCTCTAGGCCAGCACTGCCCTAGGGCCGCAGGTGGCCTGGACTGCGCGAGAGAGTTCACGGGCAGGCCAAGTCTTGCCGAGTGCCTAGCACAGGGCCAGGATGAGCAGGTCACGCTGCTCCCTGATGACCGATGATTGCCGCGAGGGAGAAATGAACGTCCTCCTTTTTTAGGGCAGCTGCTTCCTGCTTTGGACTCGAAACACGCAGGCCACAGCACGTGTCTCTACTGCTCTGGGGACAACTCCCCAGAATCCCCCCACCCTCCGCTTGCTTTCTTTCTTTGTACTCCCACCTAGCACGGTACTAGGAGGCAGTGCTCGGACCGGCCGAGAGGACCAAGACCCTGGGGTGTAAAGGACAGAAAGGACACGAGCTCAAAGCCTGCAGCAATGCAAACCGAAGGTGAGGAACCATGTGTGCTTAAGACAGCACCCCATGCCGTGTGAAAGAGGCAGTTTCATGGAGAAAAATCTAGAAATTTAAAAAACAATGGCAAATATTGCACAACATCGTGAATGTAACTAATACTACCGAATTGGACACTTTAAAACAGTTAGAACGGCATATTTCCCGTTATATTTTGCCACAAGCTAATTTACAGTTTTTCCATTCATTCAGTGATACTAATCGAGGCACTAATACTCCATTTCTAACATACTGCAAGGAAAGAAGGCCATGTCACAGCGGAGGAAGTCAAGGCACAGAGACGTGCCCAGCCCAGCCACAGGTTGCACAGCTAGTGGGTGGGAGAGATGGGTTTTGAGTCCAGTCCCCTGGTCCTGGGCTCTTTATTTGCCTCCACTCCCCTCTTCTCTAAACAGGCGAGGGACATTGGCTGCTCTGGAGCTGGTTTGAGCTGGGAAAGGGTCTGAGAAGGAGCTAGGTAAATCCCACTCTGCACACTCTCCCGCCTCACCCAGAGGACACCCGGCCTGGAGCAGGGAGGGCAGAGACGGCAGCCCCTCGAGGGAGGCATCACCTGATCGCAGGTGTCCACCGAACCCCCGTCGGCCAAGAACTTCTCGATGACCTTCATCTTCCCCTCCACAGCCGCCTTCAGGAACGTCTCCGCGTCCACAGGGCCGGTCTGCCGGCACGAAGCCCATCACCGAGGGCCGCGCGGGTGACCCGAAGCCACCCTGGCCGCACCCCGCCGCACGCGCGCGCACGCGCACACTGCTCCCCGGGGCCCTTACGATCTCCTCAGGCTCCGGGGGCGGCTCTTGCGAGGCGGCCAGGGCTTCCCGCTTCTTCTGCTTGCGCTTCTTCCGCAGCTCGATGAGGTTCTGGATCCCGCCCACGTCGATGATCTCCCGCCGCAGGTCCAGGGAGGTCTTGCGCACGCGCTCTTGGCCCTGCGTGGGGATGGCCCATCAACCCCCACTTGGGGCCCAGAGACTGGGGGGCTGCTGGGGGTAGGGGTGGGCTGGGGAGGGAGACCTTCGAGAGAGGAAACTGAGGTCCGACTCTCCAGAAGCCTCAGGTTGGGGCCGTCCTGTGCGGCGGGCCTGGGGCGCGGCTGCAGTTCCCGGTGCTACACATGCCTGAGCTGTGGAGCTGTGGGTCCTGGAGCAAGGCATCCCTGGGCTGTCCCGCACTCACCTTAACCTTTTGTACAGCCCCACTCTGCGCACCCTGGTGCTTCTCGTCCTCCAGCACCAGCAAGTCCATGGGCAGCTTCCGCGTGGTGGTTCCTCGCAGTTTCTGCGACCAAACAGAGCACCAGAATCTAGCACCAGGGGAGGCAGGTGGCCCTTCCCCCGACCACCCCAAGGCCCCAGCCCCCAAAAGAGGCAGCTGTCACAGCCCCCCATCTCTGCCTCAAACCCAACCCTGCTGACAGCCATGGGTCCCCAGCCTACCAGGACCTGGAGTAAATATACTGGCTTCCTGCCACTAAGTATATTCGTTTTGCCAAGCACCAAGATTTTTTTTTTTAAGTATTAAAAATTCTCTTTGGGAGCCAACATTGTGGCCTAGAGGATTAAGCCACTGCTTGTAACACCGGCATCCCATATGGTCACCAGTTCGAGTCCCAGTTGTTCCACTTCCGATCTAGCTCCCTGATAATGTGCCTGGGAAAGCCGTGTATGTGCTTGTGCCCCTGCACCCACGTAGGAGACCCGGAAGAAGCTCCTAGCTCCAGATTGGCCCAGATCCAGCCGTTGTGGTCATTTGGGGAGTGAACCTGCAGATGGAAGACCTCGCGTGCTCTCTCTGTCTTTCCCCCTCTCTCAGTAACTCTGCCTTTCAAATAAATTTTTAAAAAGTCACTTTGATGAAATAATTGTAACTGGAGAGGATAGCTTTAAAAATGGCTGTAGTTCGCAATATGAAAGTTCGGCAGCTTTGTCAGACACAGCCTCCCTGCCCCCCTCGGTTTCACTGATCTGTGACGTTTAGAGCTTGCAGACTGTGGCTCCTGGGAAGCCAAGGGACAGGAGCAAGAGCTGCTTTCCAGAGTGAGGGGATTCAGCCTGTTCACTCCCTGCCAGATCCCCTCTCCACCTGCTGCTCTGGGTCCCGTGGGTGAAAGGCTAGCTCCCCCTTCTTGGAAGTCCTCCTGTATGGATGTGAGTCCAGGGACATCTGCTCAGGCTGGAGGGGGCCAAGCCAAGATGGCGGCCAGCAGGAATGTCCCCCACAGCTCACTCAGCTGCTCCCTCAGCTCTGGCACTAGCCTCTTCTAGGACGGGCCTGAGGGAGGTCTTCTCCCCTGCACATGGCTGCAGGTCTCCCGGTGCTGGTCTCTCCTGAAACATTGTTCTTCCCGGGGCGTGAGATGACCCGAGGGGCCGGAGCTGTGGCGTAGGGGTAAAGCCCCTGCCATCAGTGCCGGCATCCCATATGGGAGCCAGTTCAAGTCCCAGCTGCTCCTCTTCCCAACCAACTCCCTGCTAATGGCCTGGGAAAGCAGCGGAAGATGGCCCAAGTCCTCAACTCACCCTAACCAAGTGCTCTCCCCACATGTGCATTCCAGCCCCCGAGCTGGCCTTGGCGGCCCTCCCTACCCTCCCATGGCAGGCCAGGGGTGCAGACCAGACAGGGGCTTTCCTCCAAGAACTCTGCTTGGCTGGGGCCAGGTGGAAACTACTGGGGGCTGGAATGCCCACTCAGGTCTTACCAGGATCTATAAACCCTCACTGCAGATGTGTGGGCGATCATACAGTAGGGATTCAATAAGTATTTGTTGAATTGGATGTTAAGTTCACAAAACACACTTCCACCTTATTGGTAGACTGTGGTACATGTGCAGTGCCTGGCATGGAGCAGACACTATGGGAAGGCTGACTCTGTGGGCACCCTGTGTCCTAACGGCCCCAGGGCTGTATTTGCTGGATGAATGAATGGCGGACTGTTCTGTGTCCACTGCTGAAGTGGCAGCCCTCTAGAAACAACACCGCCATGCCTGTCCCATGCACACACGCCCTTGGGGGAGTGGGCGGTGGGTTTCCTGGAGATCCAGGGATGCCTCAGCCCAGGTGCTCCCCTCACAAACCTGACCTCTTCTCCCTTTGGAGTCCTGATCCTTCCCTCTTCCTCGCCTCCTCATTCAGCCACACTCGGTTTTTGAGAACAGCGCCTACCTCTAATACTGATTTATCTCCCCCTCCCATTCCTGCCAAGGATAACCTTTCCCTCTCCAGCAAGCCTTTCTCAGGGCCATAGGAGCTGCTCTCCTAAAATAGGTCGGATGGCACTGCTGTCCCTCCCTCGACAACACGGCGCAGCTCCCCACTGCCCACAGTGTGTCTCCTACAGGGTCCTCTGGCCTGGCCCCTGCCTCCCTTCTCCAGCCTGATCCCCTGCTTCCAGGCTTTCTCACACCGGCCCCATGTTCACCCGTGAAACCTTAGCTCCTGCCCCCATCTCCACCTACAACTCATCCTGTCCACAGTGGTCCTGGGGCCACCGTGGGAGCGATCCACATCCCGCTTTGCCTGTGTCTTCCATCTGCTTTGTTTCTTGGTTGGCTGTGCAGCTGACAAACGCTGACAAAAATGAATGCTGGGTCGGTGAAAACAAAGCATGCTCTGGCCCTTACGGGTCCTCTGGCTCGTCACAGCACCGGGCTCTTGGCAGAGCGGGCAGTCGGTCAAGTGTTGCTTTAAATCATACGGTGAGTAAGACAAGCCAACAGCCCCAGAAAATACGACCCCAAAGGCCTCCCCAAGTGCGACCGCCAGTCCTGGGGAAATCCACGCTTCCTTTTCCAGCACCCCTTCCTCACTCTGTTCCCTGTCCGTGTTCTTCCTGGATGACCAACCTCTGGAGGTGCCCCTGCCCCAGTCTCCCACCCGGCAGCTGGGGGATCTCAGGGCCACACATTCCTGACATTCTAGGCGGCGCCCAGCTGTCTGCCCTGCATGGCCCATCTCCGGAAGGCCAGTGCTGTGGGCAGGGTCTGGGGAGCCCAACCCGGTTCCCTTTCCCCACACTCTCAGTGTTAAGGGCTCAAGCCTCAGACTCCCACCACCAGCCATCTGCCAAGACCACCTGGGGAGGGAATGGGGGCCGGGTGAGCCCTTCGAGGGGGACACCTGTCCTCCCACCCAGGTGTGGTAGTCAGGCTCTTCCTTCCCAACAGACCCCCAATCCCTTGCTCGCACCTCGCTCTCCTCCTCCTGCGCCAGCCGCTGCTCGATGAGCGCCGTGGCCCTCTGCACAGCCTCGGAGCCCTCCATGGTGCCGTCCATGACTGCCACTCCCAGCCACGCGGCCTTGGGGGCTTTATAGGCCCGAGCCCCTCCACCCCGCCCAGCTGGGAGCTTTTGCCATGAGCTCACTGGCCCGATTCTCCACCTGCCTCCCCCACCTGTCACCTTCACCTCGGGCAGCCCCAGGGAGCAGGGGCGGGTAGGCCAGAGCCAGGGAATGGGAACAGTGGCCCCTCTCCAACCCCTGGCCTATTGGAGCTGGAGGGCACAGTGCCCACAGAGCAGGGCTGCAGGAAAGAGACTGTCCAGCTTGCGTCCTGAGTGCTTGGGCCTGGTTGGACCTCTGCCCTGGCAGCCAGGCTGCACAAGGGACCCGCCAGATGCATCCCCTGACCTGGATGGCACCGCCACCTGCTGGATGCCTGGAAACCCTGCCCAGCCAGTGCAAGGAAAACCAAACACAGGGACCCTGGGCAGGCCTGCGCCCCAAGGCTGTCTTGTGAACAGGCCCTGCTGGCTCTGGGGAGGGGGCAGATTCTGCCTCGTCCAGGCCGGAGGACCAGGGTACTGGTGGGATTACGGGCAGCTGCTTTCTTCTAATCCAGGCTCCTGCGGCCCTTGCCTCCCTGCGTCCCACAGCGCCCCCTGGTGAAGCAACAGGGCATTTTGTCACGGTTGTCAGGCGTATGAACTCCCTCAGCGCCTCAGCTTCTGCAGGCGGCCTGGCACGACTCGCAGGGTCTTCCGAGAAAGCCCAGGTTCAGTGCCAAGCCCAGCTGATGGGGGCCCCAGCTGCTCATGATCATCCTCCCTCCCCGGGTTTCCCTGTCAGGCCGAGGCAGTGCCAGACTACCATGAGCAGGGGCTGGCATGCCGACAGACACTCCCACCCGGAGGAAAAGCAGACCTGGACTTGCTCAGTACCACACCCGGAACCTGGAGGCTCGAGCCAGGTTGACCCAGGCTGACCCTGCCCGGGACAGCGGCTGCCCTCACTACAACACTCACCTGGCTGCCCTGAGCTGAGCAACCTTTCCTGGGACTCCTGTCCCCGCCCAAGCACACACCCACCCCTAAGGAAGCACAGGGAGCACTTCCTTTGTCGCCCCCCCCCCCCCCAGTCCCTTGTTGGTGAGTGGAGAGAAGCCTGACACATGGTTACAGTCCCAGTTTGTCGGGGTTTTGGCTTTAGCAGCACAGGGGTGCGCCTCCAGGGTTCCCGCAGGCCGCCGTCAGGATGGTCTGGCCTGCAGGCTGGAGCCGGAAGCCAGGCTCCTCCTGCTGCAGCAGCAGAGCGCAGCCCCTGGTGCCACCTTCCTGGCACGCCACCTTCACCTGCACAGCAGTTTCCCATCTGCTTTCCCAGTTGGCCCTCCTGGCAACTGACGGAGGCTGTGGGGCAGGTGGCATCACCTCCACTTTAAAGAGAAGTCTAGGCTTCTGTCACGGTCCGTGACAACAGGACAGGAGCTGGCCTCAGGGCCCAGAGGGCGAGCATTTCAAGGCTTGCACTGCTGTACACTCTGCTGTGCCCAGAGAACCTGGGAGGCTGTGCCCACCCTTTCCCACCCAGAACAGAGCTGCGGGAGGCTTCCAGAGGTCACACATCAGGCGCGAGGGAAGGAGCAAAAGGCTTTATTGATAAATATGCAGATTTGTCTGTGACAGGACCTGCCGTGGGGGCCACGAGCAGGCTGCAGATCCCCCAGCGCTTGGGCTACAGCGAGGAGACAGCCCTGTGCAGACCCTGCCGCGAAGCCCAGCCACCCGCCTCCCCTCTGCCAATTGTGCTGGGGCCAGGAGAGGCAGAGGCCCGCCTCAGGCTCCCCGGTGGTTCCCTCCCCTCCAGGGGACTGGCACCATGTCCGGGGCAGAGGAGGGAGACAGCAGCTGCGTCAGACCCTGAGCAGAAAACTGGAGTGAGCACGGCTGGCGGCAGCAGATGACGGCTCTGGGCTCCGAGGCCTCCAGGCTGCCCTGGTGGCTCACGCCTGCTGCGGGAGACAGGCGGGGTGGCAGGCCCCGCACAGCCTTCTCTCTGACAAGGTTGGCAAGGCCCATGTGCAGCAGTCCTGCACCCTGGGCGCCAGGCACTGATGGCCCACGTGCCCCCGGGAGGCAGGGTCCCTTCTCGCTCACCCAGCAGCCCTACAGCAGGGAGGCACCCTCAGGAAAAATCACAGCACTCAAAGGCAGCAGCAGGGTCGGGGCTTAGTGCTCCGGGCCGGAGCCTCTCCTCCCAGGAGTCCGTGCACCCGTCAGTCCTGGGGTGGCGGGGGCTGGTTGATGATGACCTGGATGACAAAATCTTTCTGGATCTTGGTTTCCTGGAGCCGTGTGCGGTCTGTGAGCAGCTTCCCGGAGAAGAACCATCGCTGCCAGGAGGGCTCGATGCCCTCCTGGCTGTGCAGCTGCCTCTTTAGCTGCCCCACTGTGTCGGGCAGGCTGGCGCTGAGCCTCACGTCCTTGCCCGTGGAGAGGCGCACTTTCAGCGGGAACTCGCGGCGCACACTGGGGGTGGGCTCCGGGGGCTCCGGGCTCTCCTCCTCCATGCGCTCCAGCAGCAGGTTCACGGGCGGTGACAGGCAGTAGATGGGCAGCTGGTAGCGGTTGCCCAGCTCGTCGTAGCATTCACAGAGGGTACCTATGGGAAAGGCAGGGTGGTCAGAGTGGGCTCGGGGACCTGCTGTCCAATGTCCCTGTACCCCATCTCACAAGCTGAGCCTCTAACCCCCAGTCTGAGATAGAACCCATACAGAGCTCATTAAGGTTAAATGAAGTCACAAGGGTAGGGCTATGTGTGCATAGGACGGCAGCCTTGTAAGAAGAGACACCAGAGAGCTCGCTGTTCCCATTGTGTGAGGACAGAGCAAGAAGGCCACCATCTGCATGCCAGAAGTGGGCGCCTTGATCTTGGGTTTTCCGGCCTCCCCAGCTGACAAACAAACCTCTGCTGCTGATGGCGCCCAGCCTGTGGTGTCTGTTATGGCAGCCTCAGCAGACCCGGACACCCACCACGCGGCACCCAGGCTCCAAGCTCACCCTACAGCCTTATGACCAGAGGAACACAGGGCTGGTGTCAGGAAGACCTGAGCTGGCATCCTGGCTCCAGCAGGCACTGGCTCGTTCCTAACTTTTTCTTTTTAAGATTTTTTTTTAATTTGAAAGTCAGAGTTATGGGGGGGGGGGGGCAGTGGGGAGAGAGAGAGAGAGATCTTCCATCCTCTGATTACTCCCCCAGATGGCTGCAATGGCTGGAGCGGAGCCAGGCTAAAGCCAGAACCCAGGATCTTCCTCTGGGTCTCCCATGTGGGTACAGGGGCCCAAGCACTTGGACCATCTTCCACTGCTTTTCCCAGGTGTATTAGCAGGGAGCTGGCTTGGAAGTAGAACAGCTGAGACTTGAACCAGTGCCCATATGGGATGCTGGCATCACAGGCAGCAGCCTTACCTGCTACACCACAATGCCGGCCCCCTTAATCCTTAACTTTTCATTGGTTCATTCAACACATCTTTCCTGAGCACATGCTCTGGGCGCTGGAGCCAGAACTCAGGGCCCTCACTGTACTATGCAGTGCACGCAGAAATGTTGTCTGGGCCTGGAGCATTTCCTAAGTGCTGCACTGGACAAGGTAACACTGTGCACATCTTGTCGAACCACTTCCCCTTCTCAACAAGATTTTCAGGCTCTAAATTCACGAAGCTCCTTACTCAAGGTCACACCGCTGAGAAATGGAAACACTCAAGTTTAGATCCAGGACTGCGGGGTGGGTGCTGAGGCACAGAGGGTTAAGCTGATGGCCTAGGAGGTCCACACCTTGTAACAGCATGCCTGGGATCAAGTCTCAGCTACTCAGCTTCTGATCCAGCTTCCTGCTGATGTGCCTTGGGAGTCGGCAGATTATGCCCCAAATTCTTGGGAAACCTAGATGGAGTTCCTGCTCCTGGTTTCATCCTGGCCTTGGCCCTGCTTTGTGGACATCTGGGGAGTGAACCAGCAGGGGGAAAAGTGGAAGATCTCTCCCCACCCCTCTCTCTGCCCTCCATCTTTCAAAAAAAATCAAGGAATCTTAAAACAAAAAGACCCATATCCATGACTCTAGAGCTCCACATGGTCACAGCTGATTTACCTGGCCCCGTAAGGCTGCTAAGAACTTAAATGAGATAACTCAGTGCGAGTTTCTAGGTCAGCGCCCAGCACATAGTAACCCAAGAGGAGGTCAGTGTCTTAGATGCTCTGGGAGCCCAAAGGGCCCCAAGCAGGTCTTCAGCTTGCAGGCACCACACCACTTCACAGCCTTGCTGGTGCCTGCCTGTTCCCTCATTAGGCAAGCAGAGCCCAAGGCTACTTGTCCTCTGTGCCCTCACTCCTGGTCTATGCTCAGAAAGGATTGTCTGAACGGACAGTGAATAGCCACCCACTACCCCCGAACTCCAGCTCAGACAGAAACTCCTGGCACGTGGCTGGCCACCAGCTCTCCTCCACCCCTAAGCCATGCTGATCAACCCCGGCATCAGGGACACGCAGGCACTGGCCCCGCCCACGCACCATGAGGCAGGGTGATGCTGGCTCCGTCCAGGATGGCCTGTGCCAGCTCGTGGTCGTTGGCTTCAGCAGCGTAGGCGGCTGCCTTGAGGGCATCCCAGATCTCCTTGCGGCCCTCGAAGGCGGGGGCTGTGTCCCAGAACTCATCTCGCTTGCTCCGCAGCTGCCCGTCGGTCATGGGGTAGTCGCTCTTCCATTTGAGTCGCTCCTTCTTCAGGGGCTCATTGCGGCCTAGGTGGGACAAAGAGGGCAGTTGAGTATCTCCAAGGCCAAATCAGAGCAGCGGCTCGCCCTCTCCCAGGCACCTCCCTGGGCTGGGCCCTGGCCTGCCTGGCATTCTGCTGTGCTAACCCCTAAATATTTAGGTCTCTGGGGTCCCTTTTCAGTAACAGGGAAGTATGTAGCATCCCATCTTAATAGTATTTCAAATTATATTGCCAGCAAAGCATACCTAAGTACTTCTTGACTTACAATGAGGTTATGTCCTGAGAATACACTATCAATTATAAGCTGGAAATACATCTATACACTTCAGCTACAGAACATTCTAGCTCAACAACACAGCACACGGGAGCAGAGTGGCAGCGGTCACCCTCCTCGGCTGACTCGGAACTGCGGGTGCTGCCACCTAGTGTGGTGAGAGAGGACTGCAGCACCGCGGCCAGCCCTGGAAAGGGGCACATTCCGATGTGAAGCCCAGCTTCCCCTGAAGGAGGACCTGCCAGAGAAGTTGAAAACCCACAGATCAAGTCATCAGAAGCGGGGACCGCCTGGACTGCCTTTGTTGCTGAAGTTTTAATTTTACTTTTGATTGCAAAGCAGCACGGGTGCAGTATAAAAATCCTGGGAAGGATGTGGATGCATACAAATTAACAACTGCCTCCATGTAGGGAGTGGACTTGTGCCAGATCACAGGAGAGGCACCTGGGGCTCGTTGTTTACCTGCTCCTCAACACAACCCAGCAGCCAGGAAATCGGGGCGCAGAGCCCATCATTTGTCCAAATCCATGCAGGCACCGGCTTCACGGAGGTGCGAGCACTCTGACCACAAGCTCCATTCGGACCGCAGTTTGTCGCCATACTGCCCACGGGGAAAGTGCGACTCAGAGCCCATCAGCACCTGAACTATGTCCCGTCAGCTTCTCTGTCCCTGATTTCCTCAGGAGGGTCGGGCTCCCATCATTAAATGTATTTCTTTCTTTCTTTTTTTTTTTGACAGGCAGAGTGGACAGTGAGAGAGAGAAACAGAGAGAAAGGTCTTCCTTTTGCCGTTGGTTCACCCTCCAATGGCCGCTGTGGCCGGCGCACCGCGCTGATCCGATGGCAGGAGCCAGGTGCTTCTCCTGGTCTCCCATGCGGGTGCAGGGCCCAAGGACTTGGGCCATCCTCCACTGTACTCCCTGGCCACAGCAGAGAGCTGGCCTGGAAGGGGGGCAACCGGGACAGAATCCGGCGCCCCGACCGGGACTAGAACCTGGTGTGCCGGCGCCGCAGGCAGAGGATTAGCCTATTGAGCTGCGGCGCCAGCCTTAAATGTATTTCTTGATATTCCTGGCTCCAGAGAGGATGGAAGATATCTTCACGCTGACATGCAACTTTCTATTTAAGTCACATTTACTCGAGGGTATTTCCAAAAGTTCATGGAAAATGGAATTACAAGATGTTTATCTTGTACACAATTTTGAAATTCATTCATACAAGTTAATGACAGGCTGGTGCTGTGATGTAGCGGGTAAAGCCACAGCCACCTGTGACACCAGCATCCCATATGGGTGACGGTTCAAGTCCTAGTTGCTCCACTTCTGATCCAGCTCTCTGCTATGGCCTGGGAAAAGCGGTGGAGAATGGCCCAAATTCTTGGGCCCCTGCATCCATGTGGGAGACCTGGAGGAAGGTCCTGGCTCCTGGCTTCGGATTGGCCCAGCTCCAGCCGTTGAGGCCATTTGGGCATTTGGGGAGTGAACCAGCAGATCTGCGTGTCTCTCCCTCTCTCTCTGTAACTCTGCCTTTCAAATAAATAAATTCTTTTTAAAGTTAATGAAAGGGGCCGGCGCTGTGGCGCAGTGGGTTAAAGCCCTGGCCTGAAGCGCCAGCATCCCATATGGGCACCGGTTCGAGACCTGGCTGTTCCTCTTCTGATCCAGCTCTCTGCTATGGCCTGGGAAAGCAGCAGAAGATGGCCCAGGTCCTTGGGCCCCTGCATCCGCATGGGAGACCTGGAGGAATCTCCTGGCTCCTGGTTTCAGACTGGCTCAGCTCCGGCCATTGCGGCCCATTGGGGAGTGAACCAGCGGTTGGAAGACCTCTCTCTTTCTCTCTCTGCCTTTCGTTCTCTGTGTAACTCTGACTTTCAAATAAATAAATAAATAAATTTTTAAAAAGTTAATGAAAAATATGTATTATGAAGAAGGAATGCAGAGCTCAAAACTGCCCAAACTACTTATCTTTTAATTCAATTTTTTATGAATTTTTTCAAGTAACCTTTGTATTACTGTCAACTTCCTACATGATTAAATATGATAAGCAATTGTAATGTCTACTAATGTTATACCATATGTATATTTTTAGACATCATGACCAACCAAACAACTCTGCAGCATCTGAAGAAGAAAAACATTTCTGTGCACTGTCACTTGGAGCTCTTGTCATCCAGCTCCAAGTGACATGCAAGACAACTCCAGACTGTGGTCATTAACAGAGGCCAGAAGCATCTCTATGATTCAAGGAGCGAGGTCACTTCGCTTCCACAACAACTCACACCTACGAGAGGGAGGGCCTGCCAGCAGGCTGCTCCCACTGGCCAGGTGGGAGGGGGCTCCTCAGCCCAAGAGAACGAGAACAGAACGGCACTCCCTGGCAGCCTACTGTGTGCGACGGTGAACCCACACAGGCTCGCTGTTGTTAAGTCACCCCATTCCACCATGGGGATGGCTATTCCATAGATGACAGGACAGAGATGGAGAGGTCACATGACTCCCCCGTGGTCACGTAATGAGGAAGGACAGGGAGGGGTCACCCTCAGGCCTGACTCCATCCTGTGCTTTGCCCTTGGAGTTCACAGCTACCTGTGTGGGCAGAAAACTCTGCAGCCAAACATTTAATTTCAAGTGTTCCTGGGCTGGCAGGAAGAAATGCAAATCCTCTCTGGAGGAAAACAACTTCAACCCAGGCCTTTAAAAACTCCCAAAATACAGCTTCAAGGAAAATAAACAACAAGGTCATAGTTTAAAAAAATTCATAACATGCAAGGAAACAAGTCAATATGAGCAAGAGCCAGCAGAAACAGCAGCAGAAGAATCAGACTTAACAAGACTTCAGACATGGGGTTTATTGGAGACAGATTATGAAATAACAAGTCTGAGAAAAAAGAGACTTAAAACCGTAAGGAAGAAGAGATTATAAAGAATGACCAAGCAGATTTTTAGAAGAACCCCATAGAACTTCCAGAAATGAAAAAATTCAGTAACTGAAATTCAGATGGTCCAACATTTGGAGTCGGTTTCCAGAGGGCACAGTGAGAACGGAATGAGGCAGCACTCAAAGTAATCCCAAAAATGTCCATTCTCCCCTCAATGGAGCAATTTAACGTGCTTCCAATAAAATTCTTAGCTGGGAGTTGGTTCTGCCCCCCCAAGGATCCGGGCAAGATGATTCTAAAATTTATACGGAAGAGCAAAGATATTCCTAGAGAAGAATGAAGTGGGAGGATGTGTACTGCCATTATCAACACTACTTACGAAGCTATGCAGGTTAGCACAGTGCGGGAGCAGGGCCCAACGGGCCAAGGGAACGGACAGGGCATCCATGGGAACATGCATCGCTGACGGGGCGGCAGGGGTGGGACAGGAGCCACTCAATTGAGGTGTTGGGCTGCAGGTTCTCATACAGGAACTCCCTCCCTCACACCAGCCACACACACCAACAGCAGATGGACCAGAGTGTGAAAGGGATGTGTGAAGAAACACATCCCAGCTTCAGCTGCGTTGGCCTGGGGAGGCGGGGAAGGGGTTCTGCCTTGCCCTGGGATGCAGGTCCACACTGACCCCTGAGCTCCTCCTCTCTTTGGCTCCTCAAGTCTGCCTGACGTTCAGGCAAGGGCTCCGATGCATCGGATCACCGTCTCTACACAGTGACAGCCCAGAGGCCCTTCCACACACAGCTTTTTAGAAATGGAGCTGACTGCTGCTCTTCTCCTGCCGCCTGCCTCTCTTCCTTTCATGTTCCTTCTCGCTGGTCTCCTGTCTGCTGCCCCTAACATAGGTAGAGTGACCCCTGCTAACCTGAGGGCTGAGACAGGCCACAAGGTGGCGCCGTCTGAGAGACTTCCCACAGGAAAGAGAACAAGGCCTTGGGACATTTTTAAATATTCGCTTTCTGGCTCTGTTGTTGACAACTGAGGTTGCTGGACTGTGACCCCAAGGACAGTTGAGCTGTGACCGTGTGGACGCACATCTCTCTCCTGAAAGCAAAAGAACTGATCTTAAAGTGGAGGCCCCTTTCAAAGCCATCCCCTCACTGGGCATGCCCCTGAGGGACGCTCCCTCTGCTCACAGATCTCTCTGGGCAGCCTGCAAGGTCACCTCCCTTGCCACATGGACAGCAGCTGGCTTTCCTGCCATTCATAAACTTCCCACCCACAGTCGGGCACACTGAGAGTGAGCCACCTCAAGTACTGACAGCAGCTGCGGGGAGCCATGACACAGTGATTTAAGAAATCCTCACCTTCGATATGGAGCCTTTTGTGCTACAATAGAATGGGCATGGCAAGCAGGGGGCCGGGGACGGGTGGGGTGAAAGTAAGAAAACAGCAGGAGCCCAACCACCTCCATCTCAGTCCTCAATGTACCTGTGGCCAGCAGAGGGCAACACGGCACCTCTGGGCTGGAGTTGGCCCCTTCATGCAGGGGCCAAGGCAGCATGGATATATCAGACCCAGTTCTCCAGCCCCAGCGGAAAGCCCATAGAAGACCCCAGGCAAGCGTCTGATCCCTACGCACTGTGGCTGACAATCTTGGCCACATACACAGAAAATCAAAGCCTATAAGCAAATTGATGATGAACATTTAAATTTCATTCACTTGGGGCTGGCAGAGTGCCATAGTGGGTTAAACCACCACATGTGACACCAGCATCCCATGTGGGTGCTGGTTCGGTTCTAGTCCCGGCTGCTCCACTTCCGATCCAGCTCCTTGCTAATGCACCTGGGAAAGCAGCAGAGGATGGCCCAAGTGCTTGAGCTCCTGCCACTTCTCAGAGAGGGAGACTCAGATGAAGGTCCAGCCTCCTGGCTTCAGCCCTGCCCAGGCCTGGCTGTTGTGGCCATTTGGGGAGTAAGCCAGTGGTTGGAAGATACCTTACTCTCTCTCTCTCCCTCCCTCCCTCTTTCTGTAACTCTTTCAAATAAAATAATCTTTAAAAAACAATAAATTTCATTCACTTAAAAATAATTTATGGTTAGCTGAGTCAAAACAAATTGGGCAGCAGGAGGCTTTGAAAACTCACAGGCCACACAAACGCAGAGCTTTCCGGAGGGCCTTTGGAAAGGTGTGGAAAACTGAAAAAGGTATCCCCCCTTGGCTTAGCTATTTGATTTCTAAGAATCTACTCTAAGAAAATAATCACAACTGTGTTTGACTCAGCATGATTTTTATCAGGTGTGAGAGAGAAAACATAATGAATGCATCAGAACGAGGCTGTAAGATCTGTAGAAGGCACTTGTTAGCAGCCATTCTGTGACTATGAGGAAGGATGCCGAGCAACATGGAGATGCCGGAAACACAGTGCGAAAAGGTTCCAGAACAGCAAGTGCTGTTGGCTCCAGCTTCCCTTCCAGAGAAGTATGAATAGGGGCAGGTGTTGAGGCATAGTGGGTTAGAGCACCCTTGGAATGCTCGCATCCCATACTGGAGTGCCTGGTTCAAGTCCTGACTACTCTGCTTCCAATCCAGCTTCCCTTCACCAGCCCCCCTTCCAAAAAAAAAAAAAAAAAAAGGAAGAATAATAGAGAGAGAGAGAGACAGAGAGGGAGATCTTCCATCTGCTGGTTTACTTCCCAAATAGCCGCAATGGCCTGGGATGGGCCAGGCTGAAGTCAGGAGCCTAGAACTCTGTCCCCCCTATCCCAGCCTCCCATATGGGTAGCAGGGACTTAGGCCAGCAGCAGCAGCTTTGCCAGGCACATTAACAGGAAGCTGGAAGGGAAGCAGATCAGCCAGGATTGGCACTATGAAACAGGATGGCAGTGCTGCAAGCGATAGCTTAACCTGTTGTGCCACAACATGGGCCCCCTGATCCAGCTTCCCGGTAATGTGCCTTGGAGGTAACAGATAACAGCCCAAGTAACTGGGTCCCTGCCACTCACGTGGGAGACGGAATGAAGTTCTGGGCTCCTTGCTTCAGTCTGCCCCAGCCTCAGCTACTGTAGACATTTGAGGAGTGAACCAGTGGATGTAAGATCTCTCTCCCTGTCATTCTGCTTTTCAAAATAATATTTTTTAAAAAGTATGTATAATATAGCAAAATGGCACCAGTGAGTACCTCTGAAGGGCAGTTACCAATGATTTCTGGAGGGCTTCTGTTGGACAAGTTTTCTACAAAGGGAACTTAATACTTTAGTACTAAGAATAACACAACAGAAGGTGTTAATGAGGAAGGGGGCCAGTTCTGGGAGCAGCCAAGCGGAGCCCAGAAGGGTTTGGAGAACCGAGAGAAGGGTCTGAGGGTAGTGGGGCTGGGAAGCCCAAAGCCCCCGAGGCTGCTAGAATGTCAGCTGTTGGCAGCCCTGAGCCTTTCGGCTCTGACTGACATCTAGATAAGCCTCTCCCGTCCTAGATAAGCCTCCCGTCCTTGTCCTTAATGAAGCTGGCATGAGAGAGTACTAAAAAAGTTAGGAGATCATTCTGCAGTCAAGGGACACGACCTGCAGGGAGGGTCTGGGGGCAAAGCACCCACCGAGAGTGTGAGTCTCTGTGACAGCAGCGGGGGTGGGGGGTGGGGGGTGGCAAAAGATCTTATTGCATTGAGCAGAGAACATGCATCCGGGTGGAGGCAGAAGCAGGGGTCGCCAAGGATTGTGTGAATTCGGGTCTCCCAGGGCGAGGGTTCAAAGGCAGATTCTTAGACCCACTGGGTCCTGGGGCCGAGCTGGGGCACGTGCCTGGCCCAGACTGAGACCGTGCATAAACACAGAGAGGCCCAAGAGGCAACGGCACACTCCAGCACGCCTTCACACCCAGGAGCTCAGCCTATGGCCTCCCAAGCTGCTGTGGACGCTGACGTGGAGGGGATAGGGAGGGTCGAGGGCAAGAGGGCACCGCATCTGGGTTGGGGGAGGATAATGACGGGGGACGCCGGGGTTTGGCCTCGGTAATGAATGGTGTCTGGCGACACCACCCCCAGGGAGTGCTCTGCAGGAGAGTGGGAGAGACAGCACCGAAGGGCCTTCCCAAGCTGCCAGGAGCGGGTGTGCATCTAAGTGTGTGTGTGTGTGTGTATGCGTGTGCGCGCGCGCTCACAGGGCTTCACTGGGAAAGACCACACGGAAGGCGGGACTCCCTCTGCCTAGCCCCCTGCAGGGCCTCAGCATGTGTGTGCCGAAGGGAGAAGGAGCTGACAGCACAGGGTGGGCGGGGAGCGGTGAAGGCACTGCTGACAGCAGGGGCGGGGTCTGCAGGGGGAGAAGTCAGGCAGCTCTTTCATTTCTGGCCTGGGACCCCAGGAGATCCTTCTTGCGGCTTTGGGGACTGGCCTAACTCAGCCACAGGGATGTGACAGGAGGCCTGGGAACAGCCTAAGGGAGCAGAAGTTTCCTGAGACGGTCTACCCACCCCAGCCAGGAGATGGCCCTAGGTATGGCCACAGCAAATCCCCATGCTGCTTCCACACTCGCTTCCCCAGCTCTGTCCCCAGGCCTTGCTCCGCAGATGGGGTCAGCAGTGTCCTTCCTGATTGAGGGACAAGTCTGAGTTTGCTCTGCTGATGTGAGGGATGAGGCTCCAGGCAGGAGAAGGCAGGAACAAGGGCCGCCTTGCCTGACAACCTGGGTCTCAGTGCCCTTCGGCCAGGGTGAGGCTCAACCTCCCCTCCTCCCACAGCCAGCAGCTACAGAGGGCGATGCAGGTGGACAAGGGCCCCACCTGGCAGAAGGGACAAGAGGTCAGAGGCCCCAGAAGAGGATGAGGCCAGCAGCCGGGGCGGGTGCAGCCAGGGGACATGGGGCCCAGGTAATCCCTTCAGGAAGCGTGGTATTTATAGTTCGATTTAGCCCGGGATGACCCTCAGAGCCTGAGTAACCTTCCATGGGAAAGTGCTGGCCCAGCTCTGCTCAGCGGGGGACCTCCCACACCCTGGGATTCGGTGGCCTTTCCTCCCCCTGCAGTCCCTGGGGCCCCAGCTCCAGGCTTCAGGGAGGTGAAGGGGTGAGGCTAGTTGCTAAGCAACAAGCAGGGCTTGTTAACCTGCCTGCCCTCCTGGGGCTGTTGGGTCCCAGGTGGTCAGGACAGAGCTGAGGATCAAGGCAGGTTGGCACCTCTTCCTCTGGGATGGTGCCCAGTCCAGGGCAGCCACAGTTCTCAGCAAGGATCCGTTTGTGGGCCTGAGGCTGGGACCACCTCCGGTTCACCACCTCCAGCTCATCTTCCCCTTGCCAGGGCATGGAACACTGCAGGTCCTGGTAACAGCTGAAGACCAACAAGAGAGGCGAGAGGCAGGTCAGGCGAGAGAGCAGGGGAGCTGCCAAGAAGAAGCCCCTGCCAGCGGGGAACAGGGCACTCCGTTTTGTGAACAAATCTCACTGCATGTGAAGTGGGCGGGAGGGACAGAACCCGTCACCAAGGTGTGCAGCCGGGAAACAGGCTCCGGATGCGGGGCTGCAGCCCAGAACCCCAGCCCCACGAGGGCCCGGTACCTGTGTGGCCAAGGGAGGCCAAGTGTTGCCAAGAGCAACAGACTCTGGCAGAACCTTGGAGGGTGTGGACAAGGGAGCACACAAGAGTGCAGAGACAGGGTGTGCTTTCAGGGCACCGCATACAACGTGCACATTCACCGGGCAGCGGTGCTGACCAACCCAGCACCCCCCCGCAGCCACTTCCTGGCCTACCTGCTCTCGATGGTAAACAGAACCACAGGCCTGACGCTGGGGTTCTAACCCCTGTCCTGAGGCTGCTGGAGACTGGACCTGCACTCCCAGAGTGTAGCCATATGCCAGAAGTCCTTAAGCTCCTATGAATCACTCTTTTCTTTACATTGTTATTTACTTGTTTATCTTCATTTTATCTGAAATCCAGAGAGAGAGAGAAAGATCTTCCATCCGCTGCTTCACTCTCCAAATGCCTGCAACAGTCAGGGCTGGGCCAGGCTGAAGCTGTGAATTGGGAACCCAATCCGGGTCTCCCATGTGGGTGGCAGGGACCCAAGTACTTGAATCATCACCATTGCCCTCCAGCCTGCGCAGCAGCAGGAAACTGGATTGGCAGCGGAGGAGCTGGGACAGGCACCAGGCACCCTACACTGATGTGGTATTCCAAGCAGTGACTTGACTGCTGTGCCAAGGCCCACCCTGAATCATCTGTTGCTTCGGAGCACAGCCCATTTGTTGCAGTGAGACCGTGCATAAACACAGAGAGGCCCAAGTACCTTCACCATGTACCGATACATCATTCCCAAGCACAAAGAGGTTCTGGCCTGACCATGGACAGCTCTGGATGGCAACTGACTGCACGTGTTTTCTGGCAACGTGGCACTCGGATGAGTGTGAGTAAAGGGATGCTGTGGTCTCTTTCTGCAGTCTGGCTCCTCCCCCCAGGGGCTTCAGACGTTCTCCCTGGCTGCAGACCACCTTCGTGAAGGCAGCCGCAGGACCTCAGCCTCAGTGTTCCCATCAGTAAAAAGAGGACCTAACCCTCACCTCAAGGACCCCCAGCAGGAATAAGTGAGAGTACTCTGCCTGGCACTTTGGTCAGTAGCTACTGTCACTGACAACCAAGCCAAGGTAAGAATGCTCACTACCATCTTTTTGCTTTTGCAGAGAGTTGCTCAAATTTTGAGAAGTCCTGCTGGTCTTATCTTGGTCTTTATCTCAGTGTGCGGAAGAATGCAGGGGTTAAATGAGGTTAAGTTCGACAGAGACAAAGAGCGGCCTTGATGGATGTCTGCTTCCCAGTGCCGGCCACACAGCGTAGGGTCAGCACTTTTCCTGGGGCACAAGAGGGAGGTCGGCAGCTGATGAATGAGACAGGAACTCCCCGGAGGTGGCTAGAAAGGTCTGCTGTCTCCGAGCAGCCTCCTTGCTACCTCGAGACACCAGGGAGGGGAGTCAGGTTCTCTGGCACTGTGCCTCCACAGGCAGAGACAGCAGCCACCCGGGCTGTCAAGGAGGACCGGGTGAGCACCAGCTGGCAGCCAAGTGTCCAGAGGCCGAATGTGGGGCCCAGACCCCTCCCTGCTACAGGCGGACACTACACTCCATCAGGCACGTGCCCCTGGGCACAGCACAATCCTCAAGCTGGAAGGGACCTTAAAGCCCTTGGGTCTCGCCACTCCCCTCCACAGATGAGGAACTGAGGCTGAGAGGTGGCGGACTTGCTCCAGACCCCACGGCTCTTTCCCAAGCACGTGTGTGTGTGTGTGCGTGCGCGCACACGCGCACACGCGTATGCTAGGGTTAGGGAGTGAACTCTGCCCACCAGGCCACTCCACCACCAGAGACAGCTGAATTATAACCAGAACTAGATGCTGTCAGGAGCCGAACACACAGAGATGACGACCATGCTGACAGAAAAAGCAGCAGCTGAAACATGCAGGGAACGAGAGCACAGGAGTTGCGAGTCTGGCCTGACCTTTTAGCGCCCACTAGGGACAGACAGAATCCCAGAGTAGCACCCTCCCAGGACACCTGGGCCGTCGCCTGTGGACTTCACAGCAACACAGACCTGGGCACCTGCCCACGACTCTGGTTCAGTAAGGCTAGTGTGGGGCTCAGTGGTGGAGACCAACACCCCTGCTGGGGACAATCCAGCTTCCGTGCACTTCTTGAGCTGGGGCACCTGCTATGCCATGAGGAAGCCTGTGGTGCCCTTGAAAGGTACTAGTAGCTATGGTGACCCTGAGCTGGAGCACAAGCCCCCCGACAGACTCACAGAAGCTGGGGGTACAGGTTTGGAGTCAGAGCGACCTAGGTTTGTGCATCAGCTCCCTCACTAAGTAACCCTGCTAAGTAACCCTGGGCAATTGCCTTAAGCTTTCTAGTCCCATCTTCCAGGAGGTCGGGGACAGGCCCAGCCCCACCTCTCAGGGAGGCAAGGAGGACTGAACACAGCCACACACCGTGTGGTGACATTTCAATCAAGGAGGGGATGCCCGTGACAGTGGCCTCTAAGATCACGCTGCAGCTATCTTAGTCTAAGTACACTCTATCATGTTCTCACGATGGATTCCTCTACTCTTCCGTCTACATACAGCCAGCACTCTGCATCTGTGGGTTCTGTTTGGGCCGAGTCAAGGATGTAGTGGGTTAAAATTGTCACCTGTGATGCTGGCATCCCATAAGGGTGTTGGTTCGAGTCCCAGCTGCTCTACTTAGATCTAGCTCCCTGCTAATGTACCTGGGAAAGTAATGGAGGACGGCCCAAGTGTTTGGGCCCCTGCACCCACAAGGGAGACCCAGAAGAAGCTCCTGGCTTCGGCCTGGCCCAACCCTGGCCATTGCGGCCATTTGGGGAATGAACCAGTAGATGGAGGGTCTTGCTTTCTCTATCTCCGTAACTCTGCCTTTCAGACAAATTTTTTTTTTTTTTTTTTGACAGGCAGAGTGGATAGTGAGAGAGAGAGACCGAGAGAAAGGTCTTCCTTTTTGCCATTGGTTCACCCTCCAATGGCCGCTGCGGCCAGCGCATCGTGCTGATCCGAAGCCAGGAGCCAGGTGCTTCTCCTGGTCTCCCATGGGGTGCAGGGCCCAAGGACTTGGGCCATCCTCCACTGCCTTCCCGGGCCATAGCAGAGAGCTGGCCTGGAAGAGAGGCAACCGGGATAGAATCCGGCGCCCCAACTGGGACTAGAACCTGATGTGCCAGCGCTGCAAGCGGAGGATTAGCCTGTTAAGCCACGGAGCCAGCCATCTTTTTTGTTTTTTAAAAAGAGCACCATTCTTGCTCTAGACTAGGCAGTTATTTCTTCATTATTATTTTGACCTGAAACCTATTGTCTCTGTTCAACCTAACTCACTCAGCAGCCCAGGTGGGTCTGTCTGGCACCAAGCCGCTGGGGTCTTGCACGCCCCACCTCATCAGCCCTCTGTCCCACAGCAGGCAGCACAGCACCCAGAGCTGGAGTGAGAAAGGGCCCCACAGTCTCTGCCCTGCTTGTGGCTCCAAATTCTCTCAAGAGCAGTCACTTAGTCCACACCCCAGCAAGGGGCCCTGAGGAACTGTCTTCCTGGCCTGTGTCTTCCCAGGGCTGCACCTGCAGTCAGAGGACCTGGGTCCCTTCCATCCTGACTGCTGTGACATCTGCCAGGTGCCAATGCCACTGGCTTCGCCACCTCACGGAGGTGCCACCATGCCCAGGGAGCTTTGTGGGCGGTGCAGAGAGCACACACAGATGCCCGACGTTCTCGAGACCTGGACACCAAGCTTTTCAGGCTCACTGCCCGCTTCTTCATGCGGCACGGCTCGGGACGCTCGGCATTCACTTTGCGGATCCACAGAGCTCTGCACTTGGGCACATGCATGTTCCCAAGCCTGGCCTGGCCTTGCAGGCAGCTGTGCCTGACTCATCCCTTCCCCTTCCTCCTCTACAGCCCGTGACTCACCAGCCCTGGCAGGCCAGTGTCCTCCCTGGCTTCCTGCCCTTGCACCGCAGGGTCCAGAACTCCAGCCATCAGGATGCTGGACTCGGGCCCTCTGGCCCCAGTGCCCCACCCACCGCCCTGACCCGTCCCACACTGGCCCCGAGTCTCACGCTGCCTCACATGCGTGCTCCCATGTATTGTGCTGGCCTTGCAATGTGACTGTCAACTCCTGGAGGGCAGGCTCTTGAGGGGCAATACGGCGTGGTGCAGGGAACACATGGGGCCTGGGCCCTCGTCCCCGGGACAGACTGCATTGCTCTGGAGGACAGCTGGGCATCAGAGGTGTTTAAAAGCTCTCCAGGTGACTCTCACAGATGGCCTGGGCTGAGAGGCACTGAACTGGAACTAGGCTGCCCTGCCTAGCTGGCTGGCTGCGTTGGCTGCATTTAATTAGGCCTCTGAGAGGCTGGCAGAGGCTGCTGAGGGAGAACCCCGTGCTGCCGGCAGCTGACCATCTGGACAGCCCTTGGAAGGCTGGCGGCCAGGCTGCTCAGAAGGCAAGATGGGGATGAATTAGCAGACCCTCTGCACAGGGAGCCCAGCCACACTGTGCAGAGCAAATCCCCTCTTCATACAAAGGAGAGGGCAAGCCAGGCCCAGAGGCCAAGTGCACGGGTTCTGCAGTCAGACAGCCTTGGCCTGGTCTGCTCCTTACTCACAAGGAAGGCCTCCTCACCCCTCCCACCTCCTGACTCAATGCAGCCCAAGGCCTGATCTCGCGTGCCCAGTGTGGCCAGCACCAGGACACCCTCCGTGTGAGGACACAAAGTACTCTTCCTCCATGTCTGAGCACCAGCCCTCTGGATGGAAAATGAGCAGCCCCAAGGCACAGGGATGAGTGGGAGAGCAGAGCAAAGGAGGTCTACTTCCTAAGAAACCCTCTGTCCCCTCCCCAGCTGCTGTGGGCACTAGCAAGGGAACAACCTGACTCATCAGTGTTGGTGTGACTCACAGGCCAGCAAGACTGACTTGCCTGACTGGAAGGGAGGGGAGCCTGCTGGGGGCTCACAACCTGGAGCCCGTGGGCAGGTGAAGCCCATTCCGCCCTCCCTCTGGCTGCCAGGCCTGGGTGGCGGTCAGGAGCACTTCACTCAGCCACACCCTGCCATGAGGGGAGGGGCTGGGAAGAGGAGAAAACATAGGAGGATCTGAAGCACGGAGCAGTGGCTTTGGAATCCAAGAGGACCTGCAAGTGACCCTGGGCAGCAGCTGAATCTCTGGACCTCAGTTTCTACCTCCATATAATGGGAACAACTCTGCCCACCTGAGAAAATTGTGAAGATGCAGATACTGTACGTCATCTAGTCCTGGGTGGGGCACAGGGGAGAAACTCAAAACTGCTAGCCATTATTACCAGTTGTGTAAGAACTAGTTTTAGGGGGCCGGCACTGTGGCATAGCAGGTTAAGCCACCGCCTGCAATGCCAGTATCCCATATGGGCACTGGTTAGAGACCCAGCTGCTCCACTTCCAGTCCAGCTCCCTGCTAATGTGCCTGAGAAAGCAGAAGATGGTCCAAGTGCTTGGGATCCTACGTCTACATGGGAGACCTGGAGAGGCTCCTGGCTCCTGGCTCCAGCCTGGCCCAGCCCCAGCCACTGTGACCATTTGGGGAGTAAACCAGCAGATGGAAGATTGATCTCTCTTGTCTCTCTTAAAAAAAAAAGAAAAAAAAAGTATCTATGAAATACATGAAACTTGTATAACTTAAATAAAATTTTTAAAAAATGAGGAAGAAATTTTCAAATGAAAACAAAATAGAATTCTTTACTGGAAATAATTGGGTCCATTGGAAATGCAGAAAATTAATTTAAGAGTTTTTTTTTTAATTTTAAAAGGAACTAATTTTAGGGTTATCAAGAAATTCGTTCGCATACTTTATTTCACTTAATCCTTACAACAACCCTGTGAGGTGAGTATTATTATTCCCATTTTAGAGATGTAGACACTGAGGTTCAGAGACTCCAAGGCAGCAGCAGGAATCCAGTGGCCTCAGATCCTTTCGTTGCCAGTCAGCTGCCTGTCCAGATCCTGTCCTGCCTGCCATCTGCCCAGGGCAAAGAGACTCCCTGGTGCCCCTCCACCGTGGACACAGACGCAGAGATGACAGGCACAGAACCACCTCTGCCTCCAGCCCTGGAGGGAAGCTTGCGCTGATGCTGCTTGCCAGTCCTGCCACGCCTCCCAGCACCTGGCTCGGCTCAAACCCACTGGGGCCCGAGTCGCCTCCACGCCAGGCTGCGAGCTCTTCAAGGCAGCACCCAGCCCCTTCGTGCTGGTGCCTGGCTGCCCAGCTCCTAGTCTAGGGCCAGATAAGTGCTATTTGGAGTTGCCAAAAGCCTCTGATTCCAGACCTGAAACAGCCCTGGCTCTGCCAGCCACTTACTTGCTTGATTTGGGCATATTAATCTCTGAGAACCTCAGTTTCTTCATCTGGAAAACAGGGGCTAGCATCATGGCACAGAGTTAAGCCACAGCCTGTGACGCCAACATCCTATATGAGCATCAGTTTGAGTCCTGGCCATCTACTTCTGATCCAGCTCCATGCTGCTCTAACTAGGAAAGCCGCAGAAAATGGCCCAAGTGCTTGGGCCCCTGCCACCTATACAGAAGACCCAGATGGAGTTCCAGGCTCCTGGCTTCAGCCTGATCCAGCCCAGCCACTGCAGCCATTTGGGGAGTGAACCAGCAGATGAAGCGCTCACTCGCTCTGTCTCACTTCCTCTAACTCAGCCTTTCATATAAATAAATATCTCTTCAAAAAAGAAAGACAAGAGGGACAGTAACTGACTGCCTTCTGGGACGGCAATGAGGAGGGCAGCAATAACCACGTTAACAACATTTACAGCACGCACAACACGCACAGGTACCCTCTCAGCACTCGCTATGTATGAAGTCGTCATGTAGCCGGGAGGCGGCTGGCTCTGAGAGCCGCATCGTGACCCCCACAGGTGCAGTGCTCAGTGCACAGTGCCCAGGAGGCATTTTCAAGGTGACTCAGTGAGCCTTTTCTGGGCAAGTGTCAATTCTCCCCGCCAGCATTTATTACTGAGTCCCATTCCATGGCCTTCCTGAGTTATGTGATGTTGCTGTGAAATAGAAAGTAAAAACCCAAGCCCCCTGTACAGGAGGGTAGCAGGCTGCAGGCTGCCCGGTGCAGGTGGCGCCTCCCCCGTCCTCAGAGACGGTTCCTGCCTCCAGAAGGGCCTCAGGAGGGGGCAGAAATGGCCAGGCGTCCTGAACTATTTATTTTGGCAATGCCAAGGGAGGTGG
Source organism: Lepus europaeus (assembly GCF_033115175.1). NCBI lineage: Eukaryota > Metazoa > Chordata > Mammalia > Lagomorpha > Leporidae > Lepus > Lepus europaeus. Next base: position 31,666,209 of record NC_084843.1, read on the forward strand.
ACCTGGAAGGCCAGGGACAAACAACGGCTGCGCAGCCTCTTGGATGCCTTGACCTTGAGCCCTCCTGCACAGCACATCCTCAGCCAGGACACAGGCTAGACCCCCAACTAAACACAGAGGGGTCTCCTTACCTCTGTGGTCTCCCCACAGAATGGTGTGGTCCGTGGTAACGACAAATCTCGAACTTTTTCTTAAACAGCAAAACTTTTTCAAAGGAAGTAGTGAGGGCTCTCAAAGGAGGCCACTCCCTGAGGCAGGTAAGTGCAGCTCTTGTGGGGAGGCGAAGTACCACACCGCCCTTGTCCACACGTCCATGAGACCCCAGGCTCTGGAGGATGAGCTCCGCCCCTACTAGGCACTGCCCACCGCAGCCTCCCAGGGAAAGCTACCCATGGGAAAAGGCCTGGGAAGCCTCCAGCTCAGCTAGGCCAGGACAGCAGGAGTCTAGCTTGGCAGGGCCCTTACCACACCATGTGACTGGGGCAGGTCTTCTGCCATGGGCCCCTCATTTGGGCCCTCTCTGAACAAGGGGTTCCAGGGCCCCTCTGAGCTCTGACCCACTCTGTAGAGACTGTGTGGTGCTCTGAAGGCACAAAGACAGCTAGGGGAAGAGCCCGGAGCTCCCAACACTCACAGCCTCTGCTCAAAACCGGGAGGCACAAGCTGCATGTGTTATGGCATGCATATGTGCACACACAGCCAGGAGGGAGACATGATTCCATGCAAGAAAAAAAAAAAAATGCTTTGGCACCCAGCAGGGGGAGAGACTCACAAATCCATGGGGACCCTGTTACAGGGGAAACCGTTCCAATTACTGCCACAGTCATTCATAAACTGTTCAGCATTAAAATGCCTGGGCCAGGCACGCTGGACGCCCACCCGAGCAGGACAAGGCCCTGACCAGACGAGCTCATGTCACTGTCTGCACTACAGCTGAATCACACCAAGGGTGTAGAACCATCCTTTTTTGGTTTTCCAATACATTCTGTTCATGCTCACTATTTTGAAAATATTCCACTGTATGATTCAGGAAGTCCTTGTAATGTGTTACTCCGTGGCACATTTTTTAAAGTACACAAATAATACATAGTAAGTCAATCAATATGCAAATTAAAAAACAAAACAAGCAGGCAAACTGGTGCCCTAGAATGCAGGTACGTGAGGCGTCTGTTGAGTGCACACACCCAGACCTGCCAGGACTCACTTATGCAGCTGCCAAAGGGGTGGGAGGGAGCTGGGCGAGATCATCGCCAAGGCTGCCTCTGGGTGAGGGCTCTGGGAATACACAGGCTCGATAGGGCTGGCGGGGCCTGGGTAGCAGCAAACATCCCCTTCACCCTTGCACAGGCTTCCCGTCTTATCCTCCCCATGGACGGGACGGGACAGTGGCCTCTGTGGCTGCTAGAGGGAGGGATGGCGTGTGAGTTCAGGGCCTCAGTTTCCCTTTGGAATGATGACAGTGATGAAAAAGGCTCTGATGCAAGAGGTCCAGTCCCGGGCAGTCTCCAGGCTGTCTGCTCTCCAGCTAGCCTACCCCAGTGCCGATGGGCTTGGCCCTGGAGCAGCTGTGCTGGCCCATGCTCAAGTTCACAGGACCCTGCCACCCCACCCCCAAGGTAACCCAATTCTTCAGGGTCAAATGACAGCTGGAGGCGGGGCTAGCAAGCCCTAAGGCGGGAGAGGGCAAGGATTACTGGCTCCCAGGGTGCTCAAGCCCAGCTTCATTTCAACACACAATTCCTGAGCACCCACTGTGCCCAAGGCCCTGCCAGGCACTCAAGGGGCCTAAGAAAATGAGGGTGGCATTTTCACTACTTTAATGTGTGTCTCAATGCATAACAAGCAGCTGTGCAGACAGGCCTTCCCTGCCAACCTAACTCAAGTGGGCTCCTCCGTTCCCTGCACGGTCCCAGCTCTCTGCCTGGTGAGTCCCTCTCTGCAGGTATTTCTTTGTTTTTCTGTTTCTCCCATTAGAATGCCAGTCTCTCCCAGGCAGGGCCTGGGACTCTCCTCCAGTTACACCTGCTGCCTTACACAGAGTAGGTGCTCAGTGTTAGTTAAATGAATAGCTACCAAGCAGGAAATGGCATCAAGGGGACTCCAGAGGATGTGGGGAAGCAACACAGGGAAAGAGCACACATGGGGAGACTTCCTGGAGGATGTATGACCTTGTGAGCATGGCCTTGGAAGCAAGTAAGGGAAAGGAGGTGGTCCAGCTGGCAGGTATGGAAGCAGCAAAGGCCTGCAGTTGGGCTGGGACGGCGAGTGCAGGCCGGCAGGACAGGCTGAGATCCTGTCGAGGCCTCCCACTGAACAGTGGTCTTCATTCTTCATTGACCAAGTCCGGACCACATGAACACTGAACACAAGGCTCTGTGTGGTGGGCAGGGGACATTCTAAAGCACACTGCAGCTGTAGCACCACAGGACAGCCCTGTGCTCTCCTCTAGCCCCTCTGCCCCGGCCGATGGGCTGCAGCTCTCCCCAGCTGTGCCACGCTGGGAGTGAAGAGCCTCTCTCAACACTGTCACAACAAAGACTCATTACCTTCCCCTAGGTCTCCAAAGAACTTTCTTTCAACTACATTTAGAGATTAATTTTTTTAAAAATAAGAATGCTGGGGGGTTGGTCGGCATTGTGATATAGCAGGTAAAACCCCCAGCTGCAATACCAGCATCTTATACAGGGCTAGTTCAAGTCCTGGCTGCTCCACTTCCAATCCAGCTCCCTACTACTGGCCTAGGAAAGCACTGGAAGGTGGCCCAAGTGTTTGGGTCCCTGCCACCCATGTGGGAGACCTAGAAGAAGCTACCTGGCTCCTGGCTTTGGCCTGGCTCAACCCTAGCCATCTGAGGAGTGAACCAACAGACAGAAGACCTCTCTCTCCCTCTCTGTAACTCTAACTTTCAAATATATAAACAAATCTTTTTTTAAAAAATATGGAAATGCTAAGGTATATCTATCAATGAAAACCTCCAGCCAGCACATGGAAATCGGGGGCTCACAGCAAGCAGATAGGAGGTCAGCCCAGAGGAGACACTGTAGTCAACTTGGAAGGTTGTGACATCTCTGGGACTCCGTTTCTCAAGGCCAGGAGACGGGACAGGATAAAAAGAGGTGAGAGACATGGCCAGAGTGGGAGCAAACAGGCAGAAATGCCCAGAAGTCTCCCCGCCTTGGGTGGTCAGGTAAGAGCTCCCCACTCAAGTCCTCTTCCAGTGGAGTGGAGCTTGGGGCTCAGTGTGGAGGAGGGAGAAAGGCCACCCCTCCTGGCCAACCAGAGCTTTTGAGGGCTATGTTTGCTGGCCTGGCGTGATGCGGTGGGGAGGTGAGCGAGGATGCCTGTGCACCAGACGCCATGTCTACACTGGCCAGAGGTCTGGGTGCAATAACTGCCAGGGTGCCTCTCAAGAAAACTGGCAGCTCTGAAGGCGCCCAAGGCTGCCAAGACAGCGTTAGCATCCATGAAGAAGAGGGCCTGGAGGAATACACACCAGTTCTGCCGCCAGGGGAGGGTGGCGGGCTTTGACTCTCTAGGATATGGATTTGTGTATGTACTGGCCTTTCTGAAGAGCAGGAACTGTCTGTATGTATGCACACATGTGTTCCTTAAGATTTTCTTTAAATGTCATTGGCAGAAAATCTTGAAACTTACTGGGAAAGGCAATAGGAGATCCTTGTCATGACAAGGCTCAGACAGCTAAGCTGGGACTTCGGCTGTCTCCTTCTCACAAGATACCTCTAAGGAAAGACTGTCCCTAGCTATTCTGAATCCAAGTGAACCCACTTTGTGTGAGCTGCACTGAAAATAAGCTACCAGGGCAGGCTTTACCCAAGCCAGGAGCTCCAGGACAGGACAGTGCCCAGCACGCAATAGGGGTTCAATAAAACCTAAGAGAATGAACCAGGGAGTGGATCAGCTCAAGGCTTTTGGAAAAAAGTTACAGGTGAGTGCGAGAAAGGGGCCAACAGAGAACATCCACAAAAGGCAGGAAAGAGGAACTCAAGGGAGGGTCCTTAGGCCTCTGTCTCAGGGGAACACAGGCAGACAGGCGAGTCCTGGCTGCAAGGCTTCCAAGCAGCAGAAGGCTGCAAGGCCTGGTTAGCCCGGCAGAGCCGGGCCAAGGCCTGTATCACCTGCCCTTCCTGAGACCAGTCCAACGAGAGCCTAAGATTTGTGTCAAGCAAGAGCTGAGTCAGACTTGGGGTGTGGGGGGTGGGGCTGTAAAAAGGTAGAGCAGACAGGTCAGGCCTCATTCTCTCAGGTGTGCCAGGCAGGGGCAGCTTTCCCAGGAGCTTAGGGAAAGGCGGCCTCCCAAGGTGCTACAACCCAGGAGAAAGCTGGACCCAGGGAAGAAGGCTTCCCTGCAGACAGGATGGAGCTGGTAGGAGGCGACCAGCTAGGAGACCACCTGTTCTGCCCCAAAACTCCTCCCCTCACAGATGCCAGACAGGCTCTGGCAGTGTGGAGGTTGGAGGGGAGAGGAGGCGGCAAACCCGGGACAGCAGGAGGTATCTGTTTTCAGCACAGCCACCACAGGGACAGGGACAGAGCCCTGTGGGCTCAGCTCCCGGCTGGTGAAAAGGCATCCGCTCAGTTTCAGCTCAGCTGGAGGTCAAGAACTGCTGAGGCTGGCAGCCCTGCATGGGGGATGCTATTTGCTTGCCAGTGAGCATCTCGTTGCCATGGTGACCCAGGGAAGCACCAGGCAAGAGCCAGCCACAAGGCCAGGAGCAGAGCCCTCTCTGCTCTAGCACTGGGCCTTGACCTTTCCAGCTGGGAGAGGGAACGCAAAGCCCTTCTCCTTCCCTGGATTCCGGCCACGGGCTGGGCACTGCTCGGGCCTGAGTCTGCACTCTGCACTCAGGGGGGCCCTGAGACAGAACAGGGAAACAAGAACAAAACACAGAAAAGGATGAGGGCTATGGAGGCATGAACAAAAGCCAGCAGGGCTTAAAGGAGGGGAAGAGCTTCCCCGGATTGGGTGGACTCAGAACAGGCTCTGGGAGGAAGAAGGCCCGAAACAACAAACAAGTAAACACATGTCCCCAGGGCTGACACCAGCACCGGCCCCAGGATCGCAGCCTGAGCACCTAGGTTCAGGGGGCTCCATCTGGCTAGCTGCCTCTCACTGTCTGCTTCTCATCTGTCTCACGGTTCTAACTCTCAGTGTCCCACCTGGCTGTCCCACCCTGCCCCACATGCCTGCCAGTGTGGTGGAACACCCAGCCCCGGCATCACAGTACCTTGCAGGCTGAGCCTTCCTGCTGGCTGAGGCCCAGATCTGGGGTCTCCCCGTATCGCACTCCAGGCCAGCTTTTCTATTCTGGGTACCAGTTAGAGGCTACCTGGTAGTGGCAAATTCTTAGCAAAATCCCATCTCAGGGTGGGCATTGTGGCACAGCAGGTTAAAGCCCCAGCATCCCATATGGGCAGCAGTTCTAGTCCCGGCTGCTCCTCTCCGGATCCAGCTCTCTGCTTTGATCTGGGAAAGCAGTAGAAGATGGCCCAAGTGCTTGGGACCCTGCACCCGCGTAGGAGACCTGGAAGAAGCTCCCGGCACCTAACTTTAGACTGGCTCAGCTCTGGCTATTGCAGCCATTTGGGGAGTGAACCAGCGGATGGAAGACTTCTCTCTGTGTGTCTCTACCTCTCTGTAACTCTGTCTTTCAAATAAATAAAAATAAATTTTTTTTTAAATCTCATCTCATCAAGGTCTATCACACTCCTCAACCTCCTCCCTCGCCTGAGAACTTGGAAACCACGGGGCAGCCTGCTCTGGGCCTAGGGAGTATCTGTCTCCAGGATCACCAAGCAGGTTCCTGGAGCTCCAGAAGGCCGGCGCTCAGAAAGGGCCAGAGGCTCAGGCTGCAAGCTCAATCAGGAACCCCTGGCCTAACTGCCTTGCTGCTTTCTTTTATGCTATTTAGAAGATGACATATGCTAAAATGGAGAGAAATTACATAATAGAAACATACAGAGAGAAAAAAAAAAGTAAGTCATTCATATCCCATCACCCAAAAATAACCAGCAATAGCATGTGGAAGTATTTTCTGTTCATCTCAATGCACATACACATTGCTGGGATCCTATGATAGGTATGATCGGAGCTTCCACCATTATCACAGCCTTACCCCTATTTTTATTTTAACCCTACACCAGCTGCTATACCAGTGACTCTCAAAGAGTCACCTGGGGCAGCTTCATAAAAATTCAGATGCCCAGGTTCTACCCTAGAGACTGACTCAGGGAAAAGGAATCCAGGATAAATAAGAAACTTCAAAAAATTCTGCTTGGTTTATGTTACACAGAATCATCCAATAAAGGTTTATTGAGCATTTACTCTGTGCTGTGAACTGTATAGGATGCATCTCTTCTTATCATTCATTTGTTCATTAATTCAAGATACATGTATCAAGCTTTTAGTATGTGTCAGGCCCCATACTGGGGAACAGAGACAAGAAGTAAAGGGACAGTTAGAAACCAATGTACGGGACCAGTGTTGTGGCTCAGCAGGTAAAGCCGCCACCTGCAATGCTGGCGTCCCGGCTTGTACGTGTCCCAGCTATTCTATTTCCAGTCCAGATCCCTGCTAATGGCCTGAGAAAAGTAGCAGAAGGTGGCCCAAGTGCTTTCGCCCCTGCTACCCACATGGGAGACCTGGATGAAGCTCCTGGCTCCTGGCTTCAGTCTGGCTCAGCCCAGCCGCTGAAACGTTGAAACCACCTGGGGAATGAACCATCAGATAGATCTCTCTGTCTCTTCCTCTCTCTAACTCTTTCAAATAAATAACTATTTTTTAAAAAATGTACAAGGATAGTAATATATGGCCCCAATGCCTGGGTTCTGTCTGTATCCGCAGATTCAATCAACTGTGGATCAAAAAGCCTCTAAAAAGTACCAAAGGGCTGATGTTGTGTACAGCTGATTAGAATCCCAGCTGCCCTGCTTCAGATCCAGCTTCCTGCTAATACACCTGGGAAACAGAGGATGATGGCCCAAGTGCTTGGGCCCCTGCACGGTATTCTGGGCTGCTGGCCTCAGTCCAGCGCAGCCTGGCTACTGTGGATTTCTGGGGAGCAAAGCAGAGGATGGAAGTTCTCTCTTTCTCTCTGTTGCTCTTCCTTTCAAGCAGATGAAAATAAATAAGCATTAACAGACAGTGAACTCAACATGTACAAGCTTTTTTCTTGACATTATTCCCTGAACAATATAACAACTGAAACATCTCCAATGTGTGAGGCACTGTAAGTAATCTAGAGGTGATTTAAAGTATACTGGAGGATGTACGTATATTATATGCAAACACTATGCTACCTTACACAAGGGACTCAGGAATCCTCACTGTGGTATCCACATTGGCTCCTGAAATAATTCCATGTGGACATTGAGGGACCAGTGTACACCAGAACAAGGACCACAGGCGATGGGCTCTCAGCCTGTGGAGGGCCCTGAAGTCTGCTGGGTGCTAACGGAGAGCTTAGCCAGGCAGAGGGCAAGAGGGGCTCACAGGAGGGGGAACCGTGCGAGCCCGTGGGTGCTCTTAGGCAAGCTGGGTCTGGAGAGCCGACAGCGCTCCATGCAAGGCAGAAGGCAATGGGAGATGCAGTCAAAGGGAAGGCAAGGCAGGAAGGGCCCCAAAGCTGGTGACACAGCTGGGACACTGTCCCCTTGGAGCAGGGAGAACCTCTGCAGAGGAGAGGTGGAGGAAGACAGGCATTTCGGATGGCTCACCTTGGACCTCACATGGAGGGTGGGGCCAGGGGACCTAGGCTGGAGACAGGAAGACCTATTGGGAGGTTGCTGCATCAGTAAAGGAGCAATAATACAGGCTTGGACTCAGGTCTTCTGGAGGGGCTCTTTTGTGGCAGGCAGAGTGTTAGTGGGGACAGAGAGGAGGGGATGGACATGCATGGTATCTGAGTCACAAGGCTGTTTCCAATTGTTCACGCTGGGATGCAAGGTTTTGCACATGAAGCTCTGCACACACGTTGGCTTGGTTCCTTAGGATAAAGGCCTCATTGTGGAATTTCTGGGCCAAAGAGTAGGGATATTTTTAAGGTTCTTGGTATCTTTTGCCAAACTCTTTCCAGAAAGACTATCAATATTCACGTCCACAAGTAGGGCACAGGAGAGCCTGTTAGATCATCCTGGGCCCCCAATAAGCAGAGCAGAGGTCAGCCCCCAGTCACCCCATGGTTAGAGACAAAGATCTGTCAGAGATGGAATCCTACACTTGGCTCCAGATAATTGTGCCCATGAACGCATAGCCAGACCACACAGACAGTACCCTGTGCTGAAGGGTGAGTCCTCTGGAGCAGGACCAGATCCAAGGAAGGCCCACGCTCTCCCTGGTCCAATCCGTCTTCCTCGCTGCTGCCCGCAACCTCCTTCACTCCCCTGCTCAAAAACGTCCCGTGGCTCCCTGCTGTTTAAATAAAAGCCAAACTCCCTGACATGGAAATCAAGACTTTCCAAAATGTGATGGCCAGTGCAAATTCTTATTCATTCAACAAATATTTGAGTACCTACTATTTGCCATACAAAGCAAAGTCCTTGCTGTCATTGAGTACAGAGTCTGGCAGGAGTAAAGATAACACACAAGTCAAGACGGAGTGTGCCAGGTATCTAGATGTGTTCTTCTGAAAATAAAGCAATGTCAGGGACACAGTTTTAGAAAGGCCAACCAGGGAAGGCCTCTAACACAGAGACAGGTGCAGAGCAGATGGAGGAGGGAGGGAGCCACATGCCTCTCTTACTCCCTTCCACGGTGCTCAGACCACACTGAGCCACCAACCATGGCTTCCATGTCTCCCTGCGTCTGCTGCTGCTCTTCCCTTGTGAAGATCCCCTCTGCGGCACCCACTGAATGCTGCCGCTTCTGAGAAGCCCTCCCAAATCCCCAAGGCAGACCTGCTGTCAGCACTTCCTTCCACCTTCCAGTCCAATGGCTGCGAGCAGACCAAGGGCCTGGTGAGCTCTTCCTGCTCTGTACCTGTACTGCCTTGCCCACAACAAAGGCGAATCTTCGTTCTGGCATGTTCACACTGTCTGCTTTCTGCACGCACCTCTCTAGACTATGCTGCCGTTGCTAAAAGGCAAAGGTTGCCATACTCGGCTTCAGGTTCACTGGGTTTGTGTAGTAGAGTGTGGCATACAAATATTTGCCAAGGAGGGGATGTGTGCAAGTTGCCCAAGAGAGCAGGCACATTACTGGCTGGGATACATTCTTGTCTCAGTGTGTGCAACTGAAAATATATCCCTTCCCTAAGATTTACTTATTCATTCATTTGAAAGGCAGAGTTACACAGAGAGAAGGAGAGAGAGAGGTCTGCTCTCTGTCAATTCACCCCACCAGCTAGGACTGGGACAGGCCAAAGCCAGGAAACTAGAACTCCATCTGGGTCTCTCACATGGGTGAAGGGGCCCAAGCACTTGGGCTATCCTCTGCTGCTTTTCCCAGGCACACTAGCAGGGAGCTGGATCAGAGACTTGAACTGGCACCCATATGGGATGCTGGCATCACAGGGAGTTTTATCTGCTGCACCACAGCACTGGCCTCCACTTCCCACCTTTTGTAGATGTTAGCTGTCCACCCAGATGGATTTCCCTCTTCTTCTTGAGCACATACCAGCCCAGCTTCTCTTGCAGTCAGGGTAGCCATGTGATTACCTTCCTGCCAATGGGATGTGAGCTGAAGGGCTGGGAGCCACAGAGGCCTGGGGTCTAATTATTCATGCCTCCTCCCTCTCTTTCTTCATTCCCTCGGTTGAAACCCAGACATGGCAGCACCCTGGGTTCAACCGTGTGGACGACAATGCTCTATGACGGAACAACAACTCCCAGGAACTGGATTCCCAAATTGCCACCGGAAGTGGAGCTACCTCTCCTCTAACCTGTTCACATCAAGGACATCAGGCATATTATATGAGACAGAAAAAAACCCAGACCTTCCCATTCTTGAGGCCACTGTGTTCTCAGGCCTCCGTGACACAGCAGTGTAGCTTTACACTCTTTTTTTTTTTTTTTTTTGACAGGCAGAGTGGACAGTGAGAGAGAGACAGAGAGAAAGGTCTTCCTTTGCCGTTGGTTCACCCTCCAATGGCCGCCGTGCTGCAGCCGGCGCACCGCGCTGATCTGAAGGCAGAAGCCAGGTGCTTCTCCTGGTCTCCCATGGGGTGCAGGGCCCAAGCACTTGGGCCATCCCCCACTGCACTCCCGGGCCACAGCAGAGAGCTGGCCTGGAAGAGGGGCAACCGGGACAGAATCCAGCGCCCTGACCGGGACTAGAACCTGGTGTGCCAGCGCCACAGGCGGAGGATTAGCCTATTGAGCCGTGGCGCCGGCCTTAGCTTTACCCTCTTGAACACACTTTGCCTTCACAGAGTGAGCAGGGTGCCAACGGAACTGAAGTCGTCATTGTCCACAAAAGCCTCTCCTAGTCAAAAAAAAAAAAAAAAAAAAAAAAAAAAAAATTAAAAAAAAAAAAACAACAAAACAAAAAACACCGGGTTCTAGTCCCGGTCGGGGCGCCGGATTCTGTCCTGGTTGCCCCTCTTCCAGGCCAGCTCTCTGCTATGGCCAGGGAAGGCAGTGGAGGATGGCCCAAGTCCTTGGGCCCTGCACCCACATGGGAGACCAGGAGAAGCACCTGGCTCCTGCCTTGGGATCAGCGCGGTGCGCCGGCCGCAGCACGCTGGCCACGGCGGCCATTGGAGGGTGAACCAACGGCAAAGGAAGACCTTTCTCTCTTTCTCTCTCTCACTGTGCACTCTGCCTGTCAAAAAAAATAAAAATAAAAAAAAAAAAAAAAAAAAAAAAAAAAAGCTTCTCCTGGTGCCAGCTGGAGGGCCTGGGGAGTTCCAGCTCCCAGCCAAGCCACTGAGCTTGGGGAGATGAAGAGGGATCACATGTTGGGGCACAACCTGTAAGAGGCACGAGGGCGTGGCGCAGGGTGCTGTGGGAAGGGGGAAAGGTAGCATCAGAGCCAGGAAAGGGTACAGAAGCCTGACTGTCACTGAACGGAGCAATAAACATTGTGATGTAGTGGGTAAGCCTTGGCTTGGGATGTCCACACCCCGTATTGGAGGGCCAAGACTCAAGTCCTGCCTCCACTTTTGATCCAGCTTCCTCCTAATGTGTGCATTATTGTGTGGGGGCAGTAGAGGATGGTCCATGTCACCAACATGGGAGACCTGAATGGAGCTCCAGGCTCCAGGCTTCAACCTGGACCAGCCCAACTCAGCTGTTGCAGGCAACTGGGGAATAACCAGAGGACAGAAGATTCTCTCTCTCTCTCTTTCTCTCTCTCTCTCTCTCTCTCCCCCCCCCTCCGTCCCTCCCTGTTACTCTGCCTTTTCAAATAAATGAAGATAAATAAAAATTGTTTTTAAAAAAGAAAGGGTTAAGGAAACGATCCAAATGCACACAAGCGCACTCGGTAGGTCTCCTCATACTCACCAAATAAAAGAAAAGGGAAGGCACTGGCTCCGGAGGGAGGGGGCACCACCCCACCCATGCCTCTTCCCACTTAGGAAGCAGGAAGTAGGGCTCAGGGAAGCTGTGTCTTCAGCAGCATCAGGAGTCCACCCAGGGCTACAGCCATGCCTTAATTCTGGGTCTGCTGTCTCCTTCAGTGCACACAACCAACCAGAAGGCATGGGACGGGGGACAGTGACCGCCCTTCCTTGCCCAACCACGGCAGCTCTATCTGGCTCATCAAGCCCCAGTTGACAGCTCCAGCCCACCTTCCACAACCATCACTGTTTGCTCACAGCAGGGACTGTAACAAGGCAGGACATGTGTAACACACGAGGTAGGAAATGGTGAAGAAGACAGAGGCCCTGCAGAGGCAGCGAAGACCGCAGGCGAGCCAAGCAGAACGTGATCCACGTTCTGACCCCACCCAGTAACTGGCCCTGCAACCCTCAAATCTGTCACACAGGGATGATGGTGCCACCTCGCATGGTGTTAGGAGGAAACATAGGATATGCCTGGCACCAACGCCAATGTTCTCCTTGCTGGCCGCCATGAGCCATGAAATTCTTGCCATTGGACTTGTCCTTCAGGGCTAAGGCACTGTCTATAAAATGTCCCTGTGGAGTGAGCTATCAGCTCCTGAGACAGGCAAGTAAGTGTTCTGGGCAGGCGGGCACCCAGAGTGTCTGCTGAGGTTCTGATGGCCCAGCTGCCAGGTGCACTGGGGTCGCTCGGCAGTGGTGGGTCTGGCTGTCTAGCTGGGGAAGATACATGACCTGTCAGGGGCTGCATCTCAGGGCCTGGGAGGCCCCAGGTGGGCAGGGCTGAAGATGCTGCAGAAGCTGGCAGGCAGCAAAGCTCAGGGATGCTTCACTGGGAGAGAGAAAGGAGAAAAGCAGACCAGGAAAGAAAGAGGGAGGGAAAAGGCCTCTAAAGGAGGGAGCAGCCATGGTGGCCCAGTGCCTGGCCCTCAGCCATCGCATCTTGGCCCCCAGGGTCCCTGCTCCGAGTTCCATGTCCTATTCCTGGAGCCAGATGGTTCCTAGTTGTCCTTCCCCACTCACCCCTACCCCACCAGCTGCATACAATTCTAAAAAGGAAGAATGGCAAAGGCTTTGACCTTGTTGTTAGAAAGAGCTCCCAAACAGGAGTCACTGTGCACTTGTTCCCCATGTAGGACCTCTGTCCTTAATGAGTTGTACTATGAAAATTAACAGTAAAACTTGTCTTCAAACAGTACTTTATACTTTGTGTGTCTGTGTGGGTGCAAACTGTTGAAATCTCTACTTAGTATAGAGTTGATCTTCTGTATATAAAGATAATTAAAAATGAATCTTAATGAAGAATGGGATGGGAGAGGGGTAGGAGGTGGGGTGGGAGTGGGAGGGTGGGTATGGGGGGAAGAACTGCTATATTCCAAAAGCTGTACCTATAACATTTATATTTATTAGATAAAAGCTTTTTATTATTATTATTTTTTTTTACAGGCAGAGTGGACAGTGAGAGAGAGACAGAGAGAAAGGTCTTCCTTATGCCGTTGGTTCACCCTCCAATGGCCACCGCAGCTGGTACGCTGCGGCTGGCACACTGTGCTGATCCGAAGGCAGGAGCCAGGTGCTTCTCCTGGTGTCCCATGGGGTGCAGGGCCCAAGGACTTGGGCCATCCTCCACTGCTCTCCCGGGCCATAGCAGAGAGCTGGCCTGGAAGAGGGGCAACCGGGACAGAATCCAGCGCCCTGACCGGTACTAGAACCCGGTGTTCCAGCGCCACAGGTGGAAGATTAGCCTATAGAGCCGCGGCACCGGACTAAATAAAAGCTTTCTAAGAGAAGGGGGGGGGGAGGGAGGGGAGGGCTCCCAGAATCCTGCCCATAAAACATTCTAGAGGTCAGGAAGGAAGCACAATGTGTATAAGCAGTGAAAGGAAAAGATTGAGTGTCTCCGGGGTTTGTGGCCTGGCCACAAACTTGAGATGACCTGGGTAAGTCACACACCCTTTCTGACCCTCACCGTGCTGTCAGGCCACCAAAGCTCATCCTGACTTGGATCCCAGGAGCAGGAACAGGAAAACCTCACTCAGGGAAACAGACCTGCTCATGCAGGACCAGTGTGTGGGAGACACGGAAGTGGCACCCTGGGCTCACCCAAGTTTTATGAATGGTAGGAGCTGCTCTCATATGGCAATGGCATGGGGCAAAGAGGTGCCCAGAAACATGCTGTGTAGAGTCCAACACAAGGAAGACTTTCTACTCCCCAGCAGGTTCACAAGCTGGTCTCATGCAAGGCAAGTCTGGCTGGCCAGCTGCCCAGGGTGCTAAGCAGAAGAACTCTACACTGAATGGGCGGCTGGACACCATGAGCTTGAGGGCATTTCCAACTCTGCTGTCCTGCCCTAGCACCCTGGCGCTGAGGAGGCCATCTCATCCATGTCTTGCAGGGCTCAGTTCATCATTGCCAGGCCAGTTCCTACAGCCTTCTGAGGTTTGCAGAAGGGCTCCCACTCCTCCCAGCTCACTGGATGTTATGGCAGGGGCTGGCTCTGGGACTCTACCACACCCCTCTACACCTAGAGCCAACCAGAGGCCACAGAGTCAGTGAGGCAAAGCCAGAGTCAAGGGCCACCAGTCTAACAAAGCAAACATCCATGGACAGCCTCCATGCCAGGGTCCGGAGACCTGGCCAGGTGGTGGCATGAGCCATTCCAAAGGAGGCTACGTATGCACTGCTGTTGAGCTCCTGAACTAGGCCTGTAGCTGAGGCTTCAAGAACAAGGAACCAGGCCGGCGCCGTGGCTCAACAGGCTAATCCTCCGCCTTGCGGCACCGGCACACCGGGTTCTAGTCCCGGTCGGGGCACCGATCCTGTCCCACTTGCCCCTCTTCCAGGCCAGCTCTCTGCTGTGGCCAGGGAGTGCAGTGGAGGATGGCCCAAGTGCTTGGGCCCTGTACCCCATGGGAGACCAGGATAAGCACCTGGCTCCTGCCATCGGAACAGCGCGGTGCGCCGGCCGCAGCGCGCTACCGTGGTGGCCATTGGAGGGTGAACCAACGGCAAAAGGAAGACCTTTCTCTCTGTCTCTCTCTCACTGTCCACTCTGCCTGTCAAAAAAAAAAAAAAAAAAGAACAAGGAACCAGAACCCTGATGGGCTGACCTGGGCAGTCTGGAAAATGCAGCCCTCCCAATTTGATCCAGGCTACGGCAGAAGAGTTACCTTCTGCAGAACCAGATCCCGCAGGAGCGAAGTGCCCCTGGGAGGCCCGCGGTCTCTGCCCTGGCTGCTGCACGCATCCCTTCCATGCCGACCCCGGCCTTCCCAGGAGGCTGGGCTCTCAGCGGCAGCCCATTCCCATTTCCAACAGCTCTTCTTTAGCAAGAGAGAGCTGCCTCCCTTATGGGGAGCAGAAAACTAACTTTCTGGAACTCCTCCCTGTGAATGCCAGCTCGAGCTCCTGAAATGACATGCCGGATCTCCAGGCAACAAGCGCTATGTGGCGGCTTCACTCACTCACTCCAGTGCTCCACAGGCCCTGGAGCCCAGGAGGCCTACTTCAAATCCCAGGTCGATGATCCTAGGCGGGTCATTTCATCTAAGCCCCAGTTGCCTCCTTTATTAAATAAACAGAGATGAGGACATCCTCCTCCTTGGACCGTCGAGGGGATTGAATGAGATAGTGTGCGTGGAGCCCTGGCACCATGCCTGACCCACAGGAAGGGCACGTCCCATGTACCAGGTAACAGATGGAAACGCATCAGGATGACGGTGCTTTGGGGATTTCGAGACAGCCTTCCTGCTCTCCCCAAGCCTTTGTGCTTTCTTGCTAAGCAGTCCCAGTTCCTCATGATTTGATTCCAAGTTCCCTAAACATTGCTTGGTTGCTCTGTCACTAGGCAGCCGTAGCACAATGGCAGACCTTGGAAAGGGGACAGAAAACCTCAGTTAGAATTTGGCCATCTTTCCTGGTGAGGTGCTGGGGGAGGGGGTTGGCTTTGCAATCTCCAAGTCGTATCGAGCACCTATGATGAGCCAGGCACCGCGCCACACACTGCAGATTCACTGCTAAACAAGACAGCTTAGAGTTTAGGCCATAACCCAACGATTCATGTGCACTCAAAAACCTAGAACTGAACTCCAGCAGGCCCAGTTACCCTCCCCCGGGAAGAGGCCTGTCTGTCCAGCACAGTCATCCTTTACTAACCATCACTCGCATTTGTGCCCATCATCCCTGCCTGTGGAATGGAAGGCTGTGTGCCCTAGGTGAGAAGACAAACACAAAGCTAGAAAGACCCCTGACTGGTACAGGTGTTTGGTGTAGCAGTTAGGATGCTTCTCAGGACACCTGCACACCATATCAGAGTGCTGGGTTTTGATTCCTGGTTCTGCTTCTGATTCCAGCTTCCTGCTAATGGGAACCTTGGGAGGCAGCAGATGATGGCTCAAATATTTGGGTTCCTGCCACCCACGTGGAAGACCTGGATGGAATTCCAAGCTGCCAGTCCCAATTGTTGCAGGTATTTGGGGAGTGAGCCAGTGATGAAAGATCTCTTTCAAACAAAAAAAAAAAATTTTTTTTTTTTTTTAAATAGAAGGCAAAGAAAGGGCCATGATTTTCCAGATTAAATAACGAGATTAGCACAGAACTTAGCACAAAGTACTTCTAGGAAGGCTGGACAGGAGCTGCCAGGACCAAAGGTTTCAGTCTGGGCCCAGCTTCCCCAGCAGAACTCTCTTCTCCCTCCCTCCTAATGGCCCTCTGTTCACTGAACATGAGGGAAGGGACATCTGTTGTGAGAAGACGATCAGAAAAGTCACCAACTACAGCCCCATGGACACCAGCCTCTGAGTGCCTACTGCTCCCAGCTCAGCAGCTCTGGACAGAATTCCAGATATGGCCTCCTCTCCTCAAAAGGCCAATCACCTCCTCACCAGGAAGGCAAAAACTCAGGTGGCTTCCAGCTTCTGCCAGTGGCTTCTTCTCACACAGTTCCCTCCACCTACCACCCCTTAGGCCATGCCCATCATGTTAAGAACCAGGACCAGGGGCTAGCTCATACTCTCTCACCACCCCTGGGTCCTGGCAGGGCTGCCCTGCTCTGAGGAACCTTTTTCCAATTCACTCAAAGGTGGTGCATGGCCCAGCAGACAGCCCTGACCAGAGCTAGGGGGTGGGAGGGATACATAAGAAAAGAGCTGGCCGGCACTGTGGCTTAACAGGCTAATCCTCCGCCTTGCGGCGCCAGCACACCGGGTTCTAGTCCCGGTCGGGGCGCTGGATTCTATTCCGGTTGCCCCTCTTCCAGGCCAGCTCTCTGCTATGGCCCAAGTGCTTGGGCCCTGCACCCCATGGGAGACCAGGAGAAGCACCTGGCTCCTGGCTTCGGATCAGCGAGATGCGATGGCCACAGTGGCCATTGGAGGGTGAACCAATGGCAAAAAGGAAGACCTTTCTCTGTCTCTCTCTCTCACTGTCCACTCTGCCTGTCAAAAAAAAAAAAAAAAAAAGCTGCCCCAGTCTCAGGCTTCAGGTGCCAGCTTTTTCAGGGTCATCTTCCTGACCCTTCATCCAAAACAATTCATTTCTCCTACCCGAATACTCTCTTCCTATACCCTATTCTTTCCGTTGCAGCAAATATTACATTTTGATTACTCCCCACGGTCCTGTGCATTTCACCCGGGCAGCGCCACATTGATTCTGTTCAGCTGCACACACAGGACCAGGCATGGAGCCCGGAGTGTAGGAACTCAATGCACGCCTGAGCTTCTGAGGCTTTTACATAATGATGCATATGCTTCAGATTAGCTTTGCCCTCTCCAGGACCAATAATACCTTCAACCGAGCATATGGCAAAGCAAGTGGCAAAGCTATTGGGTCAGCCCTCCCAGAGCTCCAAGAGGGGTTGATTCATCCCAGACAAGGCAAGCAGGGTGGGTAGGAACAGCCTCCACCACCCTGGTTGACTGGGTCCCAGCTTGGTGCCAGGCAACATGCATTATTCTACTTAGTCTTCACAGCTGCACCATGAAGCAGGTACTACCCACCTCACACTTAACAGATGAAGGAGCTGGGGTTTAGTTAAAGAGATTAAGGAATACTACTCTAAGTAGTAAAACAGGGATTGTAACTGCCAGGGGCAGGGCAGGGCAGCCCATTGGTGTAGCTAAACCACTGCCTGTGACACCTGCATCCCATAGCAGAGTGCCTGGATTCAAGCCCCAGCTCCTCAGCTTCTGATCCAGGGCCCTGCTAATGCACACCTGGCAGCAGATGATGGCTCAAGTACTTGGGTCCCTGACACCCTTGTAGGAGATCTAGACTGAGTTATAGGCCCCTGGCTTCAGTCTGGGCCACACCTATCTGTTGCAGGCATTTGGGGGGTGAACTAGCAGATGGAAGATAGATCTCTATCTCTCTGCCTATCAAATAAAAATGAAAATAAATGCAAATTTAAAATAATTAACTAAACAAAACAAACTCTGCCTCAGTCTGATCCAAACCTGTTCTCTTAACCACCAAGGCACAAGATTTTCCATTACAGGATTCTGGTCCCCAATAGCAACATAGTGTTCACTGCACCTGCTCTAAGCTCCTGCCCCTTTCCCTGGACCCCATATGGTAGGCACCATGCTCGAAGACCGCCAGTCAACACCTGCAGGGCTGTAGGAGACAGAATGACAGGACACACAGGGTTGGGAGACAATGTTTTAAAGCACAGTGATAAACACATAGACACCCCCACTTAAAGCTGCCATGCCTGCTGGAGAATTACTGGAACACACTCAAGAGTCTGTCAAACTCCACTTGCAATGTTTACATTTAAAAAGCACTATGGCATAGTGGGTAAAGCCACCGCCTGCAGTGCCAGCATCCGAGTCCTGGCTGCTCCACTTCTGATCCAGCTCTCTGCTATGGCCTGGAAAAACAGCAGAAGATGGCCTGAGTACTTGGGCCCCTGCCACCAACATGAGAGACTCAAATGAAGCTCCTGGCTTTAGCTTGGCCCAGACTCAGCAACTGCAGCCATTTGGGGAGTGAACCAGAAGATAGAAGATCTCTGTCTCTCCCTTTCTCTCTGTAACTCTGCCTTTCAAATAATTAACTAATTCTTAAAAAAAAAAAAAAAAAGGCACAGTATTTTTTTCAAACCCAAAATGTGATTGTGATATTAAATATGCTTCTCAAGCTTCACATACACCCCAATCCAGGATTTCTTTCTATCTCTCTGTCCCCCTGACTGACAATCACCATGGCTAGAGAATAATAGAACACAAAGGACCCACCACAAAGAGTGGAAATGTTCCAGGTCCACAAAGAATTTGTAGAACAGGCCACCCCTGGGGCATTTCAGGTACTCAAAACAGGATGGAGCTGCAGCCGAAGAGGGAAGATCATCAAAGCTAAGTCGAGAGAGTAGACTACTAGTTCTACTTCTGAGTCCCTTTACAAGCACTGTGTCCAGTGAGTGCTGAAGGCTGTTAAGAAGCTGTCTTCCCAGCCACGGAATGTGACATTAGTACGGGGGAGCCCACAGCAGAGACACATCCCTAGGAGCCTTTGCATCAAAGGTTCTTTTTGTTGTTGGGGTGTGGAGAAGAGACACGAAGCACAGCTCCAAGGACGACACCGCGGGGTTTCCTTATCTGGGCTGATTCCTCCTCGCAACAGGTCGCTGGGGGACAGGAGAACTTCAAGTTTAGATTTCAGAGATGCCTGGCCTGTGGCAGCTCTCCTCTTCACCTTGGCTAGGAGGATGGGCGTGGCAGGCCACGACACAGGTTCTGCCACTGACTCACTCCATGCCTCAGTCTCCCTCAACTCTGAGAGGATGATCACAAACTTGCCTCACCGGGCTATGAAGACGACGAGATAACAAACGCACGCTGTTTAGCACAGTGTCTAGAGAACAGCAAGTGAACGCAGGAGGGATTTGCAAGGGCCGGCTTCACAATGTTTGTCACCAGCGCGTTTCCCAGGAGGAGTTCTGGCAGCTGGCAGGGCAGGCGAGAGGCACCTGGCAACCCTCTTGTTCCCATTTCCTCGCTATTGTTTCAGCGACACGGACTCCGTGGTAGAGCACAAGAGCAGCTGGGCAGCCTGGGGAATGTACAGCTGCCCCATTTCAGGAAAAGGAACACTCAGAGGGGCTGAGCGTGGAAATGCGCAGGCAGGAGAATACCAAGGAAGCAGGGGCCGGGAAAGGGGCTCCGGGGAGGAAAATGGACACACATGGGGTGTCCACAGGGGCCGGAGGATGAGGAAGTCACACACCGAAAACTGGCAGGGACCCCGAAGCGGAGCCTCCTGGAGGAAGGAGGCTACTGGTGAGCCAGAAGGCAGGCCCCAGCCACTGGCTCTCACAGGATGTGAGCCACAGAGGAGAGCATGGCCCCATCCCAGAGGGAGGACAGCTATGAGGAAGAACCAGGCTGCTGTGCCTTCCTGGACAGAGAAGGGTCAGGAAAGACCAAGGAGGTAGGCCACAGGTTCTCCTCCTCAAACCCTCTGGCTCCTCCACGGTCCAAGGTTTAGCCAGGATTCCAGTCACGGCCACCACTTACTGCCCCTCAGGGCTCTCTTCCCCAGGCAGAGGCAAAACGGGACACAGGTTTCATCATCCTGTTTCCTGGTGTCTCTGAAGCAAGTGCTCCACGGTTTTCTCTGTGGGGAACAGGCCAAGGAGGGCAACGTGGGGGCTGAAGCCCACCCAGTGCCACTCTGGAGTGAGCTGGCCCACACCCAGGCCCTTGCCCAGCTGCCTGTTTCCCCCGGGAAGGAGAGCTCAGCCTTCTTCCTCCTCCTCAG
This sequence comes from Lepus europaeus, assembly GCF_033115175.1. Lineage (NCBI taxonomy): Eukaryota > Metazoa > Chordata > Mammalia > Lagomorpha > Leporidae > Lepus > Lepus europaeus. The sequence continues at coordinate 31,686,486 of NC_084843.1, forward strand.
CCTACCCACTGGTCTCTACACACACAGCACTGGGCAGGGGCCTCTGACGTCACTTGGGGAGATCACTTGGATTTCCCTGCATGTGAGCTGCAGACAGATGGGTGCTGCTCTCCATCTACCTCACCCGGGGCAATTGCGAGCCAGCGGCAATGTCACCTGCCAGGAGCCTGGGGCAGCAGTGGCGGAGCCAGACTCACATTCCAGGCCCAAGAAAGCCTCTTTGATCCCACAGAGGGTCTGTGCACTGCCACCCACAGAGGCCACGGCAATGGTGCCACCTGTCTGTGTGATACTTGCTGATACACAAAGCATTGTCAGGGAGGTAGGCATTTGACCAAGCAGTTGGGAGACTGTACCCCACATCAAAGTGCCTGGGTTCTAATCCCAGTTCAGCTCTCAAGCCCAGATTGCTGTTCCCATGTAGCAGGTGATGGCTTATGTGGTTGGCTGGGTCCCTGGAAAACCGGGGATGGGTTCCTTGGACCTGGCTCTAACACTCGGCCTGCAGCTGTTGTGCACATCTGGGGAGTGGACCAACAGATGGGGGTTCTGTCTGTGCCTCCCAAATAAATAAATCAGTCAGGGAGGGAGTTGTGGCACAGGCTGTAGTTAAGATGTCATATAGGGCACCTGTGTCCCACATCAGAGTGCCTGAATTCAAGTCCCTGCTCCACTTCCAATCCAGCTTCCTGCTAATGTTCACCTGGGAGCAAGCAGATGAGAACTCCAGTCCTTGGGTCCCACATGAGAAACCCAGACTGAGTTCCAGCCTCCTGGTTTCAGCCTGGCCCAGCCTTGGCTGTTGCAGACATCTGAGGAATGAACCAGCAGATCTCTCTGTGCCACTCTGCTGTTCAAATAAAAATAAATAAAACTTTAAAGAAGTTATTTACCTTAAAAAAGCAGCATTGTCATATACATAACCTTTGACTTTTCCCATATCTCTGTAAGGGCACTGGGCAGCTGTAGTTCCCATTTTGAAGATGAGGAAGTTGAGGAGTCTTGGCCGGGGTTACAGTTCCTGACTTGTTCTCCGGCAGTCTCCTCCTTCACCCCAGGTCTTCTCTTTCCATTTTAAGTCCACTCCCAACTCAAAGTTCTCCCAACGCAAACCACCACAAGCTCTGCAGCAGCCCAACTGCTCTTCTTCCCACACCCCCAGTTTGCTGGGCCTTCCCCAACGCTCTGACCACCCACCTCTGACATCTCTGGCCCACGCTCTGCTTTGGCCAATTTGTCATCGAGCCCTGTGTTGTCTTTCTCAGAGGGAGTTCAGGACCCCCCTGCACTTCCATTCCTGATCCCTCCCTGTCTGCCTGGAATGCCCAAGCCTCCTAGCTGGTATCCTTGTCTTCCATCCTGCCCTGTCGCTTGCCCAGCCATCCTTTCCATCCCCCTCTGCATGGCCCTGGTCCTGATTCCAGTGTCTCCATATCACCTCCACAGCCCTGCCCCATAGCTCAGCAGTCAAGGTGCTGCTCAGATCTCAGGTCTCACCTCTGACTCCCTTTCCTGGAAGCAACATACCCCCTTCTCCCCTGGCACCTTTGCTTTTAGCTCAGGGTGGTAGCCTTCCCACATTCTCTCCCCTAGGCCAGCCTTCAAGGCTCCGCTTGTGCCTCAGCGCCCACCTTGCACAAAGGCCGGAAAGCAGCAGCCTTGCACAGCGCGTGATCCAGCCCCCATGCACTGCCTGTGCCGTGGTGGCCTGCGATGCAGAGACACCAGTCTGCTGACTGCCAGAATCCTGGTGTGCTTGGCCATGGACTGAGCAGATGAGTGAGAGGAGAAGGCTGGGTCTATTGAGACAGAAGCCAAGAGCAGATGCTCAGATAAAAGTAGAGAGGCTACGTGCCCCCAAAAGAGAGCCACCTCCAATCCTGACTGCCTTCTAGCCCTAGCTCACGGGAGGCAGGCCACCTTGCCATAATCCTTCAAAAAAAGCCACTTTCCCTGAGCTAACCTGGATGGGCTTCTGCTCCCTGTGTGGGACCCTGCTGACACCAAGCTTGGGAGCCCTGTTCCTACTGTCCGACTACCCTAACTGGAGAGGCCGCGTATTTGACAACAAACAGGTTGTGCTGAGGATCGCTTCTTCTATTGTCTCCTTGTGCAGCTACAGAATGTTCCAGGTACACTTGGTTTCCTTCCTGGAACCTTCCACAGCTACCCATTAAGGCCCAGGAAGTGGACAGTTTGGGCTGTCTGTGCAACTCAAAGTTCTCCTTTTCTGGGGCTGCCCCCATCTACCCAGGTCTTCTTTTTCTTGTGTAACCCTTTCCCCTGGCTAGAGCTGAGGAGACCAAAGCCAGAGGCGTGACTCAGGCTGGGCAGGCCTGCGAATGTAACTTTGGGGCTGGGAGACCTTGGCCATCTCAGTCTGGCTCAATCCTGTAAGCTGAAGAGGGAGGGAGCCAGGCTGCAGAAAAGGAAACCCAAAGAGAAGCTGAAAGGGGTTGGCACTGTGGTGTAGAGGGTAAAGCCATCACTTGCAGTGCCGGCATCACATAGGGGCGCTGGTTCAAGTCCCAGCTGCTCCACTTCCAATCCAGCTCTCTGCTATGGCCTGAGAAAGCAGTAGAAGATGGCCCAAGTGCTTGGGCCCCTGCACCCACATGGAAGCTCCTGGAAGAAGCTCCTGGCTCCTGGCTTCAGACTCACCCAGCTCCAGCCATTACGGACATTTGGGGAATGGACCAGCAGATGGAAGACACTTCTCTCTCTGCCTCTCTGTAACTGTTTTCAAATAAATAAATAAATAAATATTTTTTAAAGGAGAGAGAGAAAAGCTGAGAGACAGAAGGAGAATCTAAAAAGGTTTATTCACTGCCCACCTAAGGCCAACCTGCCTGTGGGTTCCCGAGTCCCGAGAACCTGTAGCAGATGCCTCCTTTGCTAGGCGAGCTCCAGGTGGTTTCTATTACTTGACATCGGGGTCCTTCCACAAATGGGATCTCCCTTGTGCCCCTCCATGAGCACAGAGCAGGTACTCAACAAACACTCGCTGGGTGAAGAAAAACTGGCCCCAGCTCCCAGCTTTCCTACTCTGCCTAAGGCATACTCACGCTCTACAAATGCGCTCCCTAGAAGACGTGTTAACTCAGCCCCAGGCAACTTAAATGAAATGCACTTCCCTGGCCTAAAATGCATTATATCCTCATTTTCATCTCCTCCTTGGGCAAACCAGTACCAAAAGGAAAGGAAGGCAGAAGCAGGCCAGAAAAAGCTGCTTTTCCAAGCGCAGGCCAGTAAGTCAAAGTTTATCTGCAAATGCCCCACTTCCCCACTCCAGACGACTCTGCCCGGCGACTGCTGCCCTCTGCCATACTCCCAGCCCTACCCAAGACGATCAGAAGATTCTCCAGGAGGTCACAACGCCTACAATCCTGCTGATACATCGTCAGTGCCAGAGACAACGCGTGAGGCCAGAGCCAGGAATTCTAAGGCTGGAGGAAACATCAGAGCTTCATCCTGCCCAGTGGTTTTCAAACTGTGTGCTCCACAGGATTCCTGCAAGACTTAAATGGAACCCCTGCGGTGGGGAGGGGGTGCTTTTCCCTGGCTTCAACCAGCACAGTGCCCATTTGGTTGAACACACTCGGCTGCCTCGCAAGCCTGTATCTGAAAGGGATCCACTTTCAGACGGGGAACCAGAGATGCCCAGGGCATCTGCAGACAGGGCAATGATAATACAACTGACTTGCCCTGGACTTGCCCCGGGCTCCCTGCTGCTCCTGACTGCAACCCCACCAGCGGATGCTCGGTGCGGGGAGACCCTGTCTGCATCAGCGGAAGGGTGATGCTACCCGGCCTGAACAATGTGCAGCCGTCCTGATGCTGGTCCTCCGCTATATATAGCCTCTCCCCCGAAATGACCTTGTGCAGCAGCAAAGGTCTGCGGCATGGCAAAACTGGCTCCACGTCTCAGCCCAAGGAGGAGAACTGCTTCAGAGCCCAGGTGGTGAAGGGGAAAGACAGGAGTCCGGGGCAGAGGAGGCTGGAGGTAGCGGGTGGGAAGCAAGCTTGGGCCACAACCCAGGAGAAATTCCTCCCGGAGTCTCCCTCGAGAAGAGTTAACCTGACACTGGCACAGCAGGTGATGAAATGGGCTCTGAGGGTGAGAGGCACAGGCTCCAAACCTGCCTGCCCAAGGATGCTGGGTGCCTTTCCCCATACCACTTCAGTTCATCTGTACCCAACAGAGGGGGTGGGCATTGTGGTGCAGAGTTAAGCCACCACTTGGGAACCCTGCATCCCATATCAGAGAACTGCTTCGAGTCTCAGCTTCCAATCCAGCTTCCTGTTAATGTGCCTGTGAGGAAGCAGAAGACAGCCCAAGTATTTGGGCTCCTGCCACCCACGTGGGAGATCCAGATGCTGTTTCTGAATCCTGATTTCAGCCTGACCCAGCCCTGGCTATTATAAGACTCTAGGGAGTAAATCAGTGGTTAGAAAAATCTCTGTCTCTCCCTATGTCTATCACTCTGCCGTTCAAATAAACAAATCTTTAAAAGGGGGGGGGTGGCATTGTGGCATAGCGGGTTCAGCTGCTGCCACCAGCATCCCACGAGTGCCTGGCTGCTCCATTTCTGACCCAGCTCCCTGATAATGCACCTGGGAAAGCAGCAGCAGATGGCCCTTGGGCCCCCGCACCCACATGGGAGACCTGGAGGAAGCTCCTGGCTCCTGACTCCCGCCTGGACCAGCCCTGGCCATTGGGGCCATTTGAGGAGTGAATCAGCAGATTACTATATTTGTTCTTTTTCCCTTTAATTTTTTAAAGATTTATTTATACATTTGAAAGTCAGAGTTACAGACAGAGAGAAAGAGAGGCAGAGAGAGAGGTCTTCCATCCACTGGTTCACTCCCCAGTTGGCCTCACTCAACAGCCGAAGCTGGGGCTTATCTGAAGCCAGGAACCAGGAGCTTCTTCCAGGTCTCCCACTTGGGTGCAGGGGCCCAAGGACTTGGGCCATCTTCCACTTCTTTCCCAGGCCACAGCAGAGAGCTGGATGGGAAGTAGAGCAGCCGGGACTCAAACCGGAGCCCATATGGGATGTCGGCACTGCAGGCAGCAGCTTAACCCACTATACCACAGCACCAGCCCCACTATATTTGTTCTGTGTGTGTGTGTGTAATTCTACCTTCCACCTAAATCTTTTTTAAAAATTTTAAAAACAGAACAAAGAGAGGTTCCCTTTACCTAATCGGCCCCATTCACTATTCAAGCCCTTCCATACTCTTGATGCACACATTTTGTTTGATCTTTGTGCCTAAAAGAAAAGAAAAATGGAAGGATAAACACCAAATGAGAATAGAGGCTCTCCCTGGGGTGGGAACAATTCCTTCTCTGGGTTTCCTGGCACATTTTCTACTCCAACTCCAACACACAGAACTTTTTTTTTTTTTTTTTCAAGATTTACTTATTTATTTGAAAGAGGTACAGAGAGGCAGAGAGAGAGAGAGAGAGAGAAAGGTCTTCCATCCACTGTTTCACTACCCAGATGGCCACAATGGCCAGAGCTACGCCAATGCAAAACCAGGTGCCAGGAGCTTCTTCTGGGTCTCTCACGTGGGTGCAGGGGCCTAAGGACTTGGGCCATCTTCTACTGCTTTCCCAGGCCGTAGCAGAGAGCTGGATGGGAAGTGGGCAGCCAGGACTCGAACCGGCACCCAAATAGGATGCCAGCACTGCAGGTGGCAGCCTCACCCACTATGCCACAGCACCTGCCCCCAACACAGAGAACTTTTACAATTAAAAAAAAAAAAAAAAAAAACTGGCCGGCGCCACAGCTCACTAGACTAATCCTCCACCTGCGGCGCTGGCACTCCGGGTTCTAGTCCCGGTTGGGTGCCGGATTCTGTCCCAGTTGCTCCTCTTTCAGTCCAGCTCTCTGCTGTGGCCCGGGAAGGCAGTGGAGGATGACCCAAGTCCTTGGGCCCTGCACCTGCATGGGAGACCAGGAGGAAGCACCCGGCTCCTGGCTTCGGATCGGCACAGCACCGGCCGTGGCAGACATTTGGGGAGTGAACCAACAGAAGGAAGACCTTTCTCTTTGTCTCTCTCTCTCTGTCTCTCACTGTCTAACTCTGCCTGTCAAAAAAAAAAAAAAAAAAAAAAAGAAAGAAACTTAATGGGGTTGGCGCTGTGGTGTAGCAGGTGGGGCCACTGCCTGCAGCACCAGCATCCCATGTGGGCACTGGTTTGAGTCCCAGCTGCTTCACTTCCAGTCCAGCTCTCTGCCGTGGCCTGAGAAAGCAGCACAAGATGGCCCAGGTCCTGGGGAGACCCAGAGGAAGCTCCTGGCTCCTGGCTTCAGATCAGCCCAGCTCAGGCTGCTGCAGCCATTTGGGGAGTGAACCACCAGGTAGAGGAACTCTCTCTCTCTGCCTCTGCCTCTCTTCTGTCCAGCCTGCATCCCCTACTCAAACCTCTAGCCCTTCTAAAAACTCTGCCCGTTTACCGCTAACACCTGCTCTATCTCAATCCTACCCATCTCGCGAGTAGCAACCCGAGTCCCTCTATCCTTCCTCAACAACTCAAGCCCACAGGTTCTCTCCCAGCTCGACTCTTTCAAAAGTGCCTTTGCCTCAGCTCATCTACACTGCATACTTTTGCACTCATCGGCATACTGTCTTGTTTGAAGTGGTATCACATCTTGGTCTCTGCATCTTCCTTCCAGTGGGCCATAAGCCATCATGGGTCAGGAGACACACACTGATCATGCATAGTATATGCACATATGTGAAAGAATAGGGCCGGATGGAATAGAAAGGGCATGGGAAATGGGGTCGGAGTTCCTGAATCAGACACCAGTACCCCCTGCCATGCAGCGTGGACCACAGCCTGGTGAGCTGACTTGTCTGAACCAGTCCCCAAGTTCTTCTGGCTGAACTTCCTTGTAATACCAATTATTTTCCCCACAAAAGTAGGGTGGATTCTGAACAAAACTGTCAACCTCACACATTGTTAAAAAGGGATCATTTCACCTCTAGAACTAAGGCTCTAGATCCAGCTGACAAAACTAGTGCTATACTGGGAGCCAGACCCATGAAGAACACGTTCTTAGGCTGCAGTCTCTCCTGGGACACTTCCTCTAGGCCATGGCCCCAGCATAGAGAGATGCTACCGTCAAGCTCAGAGACTGCCCAGGGCTGTACAGTGAACTATGGGCCAGGCCCTGCATCTGCCATGGGCCACGTGACACAGCAGCACAGGGCTAGGCTCAGTTCCAAACAGGAGAGGCCAGCTGCCGATGAAAGCACTGCATGCAGTGTTCCTTCCACCTACTGACCCCAAACACAAGCCCATCCTGTCCCTAAGAGACAGCCCAACCCCACTGCACACAGCATGTGGATACTGTGTGCTTTTTTCTTTTTTAAGATTTGTTAACTCAAGGGACAGAGGGAGAGGGACAGGGAGAGGGAGAGGGACAGGGAGAGGGAGAGGGACAGGGAGAGGGACAGGGATAGGGACAGGGACAGGGACAGGGATAGGGAGAGGTTCACTCCCCAAATGGCAGCAATGGTCAGGGCTAGGCCAAGCTGAAGCCAGAAATGTCATCCTGGTCTCCACATGACACATCAGCAAGGAGCTGGATTAGAAGTGAAGCAGCTGGGACACCAACAGATGCTCCATTATGGGATACAGGTGTTGCAGGAGGTGGCTTAACCCGCTGTGCCACAACACCAACTCCAGATTTTTTCAAGAATTCACTTGGGCCTTATAAAAACTCCCAATAGCAGTGAACTGCTGGCCAAATAAGGCTTCCCGTCTCCTCCCTCGGAAGCCAGACTTGGACTCGGCACGTCACACTGGGCCCACTGATGCACTGGGGGTCTGTGAAGCTGCTGTGAGGGCACAGAAGGCAGCAGGGCAGAGCGCAGACAGAGCAGACAGCCTGGGTTGTCAACACAGCCACGCAGAGCAGTCACTGCTCTGGACCCTTGGCATTGTGTGTGATGGGTCTGTGTAAAGGAGGGGGGATAAGAGGTGGAAAGGGGTCTGGAAAAACCAAAATCACAGAGACTGCAAATTTGGTCCATCCCACCGTAAGCTGCTTGAGGACAGAAACTGCCTTCACACAGTGCTCCCCTGGCTGACCATGCCTGGGACAAGGCAAATGCAATAAATATGCAGACGGGGTTCACCACTGTTAGGTACAGTTCCCCAAAACACAACTGCCAGGTTTCAAACAGGCAAGTGTCTGAACCTCCCGAGCCTCAGTCTCCTCATCTGTAAAATGGAGGTGCCCAGGCCTTGATTAAAGTGGAGGGAATTGTGCCTACACTGTAGACTGAAAAAAACTGAAGACAGTGAGGTCAAATACCTACTACACGTGGCAGGAGATTAATAAATGATTCTGGTCTTGATGACAATGATCCCTGACACTCCTGTGAGGGCTTATGGAATGAAATGCTTGTGCTGTGTGGCAGTCTATTCAGGGGGAATAGAGCATTTTCACTAAGTACAGAAATCAATGCAACTATGTGCACTATCTTATATTACAGAGAACAGCGTGGTCCGTTTCCCAGATACTGCATAGTGGGTGGGGAGAAGCAAGAGGAAGGACAAACGCACGAAGGTTGTCCCAAGTGTACTTTCTGGCACATTCAGGATGTGTAGTGCAAGCACTGGCAGAAGTAGCTCATTTGCCAGTCACAGGTGGCAATGACGTCAGCAAACCAGCCGTACCTGTTCAGGGCCCAGTGAGCACTTTGTTGAAATTCACAATGAGGTAGGTATGGCATGGAAAGATCCCAAGGCTGAGAGTTACAAACAGTGGTCAGGAATGCACAATCTTCCCTTTTTCAGCGTGTGACCCTCATGCTGGTGACCCCCACGTCAGTGAATGGCACCGGGACTCTCAGTGAAGGAAGGAGAGCCAGGGCTGCAGCTCCGTGGCTGCTGAGGAGGGTTAGATGTGCATTCAATCAACAGCTATGGGGTCAGCGCTGTGGCGTAGCGGATAAAGCTGCCACCTGCAGTGCCAGTATCCCATATGGGCACCAGCTCAAGTCCCGGCTGGTCCACCTCCAATCCAGCTCTCTGCTATGGCCTGGGAAGACAGTAGAAGATGGCCCAAGTCCTTGGGCCCCTGTACTCGTGTGGGAGACCTGGAAGAAGGTCCAGGCTCCTGGCTTCAGATCACGCAGCTTCGGCCGTTGCGGCCAACTGGGGAGTGAACCAGTGGATGGAAGACCTCTCTCTCTCTCTCTCTCTCTCTCTCTCTCTCTCTGCCTCTCCTTCTCTCTGTAACTTTCAAATAAAGAAATAAATAAATCTTTAAAAAAAATCAACAGCTGTATCCAGTGAATATAAGACAAGAGCTTTCAGGCCTGGGTGCCAGAGGGCTGCTTATCATGTGCGACAGTGTCGCAGGCAGGCAGCATCATCGTCAGCTTCTTGGCAGTTCACAGAGCAGGAGTTCATGGGTGACAGCTCAGGAAGGGAGTCCTGGGGGATGCAGAGACTCTGCCCAGTTGAAGATGGGCCACAGCAAACTGCCAGCACTCACCAGCCTTGACCCAGTGGGCAACGGACGTGAGACTCTGGTTGGAGACAGCCTGGAAGAGTTGCCACTGGTTGTTGCTGAATCAGCAGCAAGAGTTGTGGGGTGTGTTGCAAGTGATCTGTTACTAATGAGACTGGCAGTTCTCACATTTTTTGTGAATGATTCACAGTTTAAAAAAAAAAATGGAGCTGGATTCAAGGCTATCTCTATGAAAACATCACTGTCTTGTTACTTGTTTCCGATTCACCTTCCTGAATGAAAGGAACTGTGAGAATCGTAGATAACCCAGGGTGCACTGAGGAAGTTAGGTCTTGTGTCTGAAGTCCTTTGGCCATGCATCCCAACTAGGAGTGGGCTGAAATACAGTGCTATGCATGGTGACAACAGCAAGCAACAATAACCAACATCCAGCGAATTACAATACATCCCGGGTACCATGCGTTACATGCAGATGCTCATTTAACCCCACGACGACTCTGTGGAGCAGGTACTGTTGTCTCCGTTTTACAGATGAGGAAACCGAGGGCTCCCAAATTCAAAACAAGGTTACAGAGTTAATAAGCTGGAGGCACTGGGGTAACAAAATACAAATAGATACCAAATGAATAAATTCTCATCACATAATTGTTGTAATTACCTGCCACCAAGGGAACACTATTTTAGAAACATCCTCTTTCAAGGACGTCAGAGTCTGTGGATTAAAAGCAACTCACGGCAAGCCCTCTCTGTACACTCTGATTCCAAGGGACCAGAGGTAGCCAGAACCAGACTACCCAGGTAAGAACAGGGGAGGCGACCTTGTGCTGAATGAGGGTTGGTAGAAGGCAAGTTTAAGGGACAAGGAGCTTTGCCTTGGTTATCATCTTTAGCAATCCACCCCCATTACTTGCTCAGCATCCGCTCTGAGCATGGGCACCATCCTAGGCACTTGGCACGCATCACATTTAGCCCTCGACTACTCTAAGTGGCGTGCCCTTGTGTCCCCATTTTATAGGGTGGGAAACTGAGGCTCTGAGCACCAGAAGATAGCAGAGCCACAGCCTCCCTACAGCTCCTGCCATTTATTAGGCAACAACCTTGGGCAGCTTAACACTCCCCCCCACGTCTCGGGATCCTCATCTGTGAAATGGAAAAACGACGGCGGCCCTGCCTCACGGGATGGCTGTGGGGATCAGCTGATGCACAGCCCCTGAGACAGCACTCGACAGCCACAAAGTGCTGAGCAAAGCAAGGGATCATTAGTCTTATTAATTACAAAGAGTGACACCTGACTCTGCCAGCACTCTGCTCACGTGACTCTCTGGTGCCTCTTTTCCCCCGGGAAGGTGGGGATCATCCCAAGCCTGCAGAGCACAGGCACTCGTTTCTCCAAGTGCCTGGCATGGGGGAGCTGGAAAGTGGTGCTTCACTCTAGGGACAGAGGAGGGAATGATGCTGTTTGCATCCTACTTGTGTTTCTCTTTAGGAATACAATCTTGGCTGGAATTCTATTGCGTCCAGTACACTTGGCCCTCAAATAACAGCCAACACTTATTTACTGAGCACCTACTGTGTGCCAAGCATCTTGATCCAAGAGGATATACTCAACATGGCTCTTAAGTATGCAGGCTGGGGGCTGGTGCTGTGGCACAGTGGGTTAAGCTGCCATCTGCAGTGCCAGCATCCCATATGGACACCGGTTCATGTCCTGGCTGCTCCACTTTCGATCCAGCTCCCTGCTAATGTGCCTGGGAAAGCACTGAAAGAAGGCCCCAGTGCTTGGGCCCCTGTACCCACATAGGAGACCCAGATGAAGCTCCTGGCTCCTGGCTCCTGGCTTCAGCCTGGCCTAGTCTGGCCATTGTAACCATTTGGGGAAGATCGATCCCTCCCTCTCTCCCTCTCTCTCTCTTGCTCTCTCTTTCAAATAAATAAATCTGTTTAAAAAAAAAAAAAAAGTATGGAGGCTGTGGTCTGAGTGCTGGGAAAACTACAGGAGGAGGGGCTGGTGTTGTGGCATAGCAGGTAAAGCCACTGCCTGCAGTGCCAGCATCCATAAGGGTGCTGGTTCGAGACCCAGCTGGTCCACTTCCAATCCAGCTCTCTGCTATGGCCTGGGAAAGCAGAAGATGGCCCAAGTCCTTGGGCCCCAGCACCTGTGTGGGAGACCTGGAAGAAGCTCCTGACTTCAGATTGGCCCAGCTCCTGCCGTTCAGGGAGTGAACCAGTGGATGGAAGACCTCTCTCTTTCTGCCTCTGCCTCTCTGTAACTCTGCCTTTCAAATAAATAAATAAATAAATCTTTAATAGATAAATAAATAAGCAAGCAAGCTGGGGAGAGACAGCAATGGGAAGAACGGGGCTGGCCACAGTCCAAGGCGGCTTGCAGACCTCTCATTCTTTTCATAGGATGGGGCGTGGCTCACAAACAGAATGAGCTCTGAGCACGGGAACTCAAGTCCAAGTCCTTAAGGCTGAGCTCTGCTTCTGCCTCATCTCAGCTTCAGAGACCCCCAGCAACTAATTTACTTTCCTGACCACCAGTTTTGTCAAGTGGAAACCAGGGAGAAACATTACCATAGGGAAAGGGGGAGGATAAGGTGAGCTCTACAAATGGCTTGAGCAAGGTGCCTAAAAGAGTGAATAAACTCTCATTTAAAGACAAAAAAAAATAAAGAATAAAACGTTCTCTTCCTTTCATTCTAACGAGGATAAACTGTACAGTGGGCAAAAGCCTGGGCTCGGAGTTTGGAGCCCCTGGCTCGGGCGATGGCTCAGCAGTTTACAAACTGTGTGGCCGCAGGCAGCAGGCAGCAGGCAGCAGGCACTCCTGGCCTCCCTGAGGCTCGGTTTCTTCACCTGTGAACAGGTGAGAAGCACATCTACGCCTACAGTGGTCACGACGATGAACCTACAGCAAACACCAGCAAGAGAGAGCTGCTGTGTGCTGCATCCCTCCGAGTCCCTGGAAACGACAAAACGCCACGCTCAGGGGCACACCTCCAAGATCCAGGCTGCTTCGTGACTGACGGGCTGCCCCAGCCATTCCTCTAAGAGAGCGTGCTGTTCACACTCGGGAACCAGCCATCCTCTCCATGGGCCCCACACCCTGCAGAAGGTGCTCCAGCCCTTTTCGCGACAGGCTCCCCCACTGAGGGCAACAGGGCCAGGAGTTGAGGGGCTGGGGTGGTCAGAGGGGTGTGGCACACTGAGCTCCATCTCCTTTCCTTGCAGAGGAAGTGATCATGTTCCTAGAGGCTGACAGAGAAGCACATGGCCTCCCAAAGCCGACACACCCCCAAGCTGCCAGGTCACTGTAACAGCCCTGCACTCTCCCCTCTGAGCTGCAGTCCTCCAGCTCTGCAAAAGGGAGCTGAGAGAGCAGCCTCTGCATGCGGTGGGAGCAAAGACGAAGGGCCTCAAGCCGAACGCCTGCTTGAGCAGAAGCCATGTATCCATCCACTCCACCGGCCGACCTCATGAGCAGAACCCAGAAGCCAGCCATGCTGACGGACCAGACGGACCAGCAAGGGAGGCAGGCTCGGTCCACCCGAGCTCACAGACTTCACTCTCTGGACAACCCTCAGGCGCCACTTCACACTAATGTGCTCCTTCTCTGGACACAACCCTAACAAGCCCAGCTGTCTGCTTCCACAGAGAAGAGGAGGGGCTGCCGTGTGTGCCCCGTGGGAACGACCGCCACCCGAGAAACCACTTCACACCCAAACCCAAGCAAACAGACAGAAAATAACAAGTGCTGAGCGAGACGTGGAGAAGTCAGAACCCCGGCACTGCTGGTGCGAATGGAAACAGCACAGTCGCTGGAAGTACAATTACTGTTCAACCCAGCCACTCCACTTCTGGGTAAATACCCAACACCGCCGCCGAAAGCAGGGGCGCCTGCGTTCCTCACAACAGCCCCGGATGCAGGCAGCCGCCGAGTCCATCCGTGGGTGAAAGGACACGTGCAGGGCAACAGTACCCAGCCTTCAGAGGGAAGGCCACTGGTCTGTGTTACGACTTGGATGGTCCTTGAAGACAGACACTGGAAAGAAGACCAACACTGCGGGGCTCCACCCTCATGAGGTAGCACAGTGGTCAAGTGCACAGGTGTCAAGGGACAGGCAGGAGAATGTCGGTTGCCTGGAGCGGGGGAGGGGAGAATGGGAGTTAGTGTTAAAGGGGTAGAGTTTCAGCAGGAAAAACGGAAAACCACCTCTGAAGATGGAGGGTGGTGATGGCTGTTACACAACACGAATGTATTTTGCTATGGAACTGTACCCTTATAGTTCAGACAGTACGCTGTATGTGCAGTATTTAACCACAATTTTTTTAAATGGGAAAGGAATGAAAGTGACCACTGACTTCTAAAGAAAAGACAGAGCAATGACTGTAGGTGGAAATAGGAACCCCAAAGCACCAGCAGCCAGGAATCATTTAGTTTGGGGCTCACAGTAATATAAGCACAGTAAGTGACTGGTCTCTCTCCCTCTCATTCTCTTTCACACACACACACACACACACCTTGTTGTCAGTCGGGCTGTCCGGCCTGGGCACTCTGGGAATGGGTCGCCTCTAGCAATTTTCTCCTGCTCACCCCCCACTCTCTCCCTCCAGAGATACTGCTTCTCAGAGGAAGAACCTTTGTGGCCCCCTCTAGCAAAGCAGGGCCTTTGGACACACGTATGAACTCACCAACCCTGACTCACAAAAAGCACGTTCTTTATGCTCTGCATTTTTTGCTTGGAAGCATATCGTTCGTTTCAGAAAGATTCCCATCCAAAAACAGTTTTAAAATATACCTTTTAAAGTTTTGTTTCTTAAAAAGAGTAAAGCTTCAATGATCTGGTGGGGGACACGTCACTGGGTATGCCTTTTGTGTGTAAAAATCCTGTAGCTTTGAATAATAGAAACTTTCCAGGTTCACAAAAACTCTTTTCATCCAGAGAGTTACCTGATCCCCACAACCTGAGAGATGAGCAGGGTGGCAGTCACCCCACTGTACAAATGGGGAGACCGAGACACAGAGATCTGCAGGCAAGTCCAAAATCACAAACAGCTAGAAGGAGTGGCGAACCAAGGCTTCATTTCCCACCAATGCCAGACAAAACTCCAGGTTGGGACCACATATTTGAAGTCCATGAAAGTAATTTTAACAGTTAGCTTATTTTAACCTCATAACATCTCTGGAAATACTATCATAATTTTTTTTATATAGAGGATGAGTTGAGTACAACACAAACGACCTGCCTAAGATCACCACCCAAGCAAGTGGCAAAGAAGAGACTAGACCCCCTCCCCCTTTAGATACGCTTGGCCCTGAACACTAGCCTACAATATCTTCACCTCAGCACACTCAAAATTTAAAGGAGTCTGTCCAGTTTTTATATAGGTTGCACCACATCTCTGTGAACTAGGCAGGGAGTGGATATATCTTTGTTGTCCTTTTAATAGCTGGATAAGGGAAAAAGAGGTTAAAGAAATCTTTAGGTTCCTATTCAGCTCTAAAATTCTATGATTCTAAAAATTATCCAGCAAGTCCATGAGAGCCCGAGAATCCACAAAACCCTACTTCTTGCCTCAGGGTCTATTAAGCCACCCCATCCCTGCCTGCTTGTTCGAGACTGAGAACATCACATGTGTCTGGTGTTCTTACGTAGATGCACACACAAAATGACAAGAAAGGGCTACTGTCCAGTTAGAATCCTAAGCAGGGAGAGGCATCATTCTACTTTCCTGCTTTAGCCCCAGGATCTCCCAGCCAAAGGCTCTCACACCACAGGGAATCATATCCCAGGTATTTAGACCTTACCCAAGCAAGAGAAAAGGTAATCCTAGGGCACAAAAACACCACTAAGACTTAGCTTAATTAACTGTTTGATCTGCTGTGGTTGAATGCTCGCTAGGAGAATGGGTATCGAGATATGCCATAGGCACAGAGCTAGATATCACTCTGAGGTTGCAGTTTAAGTCCCTTCATTACAATAAATGCCCTAACACCCATCCGAGGTGTGAGATCCATCAGCAGGTGTGCTCTTTCCTGGTCTTCTATACAGCTTACCAACTCTGTTTAGACAGACTAATTTCATCCAACAAATATTTGGCACCAGCTATGTCAGACACTGCATTCAGTGCCAAGGAGAAAACAAGAAATCTCTGAAAAGGGAGACAGCCAAAGTCAGAAGATGATACAGGCTATGGAGAAAAATAAAACAGAAGGAGTCGGACAACGTTGACAGCAGGTAGCAGAGGGAAGAGATCAATTTTAAGTAGGGTTTGACTCTAAACAGGAGACTGGGAGGAGGGGAAGAAGGGACCCATTCAGATACCAGGGGGATAATCGGGAGGAAGAGCAAGAGATGGCCTAAGAAAGGTAGACGGGCAAAAACCTCATTGCGTCTTAAAGGCCAACACAAGGACTTTGAATGCGATGGCGCGTCACAGGAAGGTTTGAGCAAAAGAGCAACAAAATCTCACTTACAGTTGATAGCATCACTCTGGTGGCTGTGATGAAAATAGTCTGGCGGGAGACAAGGGAGGAAGCAGGAAGGTCAGTTAAGAGGGCTCATGGTAGCTTAGACCAGGGTGAAAACGGTGGAGGTGGTGAGAGTCAGGTTCGCGATATATTTAAGGCAATGTCAACGGGATTTATTGATTAGAGGGAAGTGGGATGTGAAAGAAAGGGAGAGGCCAGGGATGACTCCAGAGTGTGGGGGGCATTGGGCAAGTGGAAAGATGAAATCACCACTAACTGAGATGGGAAAGATAGGAGGGGGCAGGGTTAGCAGTACGGTTCATTCTGTCCTGGACTCATAAAACTAAGAAGCCTTTTAGACATCAGACGTGCTGAGTAGGTGGCAGACACAGACAAGGCCAGGGCTGGAGAGGATGAGCTGAACTTATAAATGTGGGAGCCACCAGCATAGGTAATAAGATGTAATATTGTACGTAGAATCATGTCTATGATCACATGTAATCTGTATGACTATTTTTATTGTCCATCCCCCCTGCAAGGACTGTAAGCTCCGTGTGGCCAAGGACCATGTCTGTTCACAGCCAAAAAAGTGCCTGGCACTCAGTAAATATTTACTGAGCAAAGGGAGAAGTTGCCCAATTACTCCCTCAAGAATAGCTACACAGCCCACACGAGAAACAGACTCCTGCAACCACAGTGCCAAGCCCAACCAGCCCAAAACAGGGCCCTGGGGCTGACTGTCCACCCTGTAAGTGGATACGCCTGGCACATCAGAGTCAGGTATTTGGGTTTCAGCCCTACCACATTCTCAAAGGGTGGAGCTGGGCAAGAGACTTGCCAGTAGACCACCTCTATTTCTCCCTGCAGTGGCTGCGGGAGGGGCTGTTTTGCCCAGTTCACGGACAGCGGACAGCGATATATACTTCTGGGGTGGCAAGAGCCAATTCAAAGGGATAAATCTGCAAGTATTCTCTGAATTATTCAAGGACCACTAGAACCTGAAGGGGAGGAACACAGACCCCCTGGGGATGCATTAAGAGTAACAACAAAAAAATGTGGGTTTTTTTTTTGTTTTTGTTTTTTCTGACAGGCAGAGTGGATAGTGAGAGAGAGAGACAGAGAGAAAGGTCTTCCTTTTTGCCATTGGTTCACCCTCCAATGGCCGCTGCGGCCGGCACATCTCGCTGATCTGAAGCCAGGAGCCAGGTGCTTCTCCTGGTCTCCCATGCGGGTGCAGGGCCCAAGGACTTGGGCCATCCTCCACTGCCTTCCCGGGCCATAGCAGCGAGCTGGCCTGGAAGAGGGGCAACCAGGATAGAATCGGGCGCCCCAACCGGGACTAGAACCCGGTGTGCCGGCGCCGCAAGCCTGTTAAGCCACGGCGCCGGCCAAAAAAATGTTTTTGAAGAGTGACAATCACAAAACTTGATGAGAGGACCAGGGAATCCTTCAACCAGAGTCTCAGCTTCACACGGCAAGTAACTCAGACCAGGGAATTAAGGATAAAGGGTGGTATTACAGGTGTATGATTTTGCCTCAATACTTTCCCAGTTTTGAACAGATGCCTTTGTGAAGATGACAGAACACCTCTAATGGCCTTGGATAACCCCCTGCCTTTCCAAGATATTGAAAGTATGACTCAAGGAGATATGATGGCTTGCCCAGGCTCACTGAGCTACAGGCCCAGGACTAGGACTCAGGATCTAGCTCTCTGTAAAGGGATTCTTCCCATCACGCCAGTGACAAAGGAAGGGTAAGAGTTACAGTGGGAGCTGCTGGAGTTTGGGCATTACCCTTACAAATAACACTGTGTCCTTGTCAAAGGTAAGCTGCAGATGCTATAGGAATGCCAGGTGCATGCTGTGAAGTTAAGAAGGATTCCTTCGCTTTTACCAAATTGGTCACCACACAGAGCTCTTCTTAGCTTTGGACTTTATGAATCAAGCTATTCATAGCCAGACCCACAGAATTAAAATAACGATATACTAGCAGGTTGAAAAAAATGCAAACATATTTTAGCAAAATGTCTACATGAAAAATTCAGATGGAAGGATGAAGCTGGTTAGCTTCCTAAAAATCAACAAATATTGAGTGCTTCCTCTATATTGTGCTGAGTACGTATGTACTTGGCTGTATGCTGAGTGACAGAGAGAGACACACACACACAAGGATAAGAGAGAACCCAGGTCCTCGAGGCTGCATTGCAGTTGCTGATACAAGACTGTAAACATCCAAGGCATAACTAATCACACAGAGGAGGTAATTGTTGAGTGGCATGGTTAAGGTTCTGCAGGAGTTCTCAGAGCGGACACTCACTTCTCCTGGGGTTAGGGCTGGGGCAAGGGTAGGTGAGTTGGGGCTGTCAGGCAGGCTGCTTCGGGAAAGACACAGGATTCAAGGTGGACCATGAAGAGAAGAAAGTCTACCCTTAAGAAGGGGAAATGGTAAGAGCAAACACTGATGGCCTTAACATCAGGAAGAGAAAGAAATCAGGTCTTAAAAGTCCCAGCCAGACTTGACAAGGAAAATTCTTGCATGAATAGAAGGTGCAGAAAGATTTCTGAAGATAGAAACTACAGAGTTTGGGACAGGGTGGTTTTTTTTAAAAAAAGACGTATTTATTTGAAAGGCAGTTTCAGAGAGGCAGAGAGAGATGTCTTCTATCTGCTGGTTCACTCCCCAGATGGCCACAATGGTCAGAGCTGGGCCGATCTGAAGCCAGGAGCTTCTCCTATGTCTCCCTTGTGGCTGATTTAACAAACACCTTCTGGGAGGAGACTACCAGCTGTAGGTAATGGATGAATGAAGACAAACTTACTTGCCTTTGGTGGAGACCGCACTTCAGCCTAGCAGAAGAGTTGGACCTGAGCCGGTGACAGGGGTGCGAAGTCGAGTGGGAAGGAGCAGCTTCACAAGACCTGCAGGCCTCAGTGACTGGCAGGTAGGCAGAAGGCAAGTAAGCCAAGATGTCATCTAAACAGTTCTGAGAAGCACAGCTTAGGCAGCTGAAGAATGTAAGGAAAGAAGGCAAGTGGCTGGCAGGGAGAGATGCAGACTTGCGTTAGATCTGAGGTCAACATCAGCATCTGGGGGCCTTTAGAGATGAGGGTCCGGGGTACAGGGGAGAGGTAATAGCTGAAGATCAAGTGTAAGAGTCTTCCCAGTTGAGGCTGACTTTGGTGGCATAATGAGTTAAGCTGCCGCCTGCCGCTCCAGCATCCCATATGGGCACCAGTTCGAGACCCTGCTGCTCCTCTTCTGATCCAGCTCCTTGTCAATGCACCTGGGAAAGCAGTAGAAGATGGCCCAAATGCTTGGGCACCCACATGGGAGACCTGAATGAAACCCCTAGCTCCTGGCTTCCGCCTGCCCTAGCCTGGGTCGTGGCGGCCATTTGGGAGTGAACCAGTGGATGGAAGGGCACTCTGTCTCTCTCTCCCTCCCTCCTTCCCTCTCTGTAACTCTGACTTTCAAATAAATAAAATCTTAAAAAAAAAAAAAAAAAAAAGTCTTCTCAGTGGACAAAGCCATGGGAGGGAGCACAGTGAGAGAAAAAGAATGTTCAGACGGCACCGCAGGAGTCTGGCTCCTCTGAGGTGGCAGCGCCAGTGGGCAGGAGTGACCAGACAGGAAAACCAAGAAGGCAAGGGGGCAGAGTTTCAAGTAAAGGCAGGTGTCAACAGAGGAAAATGCTACAAAATCGGTTACCAGGGCTCACTGCAAAAACAACAAATATTTGTGGGATGAATGAAAGAACGGAAGGAAGGAAGGCAGGAAGCCCTTGAGTTGCCCATCCACTTTCCTCAGCCAGAAGAATGGCCCGGGCTGCCCTCCGACACGGGGGTTTCGGTGTTAAGTCTCACCGCTCCATCCTATGAAAACACGTCTCTTCCGTCACAAGCCATCCTGTGCACCGCACAGACATCCTTCCCTGCCTCCCCGACGGTTTCCCATCCTCCTTCCCGGCTTCCGCGGCGGAGCAGGTGGGAAACTGAAGTTCCCACTTCATTCACAACTCTGCGTCCGGCTCCCCTTCACCGAGGGCTATGTGGCAACGGGCTGGAGGAGGACGCTGCCGCCAGCCCCACTCGCACGGCTCACTCGCTGTGTGACTTCGGACAAACCGGCCAGCCTTCTACTCGGAGCGGAGGAGGCGGATCTGTCTGGAACCCAGACAAGTTTCGGCGTCCCTCCGAGCAATACAGTCTGTGATTTTATCATTCTCAGAAGGTCCTTGCAACACCCTCGGAGAAGGAAGTGAGACCCAGAATGACCGCCGGCCCTCAGGACTGAAGGGGCGCACCGCGAGAGCGAGACGGCGCGGCCGGTCCGCGGATCCCCAGAGGGCGCGGCCCCCTCCAGGCGCCGGCGCGGAGCCCCGCAAACCCGAGGGCGCCTCTCGCTCCGCACCCCACCTCGCCCCAACTCCCAGACGGCCAGGAGCCTCTACAAAGCCCCGCGGGGGAAAAAAAAATAAAGATTTCTTTCCCAGAGTCCTGCGCTGCTTTTGCAAGTCGGATTCCGGCGGACGCGATCCGCAGCCCGAGAATGACACAGTCAGTCTCGGGAAGGAGCGACCGACCGCGCCGAGTGGCGGGGCCGCCCGGCAGTTCGCGCCGCGCCCCGACGGGCAGGCGTCCGACCCCGGCCCGGGCTGCCAGGCCGCCGGCGCCCTCGCCCCCGGCCCTCCTCCCCGCGGCGGCCCCGCTGCGGTCTGCGAACATTTCCTGCCCCCGCCCCCACCGGCCACCCGGAGCTTCCCAGTTGGAGCGAGTTGGTCTCGCAGCCCGGTCGGCGTCCCGGGCCTCGTCAGGCTCGGAGCTGCGCCGGGAGAGCCCAGGCGCCAGGGGCCGTGGGAGGTCGCGCCGGGAGCCCAGGGCCCCGACGAGCAGGGGCCGGCCGGCGGGGTGCCCGTGGCCCTGCTCGTTCCCCGTGGTTACCTGCTCGCTTGCGGGGGTGTCCCGGGGCGGCTGGCCTCTCCCCGCGCTGTCTCCCCACGCAGTTGCCCATGCTGGCTCCTCAGCCGGCCCCCATGCACCGGAGGCGGGGGGGTGGTCGGCTGCTCCGCGCCCCTGCCCCGGACGGCGGCGTCCCGGGTCAACGGCTCCTGCCGCCCGGCATCTGACGCTCCGGATCTCCCCCCCGGGGGCGCGCTCTGCCCCGGCGCCGGCCTCGCCACAAACTTTGCGGGCCCGGGGAGGGAGGGAGGGAGGTGGCCGACTCCCCAGCTCAGTCCCAGGTGGCCGGGCCAGGGGGGCCCGCGACGGTGCCCGGCCGGAGACCAGCCCCGCTGAAGGGGCGGAGAGAGGGGGCGGGCACCGCCGCAGCTACTCCCGGCTCGCTTGGGGCGCCCAGCTGGGGCCGGCCCCCCGCAGCCTGTCACTCACCTGCCTAGCCCCGCCCCAGCCCGGCCCCACTCCCTTCCGCCGGCTCGCGGTGCCCGCGCCGCCGCCGCCACCCGCCCCAGGTGCGCATGTGACCCCCCACGGCACCGCCCCCTTGGGCCGGGCCTGATTTTCTCATTGGCTTCCCCCAGGGTGCGTACCGCCCCTCGGCCCCACCCAACCAGGTGTCCTCCCCGCAGCCCGTCTCCCGGGGAGCCGGGCCGGGAATTATTCGCCCTCAATGGCCCCGGGTTGCGTACCCAGAGAGCCGCCTTCGCTCTCCGCGCCACCGCCCGGCCCCAGGCCCCGCCCCTCGGGGAGGGGCCTGCCCTTCCCTCCCCTCCCTGGAACTGCCCGATCGGGAGCTGGCGGCCACGTGATCCAGGGAGCGCCCCGCCCCCGCGGCATCCACCCGGCGATTGGCTCAGGGGGCGCGTGCGCAGACAAGCCTGTCTCGCGCCTCCGCCTCCTTCCCCTCCCACGGTCGCTCGTTAGCGTCATGGCTCCCCAGGAGGCGGCGGCGCCTACGGGCCCCCTGTGGGGACTCGTGCAAGACTTCGTCATGGGTCAGCAGGAGGGCCCCGCTGACCAGGTGGCTGCAGGTACGGCAGACTGCGCCGGGCCCCTTCCGCTTGGGGGCCGACAGGAGGGAGCGGCCTCAGCACAGGCGCGGGGCGGGAAGGGAGTGAGGGGCAGGATGACTTTGAGAGATCAGTCTCAGGGCTGCTTAGTGAGCATCGAGCTTAAGAAGCGTAACAAGTTGGAGAGTCGCGCGCATCTTCCATACAGCGCTTTTACTCTCGACGTCTCCTCACAGCCAATGGTAGACCGTCATTACATGTTGCTGATGAGGAGACGCAGGCCCGGAGAGCTGCGGCGCGGGCGGGAGGGGAGCTGGGGCTCAGACTCGGGAGTTCAGGTGGCTCGGGCTGCCGGCTCCGGGAGACCACGTTGTTTGTGGAGATTGACGTGAGGAGGTGACTGCTGGGCGCGTCCGCTCGCGGCGCGCGGCATCTTGGGAGTGGCTGTAGTCGGAGCGAACCGAGCGGCCAGTCTGGGGCAACTGGAGGTGGTGTCGCATCCTCCTCCAGACTTTCCCTCTGTGTCTTGGTGAAGTTCTTGGTTACTTTTGCATCGTGACTTTTATGCGGCGTTGTTTTTATCTTCTTCCCAGATCCCCTGTCTCCTCTGCTTTGAACCTGTTCAGGGAATCTCTTAGTTCTGGCAGTTTGTCAAAGATTTGAATAAAAACAATCCTAGACTTCCTTTGGTTCTGAGACTTAGCTCTTCTAGGGAAAAAAAAAATCTAAAACGTTGTTAAGTGAATGTCAGGATGACTGGATCTTGGGTTTGAGTAATACAAAATGATCTTGGCAGTACAGACAAGTTTTGGAAATTTTGTATTGATAAATACAAAATTGGTAAAAATAAAGGGTACATTTCTCTTGGAAATTGAACATGCTGACTTTTAAAATATGTGAGAAATAGTGAATCTGCCAGAAATGTTCCACTTTCAACCAGTCATTCCACCATTATTGAACAGTCTCCAAAAATGATGCAGAGCAGTATGACTATAAATACAAACTAGATCTGTGCCCACCAAGAACTTGCAGTTTGGGGGGGAGAGACAGCCATGCTATAAGAGGTAAATGCAAGGTGGTCTGCAAGCATCACACAGCAAATGTCTGATGCTGCCCCTATTTATTTTTTTTATTTGAAAGGCTGTTACAGAGAGAAAGGGAAAGCTAGAGATTGATCGAGAGATCTTCCATCCATTGGTTTACTCCCCAAGTGGCTGCAATGGCCCAGCGCTACCAAAGCCAGGAGCCTGGAACTCCATTGGGTCTCCCATGTAGATGGCAAGGGCCCCAGCACTTGTGTGATCTGCTGCTTTTCCAAGCACATTAGCAGGGAGCTGAATCAGAAATGAAACAGCCAGGACACCAACTGTTCCTCAATGCTGGCCCCTAAACTTAACATCTTTTTTTTTTTTTTTTTTTTTTAAGATTTTATTTATTTATTTGACAGGTAGAGTTACAGACAGAGACAAAGGTCTTCCTTCCGTTGGTTCACTCCCCAAATGGCCACAACAGCCAGAGCTGCGCCAATCCAAAGCCAGGAGCCAGGAGCTTCTTCCTAGTCTCCCATGTGGGTGCAGGAGCCTGAGGACCTGGGCCATCTTCTACTGCTTTCCCAGGCCACAGCAGAGAGCTGGACTGGAAGAGGATCAACCAGAACTGGAACCGATACCCATATGGGATGCCGGCTCTGCAGGCGGAGGATTAACCTAGTGTGCCACGGCGCCGGCCCCTAAACTTAACATCTTAAAACTCTACGATTGGGCCTGAACTGTGGCATAGTGTCTAAAGCCACTGCCTGCAGTGCCAGCATCCCATATGGGTGCCAGTTCGAGTCCCAGCTGCTCCACTTCTGATCCACCTCTCTGCTATGGCCTGGAAAAGCAGCAGAAGATGGCCCAAGTCCTTGGGCCCCTGCTCCCGCGTGGGAGACCTGAAAGAAGCTCCTGGCTCCTGGCTTTGGATCAGCACAGCTCCAGCTGCTGTCATTGCTACAAATTGGGTAGTGAACCAGTGGATGGAATACCTCTCTCTCTCTGCCTCTCCTTCTCTCTCTGTATAACTCTGACTTTCACATAAATAAATAAAACTTTAAAAAAAATATGAAAAGTGTAATATGTTAACAGTGCTTACAATTACAAGTAGTGTTATCAGTGTCATTTTTCCCAGTGTTTTAAAATTTTCTACCATTCAGCAGTCTATAAAGAATTTTATAAGGAGCACACATACTCTCCAACTAAATACTTCCATTAACGTTTTAATAGAACTTGCTTTATCAAATGTCTATCATCCATTTAAATTGTAGATAACCACTTAAATTGCAGGTATCAATACACTTCCCTCTAAGTAACTTGAGATGCAGATCATTGACCAGAGTTTATCGTTTATTTTGGTGTAAAATTTAAATCCAGTGAAGTACACAAATCTTGAATGTACATTCACTGATTCTAACAAAGGCATCCACCTGTCTAATCCAATCTCCTACCAAGAAAATGGTTCATGACTATATCCCTGTCATTTGTAACATTTCTTTCACATTTGTACATTGTGAAAACAAGAATTTTTTTTTTTTTTTTCTGGTTCAGGACATACTTTGAGAAAGCAGCTTGATTAAGGACTGCTAAATTCTCATAAACATTTTTGTGAGATTTATTTTGGGGGGCAGGCACTGTGCCACATCAGGTTAAACCTCCTCTTGGGACACCATATTCCATATCAGACTGCAGATTTGAGACGGCTTCTCTGCTTCCAACCCAGCTTCCTGCTGATACATCCTGGAAGGCAGCAGATGATGGCTCCAATGCTTGGGACCCTGCCACCCATGTAGGAGACCCAGATTGAGTTCCAGGCTCTGGCAGGTGTTTAGAGAATGAACCAGCAGATGGAAGATCTCCCTCCCTCCCTCCCTCCCTCCCTCCCTCCCTCTCTCTCTCTGCCTTCCAAGTAGGTGAAAAACTTTCTTTTTTTTTTTTTTTTTTTTTTTTTTTTTTGACAGGCAGAGTGGACAGTGAGAGAGAGAGACAGAGAAAGGTCCTCCTTTTCCATTGGTTCACCCTCCAATGGCCGCCGTGGCCGTTGCGCTGCCCCAATCCGAAGCCAGGAGCCAGGTGCTTCCTCCTGGTCTCCCATGTGGGTGCAGGGCCCAAAGACCTGGGCCATCCTCCGCTGCCTTCCCGGGCCACAGCAGAGGGCTGGACTGGAAGAGGAGCAACCGGGACAGTATCCGGCGCCCCAACCAGGACTAGAACCTGGGATGCCGGCGCCGCAGGCAGAGGATTAGCCAAGTTTGCCACAGCGCCGGCCTGAAAAACATTTTTAAAAATTTGTCTTTTTATTCGTGTCTGAAAAAAATGGCCTAAACTATTGTAAATTTTAAATTCAACTCAGCTCAGCAAAGACTTTGTAACAGCCCTGTTGTAATATAGCCTTCCTAAAAAAAAAAAAAAAAAAGGTGTACAGAGAAAGCATAACAGGTAAATTTGAAAGGGTTTAGTGGGATTGGACTATGCATAACCTTGGATTCCAGGGAGAGGAATTTGAATGACCCATTTTAGGTCATAGGAGTCATTGTAGATCCTTGAGGAAGGGAGCCATAAAATGAAAGTGAATTTGAGGGGATTAAGTTAGTTTTCTCCATTTTAGATCACAGCCCTAGTTAGAATTGTTGAAGGCTGACACAGTTTTGAGGCACCCCTGAATAAGGAGTGCTTTCTAATCCTCTTTCGTAAGTCAAGCTCTGTTAGTCCTAAAGGGGCCAGCCAGCTGTGCAGGCCACATGCAGCAATAGCGGCAGCTTACTACAAATTGTAAATGTAGACAGACCACTGTGATCAGAAAGGCAGCTACCACCAACTCTGTTTTGCATCTGGATTCAGCTGTAAAGAAGGTGCTGGTGATGGAATGAAAAGGGCCTGGCAGTCCAGCCTTTCAAAGGCTGTTGTTACCTGTCCCAGCCCCATTGTTCCTCCCTAACTTTTAGTTGCATGTAGTCACCTTTATTCCCTACTCCCTGTTTTCCTTTCTAGTTCTCTCCACTAGCTCTGTCTAAACCAAGATAGACCCATGTGTCAAGGCCAAGACTAAGTGTGCCCTCACACCTAGAGTTTTCAGATTATTTCAGCAGCCAACATCTCACACCTCAGAATTCAGAGTCTTTGTAATACTTACTTCTCAACCACTCCTATACTTATTAGGGAGACATTTTTAGTAGCTATGTCTGTATGCATCTCTGCATTCTACCCTCCCATTTCTACCACAATCTCATAAGTGGGCATCCAATAAAAACTACTTAAATGAATGGCTTGAGAGAGTTGAAGAAAGATTCTGTGATTTGAGATCTAACTACAGAAGGTCTTCAGAAAGTTCATGAAAAATCCATATTGTGAAAAATCGATATGGATTTTAAGGTTTTGGACACCAAAGTAAGCTTGTAAAAAAAATATTTGAAAGGCAGAGATATTTTTCCATCTGTTTACTCCCCAAATTCCTGCAACAGCCAGGACTGGGCCAGGTGGAAGCCAGGAACCCAGAACTCAATCCAGGTCTCTCACATGGGTGGCAGGAACCCAGCTACTTGAGCCTCCATCTGCTGCCTCCCAGGGTATGCATAAGCAGGAAGCTGTAATCAGAAGCAGAGCTAGTACTTAAACCCAAGTCACTCTGATACTGGATTTGGGTGTCCCAAGCTGCAGCCTAATGCTGTTGAAACATAGCACTGACAAATAAGTGCTAGAACTGGAAGCACAGCTAGGGTTCCAACCCAGGGCAGGGGACACAGGCCCAAGCAGCGTTTTTTTGTTTGTTTCTTTGTTTTTTAAGATTTATTTACTTATTTGAAAGGCAGAGTTATAAAAGAGAGGAAAGGTGACAGGGAGAGAAAGATGATTTTTGCATCCTGTGATTCACTCCCCAAATGGCTATAACAGAAAGGCTGGGCCAGGCCAAAGCCAAGAACTAGGAACTCCATTTGGGTCTCCCACATGGGTAAAAGGGCACAAGGACTTGAGCTGCCTTCCACTGCTTTCCAGGCACATTTGTAGGGAGCTAGATCAAAAGTGGAACAGCTGGGACTCAAACCAGCACTGGTATGGGATACAGGCATTGCAGGAGGCAGCTTACCATATAATACTGGCCCCATCAAGCAACATCTTAACCACTGCCAAATGCCTGCTTCAGCTTACCTTTTAATTCCCTCTTTCCACAACTTGAAATACCTTTGTAGTTTTAGGACTTGAAGAAGAGGGAGGACTCAAAAGATGACATCAAGATTTTGAACAAAATATGAGGAAAAAGGAGATACTTTGCCCTGAAATGAAATTTGAGGGACAAACATTTGGCCTGGCAGATATGTTGCCTGCATCCCATATCCAAATGCCTGGGTTTGATAGCCAGATCCTGTTCCAGCTTTCTGCTAGTGCAGACCCTGGAAAGAAGCCCACGTAGTCTGAGTCCCTGCCACCCACCTAGGAGACCTGGATCGAGTTCCTGCTTCCTTATAGACATTTAGGGAGTAAATCAATGAATGGGCCCTGTCTCGATTAAAAAAAAAAAAAAATGGAGATTAAGAAAGGAGCTGATTTGGACAGTAAATTTTGGACATGTTGTATTTGTAGGTGATGGATATCACTTTTTTTCTACTTAGTTATGTGAATTTTTCTTTCATGTCAGTCTTTATTATATTGTATTCCCCCACATTTGCAATTCCCTGAGATCACTATTCCACAAATAATTGTGGAAAAACGCTAGAATATAGTTTTGAGAAATGTCTGTGGCATCAATAGCAGAAAGGGCATTTTGAGAGTGTGATTGGGATCTAGTCCTGTTTGGGATTTTCTCTCCAACTCCTTCCTATCCTCCTACCCCACACTCTGCCATCCCCTCTCCCTGCCCTTTTTGGCAGCTACTCCGGATTCTCAAGAGGCTGTAAGTCCACCAGACAGAGTTCTTATTGTGCATTCTGTGAAGGTGCTCATATAAATACCCCTTTGACCTTTTCACAGTGTCCTACACGAATGGGTGCCCTGTTGAGGAAATTATGGGTGGTCAGGAGGTGCTAGTAGGTCCATTTTTAGAGAGCAAACCTTGAATACATTGGAAAAACTTGGGCCTGCTTATAAAGGGAGAAGAACTTATTCATATTTTTCCTTAATACCACTGAAACTATCCTTAGGAAAGTTAACTCTTTGTTCATCCCAAGAGTCCTAAGTACATAGTATTTCCAAATATTCCAGTTATTTAGGAGAATTTATAATGTTAAGAGAATTATAGAGTTGGTCTTCTGTATATAAAAATAATTAAAAATGAATCTCGGCCAGCGCCATGGCTCACTAGGCTAATCCTCCGCCTGTGGTGCTGGCACTCTGGGTTCTAGTCCTGGTTGGGGCGCTGGTTCTGTCCCGGCTGCTCCTCTTCCAGTCCAGCTCTCTGCTGTGGCCCAGGAAGGCAGTGGAGGATGGCCCAAGTGCTTGGGCCCTGCACCCGCCTGGGAGACCAGGAGGAAGCACCTGGCTCCTGGCTTCGGATCGGCGCAGCACACCAGCCATAGCAGCCATTTGGGGAGTGAACCAACGGAAAAAGGAAGACCTTTCTCTCTGTCTCTCTCTCTCACTGTCTAACTCTGCCTGTCAAAAAAAAAAAAAAAAAAAAAGAATCTTAATGAAGAATGGGATGGAAGAAGGAGTAGGAGGTGGGATGGGAGTGAGGCTGGGAGGGCAGGTATAGGGGGAAGAACTGCTATATTCCTAAAGCTGTACCTATGAAATTTATATTTATTAAATAAAAGCTTTCTAAAAAATAAAATAAAGATAGATTTTCACTCTTAAAAAATATGAGAGAGAATCACTGAAAGTTAGTGACCTGTGATCCACAAACCCAGGAATTTTATTCAAATGCCGACTCAGCCTGTTTCTGTCACTATGTCACTTGTTACACCGTGATTGTGAGCTCATTAGAAGCTCCTTGTCTGTACTTTTATTGTAAGCCTGGACATAGTATATGATTATAATAGATATTGAATGAAAACACATAGGTGACTTTATAGAGAAGTCTGGAGGGAACCTGAAAGTGGAAGTAACTCTGAAGGATGCGAGGAAGGCGTCGCAGAAGTCAGCGTTGCATCTGGCTCCTAAAGGGAGAGCTGAAGTTCCTGAGATGAAGGGCTGGGAAGGGCCGCTCCAGACCCAGAGACTGTCTATCTCCAGACAAGGGTGTTGCACACTGGGATTTCCTGGGACTGAATGACAGGAATCACCATGAAGGGGAAGGGAATTTGGGGACTAGATGGTGCAGGACATCGAGCCAAGGAGTCAAGTCTTAAGCAGTAAGGAGCAAATGGAGCTTGGTGAGTTGGGGAGCTATTGTGTATTCAGAGCACGAATGGATTGAAAGATTTGATTGTTTTTAACTGAGGTAAAACTCAATATTTAACCTTCTTAAGTAAGCAGTTGAATGGCTTTTAGCATATTCACTGTGTTCCTCAACTATTACCACATTCAATGGTAATTCAAAAACTTTTTTTTTTTTTTTAATCTACTTATTATTTGAGAGGCAGAGTTACAGAAAGGGGGAGAGAGAGAGAGAGTGAGCTTCCATCCATTGATTGATTCACTCCCCAAATGGGTGTAGTGGCTTGGGCTTTTGCCAGGTTGAAGCCAGGAGCCCAGAATTGCAACCAGGTCTCCCAAGTGGGTGGAAGGGGTCCAAGTGCTTGGGCTGTCTCCGCTGCTTTTTCTGGAGCATTAGCAGAGACCTGGTTCAGTAGGGGAACAGCTAGGACTGCAACTGGCTGTATGTGATACAGGCAGAAACTCAACCCGCTGTGCCACAGTGCCTGCCCCAAGAACATTGTCACCACACCAAAAAGTGGGAAGCCTTTTAAAGGCAGTTACTATATAGTCACAGAGATGAAAAGGAGGAGTCGACTCTCTCTGCCTCTCCTTCTCTCTCTGTGCAACTCTTTCAAATAAATAAATAAATCTTTTTAAAAATACTGCAAAAAAAAGAAAAGGAGGAGTAAGATTTGAAAGGCATTTCTGAGGCAAACTCATCAGAAATAGAATAAGATGTTCAATTTACTCACTTCTGTAAAAAACATCCCCCAAAATCAATTCTATTTTCTTTACTCTTATTTACTATTCTGTGATGGATTTATTTTTTTGTATTCCCCCAAAATTGTATTCTGCTTTTACACTTCTCATTTCTTTTATGTTTGTGCTACATGAATTCAAGATAGGATCCTTGGGAAAAATAGGAATGTTGGAGGGCTGCACCAGGAGTTTGCCCACGTGCTAGGATTCAAGGAGTCACATGCAGATGGATGCTGCTTGGTGATTGTAAAGAAGCCAATCTCAGATTGATGTATAGCAAATGCTGAAGAAGTAATTTTAAATTATAAAGTTTGAGGCAACCTATGGGAATGGGACTTTACCAGTAGGGGGCGTAGTGGAAATTTCTTTGGTGATGCAAATGTTCGGTATTTTGACAGGCCATTAGTTACTCAGGCGTGCACTTCTGTTAGAACTCATCTAATTGTGCACTTAATATTTGCATTTCACCATGTTTATGGTTTTTTTTTTTAAAGGCCACTGAATGGAGCCTGTGAGGTCTTTGTTGTACAGCACTCAAAGTATTTCCAAAGATAGACTCTAGCCCACCATCCAAAAGACTTTAATGATGTTGCAGAAGAAAAATTATTCAGTTCAGTGTTGTCCTTTGCAATTAACAGTTACCAGTTCCCTGTGGCTTCTTGTGTACAACTGCTAACTCTTAAAGCCACTACTGAAATAATTTTTAGATAAATCTTTCAATAGAGCTTTCTAGGCTATAGCCAGAAGTTTCCAAGGAAGTGCCCTTTTTCTGCCTTCCCAAATGGTGCAGTATAATTATGGTTTGTAACACAGAAGTAGGTATTTCTTTTTATGATAGGGTTGCCATTAAGGAATTTCGTATGTAACACAACTGTCAGTTCCTTGGTGTGTTTGTCCCATTGGTCTGACTGCTGCCCCTTTCCCCAACCTACAGCCTTCTCGTTTTTCCCTTGTCTGTTTCTCAGGAGCTGGAGCAATGGCTCGGCCTTCCACATCCTGGTATAAGTATGGCTAAGAGTGCCTGATGTCTAAACTGATGCCATTTACAAGCTATGAATCCTAACTAGAGCTCTCCTTTTCCTCTTCTGATTAGACTTCTCCGTGCTCCAGCTCAACTCACCTTTTTTTTTTTTTGTATTTATTTATGTATTCAAAAGGTAGAGTTACAGAGAGGCAGAGAGGGAGAGAGAGAGGGATCTTCCATCTGCTCGTTCACTCCCTAAATGGCCTCAACAGCCAGAGCTGGGCCCCAGAGCCAGGAGCCAGGAGCTTCTTCTGAGTCTCCCATGCTTTCCCAGACCATAGCAGAGAGCTGGATCGAAAATGGAGCAGCTGGGTCTTGAACCGGAGCCCATATGGGATGCCTGAACTGCAGTCGGTGGCTTTTACCCACTATATTACAGTGCAAGATTTATTTATCTGCTAGATCTTTGTGAGTTACTGGTGTGCTGCTAAAATTGCCAAGTAATCTATTCACCTGTACACATTCGGAAAGTCCAAAAGGACACACAGCAAGAGGTCTTGCTGGGGCTTGCACTATGGTGTAGCGAGTAAAACCGCTGCCTGTGGTGCCAGCATCCCATATGGGTGCCGGTTCTAGTCCTAGCTGCTCTACTTCCAATCTAGCTCTCTGCTATGGCCTCGGGAAGAAGTAAAAGATGGCCCAAATCTTTGGGCCCCTGCATCTGTGTGGGAGACCCAGAAGAAGCTCCTGGCTCCTGGCTTCGGATTGGCCCAGCTCCAGACATTGCTACCATTTGGGGGGTGAACCAACGGAAGGACTACCTCTCTCTAAAAGAGGTCTTGCTTCCCAGAATGGGACTGTGATGGGACAGGAAGCTTGCTATATCACTAGTGTTAGACGTACCTGCACTGAAGGGAATAGAGTGAGAGAAAGGATTGACCTTATAATTTGGGGAGACAGCATTTTGTTTGGAAACTGCAAGGTTAAAGACAAAAAAGAGGGCCGACGCTGTGGCGCAGTGGGTTAATACCCTGGCCTGAAGTGCTGGCATCCCATATGGGCGCCAGTTCGAGACCCGGCTGCTCCACTTGCAGTCCAGCTCTCTGCTGTGGTCTGGGAAAGCAGTAGAAAATGGCCCAACTCCTTGGGCCCCTGCACCCGCGTGGGAGACCAGGAAGAAACTCCTGGCTCCTGGCTTTGGATCAGTGCTGCTCCGGCCGTTGTGGCCAACTGGGGAGTAAACCATCAGATGGAAGACTGACTCTCTCTCTCTCACTCTCTCTCTCTCTCTCTGCCTCTCCTCTCTCTGTGTAACTCTGACTTTCAAATAAACAAATAAATCTTTAAAAAAGATACAGTGAAAAAATTATCTAAGTCTGTATTTGAAATCTCTTTTTAAAAAAAAAAGATTTATTTGAAAGGCAGAGTTACAGAGAGGCAGAGGCAGAGAGAGGTCTTCCGTCTGCTGGTTCACTGCCCAAATGGCCACAATGGCCTGGGCTGAGCCGATCTGAAGCCAGGATCCTGGAGCTTCTCCCAGGTCTCCTACATGGGTGCAGGGGCCCAAGGACTTGGGCCATCTTCTACTGCTTTCCTAAGCACGTTAGCAGGGAGCTGGATTGGAAGTAGAGCAGCCAGAACTTGAACCAGTGCTCATATATGATGCCGGCGCTGCAGCTGCAGGGGGCAGTTTTACCCACTATGCCACAGCGCCAGCCCCTAAAATTATATATTAATTTGGGGGATTTGTCACCTTGAGGCTTTGAAGAGTATGACATGCCTACCTACTCACTTGGGTTTGTTTTGTTTTGTTTTTTAAAGATTTATTTATTTATTTGAAAGGCAGAGTTACAGAGAGAGAGGTCTTCCATTCACCCCCCCGAGATGGCCCCAATGCATTGGCCAGAGCTGTGCAATCCGAAGTCAGGAGCCAGGAGCCTGTTCTGGGTCTCCCATCCAGGTGCAGGGGCCCAAGGAATTGGGCCATCTTTTCTTTTTTTTGGAGTCTATGTAGAAGTGAGAATTTGCACTATTTGTTTATATCTGGCTTATTTCCTCTAGTAATGTCCTCTAGGTTCATCCTTTCACAAATGGCAGGATTTTCTTATTTTTTATGGTGTACATAATTATGTATATTCCATTGTGTATGCTAATACAGAGGGTACTTCAGAAATTTTGTGGAAAATAGAAATAACAAATAAGCTGATTATGGTGCAAAAATTTTTAAGCCCACGCATGTAAGAAGTCTGATTATTTCACGAAAACCCATACATAGTTTTTTAATGATGCACGTTGTCTATGAACTCTATGATGAGTTCAACACAGGTATTTTTTAGATTTTTGAAATCATGAATAGTATTGCAAACATCTCTTCAGATTCTGGCTTCATTTCCTTCGGCTATAGATGCACAGGTAGGATTGTGTAATCAAATGGTAGTCCTACTTTTAGGGTCTTGAGAAACCTGTTGTTCATAATGATTTACATTCCCAGCAGCTGATGTACAAAGGTTCCCTTTTCCCACATCCTCACCAGGGCTTTCTATCTCTTGTGTTTGTGATAATACCCTTCCTGTCAAGCATTGAATATTAGCTCATTAGTGCTTTAAACTTTTCACTATTGAAATGGTGTACATTTTTTGTTAAGTTTATAGTCAAATATTTTCTCTCTCTGCTTTTATAAATAAAACCTTTTTTTCTTGTATGTCATTTTATAAACTGTTACATGTATGTATATGAAGGTATCTGATTTTATATTAATTTTGTACCCAGCCACCTAATAAGTTATTTCATTTATAATATTTTGTTTTTTTTTTCATATTTTCCAGAGAAAATATACAACCACATTTACAAGTGATATATTAACTTCTCAATTTTAATACCTGAAGCCGCATTTTTGAAGTGTTGCAATAATGCTGCTTGTTTAGGAGAAGATCTTGGCAAGCGTAATGGGCTCCACAGCACAAGGCCTAGGGTAGCAGGAAACATTGGTAGTTGGAGGTAGTTGATGGGGGGAGTTTTTCTATATGTTCATATTTCTTTCTTTTATTTCCTCTAGATGTGAAATCTGGCAGCTATTCAGTGTTGCAAGTGGTGGAAGCCCTTGGGTAAGAGCCTCTGTTCAAGAATGTTCTTCTCCAACCCTGATTGTGCTCTCTGAAAATAAATTACTTTTACATTGTTACCTTCCTCGAGCCTGAATTTCTTTGGTAGCCCAACACTCCCTCTCTATATCAGAAACTCAGTCTAACCTATGCTTTTTCATTTTTCTCCCAAAGAAGGGTTCACATCACCCAACTGAGGTTCCTTCAGATAGTATTTGGGAACACACAGCCTGTCAGCCACATCAGTTCCTGGCTCAGCCTTCAGACTTGGGTTGAGACAGGTGGGTGAAGGCCATCAACTGTCATTTAATTAGAGCTGGGAGCTACTCAGCCCCCTTGTCCAGGCAGCCCAAGCTGACTCAGATAAGCTGAACTGCCAGGAGGATGACCTTGTCCCCGATCCCCACTAAGGAAGAAGGCGTGAGAAACAGAAGAGCAGTGTTTTAACCTGGAATTCTGAGCAGCAGAGGAAATACACACTTATAGTATAATGCCTGCTTTCCTCATTTCATTTGGTGTAGACCAGTGAAGTTGGGAAGTCTTATTAGCAAGGGTGTTCACTGTCACAGCCAGCATGTCTTCTGAAACAGAAAACTAGAAAATTGGGAGAAAATAACACAAACTTTTGTGCATTCCTGACACATGACAGACTTACTTTTCTATTCACACTGTTATGACCTTGGTCCATTTTTTTATTTTTTTAAAAAGATTGATTTATTTATTTGAAAGGCAAAGCTACACAGAGATAGAGAAAGAGAGATCTTCCATCCACTTGATCTCTCCCCAAATGGCTGCAGCAACCAGGCTGGGCCAGGCCAAAGCCAGGAGCTAAGAGCTTCTTCCAGGTCTCCCACCTGGTTGGCAGGGGCCCAAGCACCTGGGCCATCTTCCACTGCTTTCCCAGGCGTATTACCAGGGAGCTGGATTGGAAGTGGAGCAGCCCTGATTTGAACTTGTGCCCATATGGGATTTCGGCACCGCAGACAGCTGCTTTACCTGCTATACCTGCTATACCACAGCATCAGCCCCAGGTCCATTTTTTTATAAATAACAGCTTTGGCAAGAGCACTGTGGTGCAGCAGGTTAACCTGCCACTTGTGAAGCCTGCATCCCATATTGGAGTGTCTGATTTGAGTCCTGGATGCTGCACGCTTCCTCCAGTTTTCTGCTAATGCATCTGGAGGATAGCAGAGTATGGCCCGTTTACTATCTCTATGGACTTGCCTAACCTGGAAATTTCATATACTATATGACCTTCATAATGGGCTTCTTTCAATTAACATGTTGTCAGGGTCCATCCATGTTGAAGTATGTATCAGTTCCACTCTTTTTTTTTTTTTTAAAACAGATTTCTTTATTTGAAAGGCAGAGTTACAAGGGAGAAAGGGAGAGACAGAGAGAGAAAGAGATCTTTCATCTGATGGTTTATTCTCCAAGTGGCTGCAATGGCAGGGCCTGAGCCAAGCCAAAGCCAGGAGTCTGTAACTCCATCCGGGTCTTTCATATTGGTGGAAGGTACCCAAGCAATTGGGCCATCTTCTTCTGCTTTCCTAGGCACATTAGCTGAGAGCTGGAGCAGAAGTAGAATTCCTGGGACTTGAATCTGTGCTCCTGTGGGATGCCAGTGTTACAGGTGGCAGCTTATCCTGCTATACCACAACACCAGCCCCAGCTACATTTCTTTCCTAACTGAATAATAGTCCATTGTATAGATATTCCACATTTTTGTTTATTCCTTGGTTAGTGGATATCTAGATTATTTCCACTTTTTAGCTACTCTGAATAATGCTATTATGAGCATTTATGTGCCTTGTTCCATTTTTAAATGCTCTGAATGCACATTTTTCTACTTCTGAGTAGAAACCTTTCTATAAGTTCATGTCCTAAGCATTCTGTCTAGAGTCATCTAATTTTGGCCCCAGTTTTCCTGATTGTGTATAGCCTTTTCTTTGAGGTTTAACACAGCTGTGTGGCCAGCTCTCCTCCAGAAATCTGCTTCCTACTCATTCCTGGTTAAACTACTTCTAGTGTGCTTAAGTGTAATCTCTGTAGAGCTCTTTTGAAGACAAACCACCTTGTCACTTCAGTCCGGATTCCCCATGTCAATCGCCTAACACAATTAGAAATTTTATTCTGGCCACCTCACTCTGTAACCTTCCAGTTACAAAGTTTTGGGTTTTTTTGTTTTTTTTCTTTTTCCCTTAGACCTTGGTGGTTGTTGTCAGCATCTTTTCCTTGGTAACTTACAAAAATACATGTATTCTCTGCCTGTCTTGGGTAAGCAGTAGCTTCCAGTCACCTCAGAAATGCTGTGTGTAGCTGCTAAGCTTTGTGTCAAAAGAACATCACAATCATAGCACTGGGGTTAAAGAGGGAGCATAGTGCCCATAGAGCACCCAGCTGGGAGGACCTGGAAGTGAGATTTCTCTTGGCTCACAACCCTCAAGTGCCTCTGCTGATGCCTGGTTAGTCTGGGGATCAGGCATCACTAAAGGGCACCATTTTTCCTGGACTCTTGTTCTTTTAACAGAGCTTGGCTTTGCTTCCATGTGCAGAGGGTGAGTTTGACTAATTGCAAAATACTTCTTTAGAGGCCGGCGCCGTGGCTCAACAGGCTAATCCTCCGCCTTGTGGCGCCGGCACACCGGGTTCTAGTCCCGGTCGGGGCACCGATCCTGTCCCGGTTGCCCCTCTTCCAGGCCAGCTCTCTGCTGTGGCCCGGGAGTGCAGTGGAGGATGGCCCAAGTGCTTGGGCCCTGCACCCCATGGGAGACCAGGAGAAGCACCTGGCTCCTGCCATCGGATCAGCGCGGTGCGCCGGCCGCAGCGCGCTACCGTAGCGGCCATTGGAGGGTGAACCAACGGCAAAAGGAAGACCTTTCTCTCTGTCTCTCTCTCACTGTCCACTCTGCCTGTCAAAAATAAAAATTAAAAAAAAAAAAAATACTTCTTTAGAGCTTTGAACTGGGTAATGGCAGACTCTCTCTTTACTTCCTACTTTCAGATCTTCTCTGGAGAACCCAGAACCCAGGACTCGGGCACGAGGAATCCAGCTTTTGTCACAGGTGCTACTCCAGTGTCACTCTCTGCTCCTGGAGAAGGAAGGTACTGGCATCACTAGGAGGAATGGCTTCCTGGATTACTGTACAAAGGCTTCCTGTGTCTATCCAAACCATTTTGGAAGGTGGGGTGGGGTGGCACGAGGTCTTCATTCCTCATTGGTGTAAGTATCAGAGATGATTAGAATCAAGACGTTAAAACATAGATTTCAGGGACTGCCACTGTAGTACAGCAGATTAAGTCACTGTCTGCAGCACCAGCATCCCATATGGGCACCAGTTTGAGTCC
This sequence comes from Lepus europaeus, assembly GCF_033115175.1. Taxonomy (NCBI): domain Eukaryota; kingdom Metazoa; phylum Chordata; class Mammalia; order Lagomorpha; family Leporidae; genus Lepus; species Lepus europaeus. The sequence goes on from NC_084843.1 coordinate 31,723,914, forward strand.
CAGCTGCTCCGCTTCTGATCCAGCTCCCTGCTAATATGCCTGGGAAAGTAGTGGAAGATGGTCCAAGTACTTTAACCCCTACACCCACGTGGGAAATCTGGATGAAGCTCCTGACTTCAGTCTGGCCCAGCCCTAGCCATTGTGGGCATTTGGGGAGTGAACCAGTGGATGGAAGATTTCTCACTCTACTTCTGCCTCTCTCTCACTCTCTCTCTCTCTCTAACTCTGCCTTTCAAATAAATAAGTAAATCTTAAAAGAAGAGAAAGAAGAAAGAAAGAAAGAGGAAAGAAAAGAAAGAGAAAGAAAGAAAAGAAGGAAGGAAGGAAGAAAAATTTGTGGGCATTAGTTCCATAGCTAGATAGTTCTGGGTCTGCAAATGGGTTTGATTTTACTGTGGACCTTTGTGGAAATGGAAAGAGATGTCCCTCTGTTTTCCTGATTAATCAAGTCAATACCTTTAGTTCAGGGGGCATGGAGCATCTGTTGAAGGAGAAAATTTTAGTGCATCGCAAACTAAAGCAGCCTTACAAACTTAGGGAAGGAGCAAACTAGTGGGCCCTCCTCATGGCTTTGTCAACTAACGGCTGAATCTGGTTTGTGCAGTTGTACACCTGATCCTGTTCTATGAGAATCGACTGAAGGACCATCATCTTGTGATCCCATCTGTCCTGCAGGGTTTGAGGGCACTTGTGAGTTCTTTTCATTGCTTAACGGTGACAGTGGGGCCCCCTGTCCAGTTCTGTCCTTGCTCTTTGGGGAGGTGAGGCCTCAACAGGAGTAGAGGACCAAATGTGGGACTACATTAATGTTAGTAGCACTGTTTCTGCTTTTTATCATTTGAGCCACTGCAATTCGGAGCAAACTGGAAGGAGCTGCACAGGACCAATCAGCTTGAGAAACTCCCTCACTGTTAGCATTTCTTCGTTACCCAGGATGTTGTGCTCCCCACTGTAGCTAGTGAAGCCTACTGTAGAACTTTGTCTTGAAAGCCAGGCTCATTTATCTTCTCTTCTCCAGAGCCTGTGTGTAACCCTGCCCCCAGGGCTGGCCGTCTCTGTGCTTAAGGCCATCTTCCAAGAGGTACACGTACAGGTGAGTGATTAACAATCATCTTCATATTCTCTGTCTCCAACCCATTGACATACTAGAATTAGATGGCAGAAAGTGTTACCCTCTAAGTTGTGAACTCTTGTAGGCCTGTGGCCATATTTATGCTTTATTCCTTGGTCTATAGTTCCTCTTAGGGTGACTTTATACTTAGAGACTGTGAAGCAGGAAGTAGTTGTGTTAGTTGAAATATTCCTTGAACATGTTTTTCACTTACTTCCCTGTCCCCACCCCAAGTCCTTGCCACAGGTGGACCGACACACAGTCTATAGTATCATCACCAACTTCATGCAAATCCGGGAAGAAGGTAAGAGGCAGGGCTCTCTGGAAAACCTCAAAAGCAAGCATGTCATACTTTTCCCCCATTAATGGAACTCATTTTAGTCTAGGGTTTGTATGGAAGAGCCGAGATTTCAAGAGAATGATAAAGAGAAACTAGAGAACCACTCTCTCCCTGGTGAAATGAAGGCAGAGTAGAGTTAGTTTGAGGCACTATTTTAAACTCCTGCCTCTGTAACAGTGTGTGCATCATTACACATCTAGCCAAGTACTTCTTTTGGACTAGGAAAACAAAAAGGATCTGCTCTGAGAGGCAAGAGAGGAGAGGCAGTGGTAGCAGAGGGACAGCACAAACCTGGAGAAATCCCAAGCTTCCTATCTCATGAAACAGTAGTGACCTTGTTCTCTCCTTCCCAGAGCTAAAGGGCCTAGGAGCTGACTTCACCTTTGGCTTCATCCAGGTGATGGATGGGGAAAAAGATCCCCGTAATCTTCTGGTGGCCTTCCGTATCGTCCATGACCTCATCTCCAGAGACTATAGCCTGGGTATGTCTTGGTAGATGTGAATTAGGTGATTAGGGTTTGTCAAATGAATGAAGCTAGTCAGTCAACCTCATTCTCTGTTGCTACAGGACCCTTTGTGGAGGAGTTGTTTGAAGTGACTTCTTGCTATTTCCCTGTTGATTTCACGCCTGTAAGTAAATGCCATCCTGCATTCATTCAAATACTAGTTGAGTATCTGCCATATGCTAGGCCCGGTTCTAGGCACTGAGGGTCCAGGTAAACAAAACAATCACTGCCCCTGTGAATCTACATTGCAGGAAACAGGCACATGGAGAAGTATTTGACATCAGTGGAAGGTTTCAAGTCAGCATGTATTTGAGGACCTCCTTAAGCTCCTTAACCATTGTACTCAGTACCGGGCGCTATAGGATTATAAAACATGGTCCCTGCCTTTGGAGATTGGAACATTTAAGGAGTACTATGAAGTTAGATACCAAAATGAGTAGTACTGTAGTTATTCGGAGAAGACAGAGTTTGGTGTGAGCTAGAGTAGGCAGGTTCAAGTCTGTGCCCAGGAGTGTTCCGAAGAGTTATACAAACCCATGGCCCTTCTCTTTTCCAGCCACCTAATGATCCCCATGGAATCCAGAGAGAGGATCTCATCCTGAGTCTTCGAGCTGTGCTGGCTTCTACATCACGATTTGCTGAGGTGGGTTTAGGCATGGTTAGGGTATTTAACCCATGCACATAGAAGAAAGAACAGTAAAAGTTTTTCTAAGAAAGAACAGTGAAAGCATGGGGGTAAACAAAAGATCTGGTAAATGTTTTAGAATGTGACATCCTGCAAATGTGTTGTGGAAGGTATCTTTAGGCCTTTGGTATAGAAAATTTATCTTCTCTTCCTTTAAGATAGTAATCTTTTTGAAATTTTGTACCTTTGCTGTCTTGCTCATTTTTTGGTGTCTGGTGTTCTGGCACAGCTGGGCAAGAAGCTTAGCTTACAGACACAATTCCAGACTGGAGTTTAGCTCCTTGATATGGCTCTGACACTACCTCTCAGGCTCAACTTCTCTCTCACAGTTCCTGCTGCCCCTGCTAATTGAGAAGGTGGATTCCGAGATTCTCAGTGCCAAGCTGGATTCTCTGCAGACTCTGGTAAGTAATTTTTCTCCTTGGAGGATCCAGCTGCCTTTCAACAAGTTAGGAGTTCTACGGATATAGATTCTCAGACAGCCAGGAAATGGTTCATGGGCCTCAGGAGGATGACCCACGATTTGGGTCTATGTTGAGCTAAAGTCTCCAGCTGCACATAGTACTGTCCTGTTGTAACTGAATGGCAACCAAGTAAAGGCTGACAGGGCTTCCTTCTTAGCTTCTCATCAGTCAGGTTAAACTCCTGCTTTCCTGTACCCTGGGTAGCACTGTGATGCTGTCCTGCTGGTTTTTCTGCTGAGAGCCAAGCTCCTTCAGGTGCCATTGCACTGAGGTACCTGCATATGTAGCATGTCTGTGTGTGTAGCCAGCTTGTACCTGTGCTTCCCTTGGCAGAATGCTTGCTGTGCTGTGTATGGACAGAAGGAACTGAAGGACTTCCTCCCCAGCCTTTGGGCTTCTATCCGCAGAGAGGTATTACTTAAATAATCGCACTTCTGTTAGTTCCCAGTTGTCAGGCATGAGGGGAAATAATGCACCCTGTCCTTTTCCCTTTGTTGTCTCCAGGGCCAAGGTCCTGTGTAGGCCTGGTTATTCAGTAAGCAAAGGGACATGCTTCTAATTGAATGACAAAGGGCAGTGTTCCAGTGTGAGGATCAGCTGCTTGGGGAAAGCACTTCACCGCCTTTGCACAATGCCCACTTCCTGCCCTTCTGTGGCATGAAGCATAGGTCATGGTGCCTCTGGCACTGTGCTGAGTAGAAGGGGAGAGAAGACTTAGGAAAAGGAATTCATTCTCTGTTTCAAAAAGTATATCTTCTTGGGACTAAGGACTTGATGAAAATATACCAGTTTGAAAAGACACTCAATCTGGATGTTAATTTCTTTTGGTATCTGCTAAAGCCCTACCCCATGCCCCACCCCAAGGAAATAGGTATAAGATGGGTGGGGTCTCACCTGGTACAAGGTCATCTTAGTAGCCATGGGATCCCTCCCTGACAGGTGTTCCAGACGGCAAGTGAGCGGGTGGAGGCAGAGGGCCTGGCGGCCCTCCACTCCCTGACTGCGTGTTTGTCTCGCTCTGTGCTGAGGGCTGATGCTGAGGACCTCCTTGACTCCTTCCTTAGCAACATTCTACAGGGTAATGGGGCCATGACAGCCAGAGAGGGGAGTGACCACAGTAGAGTTAATGTTCCTTAGGGGCCAGTGACTTTTTTATGTGTGGCTCCCATACGTTCGATGATATGGGGGCTGCAGTCCTCCTTTGAACTGAAAATAATCTAAGTGGCAACTGCTAGCAAATTATCCCAAGTATCAGTCTTCACACTGTGGCCTTTAGGGGAATCAGACAATATTAGGCCTACTCCACAGGTCTGTGATTGCTGCCTCTCTAGACTGCAGGCATCATCTCTGTGAACCGGACATGAAATTGGTGTGGCCTAGTGCCAAACTGTTGCAGGCAGCTGCAGGTGCATCTGCGCGGGCCTGTGACCACATCACCAGCAACATTCTGCCTTTACTGCTGGAACAGTTCCACAAGCACAGTCAGGTAAGGGGATCAGGTGTCATGGGGGAAGTGACAGCACCAGAATGCTAGGATCCCTTTTTCCAGGAGAGCCTTAAGTTTGCTTGGGCCAGATAGTAGATCTTGAGTTTTGCTCCTAATTCCCTGATCCTGGTTCATTTGTTCACTCTTTCCCTGACTCACTCTTTGACTAAAGGCTACTTCTCCCTACTTCCGGATTAGCAGGATTGAAATCCTTTACCAAAAAACGTTCTTTGACTACAGTACTTCATGAAACATTACAGAGCAACCAGAGGCGGACAATCCTGGAAATGATCCTGGGTTTCTTGAAGCTGCAGCAGAAATGGAGCTATGAAGACAAAGGTGAGATCACTCGCCAGTTGTGGTGTCCTGGTGAGCACTGTTGCCTATAAAGGGTAGCAAGGCAGCGTGCTACAGAGGAGTGGTCTAGAACTGTGCGTCTGCTGATCTGAGGTTGAAGCACAGACAACACTTAATGGATCAGAGATGTGTGTTTATTTCACTGTGTTCCATGGACACTCAAAGGATTAGGCTCTTTAAGCCTGCCCCAAGTTTAATTTGCCTCGCTGCTGGTGAGGGGTATGGGATATAAGGGTATCCTCATATCCCATATTAACTTGTCCTCTGTCTCTCCCTAGATGAAAGGCCTCTGAGTGCTTTCAAGGACCAGCTGTGCTCACTGGTATTCATGGCCCTATCAGACCCCAGCACTCAGCTTCAGCTTGTTGGCATCCGTGCACTCACAGTCTTGGGTGCCCAGCCAGGTACATCCTAACGGAAAGGAGAGATAAGCGTATTGGTCCCTTGCTTGCAATTTTCTGTCTTAAGTAAAGAGCAGTCTCAATTCCCTATTCTGACTGCAACTCTGGATGATTTTGGATTTCTAAAGGGATTTTGGGAAGGGTTGTGGTGGCTGCAGGGGAAGAAAAGTGGGATTCATGTTCCTTCCAACTATAGATCTCCTATCTTCTGAGGACTTGGAGCTGGCAGTGGGTCACCTACACAGACTGAGTTTCCTGGAGGAGGATTCCCAGAGTTGGTGAGAATCTAAAGCAGTGAGATAGAGCAAGCTGTTCCCTGCCTCTGTGTTGGCACCAAGAAATCCAGCAAGGACCAGGGCTCTGTGCTTCTGACCCTTGTCTCTCCTTAGGGAAGGTGGGCTCTGTTTGGCTCTGGCTGCTAACTGGTTGGAGAGATGTGGGACTGTTCTCTATTTTCTTGGGCATTAAGAAGTCCTGTCCAACTCAGGGCTCTAGGTACTTGAGTCTTGCTCTTTAGCAAGGTTGCCTTGGGAGCCCACACTCCTGAATCTGTCTATGGCAGGACTAGGCAAGAGAATGGTGGCCAAGGCTCAGCTAATACTCATCTGCTCTGTGCCCCGAGCAGGGTGGCAGCACTGGAAGCATCAGGAGCCCTGGCCACACTCTACCCTGTGGCCTTCAGCAGCCACCTAATACCCAAGCTTGCTGAGGAGCTACACATAGGTATGTGTCGCTAAGCTTCGTTTGCCCACCCCTTCCCATCAAGGCTCCAGAAGCCCTCATGTTTGCAATCACAATGCAGCCTTATCTTCTGGTTGCTTTCAGGGGAGTCAGACTTGGCTAGAGGGGATGGGCCCACCAAGCCCTGCCAGCATCTGCGCTGTCTACAAGCCCTGTCAGCTGTTTCAACACATCCCAGCATTGTCAAGGAGACACTGCCTCTGCTGTTGCAGCATCTCTGCCAGATGAACAGAGGTAACCTCCCAGGAATAATAAGCAAGAATCTAGGCCAATTGGAAAGCTATAGCCAGGTTTGGAAGCTGATGGCTCTAAGACAGTGGTTCTAATTGTAGCTGTATGTAAAGAGTGGAATGGTCAACTTTAAAAAAATAAACCTGATCTAGTTCTTACTAGATAAACTTAAAAAAAAAAAAACACTTGATGCCAAGGCCTCAAGTGAAGTTGGGCCAGTCTCTGAGAAGGAATGGGACTTAGGAACCATAACTGGTGAATGACCAGGTGATCTTCATGTGGGGTCAAAATTGAAAAGCGTCACTGTTAAGGCCATGGTACTCAACGTTTGGTCAGCCAGCAGTGTGAGATTCATCTGGAAGCCTGTTAGAAATGCAGAAGGGCAGGCCCTCACTGATCGGAATCTGCATTTTGACATATCTCCAGCTAACGTATAGGTGCCCTCCAGTTTGAGAAGCATTCCTCCCAGGCAAAAGTTAAAATAGTTGTTGCTCCTGGGAACCTACGCATGGTCACCATGGTCCTCACTAACCTAAGCTCCCTGCTCTGTGTGCCTGGCCCTGGTGGTAGATCCAGTTCCACAGCACTTGATTCAGCAGCTGTTACATAGTAGAAAGAACACTGGTTTGATTCTGGACTCTGCACTTACTATGACCCTGGAAAAACCACTGATACTTTATTGGACCTCCATTTCCTCCTTTATAAAGTGAAGAAACGATACTTCTAGAGTTGTGAAGAAAAATGCAGGAGAATGTGCATGTGATGCTTCTATTGCTGAACAGATGAAGAGTAACCAAGAAAGTGAAATGACTCATCTGTTTAATAAGATCTTCTTGGTCTCTCCATTCATCTTTGATTGTTTTTCTCATTTCCTATAAGTGCTTTTAAGCAAACCTTATACAAGAACATTGACTTTTTCACTACAGGAAATATGGTTGCAGGACCTAATGAAGTTATTGCCATCTGTCAGAGCCTCCAGCAGGTGGCAGAAAAATGCCAGCAGGACCCTGAGAGCTGCTGGTATTTCCACCAGACAGCTATCCCTTGCCTGCTTGCCCTGGCTGTGCAGGCTTCCATGCCAGGTAACTCTCCACCTGTCTTCCCTCCCATCCTCTGGAATTTCTGCCTTCCACTGGTATTGAGCAGCACTGCAACCCACTGGGCATCAGTAGTACTGTGTTTTATACCACCAGAGGCCCATTCTGAATCCCTTATTAGCAGGGTGAGATCCCATTTGAGAGCAAAGGATTCCAACCTGACCAGTGGCAAAACCCAGAATCCACTAGTATTAGCATTATTCAAAAGGATGCACACTGTGTTTCCCTTTAATTGCAACGTAATTAGTTTAGTTAGAATTGAGCTCTGGAGTCAGGTGGACCTAGTTGAGGTTTATCCTCAGTTCTGCCATTTGCTAACTCAACTGAAGATAACTCCCCCTTTCTAGGCTTCACTTTCCCACTTACGAGGCTAGAGTAATATGTGCATCACAGAGTAGTTAGTAAAGATTAAATAAGATCGTGTGTAGTGCCTGGCCAAACAGTAAGTGTTCTATGTGGTGGTTGCTATAAATAATAAGAACCCATAAAGGTAAACCCATGTTATTGTTAAATTGCAAAAGACTAACAGTACTACTACTTTGTTAAAAAAAAAAAAAATTTATTTGAGAGAGAGACAGGTAGAGACCTCCCATCGGCTAGTTCACTCTCCCAAGTGTTTGCAACAGCTGGGGCTGGCCAGGCTGAAGCCAGGAACCAGTATTCAATCCAGGTTTCCCACATGGATAGCAGGGACCCAACCACTGCCTCTCAGCATGCATATTAGTAGGAAGTTGGAATCAAGAGCAGAGCTGCAACTCAAACTCAAGCACTCCAGTATAGGATGCAGGCATCCCAAGCGCTGCCTCTAACAGTATTGTTTCTGATGTTAGGAACAGATTTACTCTATATTTTCCCTGGCTGCCTAATCTAAGGACTGTGTTCAGTATTCTCAAGAACTCTATCTGGCCCTCAGGTCACTTCTGCTTCTGGTGTCTTATTTTGCTGGTTCTCAGGACTACCAGGGGCAGATTAAGACTGCTGTTCTTGGGGCCGGCGCTGTGGTATAGTGGGTAAAGTCAGTGCCTGCATATGGGTGGCAGTTCAAGTCCCAGCTGCTCCACTTCCAATCTAGCTCCCTGCTGTGGCCTGGAAAAGCAGTAGAAGATGGCCTAAATCCTTGGGCCTCTGCACCTACATGGGAGACCCAGAAGAAGCTCCTGGCTTTGGGTTGGTGCAGCTCTGGCAGTTATGGCCAGTTGGGGAGTGAACCAGTGGATGGAAGACCTCTCTCTTTGTACCTCTCCTTCTCTATGTAACTCTGACTTTCAAATAAATAAATAAATATTTAAAAAAAAAAGACTGCTCCTCTGGCTAGAGTTGAGCCCAAGTCAGGATGACAGGACCTAATAATTTGGGTCTCTGAACCACAGTTATCACCACAGGATTCTGTGTTACATGTGTTGTGTTGGTTTGGTTTTGCAGAGAAGGAGCCCTCTGTCCTGAGAAAAGTGCTGCTGGAGGATGAGGTATTGGTCGCCATGGTGTCTGTTATTGGCACTGCCACCACCCACCTGAACCCTGAGTGAGTGTAATCCTAAACACAACTTGAACCCAGGGAGGATGGCATTCCTGGGAAGAAGCACTAGCTAGCAAGCTATCTCATCATCTGTCCTTTAACAGGCATTTAAATGTGAAGGCAGTTACTTGTTTTGCGAGTTGTGCTGACAAAACAAAATGGACCATGGTGGTGGTGAGCCATGGGCCAGAGGTTCTTAGCAGTGGATGTGCCTAAAAATCAGCTGTGGATTTTTAAAACTACATTGAGTTCTTACTAGATTAGAAGCTCTAAGAGGAATTAGATCTATTCGGTTCACTGCTTTATCAGCAGGGTCTAGTATAGGACATACTATGAGCTAGGTTAACATTTGTGGAATACGCGAGTGATCACTGGCTCAGCGGCCCTAATGTGACTCCCACTCAGATTCAAAAGCACTGCTGTGGAGGGGAGGGCTGCGTTCGAATCCTGGCTCCTTGATAATACCTAGTACTCTACCCCAGATTAGCTGCCCAGAGTGTTACCTGCATTGTACCCCTCTTCTTGGATGGCAACACCTCCTTTCTGCCTGAAAACAGCTTTCCAAGCAGATTCCAGCCATTCCACGTGAGTCTGATGGGTTAGATCAGGGAGAATCTTGGAACTTAGATCTTTCAAACTTAACCCTCCTAGGCTAATCTAGGCTGGGTATAAGGTCAGACAAGCCCTCTGCTGGCAGGACAGGCCTGATGGGGCTACTCTTCCTTTCTAGGATGGCTCTGTGGAGCAAAGGCGGCTGGTTGCACTGCTTATGGCCTTTGTCTGCTCTTTGCCTCGAGAGGTGAGTGAGCACATTTGGACAGGTCCCTGGTTTAACCCTCACCAAGGAGAGGTGGATCCTAGGTGATCTCTGGGCTGAAATTTGCCATGGGCTGAGCTCATCTTGTAGTTGACCCTCCAGAGAAGTCAAATCTTGTCCATCGTGGTTGCTGCTACCACTTTCTACTGAGTAGGTCTTGGAGTTCAAGTGTTCTCTGGGTCTGTTTTACATGGCCAACTTTTCTACAGGTGGAAATCCCTCAGCTGAACCAACTTATGCGGGAGCTGTTGGAACTGAGCTGTTGCCATGGCTGCCCCTTCTCCTCCACAGCTGCTGCCAAGTGTTTTGCAGGACTCCTAAACAAGCATCCTGCAGGTACTGCAATGAGACTGGGCCAGGAGACTTCCTGAATCGTCTACTACGAAAGCTTCAAGCTCTGTTCTCATTCTCTTGAAAGAGGAGCTTGCTAATGGCATCAGCTGCTAAAGCACTATCCTTGGACAGCCCTTGTGTCGAGAGTCATGACCAAGAGTCAGGGTGGGCAAAGCATAATGGAACCTAAGAGAGAGAAGAAATGCTCTAGATTGGCCATCCTGGTGGAGCTCCTATGATAATGCTTTTTAGGAAGCAGACGATCCTTTGGAATACTAGTATCCTTGCATTATGAGAATACCAGGCCCTCATGCTGGTGTCCAGTCATTTTGTCCAGGCAAAACGATGCTCTCTTTTTCTAATGGCTTCTCGGGGAACTCTGCATTTAAATAATTTATATCCTTCATTGTTAAAGGAAAAACTGTGTAGCCTTTGCATCAGCTTTTCCTCCCTCACTTTTAGGGCAGCAGCTAGACGAATTCCTCCAGCTGGCTGTGGACACAGTGGAGGCGAGCCTGGGCTCTGGGCCCTCTCGTAGGCAGGCCTTCACACTGCTGCTGTGGGTAAGGAGGCGGGATGGACTCTGGCTAGACCCAGGCAGTTGCATCTCGTTCAATATAATGCCCTTATTTTACCCTGAGCCATAAGCAGCTGCCTCACAGGGTGCTGGGAAGGAGTTCAAATGTCATGCCCTGTGTGTTCTCTCTGCAGGTAACAAAGGCGCTAGTGCTCAGATACCATCCTCTCAGCTCCTGCCTTACAACCCGGGTAAGTCCTCTTCCAACAGGAGAACCTAGGACCTAAACAGAATTTGCTGTTGATCTTATTCTTCCCAGAAATAACTTGCATCTTCCATGTTGGTATTTAACATTCTCCTCCCTGACATATCTCAAAGATTCTCTTTTCTTCAGCTCATGGGCCTCCTGAGTGATCCAGAACTAGGCCCAGCAGCAGCCGATGGCTTTTCTCTGCTCATGTCTGACTGTACTGATGTGTTGACTCGCGCTGGCCACGCCGAGGTGCGGATCATGTTCCGCCAGCGGTTCTTCACAGACAATGTGCCTGCTTTGGTCCAGGGCTTCCATGCTGCTCCCCAAGGTGAGGAGAATCTCAAAGGCCCTCTTTGCACAGCCACATCCCCTGACTTAAGTTAGGCGCTGAGTGGTTCCTTAGAGCTATAGTGTGTTTACAGAGAAAGCTCAATACCCTGAGTCTTGTCCCACTTTTTCCTTTGGTGAGTGCATCTACCTTAAGTGCCTCTCCCCTCCCAGCTCATGTCTCTGTAGACTGATAGCCCAGCCTTGTCAGAGATTGGTGTTGAATTCTCAAGCTGAATGTCTAAGCCCAGGTTCTTCCCTCAACTTTTTCATTTTTTACAGATGTGAAGCCAAACTACCTGAAGGGCCTGTCCCATGTCCTTAACAGGCTGCCCAAGCCTGTGCTGTTGCCAGAGCTGCCCACAGTAAGTCCTGCAGTGGGAGCCTCGCAGCAGGCAACAAAGCTGTTTTCCCATAGCTGGGGCTCAGGGGAGAGAGAATCTGCCAGCACAGTATCCTCATCTGTACCCTTCCCATTGCTCCTTAGCTTCTCTCCTTGCTGCTGGAGGCCCTGTCCTGCTCTGACTGTGTGGTCCAACTCTCCACGCTCAGCTGCCTTCAGCCTCTCCTGCTGGAAGCACCCCAGGTCATGAGTCTTCATGTTGATACCCTCGTCACCAAGTTTCTGAACCTCAGCTCCAGCCCTTCCATGGTGCGTTGGGCCCCAGCAACTCTGGCAGCTACACTGCTCCTCGAGTTTCCCCTCACCTCCTTCCTCGTGGTTGTGTTCCAGGCTGTCCGGATCGCGGCTCTGCAGTGCATGCATGCTCTCACTCGCCTACCCACCCCGGTGGTAAGCGCCTCATGTATCCCTCCCTGCCTTGGCAATGTCTTAGGAGAGCCCAAAAAGCATTTTTTTGCGTTAGTTAAGTGGGATTAGCCATGCATTTAGATAGGCAAGAACTTTGTTCCTTGGGCCTGGAATGGACCCAGTAAATCCTGACTGTCTCATAATAGAATGGCCATGTTGTTCCTCTGCATCACTAAAGAATCAGACACATTTGGTTTTCCTCATAACATTCATTGTACAGACAGAGAAGTGACACCCAGTTGCTTTGATTGAATAAGGCTAAGCTTCTCTCTCTGTCTTCACAGCTGCTCCCCTACAAACCACAGGTGATCCGAGCCTTAGCCAAACCCTTGGATGATAAGAAGAGACTGGTGCGCAAGGAGGCCGTAGCAGCCAGGGGAGAGTGGTGAGTTTCTAGGTCCGGGGAGAGAAGGGACTAGAACAAGCCCCATGCTAATACTGCCACCATTCTTCCTGCTTACAGGTTTCTGCTGGGGAGCCCTGGCAGCTGAGCCCTTGGTCCTGGTCTAGACTGTTCTGTCAGACAATCTTACCTGGAATTACTAATTCTTGGCTATCCTGCTCAAGGCAAGGAGACCACTGGACTGCCTTCCCCATGGACACAGCACAAATGCCGGCCCTCTGTTGCATGGCTATATAAGAAACCTAGAGTCCTGGTTTCTCATGGATTTCTGATGGAGCCAAGCGTAAAACTACTTGGGTTTGGAGAAAAGTCTTAGGTCAAGAAAAGGGAGATATGCTGCTGAGGTGTGAATGCAGATGAACATGGCCCAAGGACCAGGGATGGTGGATATGTGTGTACCTGCTGGAGAATAAACATTTCTTTTGGTAATGGGGCTATCTGTCAGATATTTTCCCCACCCTCCATATGCCTCAGTATCACATAACCAGGCATCCGTGACCTTTGGAGTGAGTCCAGGAGGAAGTACCTAGTTCCTGGCTTCGGATCGGCGCAGCACGCCGGCCGTGGCAGCCATTTGGGAGGTGAACTAACAGAAAAAGGAAGACCTTTCTCTCTGTCTCTCTCTGTCTAACTCTGCCTGTCAAAAAAAAAAAAAAAAAAAAAAGAATTCTTTGGAGCATCCATCCCTTCCAAGTAAAGGCACGGAAGGCATGGCCAGGATACCTACTCACCAGGCCTTGACCCTGACTTTCCCCTTCCTTGCCTTACACCGAGGGAGGCAGAGTGAAAAGCTACATATCTTTACAAACCAGACACCTTTATTTGCTCCCTTCGGCAACGTGAGAAGCGGCAGTGATCCCAGTGGCAGGCCTGGTGATGTGCCCTGTTGAAAAGCCACAATCTCAGCTGTACCAGTCAGGTATTTTCTCAGACAGCAAGTGGAAGAGGTGGTGCCCGAGGCCAGCGCTGCAGCCTGGAGGCAGTCAGGGTCAGCACCGCAAGGTAGCTAGCTGCCTGACCCCTGGTGTGGGGCTGGAGTTTCTGTTTGCCTGAGTAAAAGGGGTGTCGTTCCTAGGACTTCTCCATGCTGTCTTGCTTCTGCAGTGGCCAAAAGGTTGGTCCTGGAGGTGTCCCTGCCTGGTACGCTAAGGCAGGCCCATTGGCTCTTTTTGATCAAGGATTCCAAGAAACGCTGCCCTTGGTGGCCCGTGAGACAAGGTCAACGTAGGAAGCAAGATGAATGCTCCAATGGAGGCTGACACAGGGCAGCTCACACTGCCATCACAGAGGCTGAGTGAGCAGCCACCCAGGGCGGGGGCTCCCATAGCATTCCGTTCCCATGTGGCAGGTGACTGGAAGGTAACAGCACCCGGGTAAGCCAGTGCCTGCAAAATAGAAAGAAATGTATGAGTTTCAAGTGTCCTCGGTCATCCTTCCTATTCAAAATTCTTCTGCAAATAACACCAAGCACAAAAATAACAGAGTCCTACATTTCCCTATCCAATTGTGTGTGCTGTGTACATCCTCTGGTACTCTGAAGGGACTGCTGCAAGCGCAGTGGTAGGCAGAAGTGTAATGAGGATGGGATAGGGAGGCTGGAAGGCACTGGTGGTCGTGTGATTGTCACTCCCTTGGAACTGCACTGGAAGCAGTGATCTCCCCTGGGGTGGGACGGCTAGCCTCATCTCAGGAATGATTGGCTTGAACTGAAGAAGACACTGCCATGTAACTGAGAGGGAACTAGTGGCCACTGTATCCTACCTGGTGGTCCCTTTGATAGTCATCTTGAGGACTCAAAACCACATAGTTCGGGCCTCAAGCTTCTTTGGCTCAAGTTAACTCTATTTCTAAACTCTGGAAACATGCTATCTAATACAGTAAGCACTAGCCCATATTATGACTTTAATTCATTTTAATTCATGGAGGTGATTGGCCACAATCCAAGAGCTTGCCAGCCCAGAACACTTTGCTCACAACAGAGTTGTTGGACACCATTTATCTACATGTCTTACTTTACCTTCCCGTGTCCACACCCAGGAACACTTTCCAGTTGTCCAAGCAGCCGTAGTTGTAGGGGTTCCTAAATACCTATAGGGCCAAGAAAAACATTTCTACAAACTTCTTCTATTAATCTTCTAGTGTTTGAGACTAAATTAGCTAAGCTAAGGCTCAGGTTGGCAAATTCTGACCTTATATAACCTGTTTATAGATTCGTTTACCCACCTGCTCATCCCAAACCCTTAATCCTACTCACTCTGCCCTTGGCCTGTAGCCGACGTCTCTCCTTCTTGTTGATGTGCCTTTCAATGCTGGTCTCACCTCGACTGATGAGAACAGCATGCCATATAGTTAGGGCACCCAAGGCAAGTGCCACGGAACTAAGAAAGGAGGGGTAAAGATCGGTGAGCGGGTTAGAGATCTAGAGATGTTGGTCTGAAGTTGCTGAGCAGTCATGGCTGGCTCATGCCCTCTGCCCCATCTCTCCAGGCAAACATCCTAGAAGAGCGTTTATTTCACAGCATCTATAAATAGCATCAATGAAAGGGCTAGGAATAAACTGCATGGAAAGGGAAAAGAAATGAGATATTACTTTATAAAGAATAATGTTCTGTATCTCCTAAGACCCATGTTTGGGAAATAGTGGAGGGCAGTAAAAGCAGAGATTGGAGTGGGATGGCATAAAATTCCCATTCCAGCTCTGCCAGTACTGGCTGTATGTTGTGGAACAAATCACTTTACCCCTGGTTTCCAGTTTTCTTTATCCATAAAATGTAGTCTATGCCTACCCTTTAGGTAGGTGCTGTGAGGATTAAATGAAATAAGGAGTTGAACCCACCTTGGCACATGACCAATATATGCTCACACCCTGCCTCAAATGCTGAAGAAAACTAAGTGCTGCCTCTTTGCCAGCCTGTCAGACTATAGCAGTGCCAGTTCTCTTAGGGTAGGTTCCTGCCTGCACCTCAGAAGGTCTTCCTGAAGCTGCCTGCCCCCTTAAAACTGTCACAATGAGAGTTTAATACCTGCACAGGAACCAGAGGTAGACGAGACTCTTGTGAGTCATCCTCTCTCGAAAGGAGAAGGTGGGTGGCGGAGTCTGGTGGTAAGTCTAGAGGAAAAAATGGCAAAACCTGGCTCCTTTGCTCTGTTGGGTTCCAGCAGCTACCCCCAGAGCCCCAGCACCTACAGGCAGGAAGTGATCCAAACCAAGGTGGAGAGAAGGGGGGAGGCTAAAGCCACAGAGGAGTCAAGGCAGCAGCCAGATGGGTGGGACCAACCAAGTCCAGCGGCACCACGTGGACAAACACTGGGCAGAGCAGGTCTGGACAAGATGGCAAAGCACAGGTGGAGCTGACCCTGAGCCTTTAGGTTGACAAAGCACATGGGGCTCCAGGGGAAGCCACTCCAATCCCCAGCCAAGACTCCTTCACTGTGTGGCTGGATCCCGAGAGACCAGGCCCACACCCAAAATGGACTGGAGAGGATCGTGAGCCCCACTGAGGACTGTGAAAGGCAGCAGAGGTATAATCCTAGGAACCCAAGATGTGCTCAGAATACGGAGCTCTGCAAGGCACAGGGGTGGGGGGAGGGTGACCCAGATGCAGACCAGGCGCAAGAAACAAGCAGACTGGCCAAGCCTGACCTCTGTCCCTGGAATCCCACCACACAAACATAGACTCCTTGCTGCTCAGGCCGTCACAAAGGCAGAGTCCTTGCTCAGCCCAAAGAGATGGTGATGGAAGAGAGGAAAACTCATATGCCAGGGAAGTGCCTGATGCTCCCAGGCTGCTTAGTCTACCCACACAGCCTCCTGAACACTCCTGTCTCTACACCAAACTAACAGGTGGGCCCCAGTTGCCTGAGCAACTCTGTACCCCCAGGCCTGAGCAGCAGGAGGCAGTGGGGTGGGGACGGCCCACCTGGTTGGCAACCGCCTGTAGTTTGTTCTTGTCGAGCTGTTTCATTTTCTAAGAGGATGGAAAACAGTGCTGGTTATACTCTCAGGCCCCTGTGATAGGAGTGCTACCAGCCCCATTCCTTAAGGACAGGTTCCAACCCCTAAAGTTGGACCCTACTGAGCCACCCTATCTAACCTCGTGCTCACCTCAATGGCAGCATAAGCCTCCCGGAAAAGGTCCCAGCTTCCATAACTGCAGTAGACGCAGCCCAGAGTCATGAAAAAGCAGAAAGAGAAGAAGTACCGATGATTATAGTGGCCCACACAGTTGTTTAGCCAGGCTGGTGCGTCAATGATTAAGGACAAGAGCAATAATTTCAGAGGATGTCCAGACCTCTCTGGTCATCCCTGGTTCATAAGGACATTCTCCCAAGCCTTGAGCTTCTAGTTACCACAAACTGTTTTCCATCACAGAATAATACAGAACTCTTTCCCAAGGTTGAAATTAAAGTGTTCTACACTTCTCAGAGCCCTCACATGCCACCAGGAAATCATAAAAATTGAAATCCTTGGGGCTGGTGCTTGGCACAGTGGGTTAATGCCCTGGCCTGCAACACCAGCATCCTATATGGGTGTCTGTCTGAGTCCCAGCTGCTCCACTTCTGATCCAGCTCCCTGCTAATGCACCTGGGAAAGCAGCAGAGGATGGCCCAAGTCCCTGGGCCCCTGCACCCACATGGGAGACCCAGAAGCAGCTCCCAGCTCCTGGCTCCGGATCAGCCCAGCTCTGGAGAGTGAACAGCAAATGGAAGACCTCTCTCTCTGTCTCTACCTCTCTCTGTAACTCTCTCCTTCAAATAAATTAATTAAATCTTTTTTAAAAATTGAAATCCTTGAGTAAATTTTATCCAGATATCTGTAAAGGATAGCAGAAGGGGACCAGGACCTGTGGTTCTATTTAGCACCCACTGGACAACCACTGAAACCCAAATATCTCTACCCAGTAACCGTCAGCATGACTTAAAAAAATTCCCTTTCTTTAGGAAATCTGGCCCAGTGAGCCTGTGAACCTCCTTTGTCCCCCAGGACATAACCCCCACAAGTTTTCTACTAACTTCTGAGCCCAGTGTTTTCTGCAGGGTGACGCTAGAAGCCTTGGGTCTGTGGCCATCAACCCTGGACAGTGCTCTGGAGCTAAGGAAGGCCTCAGGCAGGAGACAGCAAAAGGATACGGCAGTGATGGTCCATCTTCAGCACACACCTGTGAGGGAGGACACAGGCTCTGTTATGGTGGCCAAGGTTCTTGAGATGTCAGTGCCAATCCTTTCCTACAAGGACCAGCATCCTGCTGAGGTGGAAAGGGCACAGACTTTGAAGATGGCCAGGCCTGGCTTCAACCACAGCTCTGCAGGTGACTGGCTATATGATACTGGACAAGCTAACTCATCTTTCTGAGCCTCCATCTCCACAAGGGGAAATAATACCTTAGCACAGGATCATCCCAGTACTGCATGTCCGCAGGTAGAGGACACACTGCCCAGATATGTTGGGGGCTTCACGGATGTCAGAAAACACCAGGCCTAGGACTACAGCAAAAGGCCCACAGGCAGAGGTGAGCATTTGGCATGGTAGTTAAGATGCTGCCTGGGATGCCTGCACCCCATACTGGAGTGCCTGGGTTCAAGTCCTAGTTCTGCCCCCAAATGCAACTTCCTGAAAAGGGGCACCCTGAGAGGCAACAGATGATGGCTCAAGTAGTTGAGTCCCTGCCATCCACGTGGGACACCTGGATTGAATTCCAGGCCCCTGGCTTCAGGCTTCCCTGACCCTAGCTTTTGTGGGCATTTGGGGAGTGAACTAGTGGATAAAGATCAATCTCTCTGCCCCTAAATAAATAAAAGGGCTCCAGCTGGGGTTCACAGACAGCAAAACCAAGACCCACCTATTACAAATGCTGCAGTGGTGTGTGCGAGCTGGCTTGGGGTAAATGCACTTCTTACAGATGGACACTGAGGCAATATCATTCCTGCCCTGTGCAAAGGGAGAAGAGTATCACAACTAGCAGCACTTCTAAGACATCAAGGCACTCTTCCCCAACTCTTGGGACTGCCTCCCACAGCCTGCAGCCCTCCCCTTTCCCTTTCCCCCAAATGGACCCACCTGGGGCGGGTACCCAGGTGGGGTGGTGATGGCCTGGTAATAGTGGAAGACGATGAGGATCAGATTCCAGTGACTGTAGAAGAAATGCCAGCAGAGTCGCGGCACTGAGTAGGTTCGGAGGATGAGAGGCAGGACACACAGGTAGGCGATGGCCACAATGGAGCCCGTCAGCACGATCACCAGCACCACGAACACCTGCCAGCACCGGGCAGGTTTGAGAGAGGGTGAGCCGGCTGCACCCAGAGAGGATGCCCATTTCCCTGGGGGTAGGGGCAGGCCTCCCAAGTACAGTGTGGCTCCATCAGACACATCCCTCTGCTCCCCACAAACCCCTTTTCCTGCTCCCTGGACATCACTCACCACCCCAAACCAGCGGATCACGTTGTCCACCAGCCAGTAGACAGGCTCAAAGGCAGCGTCGACAGCGGTGTCACTGCCCCCAAAGGAGTTGTAGAGCAGGGAGCGCAGGCAGACTTTGCCATAGCGCCAGCGCTGTACCAGGCCCCGGAGCAGAGGTGGGCAGCGGCGCCTATAGCCCAGGAGCAGAAGCAGGCGCAGGCAGAGGCGGGCTGGGCCCAGCAGCAGGCTCCGCCGGCCCCGCATGGCTCCTAGGAGAGCACACCATTGTGAAGGTCCAGCCTGAGCTCTGTCCCTTGCACCCCACCAATGAGAAGGCCCACAGCACCAGCTGGAAGGGCAAAGGCCTCTGACTGAGGTCCAACTAGGACAGTCACCTGCTGTGTGAAGCAAGTTCTCCTCACTCTTTTTAAGGAATGTCAGTGCCAATGTCCCAACCAGATTACAGGAGCAGGGCCTGGAGATTCTGAGCCTGCGGTATGGCATGTGAGTGTATAGCAAATCCAAGGGTAAAGGGCCATGGTAAAAGGGTGAGAGGCAAGTGGCCCCACACCACAGCAGTCTTTGGAGCTGTCTGGGCGGGCAGGCCATTGAGTGAGCATAGCCAACACAGCTGCCCTCTATGTCCCTGGGCATGGCCACTTCAGCCACCAAACCCCAGGGTCTCCAGACTGCCCTGACCCGTTGACCACGGAGCAGCCAGTGTAAGAGACAGCCCACAGCCTACAGATCCCGCACCTAGTTCTTCCCCAGCACTATTGAGTCTTGGCAAAAGATACTCCCCCTGCTCCCTCTGGGCTGATGGTCAGGCCCGCAGGCTTCAGCCGGGCTTCCGGCAGGAACAACAGCTCCCTGCTGCAGGATATAAGATGCTTTGTCTCCAATTCCACTGCCAGCTCCACCCCAAGGATAGAGTGGCCAGCTTTCGGTATTCAGAGCAGAGCACCAGGGGAGGGGCAGGGGCAGGGGTCTCCATGTTGGTCCTAGGGCTTGCCCCTCTGTGGTGGGTCTCCCCTCCAAATCGCTGCCTTGCATCCAGCTTCCAGCTCTTTAGCCCCATTCATGCTCCTCTGTGAGTGCCTCCTACTCATCTCTCTGGTTCCTCCCTCACTCAACAGACATGGGAGGAAACTGGCTTCCCAGGCAGTGCCCAGAACAGAGGACACGCACGCTCTGAATCTTCTGATGACACTCTCATCTACCCTGCAGATGGAGTCCTTCCCACAAGGCAGCCAGGGAGGCTGCTTTGTTTGCAGCGACTCCACTGACTTATTTAATAGGCAGCTCAGATGCGGCAGAAACTGGAGGAGGCTGCTCCACTGGAGGCATGGTTTCAGTTCAGTAACTGGAGCAATGTACTCTCTTTGCACCCTGGCTCATCCCCACAAAAGGCCTTTCAAAGAAAACACTTAATTACTGCCTTCCACAAGCCCTGTGAAGAAAAGAAACCCAGCAGACAAGGCCTACAGAAAATGAGAAGACAATTCAGTAGGAACCTATGCTCTGCACCGGGTTAAGAAACTGGCCATTCCCATCACCACTTAGCAAGTTAAGAGTTAAGGAGGAGAACAGAAAAGAAAACAAAAAGCTCAGGGTAGGAGGGGGGCTCCATGGTTAAGACACTGCCTGGGAGGCCAGTGCTGTGGCGTAGCGGGTAAGGTTACCACCTGTGCACCGGCATCACATATGGGCACCAGTTCAAGTCCCGGCTGCTCCTCTTCTGATCCAGCTCTCTGCTAATGGCCCAGGAAAGCAATGAAGAATGGGTCAAATCCTAGGGCCCCTGCACCTGCGTGGGAGACCTGGAAGAGGCTCCCGGCTCTGGATGGGTGCATCTCCAGCCGTTGGCGGCCATTTGGGGAATGAACCAGCAGATGGAAGACCTTTCTCTCTGTCTCTCCCTGTCTGTAACTTTACCTCTCAAATAAATAAATAAATCTTTAAAAAATATATATTTATAACAGCATGCAATTTTCATCTGTAATAAGCATAAACTATATGCCACCTCACAGCCACCACTCCTACTCTTAAACAAATACCTCCTTGTCAGACTACGTTTTAAATTATCCTCAACTGAGCTCTCCAGGAAATTCCTCCCTCCAGGACTAGATTTACAACTGCCCACTCACTTGGGCTCAACTGTGCCCCCACACACTCCTGTGACTTTGGGCAAACTATTGAACCCAACTGGAACTCAATCTCCTTGCGCTCCCATTCACTGAGCGAACGGATTAGATGCTAAGGTTCCTCCCAGCTCTAACCCTCTAGGATTCTAGTACATACTCAGCAAGTTACAAATGAAATATTTATAAAGCACTTAGCACAATACCTGGCTCATGGAAGTACTCAATAAATACTTGTTGGATGAATGACTTGGAGGGATGGTGAAGCGGAAACGCTGGTCAGATGTCTGTCTGTCCTACAGACACCTACAGAGACACTCCTGCCAATGCAGTAACACTAAGTAAGTATCTGCTGCTACCATTGTTCCTGATGAAGAGAGAGAAACAGAAACCACTGTTAGAATCGTAGCACTGAAGCACTGAGAGCATCTCAGGAAGCAAACCCAACCAGAAATCAGCCGAACACGTAAACGGAGAGCTTGTAGATGCAGAGCTGGGTGCACAGACTCTGAAACCTGCTCACTTCCTCACCGTAGCTGGTGGGGTGTGCAGGTAGGGAGACGCCAGGGAACACACCCATGGGCCACCACTGAAATGGACTTCTCCCCCGAGGCGAAGCAAAATTCCAAACATCCTGTGCGTCTGAGGAAGGGGGTGATCTCAGTGCAGAGAGAAGGAAACAGAGCAAAGGACAGTTCTACTATTGCACCAGGCACCAACCGGAGTCCTCCTGGCAGCAGCAGCCACAGGCTCTCGTGGCCATCTGCCATCATATTAGAGGAGACTACAGGCTCCCTCTTCCCAGGGCTCTAAAGCGCCATCTGTTTCCCAAGGGGAAACCAATGGGGGGGGAGGCGAGAGGACAGATTCTAAAGCCACTGGAAGGCAGATGAAGCCGACCAAAGTCAGGGGCAGGTGTCTGGCAGTGATTAACACCCCACTTGGCCTCTCATACTCAGTCTTCCATTCCAGCTTCTTGCTAAGGTGCACTCTGGGAGGCAGCAGCTGATGGCTCAAGTATGTGGGTCACTGTCACCCATGTGGAAGACCCGGACTGAATTTCCAGTGCCCAGCTTCGGCAGGGGCAGCCATTTAGGGAGTTAAATAGCATATGTAAGGGAGCCAGTGCTTTGTTATAGGTTAAGCCTCCACCTACAGTGTTGGCTATTCCATATGGACACCAGTTCGAGTTCTAGCTGCTCCACTTCCAATCCAGCTCCCTGCTAATTCGCCTGGGAAAGTAGCAGAGGATGGCCCAAGTGCTTGGGTCCCTACACCCACGTGGGAGACCCGGAAGAAGCTCCTGGCTCCTGGCTGGCCCAGCCCTGGCCATTGTGGCCATTTAGGGAATGAACCAGTGGCTGGAAGATCTCTCTCCTCCTCTCCATGTCTTCCTTTCAAATTAATTAATTAAACAAACAAACAAAAAAACCTGCTTCCATTGCATATGGAAGATCTCTGTCTCTGTGTCAAATAAATTAAAAAAAATATCAAAGTTGTGGCAAATCTCATCTAGACAAAGATGCTGCTCTCAGGACGTGTGCAAGCTCAAGCAAGAGATGTCAGAAGTCATAAAGAGTAGCAACTTATTCACGTGCCCACTTCCCTTCCTGGCTAACCCGCTAAGAGAAAGGGTAGCAACTTTCTCACGGGTCAGTTCGTCAAAAGTTAAAGAAGGGCCCGGATAACTACAGCTGCAGAGCGAGTCTCATCCTGCAGGTAGGCGGCATGGTCAAACCGCGATGCACTGGAAGCCAAGAGCTTGGATCCGGCTTGTGCTCTACCTTGAATTATCTTCAAGACTCAGGCCAAGTCAAACCCTGGCGTTGGATTTCCAAATCTGAGAAATGGGCAAGTTGGGTTGGTTAACTTCTGCTCTGTGCGTTATGGTTGCTCAGAGGGTGCGCCTCGCCCGAGGACTGCACGGCCCTGCAGGGCGGGGCGAGGAGAGCAAGAAACCAGATTCAAGACAGGGCCCTGGGGCAGGGCCCGACCCTACAAAACAGGGGCTCTGATAGGGAGCAAGGGCCACGGCTTCGCCCCTACCTGCCGCCTGCCAATTCCTCGATCAGCCAAATCACGCCCCGCAGCCTCGGCCGCAGCTCACTGCCACCTACTCCAGCCTGGCGCCCCGGGCGGGCCTGGCTCAATCCGTCCCACCATGCCCCGCCAGCCGCCGCGCCTGCCTATGGACCCGGACCCGCCGCCTGCCCATCCTCAACCCCAGGCGCAGGCGCAGGCGCAGGCACACGAGTCCGAAGTCCCGCCCCCGGCCTTCTCCCGGGGAAACCTGGGAAATGGAGTTTGCCCTGCAGGAGGCGCGTCTGCCGACCACGTGACAAAGCCCGCCAATTGGCACGTTCCTTACTGCAGCACTGTGTCTGGATTCGGCCAACGAGACGTCGGCTTCGTTTCCATCCGGGCTCTGGAAGAGTGGCGGTCATGGCGCCACCCGTAAGGTACTGCATCCCGGGTAAGTGCACGGCTCGCGTACGGAGTCCCGGCTAGGGCCGGAGGCAGGACGCCAGGACGCCTAGCAGCCTCTGGGGACCCGTGACCGATGCTGCGCTCTTTCCGCAGGCGAACGTCTGTGTAACTTGGAGGAGGGCAGCCCGGGCAGCGGCACCTACACACGGCACGGATACATCTTTTCTTCCCTCGCCGGCTGTCTAACGAAGACCAGCGAGAACGGCGCGGTACGCGGGGCGGCTGGCCATCTCCCTTCTTTGTCATGGGCTGCCCTTGAGTTCCGGCCCTTAAGGCCCGGGTGGGGCAGGCGCGTCCCTGTAGAACGGCTTGGTCTCGGGTGGCCGTGGGCGCCGCACACCGGTCGTGTGGACCTCGCGCGGTTGGGGCTGCCGACCCCTAGGGGCAGCTGCGAGCTGAGAGTGACCCCGGTCAACCCGGCAGCCAGCCGAATCCCGCCCGAGTAGCCCCGACCTGTCCGTCTTCATCCGGCTGGGCGGCACTGCCTGCAGTGCAGTTGGCTCGCTGCCCCCCATGTCTCCTGCAGTCCGCCTGAACGCGCGCCTCTCCTCGGTCTATGTAACTCTGACCTCGTTCAACTAGCCTCTCGTATCACTTTTTGGAAAGGATTTTGGCGGGGGTGGGCTTGGGGAAGGTTGAGTTTTGTTTTTATTTTGTTCAACTCACTTCCCAGCACTTGTTTCAGCATGCAAACGCCCAAAGTTCCACGCAAGCAGACCGCACCACCTTACCTGCAGTGCCCAGCACAAGGCAGATGGTCAGTTGAATACATGAGCGACGTTGTCCTGGCCAGTTCCAGAGATTAAACCAGGACCAGCTCCCGATCAGATACGCGGTCTTGGAAGGAGCAGCTTAAAGATGCGTAGCACAATAGAAAGAGGATTCAGAATTAGAACATTTGTGCTCAAAAAGAAAGCCCTACAGATATTCCCTAAAGATAGAAGGAAACCAGTATCCAGTATTATGAAACACTTACAAATGTTAGCCTGGGCAATAGAATAAGAAATAGAAACAGTGCGACTTTGGAGGGAAGAATCAAATCCACGGCTACAGGTAATATAGTGGTGTACCGAGAAATTCCGAGAGTCACCAAAAAACCAACTCTGCTCTGGAGTGGGTAGCTTATGTCTTCTACAGCAGCCTTCCGGGGGCTCTTCCTAATGGAAGACCCTCTGGCTTGGACTGTAAATGAATCCATAGTCCATCTGCCTTGTGACCTCAGCTCTGTGCCAAGGCATTCCTGTCGAACTCTCCAGCCACACTTTACTCAGGGCTTAGCCAGAACATTCATTTTTTACTATTCTCTTTGTAGCTCCCGGTAGTGTCTGTGATGAGAGAAGCAGAATCCCAATTACTTCCAGATGTGGGCTCTATTGTAACATGTAAGGTAAGTTGTTCCCAGCCTCCATGCTTAGGACACCAACCCAGTGCACAGAGCAAGATCATTCTTGAACTGCATTGTCCAGTCTGATAGCCACTAGCCTCATATGGCTATTTAAATTTAACAGTGTCAGGGCAAGCATATGACATCGCTGAAGTACCTGTATCGCCCGTTGGAACGCTTGGGTTTGATCCCTGGCTCCATCTCCTGACTTCAGTTTCCTGCTAATGCAGTCTCTGGCAGGCAGCAGGTAATGGCCCAAGTAGTTAGGCTACTACCACCATGTGGGAGACCTGGATTAAGTGCTTGACTCCCAGCCACAGCCACTGCAGGCATTTAAGGAATACATCAGTGGGTGGAAGTGCTCTCTCTCTCTCTTTCTGTCTCTCAAATAAATACTTCAAAATAGCCAGACAGTACCAAAATTTCATTAAGCAGCCGGCGCCATGGCTCAATAGGCTAATCCTCCGCCTTGCGGCGCCAGCACACCGGGTTCTAGTCCCAGTCAGGGCGCCAGATTCTGTCCCGGTTGCCCCTCTTCCAGGCCAGCTCTCTGCTGTGGCCTGGGAGTGCAGTGGAGGATGGCCCAAGTGCTTGGGCCCTGCACCCCATGGGATACCAGGAGAAGCACTTGGCTCCTGCCATTGGAGGGTGAACCAACGGCAAAAGGAAGACCTCTCTCTCTCTCTCTCTCTCTCTCACTCTCTCACTGTCCACTCTGCCTGTCAGAAAAAAAAAATTTTTTTCATTAAGCATATTAACCACTCATCAAATTTCCAGCTCAGTAGCTACTGTGGCTAGTGGTTGCTAATTTGGTCAGCAGATGGTATTTCTATCATCACAGAATGTCTCACTGGACTGAGTGGTCTGGATATTTCTAGGAAAACGATCAAGAGAACTAAATTTGGGTATGCATAGTTATTTGAGCTGATTCCCTGAGTTTGTGGTTCCCTCCAACATCTAGGAAATGGGTGAAAAGGAAACCTAATTTTGAACATCTGGGGCTGAGACCTTTTTCTGCAGAGAAGCAAAAGATTTTATTCTCTAGGATTCCTATTAAATGTAAAGTCTTTTTTTTTTTTTTTTTAAGATTTTATTTGTTTATTTGAAGGGACAGAGTTAGAGAGAGAGAGAGATGGGGAAAGATCTTGCATCTGCTTGTTCACTCCCCAAATGGCTGCAACGGCCAGTGCTGGACCAGACCAAAGCCAGGAGCCTGGAACTGCATCCAGGTCTCCTATGTGAGTAGCAGGGGCCCAAGTATTTGAACCATCTTCTACTGCTTTCCCAGGCACATTAGCGGAGAGTTGGATCAGAAGTGGTGGCAGTTGAGACCCAAAAGAGCACCCATGTGGGATGCCGGTGTTGCAGGCAGGGCTTAACCCACTGTGTCACAAATGTACACTTTAGGGCATTTCAGGGAGACCCAGATGGAGCTCCTGGCTTTGGCCTGACCCAGCCGCAGCTATTGTAGGCATTTGAGGAGACAGGATGGAAGATCTGTGATGCTCTGCCTTTCAAATAAATAAACATTTAAAAAATTTTCCATCTGCTATACATACCTCTTAGTAAGATTTCTAAAGGTCTAGATTTGCTGCCATGCCCTGTGTCTATTTATGTTGGACTGTGACTTTTAAAAATATAACAGGCCAGCATTGTAGCGTAGTAGGTTAAGCCTATGCCTGTGAAACTAGCATCCATATAGGTTCTGGTTCCTGTCCCAGATGCTCCACTTCTGATCCATTTCCCTACTAATGTGCTTGGGAGAGCAGCGGAAGATGGCCCAAGTGCTTGGGCCCCTGTACCCATGTGGGAGACCCAGAAGAAAAAGTGGCTCAAGGCTTTGGCCTGAACTAGCCCCCGCCATTGCAGCCATTTGGGGAGTGAACCAGCAGATGAACAAGCCTGCCTCTCTGTCTGTCTGTCTGTCTCTCCTCTTCTCTCTATAACTCTGCCTTTGAAATAAATAAAAAATAAATTTTAAAAATATTAACAAGCTCGGCCGGCACCGTGGCTTAACAGGCTAATCCTCCGCCTTGCAGCGCCAGCACCCCGGGTTCTAGTCCCGGTTGGGGCACCGGATTCTATCCTGGTTGCCCCTCTTCCAGGCCAGCTCTCTGCTATGGCCCAGGAAGGCAGTGGAGGATGGCCCAAGTGCTTGGGCCCTGCACCCGCATGGGAGACCAGGAGAAGCACCTGGCTCCTGGCTTCGGATCAGCACGATGCGCCGGCTGCAGCGGCCATTGGAGGGTGAACCAACGGCAAAAAGGAAAACCTTTCTCTCTCTCTCACTATCCACTCTGCCTGTCAAAAAAAAAAAATAATAATAATAATAATGAGGCCATGGCCAGCACCATAGCTCAATAGGCTAATCCTCCTCCTGCGGCACTGGCACTCCAGTTCTAGTCCCAGTCGGGGTGCTGGGTTCTGTCCCGGTTGCTCCTCTTCCAGTCCAGCTCTCTGCTGTGGCCCGAAAGTGCGGTGGAGGATGGCCCAAGTGCTTGGGCCCTGCACCCCATGGGAGACCAGGAGAAGCACCTGGCTCCTGGCTTCGCATTGACGCGGCGTGCCGGCCGTAGCGGCCATTGTGGGGTGAACCAACGGCAAAGGAAGACCTTTCTCTCTGTCTGTCTCTCTCACTGTCCATTCTGCCTGTCAAAAAAAAAATTTTTTTTTTTTTTTTTAAATAATGAGGCCAGCACTGTGGCATAGCAGGTAAAGCCAACCGCCTGCAATGCCAGCATCCCATATGGACACGGGTTCATGTCCCAGCTGCTCCACTTCCAATCCAGCTCTCTGCTATGGCCTGGGAAAGCTATAGAAGATGGCTCAAGTCCTTGGGCCCCTGCACCTTCATGGGTGACCGGGAAGAAGCTCCTGGCTTCAGATCGGTTCAGGTCCAGTTGTTACAGCCATCTGGGGAGTGAAACAGCAGATGGAAGACTTTCTCTCTCTCTCTCTCTCTCTCTCTCTGCCTGCCTCTCTTTAACTCTGCCTTTCAAATAAATAAAAATAAAAATACCAGGGCAGTGCTGTGGCATGGTAGGCTAAGCCTTCACCTGCAGCGCCAGTATCCTATGTGGGCGCTAGTTCATAGGCCAGCTGCTCCACTTCTGATCTAGTTCTCTGCTGTGGCCTGGGAAAGCAGTGGAAGATGGCCCAAGCGCTTGGGCCCCTGCACCTGCGTGGGAGACACGGAAGAAGCTCCTGGCTCCTAACTTCAGATTGGCACAGCTCTGGCCATTGTGGCCAGTTGGGGAGTGAACCAGCAGATGGAAGACTTTTCTGTCTGTGTCTTCCTCTCTGTAACTCTCTGTCTCTCAAATAAATATAAAAAATATATATATCTGTATAACGTATGTCTTTTTTTTTTTTTTTTTTTTTTGGACAGGCAGAGTGGACAGTAGAGGGAGACAGAGAGAAAGGTCTTCCTTTTTGCCACTGGTTCACCCTCCAATGGCCGCCGCGGTAGGCGCGCTGCGACCGGCGCACCGCGCTGTTCTGATGGCAGGAGCCAGGTGCTTCTCCTGGTCTTCCATGGGGTGCAGGACCCAAGGACTTAGGCCATCCTCCACTGCACTCCCGGGCCACAGCAGAGAGCTGGCCTGGAAGAGGGGCAACCGGGACAGGATCGGTGCCCCAACGTATGTCATTTTTAGTTCTCAAGTCACCCTGTAGGGTGGCCACAGTTGCTCTTTTTTTTTGTTTGTTGGTTTGGTTTTTTTGACAGGCAGAGTGGACAGTGAGAGAGAGAGACAGAGAGAAAGGTTTCCTTTTTCCGTTGGTTCACCCCCTAATGGCTGCTGCGGCCTGCGCACCACGCTGATCCGAAGGCGGGAGCCAGGTGCTTCTCCTGGTCTCCCATGCGGGTGCAGGGCCCAAGCACTTGGGCCATCCTCCACTGCACTCCCGGGCCACAGCAGAGAGCTGGCCTGGAAGAGGGGCAACCGGGATAGAATCTGGCGCCCCAACTGGGACTAGAACTCGGTGTGCCGGCGCCGCATGCAGAGGATTAGCCTAGGGAGCCGCGGTGCCGGCCCACAGTTGCTCTTAATCCACAAATCTCACTGAGGCAGAGATAATTAGAAGCTAGCTTGTCTTCAATGGTATGTTTACTGGAATCTTGGGCTGAAGTCCTAGTAAAGCCCTGTTCATTGCTGCCTCCTTGAGCTGACAATTGTGAATACTCCGGTGCTGATCCTCTTTGAATTCCACAGGTCTCCAGCATCAATTCACGTTTTGCCAAAGTACACATCCTCTACGTGGGATCCACACCTCTTAAGAACTCTTTTCGAGGAACTATCCGGTAAGAAGTATCCTTGTTCTCCCCCTCACACGCTGCCTTTCAAGTACATAAATAAATCTTTAAGAAGAAGTATCCTTGTTGTAATACTTGCCTCAACACCTGGAATGAGGTTAGAATAGTCAGGACAACTGGAATTTTTAGGAACACTTACAGTACCTGCTCCTGCCATCTTTCTGTCTTTGTACTTTGATTCTCCCCATTAATATCCAAAGAACACGTTATATGAGCTATATGTATATAAGATACTACAAAGGACTTTTAAAAGATTAAACAGAGCTGAAGATTGACAGTGTTAGGCTGATTTGAACCAAATAAAGTAGAAAGCATTTAAAGAAGTACTTTTCTTTCTTTCTTTTTTTTTTTTAAAGATTTATTTATTCATTTTCAAGTCAGTTACACAGAGAGAGGAGAGACAGAGAGAGAGAGAGAGAGAGAGAGGTCCTCCATCCGATGGTTCACTCTGCAATTGGCCGCAACGGCTGGAGCTGTGCCAATCCAAAGCCAGGAGCCAGGATCCTCCTCCCAGTCTCCTACGTGGGTGCAGGGGCCCAAAGACCTCTGCCATCTTCTGCTACTTTCCCAGGCCCTAATAGAGAGCTAGATCGGAAGTGAAGCAGCTGGGTCTCAAACTGGTGCCCACTTGACAGTGGCGCTTCAGGCCAGAGAGTTAACCCACTGCACTATAGCACCGGCCCCAGTACTTTTGTTCTTGAACTTAGTATAGAGTAATCCCAAAGGTTATAAGATAATGAAAGGATTTGTGAGGTGGTATATTTTTTCCAATGGATTCCTTATAGAAAAGACAATTATTACAGGCCAGATAATAGGGTTTTTTTTTTTTTTTTTTATTCGCTTCATTTATTTGAAACACAGAGACAAAGCGATTTCCCATCCACTGTTTCACTCCCTGAGTGCCTACAGCAGCCAAGAGTCAGGAGTTCAATCCATTGTCCCACATAGAAAGCAGGGACCCAACTACTTGAGCCATCACCTGCGACCTCCCAGGGTGCACATTGGCAGGAAGCTGGAATGGAGAGCGGACTGGGGACTCAAACCCGGGCAGTGCAGGATAGGATGTGGACAATCCCAAGTGGCGGCTTTACCACTGTACCAAACACCCACCTCAGATAATTCAGTTTTTCAGGATCTGATGTGGTTCTGTGGCACTTCGTTCCAGTCCTCTTGAAGCAGCAAAGTTCCTTATCTTTTCCTGCCGCCTCTGATCTCTCTCTGTACTCAGAGATATTGCTCCTGCTGCTCCGCACGGTCTGAGAGTGGGGAAGTGTTTTCTCCTGTGGGCGAAGATAAGGATGCCTCCCCACCTCGCTCTGGGTCCATCAAGCCTTTTTCTGTCTGCTCTGAGAGCCCTTCACCTGCTAGGAACCTTCAGGACAGTTCTTTCTCAGAGATAATTAACCTTTGGTGAACTTTTTTTTTGCAGGAAGGAAGATGTCCGAGCCACTGAAAAAGACAAGGTTGTTGGTTGGTTCGTTTTTCTCTTCCATGAATGAAGCAATTGAAGTCCTTTACAGTTGCTCACATTTATGTTCATTCATCTGACCTGAGTGGGGCTAGGTTTGCCCTTGAAGCCAAGTATTCATTGCTGTCCCCTCAGATTTAATCCTGGACCTTTCCGAGCCAACCGCAGTACCTCTTAGATCTTTTTTTTTTTTCTAAAGATTTATTTTATTTATTTGAAAGTTACAGAAAGAGTTAGAGACATAGAAAGGTCTTCCATTCACTGGTTCACTCCCCAGATAGTTGCAATGGCTGGAACTGCGCCGATCCAGAGCCAGGAGCCTCTTCCAGGTCTCCCATGCAGGTACAGGGGCCCAAGTAGTTGGGCCATCCTCTACTGCTTTCCCAGGCCATAGCAGAGAGCTGGATCGGAAGAGGAGCAGCCAGACTAGAACTGGCGCCCATATGGGATGCCGGCGCTTCAGGTCAGGGCATTAACCTGCTGCGCCACAGCGCTGGCCCCGCCTTTTTTTTTTTTTTTTTTTTTTTTTTTTTTTTTTTAAGATAAATATTTACTTGAAAGGCAGCTACAAAGAGAACTGTCTTCCATCCCCTGGTTCACTCCCCAAGCTGAAGCCAGAAGCCAGAAACTCCAGGTCTCCCATGTGGGTGGCAGGGACCCAAGTACTTGAGCCATCCTCTGCTGTTCTCCCAGGCACATTAGCGGGACCTAGACTAGAAGTGGAGCAGCAGGGACTCTACTTGGCGCTCAAATGGGATGCAGATATGTGTTGCAGGTGGTGGCTTAACTCACTGCACCACAAAGCCAGCCCCTGTAGTACCTTTTTACAGTAAATTCAGTAGTCTGATTCCTGATTGGATTACTGAATTCAAAATCGGATTTGTATGATGTTGACTGACAGGCTATGATGCCTTCTCCCCGCTGGGGCTAGATAGGCGACAGGCTCTCCCAGAGGGACTAAGGATTCTGTGTGGCTCTGATCCAGAGCTTCACTTAACACCACTATGCTTTCTTCACAGGTTGAAATATACAAGAGTTTCCGTCCAGGGGACATTGTCTTGGCCAAAGTGGTATCCTTTATTCCCAGCAGACTTCTGGTTCTTCGTGAGGAAGACATGGAACTAGAGAAACAACCCAAGTGGCTAAGGGGGGATGACTTGTAACCCCTCATTTTCCTTCACCACTGTTGTGTGACTAGATCTCTCTAGGTGACGCCCAGTCCAACTACCTGTTGACCACAGCTGAAAATGAGCTGGGAGTGGTGGTGGCCCATAGTGAGTCAGGTGAGTTGGTCTACACGTCTACATTCTGATTCTCCCCTGGGTGGTGTGGTTTGGGATCAATGCATTGATTTTCTGACTTCCCCTAGTTTGTCATTGTTTGGGAAGCAATATAAGTGTAGATACCATGATGCACTGCATAGCAGCATTTTGGTCAGTGACAGACTGCATCTGGGCTGGTGGTCGCATGAGATTATCACCTAGTAATGTTGCAGCTGTACATCCTGTGATGTTCATACAACTATGAAATCGCATGCCCCCATCAGGTGATGAGTGGTTGTGCTTACTGCAGAGATGAGAGATCCTGCTAGCCCTAAGGAGGTGGGGCTCACTTCGTAAATCAGTGAGATAAACACAGTTTTCCCATATGAGGGGAGGTTCGCTGGTAGCCTGGTAATACTTCAGCTTTGTACCCATCCGAAAGAAAAGGGCTTCAAGCGAATATCGAGGTCCCAGCTGCAAACCCAGCTTTTCCCTTCCAGGTGTCCAGATGGTTCCCATCAGCTGGTGTGAGATGCAGTGCCCTAAGACCCACACTAAGGAGTTCCGGAAAGTGGCCCGAGTGCAGCCTGAATTCTTGCAGACCTAGGAGGCCATGTTCACCCCTCGGAGGGCTCAGCTGTTTCTGAGAGCATAGGTATGAAAACAGCATCTGGATGCATTGTCGTCAAAGGCCAGGGTCGGCCAGCAGCTGCCCGAGAAGACTCGACTAGGAAACTCATTGTGCAGATGACGCCTTCCTGTGAGCTTGCTCTCGGTGGATTTCCTTCCCTCGAGTGATGACATTCCTCCTCCGGAGGCTCAGCAAATGGAGCTGTGGCCTGTGGGAAATAGCCTGTTCCTGCCGACAGTGTATCTGTTATAAATATGTATATTTTGCTGTGATCAAGAAAACATTTTTTACTAAAAGGATTTTATTACAGGCTGCTGTTGTCTTGAGCTGGGAAAAACCCCTGAATGTGTCATAATGTTTAGAGCAAGGCTTTGCCAGTCGCACCCACTGACCGACGGGTGTCATTTGCTTAGACGAAGCCTGAGCACTAGCCTCTTTTGCATTGTTTGAGTTCTGTTTTAAGTGCTTCTGCTAGCTGTTCCAGCTCTAGGTACACCCCTCATTTCAGTACATTATGGCACAGTGAAAACTGTAGCACGGATGGGCTCATCCAGGTAGCGCGTGAATAGGTCTGCAGAGTGTTTGGTGAAAATCGGGTTTCTGATGTAATGGGTACTCCAGGACTGGGTGACCCATCTGAATTGAAAAGACGGACAGAGCATTCACGTGAGGTGGCCAAGAAAGGAATTACAGCATTTGGAGTAAAGTGAAGCTATTCGAGGCAGACAGCAGCCCTAATAAAGTGCAGAAGCCGAAAGAAGGGTCCAGCTCAGAGTGAGGAAGGGATGGGAGTCAAGGATGGAAGGGTTGCAGCGTGAAGGGGAAGGACGGGCCTAAAGTGGCGCTGCTAGAGACGTCCATCGGGGGCCCGCGTTTTCAGTGTTCACCCACCAAGGCTGAGGGCAAGCTTTGGAGTCAGCCTGCCTGGGTGTGTCCTCACATCCTCTAGTTGCTAGCCACAGGTAGCTGATGCTGGGTTGTTTGTTTAATTGAAAATTTGATTGTGATAATGATAGATCCACGTGCAATTTTAAATAATACAGCGGGACCGGTGTCATGGGGCAGTGGGTTAAGCCGCCACCTGTGATGCCGGCATCCTATATGAGCACCAGCGAGGCACGATTGCTCCGCTTCAATCCAGCTCCTTGCTAATGCACCTGAGAAGGCAGCAGAGATGGCCCAAGTACTTGGACCCCTGCCACCCACAAGGGAGGCCAGGATGGAGTCTTGGGCTCCTGGCTTCAGCATGGTCCAGCCTCAGCTATTGAGGCCATTTTGGGGGTGAACCAGCAGGTGGAAGATACCTCTGTCACTCCCTCTCTGGCTATACCTCTGCCTTTCAAATAAATAAATCTATAATAATAATAATACTGAGTGACCCCTCTTGCGGTTTGCCCAGTTTTCCATAACAACCAGAATGTTGACACTGACACTTGTTTAAGTCTTTTCCTTCATCTGAATGGTATGATCATGAGGAAGAAATGCATAAAAGTACCCAGGACATGTTACTGTTTTGTTACATTTATTGTCTGATTGCCTTTTATCAGGTGTCTAATAAATGCCAGGCTTTGTGCCGCTTTGATGTAGCTGTTTAATCAGTTCCCTAATGATAGGTATTTTGAGACTTTACAGATTTTGTTAGCACTATGGAGGAAACCCTTAGCCATTTTTATTTGTGTGGGCAGTGATTCTTTCACAAGACAATTTCTAGAAGCAAAATGCTGATCAAAGACTGTGTAGACACTTAAAATTTCAGTTCAGTTCTTTCCAGTGCTTTCCAGGTGTTACCAACTGAACATCAGCGTAGCCATTGTGTTTATGCTCCTCTGCACCTCACAGTGACCCTGGAAAGACCATTTCACAAATGAATCTACTCCTGAGTCACTTAGCCATCAAGTAGCAGAGCCGTATTCACACTGAAGTCTTAGGTTAAGCTGACAAGCTTCTCTCCCCTGAGCCGTTGTTGAACAGAGCCAGGGGCATGCCGTTAGAGAGCCTTCGTAGTCAGACAGGCTCCCTGGTCATGAGCGCATGTTGGACACTGTTCGTTCAATAAGTATATACTGAGCAGCTCAGCCTACCTCTACTGCAGGAGCTGGGAGGTAAAGCAGTAAAAACGACAGAGTCCTCTCCTTGTCTAGCACACATTCTAGTGGGGAAAGACAAACAATTTGTAAAGTTAGAAATTTGTCAAGAGAGAACTGAAGCAGAACATGATGATAGAAGGTTATTGGGGGCCCTTGAGAGCCACCCAAGTAGCACAGTCTAGCCTGAGCAGTTCTGTAATGCTTTATTGGAGCAGGCTGTGTTGCCTGTGTATATTTTCCCTGTCTGCCAGTACTAAAGATAACCACAAATGGGGTGAGGTTGCTAGTCACTGTGAGCAAACTGCACCCAGCTAGAGTTATTTCCCATCCCAGGAGAATTTCTGGCTAGCATGTGGAGGATTTCGGTAGGGCATCCCGTATGTGCATGGGCTCATTTTGGTCAGGATGGAGAAGCAGAGCATGGATGGTTACCTGTAAGCAAGTTTCCAAAGAGCATTTGAAGCACCTGGGTGCAGACCACCTTGGACTTTCTCCCTTCTGCCATTGGGTACTGGATTGTGAGTTAGTTACGTGCCCATCTCCCCAGTAGCCTCTGCTCCTTTTAGGGTAGGATTCTGTGTTACTTATCTTTGACTCACTGGTGCCAGAACTGTGCCTAACAGACTTGTAGCAATTGCTCAATAAAACTCTTGGTGGGTGTTCTCATAGTTGACTGAACAGCTGTGCCTGAACAGTGTTAGGGATGGTTGAGTGATAGGACAGATTGCTGCTCAGAAATTCATTTTCGAGAACAAGTAAGAAATTATTCTTTCTGTGCTTTGGAATGGAGGTTTTATGCCTAGTTTAGGTACACTTCAAAATTGCCTGTGAAACTTAAAAAGATAAATAAGGCAGGTGTCCCAGCCCTGCTTCCTGGCCTCTGGATCTGAATCCAGTGGGGTGAACCCAGAGTAGGTCTTTGTGTTTTAGCCTCCCAGAGGACCTGATGTGCTTCTGTGGGAGAGAGGTGCCATCTCGGAGTCGGTTGCTGTCTCACAGTGACCGGCAGGTGATGCTAGCTGTCTGTTGTTCCGCCATTAGGTAGGGCTCTTTTTCTGTTTTCTCAGAGGCAGAGAGAGACCAAGTTCCAATTCACTGACCCACTGCCTCAGATGCCTGCAATGGCTCAGGCTGAGCCAGGAATTCAATCTAGGTCTCCCATTTGGGTGGCAGGGACCCAACCACTTGAGCCTCCCAGGAAGCTGGAATTGGGAGTGGAGCCAGGACTTAACCTCAGGCACTCAGATGTGGGATATGAGCCTCGTAACAGCTATGACGGACCACCTGACCTACCCCCTCGGCAGGGCTCTTGGCTGCAAGGAATGGAACCTGCATCTGCTCAGCGCTATGTGGAGGAATGTTAGTGCCAGTGTGGGAAGTGGGTGCAGTGTGGTCTGGAAGACTCTGCTTCCCTTTTCTTGGAAGTCTTTTTTGTCTTGATTTGCACACGGCCAGGAACAGGCCATGTTGGCCTTCTCGGTCAGCTCCAGGTAGCAAATGAGTCATAACCTCTCAATTTCCTGATTACAGGGCCTTGTGAGAGAAGCCTGATCCCAGCTCATTTCTGAGAGGCAGGCCCGTGAGTCTCCTGATGGGGCAAGGTGGGTCATGGTTTCAGGATTCGTCCTGAGCAGGAGTGAGTGCAGATTCCCTGACAGGTAAATCAGGGAACAGATGCCAAAAATGTGTCTGTGACCGAGGGGTAATACTTACAAAGAGCACAGCCTGAGGGACAGAGTCCTGGCCCCAGCAGCAGGATGAAAAATCAGGCAGAAGCATGGGCTGGGTCTTCAGCCTGGCAGTGAAGGTGCCCGCATCCCACATCTGGGTGCCTGGGTTTTGGGCCCAGCTCTAGCTCTTGACTCCAGTTTCCTACTAATGCGTACCCTGGGAGGCAGCAGATAGCTTATGGCTCAAGTACCTGGGTCCCTGCCACCCACGTAGACCTAGGGACTGAGCTCCTGGGTTCAACCCAGCCCAGTCCTGCCTGTGGCAGATATTTAGATTGGCTGAGGTGGGGCAGCTCTATTTCTAAATTGCTTTATGTGTTGATCTCTCTCTGCCTCGAATAAATAAAGGCCAGGGCAGGGGGGAATCAAAAGTTAAGCTCTGAAAATCAAACTTGAGAAGGGGGAAGGAAATGAGAACATCAACTAAAAGGCTGCTGAGCACTAAGGAGAGCCTGGCAAGGAGCAGCAGTAGACGTGACCTAACCGGGCCATCGGAAGCAGACTGGAGTCACATGTTGAACCAGAAAACTGAACAGTGACATGAGTTAGCAGCTGGGGGCTTAAGAATGGATGCAGGGTACATAGCAGACACCCGAAGTAAAGACTGTGGAGAGCACTTGGGAGGGCTTCACCTTTTAGGTCACCTGTGGATTCCAAGGCCCAGTCCTGTATTTTGTTCACTCAAGAACTTAATTTTACCAGATTCCCCAAAGCTAGACTGATCTGGAGAGTAAAGTCCAGCTTGGATCCATAAGGTAAGTAAACACTTACCAGACTCCTAGGTCCACGGGGTGGCGTCTGTGGGCTAGATTTGGGCAGGACTTGGCAGGGCACTGTCTTTCGCCTCAGTCCGGTCCTTGAGTGTTACTGCCCACACCTCTCACACTTAAGAGCCATCCCAGTTTGCCGCATCTTAGTAAAAATGTCTTAGAGGTAATCATATTTTAGAGAATTGATCCACTCTAAATTTCCACAAGACTGACAACAAAAATACACATTTCTGTTAATTCCCAGCAAGAAATGTTCAGCTATCAGTATTCTGTAAGACACTACCTGCATAGTGTCAAGGAAGTGAGAAACAGTAGTGACCACATGGGGCTTTGAAAAAGGTGAGAACAGGCCGGCGCCGCGGCTCAATAGGCTTTTTTTTTTTTTTTTTTTTTTTTTTTTTTGACAGGCAGAGTGGACAGTGAGAGAGAGAGACAGAGAGAAAGGTCTTCCTTTTGCCGTTGGTTCACCCTCCAATGGCCGCTGCGGTTGGCGTGCTGCGACCAGCGCACCGCGCTGATCCGATGGCAGGAGCCAGGTGCTTCTCCTGGTCTCCCATGGGGCGCAGGGCCCAAGGACTTGGGCCATCCTCCACTGCACTCCCTGGCCACAGCAGAGAGCTGGCCTGGAAGAGGGGCAACCGGGACAGGATCGGTGCCCTGACCGGGACTAGAACCCGGTGTGCCGGCGCCGCAAGGCGGAGGATTAGCCTATTGAGCCGCGGCACCGGCCTCAATAGGCTTATCCTCTGCCTGTGGCACCAGTACCCCAGGTTCTAGTCCCGGTCGGGGCACCGGATTCTGTCCCGGTTGCCCCTCTTCCAGGCCAGCTCTCTGCTGTGGCCCGGGAGTGCAGTGGAGGATGGCCCAAATGCCTGGGCCCTGCGCCCCATGGGAGACCAGGAGAAGCACCTGGCTCCTGCCTTCGGATCAGCGCGGTGCACCAACCACGGCGGCCATTGGAGGGTGAACCAATGGCAAAGGAAGACCTTTCTCTCTGTCTCTCTCTGTGTACTCTGCCTGTCCAAGAAAAAAAAAAAAGGTGAGGACAGCAAACAGAGGCTCCGGCCGGCGCCACGGCTCACTAGACTAATCCTCCGCCTTGCAGCGCCGGCACACCGGGTTCTAGTCCCGGTTGGGGCACCGTTCTGTCCCGGCTGCCCCTCTTCCAGGCCAGCTCTCTGCTGTGGCCAGGGAGTGCAGTGGAGGATGGCTCAAGTGCTTGGGCCCTGCACCCCATGGGAGACCAGGAGAAGCACCTGGCTCCTGCCTTCGGATCAGCGCGGTGCACCGGCCGCAGCGCATCAGCCGCGGTGGCCATTGGAGGGTGAACCAACGGCAAAAGGAAGACCTTTCTCTGTCTCTCTCTCTGTCCACTCTGCCTGTCAAAAAATTTTAAAAATAATAATAAGAAAAATAAAACAGAGGCTCCGTCCTGCGACCTGTGCTGGAGCCTCCAGCAGCTTCACTGACAGGCTGCTCTCAGGGATCAGGAGTTTAACCTCTGGAGCCGCCTGGCTTCCTCCAGGGCTGGATAAATGAACCCCAGCCTTTCTCTAACTGCTCTGTTCTGACCTGATTTCCACTCCCTTGATTCATGACAGCGTCTGCATCGTTTCGCTGTTACTGGCCAAACACGAGGCATCCCCAGCTGAAGTGGATTACTTTTTCATTCAGCTGCTTCTGCTGTCGCACCAGAAAGCAGTTTGGCTGTGGCAGAACCGACTCCAGCGAATGACACCATGGATTACATGGAAGAGTGTCCTCCAGAGCTGGCCTCACTTTGGAGTCATGCTTCATACTGTTCAGCCAGACAGCAGGCCCTCAGCATTGAGACAATTTGTGGGTATAGCTCTTCTAACTGTACACCTGCCCTGTGGGGCAGGAGAGATATAGCTAATCCCTCAGTCCCAAGCAGGGGAGTCTGGCCTGGGTGTCACCTGAGAAGGACCTAAGTTCAAAACATGATCTAAGGGGCTGCCCGCCTGTGGTGCCAACATCCTATACAAGCACTGGCTACTCCACTTCCAGTCCAGCTTTCTGATATGGCCTGGGTAGGCAGTGGAAGATGGCCCAAGTCCTTGGGCCCCTGCAGTCACATGGGAGACCCAGAAGCAGCTTCTGGCTTCTGATGGGCGCAGCTCCAGCTGTTGGGGTCAGTTGGAGAGTGAACCAGCAGATGGAAGACCTCTTGCCTCTCCTCTCTCTCTGTAACTCATCAAGTAAATAAATACATCTTTTAAAAAAAAAAGATCTAGCACTTGTTCCATGTGACACCTTAGGTTATAAAAATAGGCTGAGTCACTGGAACAAAGTTGGCCTAACTCAACAAATGTTTAACTCTATGGGACACCCCTATCTCATTTCCCACCAGTACATCCCTACTCTGGGTGGCAGTAGAGGGCAACAAGAAGCAAATCCTGAGCCTCTTTCCCAAATGGAGGGCTACAGGGAGTCCAGAGCCTTCCTGCGAAGGCAGCAGACACCACGGAAGATAGAGGGTTTTTCACCAACACATCCACCACTCCTGCAGTAGACCTGCCCTTTGCTGAGGAAGGCCAGGTTCCCACACATCCACAGCTGGAGTTGGATGCCATGAACAAACTGATCCAGCTGGGGTGAGAACACCTGGTCAAACTTCTAGTCTAGGACTCAGCACAGGTTAAGAGAATAACATCCACCAGGCTTCTTAGACTTACTGAAGGTTGTAAGGTTACTGTCCAGATAAAATGAGACTCCATTTAGATGGTGTTTGACCTGGTGGTTAAGATGCTACATGGGATACTCCCATCTCATACCAGAGTGCCTGGGTCTTGAGTCCTGCCTGCATCCTGAAAGGCAACAGTTGATTCAGGACCAAGTAGTTGGGTCCCTGCTACCCATCTGGGACACTGAGTTGCTTTCTTTGATCATAGCTTTGACCTGGCCCAGCACTGGCTGTAGCAGGCATTTAGGAAGTGAATCAGCTTTGTCTCTTTCAAAATACACCCCCGTAACTAAAAAAGATTCTAACAAGTCTTTAAATCCCTCCTCCTCCATACTAAGTCACGCTGGGGAGGTGTATGATTTTTGAGGATATTAATTAGTTGACTGGCAAGGTTAAAACTTTAGGACCCAAAATGAAAGGTGTGAACCAAGTTGGTAAGTTACTGACAGAGAGGGTTAAATGAGAAGCCGTTCCTTACTGCAAAGGGGAATGGAGTTTCAGAACCTGACTGTGGTCGAGGGGTGTTCAGTAGCCAGGACCTGTGAGCAGGAGCTTCAGGGCAGCAACCTGAATGCAGGGCCTGGCCACCCGGGCCACCCTGCTCAGCTCTCCAGGCTCTGCTGGGAAACCTAGAGACCTGGGCTTTAGACCCAAGTGTAGTTGTGACAACTCCTAAAAATCTTAATCAGTCACACAGGACTTGGGTAACAGGACATTCCAAGTTGGATGCTAAGGTTTCCTCGGACAAGAAGTATCACACAGGAAAATATTGCACATCACTCCTTTATTACTCTGACCTGGAAAAAGGATTCAGTACAGTTATGCTCAGAATGAGGACTGGGCACACGTGGCAGGGCCAAGCAACTGGAAAACACGATTCAGAACCAGACAGCGAAAGTCACACTTGGACGTGATCAAGAGGCATCTCACTGCCACAAAACAGGCAGGGGAGGGATCCTAAGACGCAGCAGGGGGCGCTCCCACCCCTTAGAGGCCAGGCTCATCCCATACTGTGTGAGGAATGGCTGATTCTCTGGTGACCACACTGGGGACTATCTGAACCGCCACTAGGAACCCAGAAGGGCTTTTGTTTAGTATCAGTTTCTCACTCACACACACACACACACACACACTTTTGTAAAAGTAAATGCATCCCAAAGTTACTTCGGGCTTGATCCCAGCCTCTGGAGCCAGCTCCTCTGGGGTGAGGGAGGCAGTGGCGGTGGTGTTTTTAAATCCCCATGCAGTTACATTCACCTCCACTGGAATGACTGGAGCCCCGGGGGCAGTGACCTGACTGTGGAAGCCACAGGTCTGGCTCCCGGGAACACGGCAGACTCTCCTGCCTCTCCTCATTGGTCAGGTTTAGCATGGCTCATGGCTCCTCCCTCTCCCTACTCCAGCAGGCAAATAATGAATAGAGCACTATCAGACATGGGCGTTTTAACCTCTCTGTTGGAGAGAGGACCCTTTCCTCTGCTTGGACTGACAGCCCGTACCCCAGGGGTGCTGTCCTGACTAGATTGTGTGAAGAGAGTGGTGCAAGAGACAAAATAGCTAAAAGAAAAGCAGGAGCCACCAGTCCCCCCCTGCAGCTACAACCTAAGGTGTCTACAGAGGTGGTCAGTGTGACATGTGCAGGGGACAGGTGCAGAGGGATGGGCAGGCAGGGAGGGTGGTCCTGGGGGTTGTGGTCCGCCTGCTTGCCTTCACTTCTTGGCCTTGCCCTGGGCAGCCACAGCTTCCATGGCTTTGCGCACGGTCTCTTCATCCCCCAGGAACTGCATGGGCTTGATGGGCTTCAAGTTCTTGTCCAGTTCATAGACAATGGGGATACCAGTCGGCAGGTTCAGCTCCATGATGGCCTCTTCAGAGAGACCTGAAAACACCCACCATGATCAGCCATGAAAAGTGTAAATCCACATCACCCCCCTAGATTTACTGTTTATGCTGCAGGTGATAAAGGAATCTGGTAAGAATTAGAACACCCTTTCTGATCTTCATTAATAATTCTGAGCTGTAGTGTATTAACAGCTCCACTATGGAAGGAAAGGCCAACACTTATTTCTCAGCCACTAAACCAGGGGTGGAGAAACCTTAGTCTGCCAGGGGGCATTTGGATATTTATAACATTGGGGCTGGCGCTGTGGTGCAGCAGATTAACGCCCTGGCCTGAAGCGCCAGCATCCCATACGGGCTCCAGTTAACATCATCTGCAGCCAATCCCAAATTATGCATTTAGAAATTAGCCTGCCATAGATTTATTACATTTCAAGTCCCACCTCCAGTTGCCTTGGCAGGGCCAGATCAAATGATTTCACAGGTTTATACAGCCCATGGGCCAGACATATTCCCACTTCTACACCTCAAAAGCAAATAAGGAAAAAGCACAACATGGAGCACAACAAGGTGCAGAGAGGAGTATACCATAGGTCCCCTACCATGGGGATCTAGCAGCCCAGTGGAGGCAGCCAGTACCCATCTCGGACGTCCCAGATAACCTACACACCTGCCAAACCTTAGCATCAGGGCACAAGGCCCTATAAACTCCAGACACAGACAGATCCTGTGTGAGGCTGAGACCAGTTGTCACAGGAAGCTTTTATTAGCAGCTGCACTTGGCATTCCTAGTCCAGAGGTGGGCAAGCACCTCAACTTGACTGTGTATGGGACCACCTGGGGGTAGACGCCAACTCTGAGTCAGGCCTGGAGACGCCTCAGGGTCTGAGTCTGTCTCGACTGTCTCTAAGGCTACCAACACGTCCCTGGACGTCCAGGTCTGTCCAGGTCGCCTTCCTCCTAAGTCAGTCCCGGGTCAGAGGCAGCATTGTTCCAAATGTACATACCCTCCAGATGCTTGACAATGCCCCGAAGGCTGTTGCCGTGGGCCGCGATCAGTACCCGTTTGCCCTCCTTGATCTGGGGCACAATCTCTTCATTCCAGAAGGGCAGGGCTCTGGCTATAGTGTCCTTCAGGCTCTCACAGGAAGGCAGCTGATCCTCAGTGAGGTCCGCATACCTGCGATCCTAAGCCACGAGAAAACCCGGCGT
Source organism: Lepus europaeus (assembly GCF_033115175.1). Taxonomy (NCBI): domain Eukaryota; kingdom Metazoa; phylum Chordata; class Mammalia; order Lagomorpha; family Leporidae; genus Lepus; species Lepus europaeus. The sequence continues at coordinate 31,766,737 of NC_084843.1, forward strand.
CACCAATTACTCAGCGTTGTCTGTTAGCACATTCTCAATTCCCAAGGGTGGGTAAAGGTCTCGCCAGGGTCCAGAACACAGCTGAGGACTGTGTTCAAACCCCAGCTCCAGTCCCAATTCCAGTCTCCTGGTAACGCATACTCTAGGAGGCAAATGATGCCTAAAGTATGTGACACTTATGTGGGAGGCTCAGACTGAGTTCCCACTGCCTAGCTTCAGCCTTGCCAGGCCTGGCTGCTGCCAGCAACTGGGTATTGAACCACAGAATCGCAGATTATCTCTCTCTTTTATAAAAATTTTACCTAGCAGCTCTGACTCTAAGCCCAGAGGCTGGGTGCCATGGCAAGGGGCAAAGCTCCATTGTCCATACCTTACTGATGTTGCTGTAGAAGGGGTGGTCAGGCTCCATGGGGGGCGGGGGGACGTCATAGGATCGCCGCCAGATCTTCACCTGGGCCTCACCATGCTTGGCAGCAGTCTCTGCCTTATTGAGGCCGGTCAGACCCCCGTAGTGCCGCTCGTTGAGGCGCCAAGTCCTCACGACCGGCAGCCACATCTGGTCAATGGCATCCAGCACTGTCCAGAGGGTCCGGATGGCTCTTTTCTGCACCGAGGTGAAGCAGATGTCAAACTCATAGCCAGCGTCTGAAAATCACAAGTGCAAAGTGATAAGCTCATCAGATCTACTCTGTGCCAGAATTTTCTTGTATGTGGATCTCCTACATAGGTAATTCAACTGCAAGCCATTTGACCAGATATTTAATTCTTTTTTTTTTGGACAGGCAGAGTGGACAGTGAGAAAGACAGAGAGAAAGGCCTTCCTTTGCCGTTGGTTCACCCTCCAATGGCCGCCGCAGTAGGCGCGCTGCGGCCAGCGCACTGCGCCAATCCGATGGCAGGAGCCAGGTGCTTCTCCTGGTCTCCCATGGAGTGCAGGGCCCAAGCACTTGGGCCATCCTCCACTGCACTCCCTGGCCACAGCAGAGAGCTGGCCTGGAAGAGGGGCAACCGGGACAGGATCGGTGCCCCGACCGGGACTAGAACCCGGCGTGCCGGCGCCGCAAGGCAGAGGATTAGCCTAGTGAGCCGCGGCACCGGCAGTAGCTAACTTCTATAGCAAGCTTACCATCTGTCCCACACTGGGCCAAATATTTTATATGTTTTATTTAGTCTTCCTCATAGCAATCCTAGGAGACAATTCTTAAAAGCCATCTTACCAGATGAAGGAAAGAATTAAAGGATTACATAAACTAAAAGTCATTCAAAGACCCAACATTTTAAAAAGATTTATAAGTGAGAAAGCTAGAGTCATGGAGGGTGTGGGAGAGGGAGAGAGGGAGGGGGTAATCATCTACTCACTAGTTTACTCCCCAAATGGCCAGGGCAGGGCCAGGCCAAAGCCAGGAGTCTGGAACTTCATCTCCCACATGGGTGGCAGGAGCCCAAGCACTTGTGCCATCATCTGCTACTTTCCTAGGTTCATTAGCAGGAAACCGCATCAGAAATGGAGCAGCTGAGACTCAAATGCTAGAGCTGTAGGTGGTAGCTTAACCCGCTGTGCCACAATGCTGGCCCTCAAAAATCCAACTTTTTAGGCTGGCACCGTGGCTTAACAGGCTAATCCTCCGCCTTGCGGCGCCGGCACACCAGGTTCTAGTCCCGGTTGGGGCACCGGATTCTATCCCGGTTGCCCCTCTTCCAGGCCAGCTCTCTGCTGCGGTCCGGGAGGGCAGTGGAGGATGGCCCAAGTCCTTGGGCCCTGCACCCACATGGGAGACCAGGAGAAGCACCTGGCTCCTGGCTTCGGATCAGTGAGATGCGCCGTCCACAGCGGCCATTGGAGGGTGAACCAAAGGCAAAAAGGAAGACCTTTCTCTCTGTCTCTCTCTCTCACTATCCACTCTGCCTGTCAAAAAAAAAAAAAAAAAGAAATCGCTTCATCTTGAGGTTAGCAATGGTAATAAAATGTAGAGTGAGGGGCTGGTGCTGTGGTGTAGTGGGTAAAGCTACCACCTGCAGTGCTGGCATCCCATATGGGTGCCGGTTCAAGAACCAGCTGGCTCCACTTTTGACCCAGCTCTCTGCTATGGCCTGGGAAAGCAGAAGAGGATGGCCCAAGTGCTTGGGTCCCTGCATTCACGTGGGAGACCTGAAGGAAGCTCCTGGCTTCTGGCTTCGAGTAAGCCCAGCTCCGGCCATTGTGGCCACTTGGGGAGTGAACCAGCAGATGGAAGACTTCTCCCTCTGCCTCTGCCTCTCTGTAACTTTCAAAGAAATAAATAAATCTTAAAAAAAAAAAAGAGAGAAAGAAAAGAAAAGAAAGAAAGAAAAAGAAACTTTTCTAAAAAGTAGAGTGAATTTTTCTAGCAGTCATTCAACTGAGAACAAGAGTAGTTAAGAACTACACCAGTCCAGGAAGGAAGGGTTAATCACCAGGGAACACCAACCCCACCCGCAATCGTCGCAGAGCCTCAGGACAAGTCCTAGTAGCTTGGTTATGGTGGCCTCCCTAACCAGAAGAGGAGGAATGGCTCAAGGAAAGGCTGAGTCATGGGTAGTGATGCCCACGGCCCAAGCCTCAGCTCCCATGCTGAGCAGCCACAGGCTGTTTCATGGCACCGATTTCCACTCGCAGTGGGGCCTCTTTCTCTGGATACACAAGTCGTCCCCAGTGAGGAAAGCAGTTCCCTTAAGTACCATTACCAGAGAATGCTCAGGTGAGAGGCATAAAGCCTCTTGCCCATGAAACAAAAGGGCAGCCAGATGGACGCCATGGTGTGAATTCTATCCTCACCCCAGCATTAAGACTTGGTGGGGGCTGGCGCTGTGGCATAGCAGGTAAAGCCGCCGCCTCCGGTGCCAGCATCTCACACAGGCGCCAGTTTGAGCCCTGGCTACTCCACTTCCCATTCAGCTCTCTGCTGTAGCCTGGGAAAGCAGTAGAGGATGGCCCAAGTCCTTGGGGTCCTGCACCCACGTGGGAGACCCGGAAGATCCTGGCTCCTGGCTTCAGATTGGCACAGCACCAGCCATTGAGGAGGCCATTTGGGGAGTGAACCAGCAGATGAAAGACCTCCCTCTCTGCCTCTCTGTAACTGTACCTTTCAAATAAATAAATTTAAAAAAAAAAAGAAGAAAAAGAAAAGAAAAGAAACAGAGTCTGTTATTTTACAGACTGCAAGTTTAGCCACTCGCTCTGTTTTGGAGGACAGAGGCAATCGCTGTGTCCCGGGCTAGTCATCAGCAACCCACCAGACCCACACAGCACTTCCTGCCAGACAGCTAAAGAAAATGGCCTCCTTGACCAGTGCTTCCCTATCCTGGCCTCTCCCAGGGGCGTGGGGTCACCACGGGCCGTCCCAACGCACCCAGTCCTCTCCAGCAGGATGACACTGCCCAGCCTTCCCAAAGCTCCGCTTCATTTCCGAAGGATGTATGACGGCAAGAAGCCAGGGAAAGCGACCCGAGGCCGAACATCAGCCTCACCACCACGCATCAAGGACCCTTTCACGAAGCTGCTTCTCTGTTCAAAGTTAGAAGGCAGAAGGGCGGGGCAGGGAGCACTTCTTCAGTCCAGGAGCCTCCAAACCCAGAGGGAGGAGGGGCAGGCCTGATGGGCATTCTCTGTCACTTCCACCTTTGCCCCTCCGTGGCCAACAGCCCACAAGTTCCTCCACCCAGAACTGGGGCAAGGACACCGGACTGGGAAAAGGTATGACCTTGGACAAACCATCTTTCCAATCGTCACTGTAACCAACTAGAAGAGGAGGCCAGGGCGGGTTGGGGAGGAGGATAAAACCTGCTTCGTGGGGTTGTGGACAGGACCGACTCCATTCATTCATTCATTCACTCATTCCCATCTGTAAATGCGTTTCGAAGGCTACTTGGGAATGTGGCTGAACAGCAAAGCCCTACACAAGCACGTGGGGTTCGGGCAGTCCTGAAGCCCGTTAGGCCCCCCAGCGCACCACAACAGCCCACCGTGAGGGTCTGCAGCCGCCCCCAGGCTTGCGTACGGCCGCTCCAGGGGCCCCAACCTCGACCCACCCTTCTGGCCAAGGAGAACCTGAAATGGCCTGGCCACCAGAGGTGGCTCCATCCAGGGCGACGCGGCCCCGAGTCAGTAAATGGCCGGGTTAGAGGTGGAGGACTTCCCAGGCGACGTCGGCAGAGCGCACAGGGCGGCGGGGCGCCCGGCCCAGGTGCGCCCCGCGGCGCGGGCCCTCTCGTCCCGCTGCACGACCTTGGGCCGGCAGGCAGACTCCGCACCCGCGCCCACGCTCCCAGCAGCGCGCTGCCCGAGGCGCCGTCCCCGCACGCGGCCCGCCGCACCCCCCGCGGCCACGCCGTACCTCGCAGGGCCTGCCCGCCGCGCTTCGCCTCCTCGTGGCCCGCCGGGCTCAGGTCGGCATCATACCAGCCGCTGAAGCGGTTCTCCAGGTTCCAGGCGCTCTCGCCGTGCCGGATCAGCACCAGCTTGTAGGCGGCCATGGCGGCGAGACGGAGATGCGGCGCCGACTGGGGTTCGCTGAGATTCCGAAGTCGCAACCCGCCCCTCGGCCGCGCCTGCGCACTCGCGCTCCGCCGCCCGGCTCCCGCGCACTTTCTCTCCCAAATCTTTCCACTCTCCGGTGACGCCCCGCCGCCGCCCAGTGCGCGCATGCGCCCCCTCCTTCTGCGGCGGCCGCCGAGGGGAGGGGGCGCGCGCCGGCATGCCAGAGCGCATGCGTCCTCCGCCGCCGGCGCCGCGTCCGCCGCGGCAGTCACGGAGCGCACGTAAGCACGCGAAGGGTGGGGGCGTGCGAGCGGCGCGCGTGCAGCCGGGCGGCTTCCGCCTGGAAGACGGGCGCTTGCGTGTGAGCTGTCGTTCGGCTCCGCCGGATCCCCGTCCCATCCGTACAGTTTGGGTCACACACCTGTGGTCCACGCGTCACGCTCTCAACCTCAGTTTTAAGATGGGCATAGTAAGTTCTTACCTGCGTTACGGATGCAAGAAAAATGTCCTCGCGCCTGGGGGCTGCTTGATTGTGGCAGCCAAGGTTGACTAGAGGAATACGGGTAAAATAAATTAAATACTGTCTGCTTGAAGGGCCCCAGTAAAGGGTCGCGGTTGCTAGCTCCTCTCAGTGGGACACTGATCTTTGCTTAGGAACTGACTGACCCTGCGGATCGCAACGCGGGGCTGTTTGATCCCAGTTCTGGCCACAGCCCCTCGCAGGCCTCAGGTTAACGCTTCCAGGCTTCCAAAATCAGAGCAAACTTCAGGTCCCTTCAGACGTGCAGGGCGGGGTGAGATAGTTAAGTATCTGCTTATCTGAGCAGACTCCCTGGGGAGGTTTTATTTTTGATGTGCACTCAGAGAGCCTCTACTAGGGCCAGGCTTGTTATCACTGCAGACAATAACTCATTTAATCCTCATATCTTGAGCTATCATTTTCCCCACTTACAGATGAGGAAACAGGTACTTTGCCCAAGGCCACAGGAACGGGGCTCCCAAGCCCATGCTCTGCCCTAACTGGCTCTGTGGCCTGCACATTTCTGTTGTGCTGTAAGCACTAATCAGCCTTGAAGAAAGGGGAGGATTTGAGAAGAAGAGAAAAAGCAATTTGGGGACAACGTGACCCGAAACCCTTACAACTGGTTTGAAGATAAGTGGCAGTAATGGCTACTGTTTGTGAGACTTTAGTGTGCCAAGAGTAATTAAATTATTTTCTTAACCCTCCGGCAATCCATACAATGTGGGTACCGCAATAGCCCCATTCCATGGATGAGAAATACTGTGTGCAGAGTTGTTAGGTAGGTAGTCAGTTACGAGCTTATGTGTGTGTGACAGGCCTAAAGAGAAGACATCTATGTCCAGCATATGCATCTGCATCTCAGAGTCATCCCCATAATGTTTCAGGGGCAGCCTGGCCCTCGCATCCTGCCCCGCCCCCTTCTGCCTTCTACAATCTCCCAGGTGCAGCCTAGTATCTGCATCTCAAACACCCTGCTCCCTTCCTCTGGTCTGATAACATTTGCATCCATAAAGTCCTTTGTTTCAGACCTTCAAGAGAAGTTTTTCTATTTACATCCAAAAAGCCCTTTGTTCCAAGAGGAGCAGAGGTGGGAAAGCAAGACCCATCTCCTTAAAAACCCCCAGCCTCAACTGGACTGCGCGCTCAGCTCTCTGCATCTTTGCTGAGCCGCCCGCCTGGCCTGGTCAGGTGTAATCTCTCCACTCCTTCCTCCTCCCCAGTCTCTCAGGCTCTGTCTGGAGAGGTGCCCATCCGTCCTTACAGATGTCCCTTCCTAATAAACCTTGCTATTTTACCTCCCACTACTCTCCTACTCTCTGTCTCACGCCTGAATTCTTTCTTGCGCGAAGACAAGAACCCTGCAATTTCTCCGGTAACAGAGTCACAGCTAGGAAGTGGGAAGAAAGCCAGACTCCAACCCAGGAAGTCCAGCTGGCCTAAGGAGACATCTGGGTCCAGCATATGCATCTCAAAGTCATCCCGATAACGTTTCAGGGGCAGCCCAGTATCTACATCCTGCCCTGCCCCTCCCCTTCTACCCAGTAACCTGCCAGGGGGTGGTGGGGTCCCACCACTTCTGCCTGATAACCTTCCAGATGCAGCCCAGTATCTGCACTTCAAATATCCTTCTCTGATCCTGATGATCATGATCCTCCAGGGGGTCTTGCTCACCCTTCCTCTAACTGGGGTGGCGCCAGCCAGGCTTCCTCCTGTCTGATAACTTCAGGGGAAAAACTCAGATAGGAGCTTTTCTATTTACATCCAAGAAGTCCTTTGTTCCAAGAGGAGCAGAGGTGAGAAGACAAAGACCCATCCCCTTAAAAACCCTGGGCCTCTACCAGACTGCCCACTCAGCCCTCTGCCCCTCTGCTGAGTTGCCTGCCTGGCCCACCCAGGTGTACTCTCTCCACTCAACCATGTAACCCCGCTCTCCCCCAGTCTGAGCGACTGGGCACTCTCTCTCAGGTCCTGAATGGAGAGGTGCCCATCCGTTCTTACAGATGTACCTACCCTAATAAACCTTGCTATTTTACTTTCCACTACTCTCTGTCTCACGCCTGAATTCTTTCTTGTGTGAAGAACCCTGCCATTCACCGGTAACACAATGACTTGCTCAGCACTCTAACCATAGAACTCTGTCGTCCTCCTCGTCGGTAGCAGGAAAAAGATAGTTGGAAGACTAGAAAGCTGTTCAGACCTCAAAGCTGCTGTCTAAGACTCAGGACCCCAGGCTGTGCCCTCACAGGGCTCCTGGCCAAGCTCTGGGCCTGCCCTGCACAGAGGTGGGGGCCTTCTGAGAACACTCACTCAGGACGTCCCCTCTGTGGGCTCCTGCTGCTCCGTCACCCTTATCTGATGTGCAGGCTTTCCGGCATTAATCTTGACCTTTGAGCCTGGACTTTCTGTCCCTCTCTCTTGGTCCTAATTTGTACTCCCAGTCTAGCTCTTACTTACTGTGTCCCTCTGTGCTCCACCTGCTCTCAAGAAATTCAAGAAGGGGCCAGTGCTGTATCATAACAGGTAAAGCCACCCCTGCAGTGCTGGCATCCTATGTGGGCACCAGTTCAAGTCCTGGCTGCTCCACTTCCAATCCAGCTCCCTATTAGTGTACCCAGGAGAACAGCAGAAGATGGCCCAGGTCCTTGTGCTCCTGCACCCAAGTGAGAGACCTGGAAGAAGCTCCTGGCTCCTGGCTTTGGTCTGACCTGGCTCCGGCCATTGGAGCCACTTGGGGAGTAAACCAGGGGATGGAAGATCTTTCCTTCTCTCTCTGCAACTCTTTCAGATAAATAAATTTTTTTTCTTTTCTTTTTTTTTTTTTTTTTTTTTTTTTTTTTTTTTTGACAGGCAGAGTGGACAGTAGAGGGAGATAGAGAGAGAAAGGTCTTCCTTTTTGCCACTGGTTCACCCTCCAATGGCCGCCGCGGTAGCGCGCTGCGGCCGGTGCACCGCGCTGTTCCGATGGCAGGAGCCAGGTGCTTATCCTGGTCTCCCATGGGGTGCAGGGCCCAAGAACTTGGGCCATCCTCCACCGCACTCCCTGGCCACAGCAGAGAGCTGGCCTGGAAGAGGGGCAGCCGGGACAGGATCGGTGCCCCGACCGGGACTAGAACCCGGCGTGCCGGCGCCGCAAGGCGGAGGATTAGCCTGTTAAGCCACGGCGATAAATAAATTTTTTAAATATTTATTTTATTTATTTGAAAAACAGAGTTGCAGAGAGAGGTAGAGACAGAGAGAGAGGTCTTCCATCTGCTGGTTCACTCCCCAGATGGCCACAATAGCCAGAGCTGCGCTAATCTGAAGCCAGGAGCCAGGAGTTTCTTCCGGGTCTCCCACGTGAGTGCAGGGGCCCAAGGACTTAGGCCATCTTCTACTGCTTTCCCAGGCCAAAGCAGAGAGCTAGATTGAAAGACTAGAACAGGCGCCCATATGGGGTGCTGGCGCTTCAGGCCAGGGCTTTAACCTCCTGTGCCACAGCGCTAGCCCCAATAAATCTTAAAAAAAAAAAAAAAAAAGTGTGGAAAAAAAGAAGGCAGCAGGACTTAATGAAAGATGCCAATTCAGAGGTTTGAATCTGGGAAGAGGCGTTCAGGCCTCTCCTCCAGCGCCGTGCCTGGGAGGGGTGGCAGGTAACTGGCACTCTGGGCATCAGGCCAGCCCTGGGGAAGGAATTTTACTTCTTTCAGCAACCTCCTCTGCTTCCAGAAAGACTTCCTTCTCCTTGGAATTCCTTGGACAAACTCCAGTAACTTTGTACCTCGTTGATAGGATATTTACCTTGGGTCATCAGAGTTTGTTGTTGTTGTTTTGATGGGCAAAGTGGACAGTGAGAGAGAGAGACAGAGAGAAAGGTCTTCCTTTGCCGTTGGTTCACCCTCCAATGGCCACCGCAGCCAGCGCACTGCGCTGATCCGAAGCCAGGAGCCAGGCGCTTCTCCTGGTCTCCCATGGGGTGCAGGGCACAAGGACTTGGGCCATCCTCCACTGCACTCCTGGGCCACAGCAGAGAGCTGGCCTGGAAGAGGGGCAACCAGGACAGAATCCGGCGCCCCGACCGGGACTAGAACCCGGTGTGCCGGCGCCGCAAGGCGGAGGATTAGCCTATTGAGCCACGGCACTGGCTGTTGTTGTTACTTTTAATGATTTATTTATTTACTTCAAAGTCCGAGTCACACAGAGAATGAAGGAGAGGCAGAGAAAGAGAGAGAGAGGTCTTCCATCCACTGGTTCACTCAACAATCGGCTGCAATGGCTGGAGCTGCACCAATCCAAAGCCAGGGGCCAGGAGCTTCTTCCAGGTCTCCCAAGTGGGTGCAGGGACCCAAGGACTTGGGTCTTTTTCTGCTGGTTTCCCAGGCCACAGCAGAGAGCTGGATCAGAAGTGGAGCTGCCGGGACATGAACCGGCACCCATATGGGATGCCGGCACTGAAGGCAGTGGCTTTACCTGCTACGCCACAGCGCTGGCCCCAGCAGTTTTTTAATGCATGCATCAGATCTACTAGAGACTGGGGACTGCACTGGGGCCATGTCACACACCCACACGCCCATGCACTTAGCACAGTGCTCATGCCCTAGGCAGATGCCCTGGGTGATGCTCAGTGTTAGGGCTGGGAGAGACCTGGAAGATGCTCCACTGTGAGTCCCCACATCCTGCCGCTTCCAATTCCAGATGATGAAAGTGAGGCAAACCATTCAAAAGAACAGGAAGGTGAGAGACAAGATTTATCAGGTCAGAGGCGATCTCCAGGGAAGGGCCCCAAAGTCAGGGGAGAAAGACAGCTGCTGGCGTAGTGGTGCAGCGGGTAAAGCTGCCACTTGTGGCACTAGCATCCCACATGTGTGCCAGTTCGAGTCCCAGCTGCTCCATTTCCAATGCAGCTCCCTGCTAATGTGCCTGGGAATGCAGCAGAAGATGGCCCAAGGACTCAGGACCCTCACCCCTACGTGGGAGACCCGGGTGGAGTTCAGGCTCCTGGCTCAGCCTGACCCTGATCTAGCTGTTTAAGCCATTGGTTAAATGAACCAGCAGATGGAAGCACTCGCTCTGTCTCTCCACCACACCCAACCCTGTACCTGTTCCTCTCTCATAACTCTGCCTTTCAAATAAATAAATCAATCTAGAAAGAAAGATAGAAAGGAAGGAGGGAGGGAGGGAGGGAGGGAAGGAAGGAAGGAAGGAAGGAAAGGAGGGAGGGAGGGAAGGAGACAGCTGTCCAGAGCGATCAGGGTGGGGCGGTGAGGGTGGAGGGCACCTGTGATAAGGACCCTGAGAGCTTTGGCGCCCAAAGCCAGAATTCCAGAGCAGCAATAGGAATCCATTCAGCGTCTATCACAGCATCTTAAATCCGGGAAGAAACTTCAACCCTATAAAAAATAAGGTTTCCTAAATGCCTGTGACAGATAACAGTTTCACCCCCCGCCTTTTTTTTTTTTTTTTTTAATTACTCTTATCTCTGCTGAACACAAGACACAAAGACATTTGTCATTCCTGGGCTTTGGAAAGCCCTGGGCAGGTGCAGCAGAAAGTCCATAGTCCTGGAGACAAGCAGCTGGCAGGCTGTGACCCCAGCCAGAGTCCTCCTGTCTAGCATACTTCCCAGCACCCTCTTCCCCTCGAGGAGCCACCGCACAGCTCCTGGCGGGGGTTTGCTTCTTCCTCTGCCAGAAGGAAGCAACTGTGGCCAAATAAGTCTCTCTTGCTGCTTAGACCTTCGTGGCTCTCTGCTCCGTGTCCTTGTGGCAGTCACCCCAAGCCAGAGGCACTCAACACTGATGAACTTCAGGGTCCAGTGGTGTAGTGGGTATACCCACTGCCTGTAATGCCAGCATCCCATATGGCTGCCAATTCATGTCTCCACTGCCCCACTTCCTATCCAGCTCCCTGCTAATGGCTGGGAAAGCAGTAGAGGATGGCTTGGGCCCCTACCACCCACATGAGAGACTTGGAAGAAGCTCCTGGCTCCTGGCTTTGACGTGGCCCAGCCCTGGCCACTGCAGCCATCAGGGGCATGAACCAGTGGATGGAAGATCTCTGTCTCTCCCGCTCCCTCTCTCTTTGTAACTGTGACTTTCAAATAAAATAAATAAATAAATCTTTTTAGAAAATGATGAATTTGAATGAACGAAATCCAGAGGCCAGGCAACTGACCCAGCCATTAAGTTGCGGCTTGGGGCACGCACATACCATATCTGAGTGCCAGTTTCAAGTTCTGGCTCCTCAGCTTCCAATCCAGCTTCCTTAGAATGCGCACCCTGGGAGGGACTAAGTGATGGCTCAAGTACCTGGGTCCCTGCCACCCATGTGGCAAACCTGGATGGAGTTCCTGTCCCCTGGCTGCTGGTAGTCTGGCTCAGCTGTAGCAGTTACAGGCATGTGGGGAGTAAAACAGTGGATGGAAAATCCGTCTCTGTTTCTGCCTTCCAAATGCAATAAAAATAAATTAACAGATTTTTAAATCCAAGCCAGGAGCAGATATTGTAGCAATGCGGGTTAAGCCGCCACTTGAGACGCCCACATCCTATATCTCTGCTTCTCTGCTTCCCATCCAGCTCCCTGCTAATGTGCCTGGGAAGGAAGCAGAAGATGGCCCAGCTGCTTGGGTCCCTCCCACCCACGTGGGAAACCCAGATGGGGTGAGAGTTTCAGTATCCTGGCTTCGGCCTGATCCAGCCAAAGCCTTTCAGCCACATAGGGTGTGAGCCAGCAGATAGAAGACACCTCCCGCCACCCCCCCCCCCCCAGTCATTTTACTTTTCAAATAAATAAAAATAAATCTTTAAAAAATCCACACCAGGGGCTGGTGCTGTGGTGTAATGGGAGAAGCCACCTTCTGCAGTGCCGGCATTTCCATCTGGGCACCGGTTTGAGTCCCGGCTGCTCCACTTCCAATCCAGCTCTCTGCTGCGGCCTGGGAAAGCAGCAGAAGATGATCCAAGTCCTTGGGCCCCAGCACCTTCATGGGTGACCCGGAAGAAGCTCCTGCCTTTTGGCTTCAGATCAGCACAGCTCCGGCTGTTGCGACCAATTGAGGAGTGAACCAGCGGATGGAAGACCTCTCTCTGCCTCTCCTTCTCTCTCTGGTAACCCTGTGTAACTCTTAAAAAAATCTGGCCTTTGGGGCCAGTGCTGCAGCGTAGCAGGTAAAGCTGCCGCCTGCAGCACTGGCATCCCATGTGGGCGCCAGTTCAAGTCCCAGCTGTTCCACTTCCGATCCAGCTCTCTGCTATGGCCTGGGAAAGCAGTGGAAGATGGCCCAAGTCCTTGGGCCCCTGCACCCGTGTGCAAGACCCAGAAGAGGAGCAGCCAGGACAGGAGCTCACTGGGACATCAGGGCTGTGAGGCTGCAGGCAGAGGCTTAGTGCTGGTCCCAGTACATAAATCTTTAAAAACAGTTTTTTTCAAGGCACCATTAATAAGTCATGGAGAATGTGGGCATCGATCCCACCACCTCTCGCATGCTAAGCGAGCGCTCTACCACATGAGCTAATTCCCCAGCTGCTGACACAAAGGAAAAAAAATAGATCTAGGAAAGCAAACGGGCATGCCCAGTGTTAACAGCAGCCAAAGGCAGAAACAGCCCCAATGTCCATCAGCTGATGGGCGGGCAAACAAACCGATGCACAGCCATGCACAGCCAGCCACACAATGGAATGGGGTTAGGCCATGAAAAGGAATGAAGCTCTTGTTACATGCAAACCCGGATTCATCCGACTCGGATGGGCCTTGAAGACAGGAAGTGAAACGTGCCGGTTTCCGCTGGCGATTCCAAGTGCTTGAGCTGTCTGGAGCAGGAGCAGGCATAGATGCAGACACAGAGGGCAGACCTGAGGTTGCTCAGTGCCAGCAGGGCCGGGGCAGGGGTTTCTTTCTGAGTTTTTACATTTTCCTTTTTTTTTCATTTTTGATGAAAGTGTTCTAAAACTGACAGTGGTGATGTCTCATGACAGAGCAAAGACTTAGGCCTCAGAGCCATGTTAGCTCCTTGCCTGAAAGCGGATCCAATCTCCTGGGGCCTTCCAAGCCCCTGGGCTGTTTCTCAGTTCAACCCTACACCCCCCCACCCCGCCCCGCATTCTTTCCAGTTAACCAGCCGCAGAGAGGAAGGCCCGCTGAGTTTGAAAAGCTTGTACAAAGTAGCTAAGCTCCACCTAATCACTCCCTAGCAGACCCCCAGCTAAGTACTAAGTGCTAAGTACTAAGTGCCAGTCTGCAGGAGGGCAGGGCCACACACATGCTGGCTGTGGGCCCCTCTCAGGCTTATTCTTTTTGAATAAACTTGTTTTGGCTGCGAGTTCATGTCTTGTTCCCCTCTTTGTCCTCCCCTTCTTCCTTATACCATGTATCTGTGAAGATGCTAAAAACTATTGACTCCTACAACTTAAGTAGGTGAAGTGTGGGGGCTGAGTTTTGGTTTAGCCAGTTAAGCTGCCTGTATCCCATAGGGGTACTGGTTCTAGTCCTGGCCGCTCCACTTCCGAGCCGCTCCCTGCTAATGGGCCTGGGAAAGCAGCAGAAGATGGCGCAAGTGCTTGGGGCCCTGCACCCACGTGGGAGACCTAGAAGAAGCTCCTGGCTCCAGCTCCAGCCATTGTAGCCATTTGGGGAGTGAACCAGCGGTCTCTCTCCTTCTATCCCTCTCTCTTCTAACTCTCTCAAATTAAATAAATAAATACATATTTGTGGTCTGTGAGTTATATCTCAGTAAAGCTGTTTTTCCAAAAGTCTAAAAATGACCCACAGGAGCCCCTGCTGAAAGGGAGGATGGGGTGGGGGAGGGGACTGAGGTGGCCAGCCACTGGCTGTCGTTCCTGGTGCCAAGGGAGCTGAGACCATGGAGCGCACGTGGTTCTCACGGAGCCAAGGAGCCAAAAAGGAGGGAAAAAGAAGAGGCCACAGCAGGGCCGGGAGAAGCTTGGCCACGAGGTCTGACTAATGCCAAACCCAGCCCAGTGGAGGTGAGTTCCCAGATCCCGTCTCTGCAGCTAATTTCCCTGGTCCCTGTGTAGGGGCCACCCTGGCCCTGGGATCCTCGCGGGAGATGACGGACACTGGGCCTTGAGCCACAACCTGGGCAGGCAGTTAGCCTACCAGTGCCTTGAGCGAAGGTGTGAAGTGTCCCAGACCACCCAGATAGGAAGAACCAGCGAGACTCCCTGTAAAGCAAAGAACGAAGGGACTTTATTACGGGTCCAGCATGCTGGGGCCTGACCTCCCGCTCGGTGTAGTGCTGGGAGACCAAGACCCCTTTTCTTTGTTCCCAGACAAACAAGTATTACGTCCGCATTCCTTTCCCCTCATATGGCCATATATTGAGTCCTCCCCCATTAGTTGCCCCCCCCCCCCCCCCCCGCAGCCCTGCTGGACCAAGGACTGCCCGGTGTCAGGTTTCATTTTCTCCTACCAGGAGCATCCTGGGCCTAGCCTGCCCTTGGTCTTGTGAGAAGCCTGTCATGGTGTGACTCTGGCCTCACAGGTGCTCCTTTGTTAGAGCACAGCGGAGTGGCGAGGTGGGTGTATTCAGCTACTGCGTTCTTACCTAAGAGAGAATGAGAAAGCTCGCACCCCAGAGAGTGGTCATTTTGCTGCCGTGACAATGAGGGACCGCCAACATGGGTCATCTCCATTTAGCTGAGCAATGGCTCTTTTTTTTTTTTTTTTTTAAAGATTTCTTTTATTTATTTGAAAGACAGTTACAGAGAGAGGTAGAGAAGGAGAGAGAGGTCTTTCATCTGCTGGTTTACTCCCCAGATGGCCGCAACAGCCAGAGCTGCACTGATCTGAAGCCAGGAGCTAGGAGCTTCTTCCGGGTCTCCCACATGGGTGCAGGGGTCCAAAGACCTGGGCCATCCTCTATTGCTATCCCAAGCCATTTTTCTGGATGAAGAAAAGATGTTTATTTGGTCCACTGCTTTGGAGGCTTGCAGGTTTGGTGCTGTCACTGGCTTGGCTCCCATGGAGCCCCCTTAATGGCAGCCCATCATGGTGGACCTCGATGGTGGGAGCACGCATGGGAGGCAGACGGCCCAGCCCCAGCCCAGCAAGCCGGAGAGAGACAGGCAGGGGTGGGTTGCCTCAGGCTTTCACAACTCACGTCCCTTTGGACCCAAGCCTGTGAGCTCTGTGTGTGCAAACCATGAAGTTTCACCTCCTTCCACCCAGGGTAGAAGAATGAGCTGCAGTTCCCACTCCGCCACGTCACATGGCTGGGACCCGCCACTCCTTGGCTTTTCCTGGCTTTGGCTTCCCCGGGTTTAAAATGTGTGCAATAGTGCACCAGCCTCACAGGGTTCTTGTGAGTGCTCGGTAAGTACACAGTAGTTTTTATTATCACGACCGCAGAGAGCCTCTCTCAGTCCACTTTCATTCTTTTTTCTTTTTTTTTTTTTTTTTAATTAATTATTTGAAAGACAGAAATACAGAGAGCCAGAAGGGGAGGTCTTCCTTCTGCTGATTCACTCCCCAAATGGCCGTGATGGCCAGGGCTAGGCCAGACCAAAGCCAGTAGTCTGAAGCTTTTTCCGGGTCTCCCACATGGGTGACAGTGGCACAAGGAGTTGGGCCATCTTCGCTGCTTTCCCAGGCCATTAACAGGGAAGTGGATTGGAAGTGGAGCAGCCAGGACTCCAACCAGCGTCCATATGGGATATTGGCACTGCAGGTGGTGGCTTAACCTTCTATGCCACAGTGTGGGCCCCAGTCCATTTTCTGTTGTTAGAACAAAATCCCTGGGGTGGGCGTTTGGCACAGCAGTTGGGATGCCCATAGTCCATGTTAGAAGGCCTGGGTTGAAGTCCTGGTGCTACTTTGACCTGACCTAGCCCCAGCTATGGCAGGAATTTAAGGCTCCTTCTCCCTGCCCCAGAGCCTGAGCCCCAAGTTACACTCACAGGCCACCCATTTCCGCTCTGGAGCAAGAGACTAAACCTCAATTTCCCTTTCCTCCTGCTCAGTGTCATAACAGATTACAAGCCACTAACCTAAAACTGGCCTTCCCACTCTGCATGGCCTCGGTGCTTTGGGAGTGGCAGTTCTGTTCCTTGCACATAAGCCTCACAGATGGTTATATACTTACTTTAATTTATTTGAAGGGCAGAGTAACACACACACACACAATCTTGCATCTGCTGGTTCACTTCCCAAATGCCTGCAACAGCCAGGGCTGGGCCAGGCTGAAGCCAAGAGTCAGGAACTCCATCCAGGCCTCCTACATGGGTGACAAGGTCTCAAATACTTGAGCCATCGTCTGCTGCCTTCCCAGGGTCTGTGTTAGCAGGAATCTGGATCAGAAGTGAACCTAGGACTCAAAGCCAGGCACTCCGATATGGGATGTGGGCATCCCAAGTAGTGGTTTGATCACAGTGCGAATGCCCACCCCTTGCAGACATTTTAAAAAGCAGTGTTGGGGTCAGTGCTGTGGCGTAGCGTCTAAAGCCACTGCCTGCAGTGCCTATATCCCATATGGGCACCAATTTGAGTCCGGGCTGCTCCACTTCTGACCCACCTCCCTGCTGTGGCCTGGGAAAGTAGTAGAAGATGGCCCAAGTCCTCGGGCCCCTGCACCCATGTGGGAGACCTGGAAGAAGCTCCTAGCTTGGGATCAGCACAGCTCCGGCTGTTGTGGCCAACTGGGGGAGTGAACCAACAGATGGAAGACCTCTCTTTGCCTCTTCTCTCTGTCTCTGTGTAACTCTGACTTTCAAGTAAATAACAATAATAATAAAAAAAAGAGCAGTGTTGCAGGGCAGTTTCCTGGGCTGAGCGATGGATCTCCCGGCCTCTGCTCACGCTGTGTGACCTCAGGGATGTCTGAATCCCTTGGAACTGTGTCCCCTTGTCTGTGAAGTGTGGACACCTGCTCTGTCCTCCTCAGTTGGATCACAGATGAGAAGATATTTCGGGTCCCAAGAGGAGTTTTGCATTTAATAATCATCCTGGCTTCCGTTTGCAGGCTGCTCACACCGCACCAGGCAGTGTGCTCAGGACTTCGCATGCGTTGTCTTAGAGGTGGATGTTATCACCTCCATTTTACAGACGGGGAAGACTGAGGCTCAGCGAGTAAGCTCAGAAACACACAGCAAGTAGTGGTGCTTGAATTCCACTCTGGAGGGCCTACCGGGACCTATCCACATACAGGACTGCCTGGTCCTTCTCAGCCATACACAGGTACTGTGGCTGATCCTGGGCACTGCTGATGCCCGTCGGGGGGCGTTGTTGGGGAGGAAGGTGAAGGAAGGTGAGCCCTGGGGTGCACCCGGGGCAGAGTGTACTTTGGCTCCTTGTGTTCTCCCCACACTCATGCCTCCTGGAGGAGACTCCGTGTTGGCACCACCAGTGGTGGCCTGCGGCACTTCCAATGCCCGTTCCAGATGGTGGCTCATCCAGTGGCTGTGTCCAGTTCTGTTGAGACTCAGTTTGGAGGCCAATAGGAAAAGAATGGAGAGGCCATCACCACCCTGGGCCCCTGCATCTCCCCATCCGACTTTAGAAATCCCACCTGGTTCCTTGCCTTCCCTTTCTGGCTTCTCTACGGAGTCTCAGCCCTAATATGTTGTTGGTGGAGCGCCCTCTGGTGGCGAAGAGGCACCATACACCCTTTGCAAGGCGGCTAACCACCATTTTGGGGATGTCTTTGTTTTGAAACAGATACACACTTTTTTTTTTTTTTTAAGTTTTATAATATTCTCTCTTTTTAAAATTTGGAATGAAGAGTTACAGAGAGAGAGAGAGAGAGAGAGAGAGAGATAGACAGAGATAGAAAAAGAGAAATAAAAGAGAGAGAGCTTCCATCCGCTGGTTCACTCCCCACCTTCAGTTTGGTTGCAGTCTTTCTCCCAGAGCTGGCAGAGGAAGGGGCTGGGCCCCTGGGGAGAGTCGGACCGGCTCCAGGAGATCTGGGCTATCTTGTGTGACCTTACGCCTTTAACTCACACCTCCAGGCTGGCTGCAATCTTTCACCCAGCGTTGGCAGTGGAGGAGGCTGAGCCCCTAAGGGGGCGCGACAAGCCGTCTCCGTTATCTCCATGAGCCCCAGGCCAATCAACATCCATATATGAAACCCCTGTCCGATGGGCACCCCAATAGAATGACCCGATGAACAGACAGTAATGCCTTAAAAACCTGGACACTTCCTCAAAGCCAGTGTCCCGTTCGGGCACTCCACCTGGTCTCCTCTTGGACCCGACGCTTTTATGTCAAATAGAAGTTTTTGTCCCTTTGCAAATTGTTTCCGGCTTGAGACAGGTAACACGTACTACATGCAGTCTAATGAAAATATCCCCTTCTGCTCTTCAGCTTGTCTTTTAATGCTCTTCGTGGTGTCTTTTCATGAACAGAATTTCTCCGTTTGGTGTATTTGAGTTCCTTTACGGCAAGTGTCGCTGTGTCTCAGTAAACAAATGACCACGCTGTGAGCGCTTGAGCAGGTCCCTCCACCTTTCTGGACTGGGCAAACCATGAAGAGCTGGCCAACACTGGTGGTTTGTAGACATTCTGAGAACGTCAGCAAGCTAACCCTTCATTTTGGTAAATAACATTCTTTGAAAAATCCTCCTTTTTACTATTGCTTTATGAAAGAAAGGGCACTTGCACATCATTATATTGTTCTTATTTTACTGCAGAACAATGGGAATATTGTCAGCAGTCATCTAGGTTTCCTGTGACCCGTGACCTGGGAGACACAGACCCCTGCCTGCCAGCATGCAGGCTGCTGCTCCGTGGCTTTCTTGCCAGTCTTCCCTTTCCTCACTGCTTTCTATCCCCTGGCTCTCAGACCAAAACTCGCTTCTAGGCCACTCTTAACTTCCTCTTAAGTGTATCATTTTATTTATATTTATTTATTTATTTTTATTTGAGAGAGAAACTTTTATCTACTGGTCCACGACACAAAGGCTCACAGAAGCCAGGGCGAAGCCACATCTCCCATGGGGGTGGTAGGGGCCCAAGTGCTGCCTTCCAGGGTCTGCATTAGCAGGAGCTGGAATCCAGGGCAGACGCCGGCGCTGTGCCATGGGAGGCTAAGCCTCCACCTGTGGCACTGCCATCTCATGTGGGCACTGGTTCCTGTTCTGGCTGTTTGTTCCACTTCCAATCCAGCTCTATGCTAATGGCCTGCAAATGATTAGGGCCCCCGCACCTGTGTGGGAGACCCAGAAGAGGCTCCTGGTTCCAGGCTTCGGATTGGCCTAGCTGCGGCCATCTGGAGAATGAACCAGAACCAGCAGATGGAGGACCTTTCTCTCTGTCTCGCCCTCTCTCTATCTGTAACTCTACCTCTCAAATAAATAAATAAAATCTTAAAAAGAAAAATCCAAAGTGGAGCCAGACTCATACCCAGGCAGTCTGACATGGGAGGCAAGCATTCCAATTGGAGCGTCTGAAGGCCTTTCCAGGGAAGTTGGAACAGCTCTGGATTGCTTGCTGGTTCTGAGGTGGAATTCAGAGACCAAGGGATGGATGGGACCAGCGCTGTGAGGCAGTAGTTAACGCCCCGGTCTGCAGAGCTGTCATCCCATATGGGAGCACGTTCCAGTTCCAGATGCGGCTGCTCCACTTCCGGGAGCTAGCAACGGCTCTCCAGCTCTCTGCTATGGCCTGGGAAAGCAGTGGGAGATGGCCCAAGTCCTTGGGCCCCTGCACCCATGTGGGAGACCTGGAAGAGGCTCCTGGCCCCTGGCTTCAGATCGGCGTGGCTCCAGCCATTGCAGCAAATTGGGGAGTGAACCAGTGGATGGAAAATCTCTCTCTCTCTCTCTCTCTCTCTCTCTCTGCCTCTCCTCTCTCTGTGTAACTCTGACTTTCAAATAAATAAATAAATCTTAAAAAAGAGAGAGAGAGAGAGAGAGAAAGAGATTAAGGGGTGAACTTGGGACTGAGGGCTGTCTGGGGCAAGTGTGGCATACCAGTGGGTATGCCCAGGAATAATGGAAAACAGCAAAGCGAGTCTAGAGCTCTGGGCTGCTTTTTGATCTTTTCCTGCCACACTGAGTTTCACTCCCTCAGGTCTCCAAGGAATGCGATTCTTTTGAGTAAATTTGTTTCTATGCCTAACTTTTGAAATGAGATTTCCAAAAGTAATACAGACGTAGCTTTGTTTGTTATTTTAAGTTGCAAAAGCACTCCAATGTTATAAGGCTCAGCCGTGGGGCCAAGAACTGGTGCCCTGGAGAAGGAGCCCCCAGAGAATCCCTAGCAACCGAAGCTCCTCCCTAGCAACGGCTCTCCTCGGAACGGTTCTGGGATCCAAGGCTCAACGCGAAGGCAAAACCGGATGTTGATGGTATTGCCATGGTGACGGACGGGAACCCGGAAGTGACGCCAGAGGAAAAGGAAGTGGAGTGCGGAGAGGACCCACGTGGATTCCGCGCGTGTCTGGAAGCCGGTGCTTCCCCGCCGGGTCTCAGCCGACATGGGCCGCTCGGGGAAGTTGCCCTCCGGTGTCTCGGCCAAGTTGAAGCGCTGGAAGAAAGGCCACAGCAGCGACAGCAACCCGGCCACCTCCCGCCACCGCCAAGCCGCCCGCAGCCGCTTCTTCAGCCGGCCGTCAGGTAGCGGGCCGGAGACGGGGCGGTCGGCGCGGGGCGGGGGGCTCCCGAGGGTCCGGGGCCCAGGCGTTGGCCCTGTCAGCTCTTCCAGCGCCCTGAACAGGTGCTGTGGGGAGCGACTTGTCGGGTGGCGCGGCGTCAAGTTGGGACTTGCTGTTAACCTGCAGCGGCGCGGGCTCCCCGAGCGTCTCCACCGGGGCGCGGGGAAGCAGGACGTTTTAGGCCCGAATCCCGCCTCTTGGGTGGGGGTGTGTTTCACAGGGCTCGTGTTCTCTCGGCCGAGGGAGGGTTGGGTGGAGCTTGGGGCCGATGCTTGTGCCTGTCGCCTCGCAGGCAAGAGCGACCTGACGGTTGATGCTGTGAAGTTGCACAATGAGCTGCAGTCAGGGTCCCTGCGCCTGGGCAGCCACGGAGCCCCGGAGACGGCCATGGAGGAAGAGGAGGAGCTGGCTGCCACCGAGAAGTCCTCCGGCACCTTCCTGAGCGGCCTCTCCGACTGCACCAACGTCACCTTCAGCAAAGTGCAGCGCTTCTGGGAGTCCAGCTCTGCTGCTCACAAAGAGGTAGGGAGGCCTCGCACGGCTGCCTGGCAGCGAGGAGGGGCTGCCGGAGCCCTGGCCGACAGCTGTCCACTGACCGCAGGTGGTATTTCTGTCTGCTGTGTCATCTTTTCTATCCTCGGAGTCTCTACATTTTACCCCAGGTCCCACGTTCTTTTTCTTTTTAAAGATTTATTTTTATTTGAAAGGCAGAGAGTAAGAGAGAGAGGCCGATACCAGTCTTCTCCCCAAATGGCCACAACAGCGGAGCTGGGCCAGTCTGAAGCCAGGAGCCAGGAGCTTCTTCCGGGTCTCCCACAGAGCTGCAGGGCCCCAAGTACCTGGGCTGTCTTCTACTGCTTTCCCAGGCCATAACAGAGAGCTGGATCAGAAGTGGAGCAGCTGCAGCTGGGACTCGAACTGACGCCCATATGGGATGCTGGTACTGCAGGTGGTAGCTTTACCAGCTACACCACAGTGCTGGCCAGACGTTCTTTGATTTTTTTTTTTTTAAAAGATTTATTTATTTATTTATTTATTTTTTTGACAGGCAGAGTGGATAGTGAGAGAGAGAGAGAGACAGAGAGAAAGGTCTTCCTTTTTGCCGCTGGTTCACCCTCCAATGGCCGCCGCGGCCTGCGCATCTCGCTGATCCAAAGCCAGGAGCCAGGTGTTTCTCCTGGTCTCCCATGCGGGTGCAGGGCCCAAGCACTTGGGCCATCCTCCACTGCCTTCCCGGGCCATAGCAGAGAGCTGGCCTGGAAGAGGGGCAACTGGGATAGAATCCGGCGCCCCAACCGGGACTAGAACCCAGTGTGCCGGCGCCACAAGGCAGAGGATTAGCCTGTTAAGCCACAGCGCCAGCCAATTTATTTTATTTATGTGAAAGAGTTACAGAGAGAAGTAGAGACAAAGAGAGATCTTCCATCTGCTAGTTCACTCCCCAGATGGCTGCAACAGCCGGAGCTTCACCTATCTGAAACCAGGAGCTTCTTCCGGGTCTCCCACGTGGGTGCAGGGGCCCAAGGACTTGGGCCATCTTCCACTGCTTTCATTATATCTTTTTTTTTTTTTTTCATTATATCTTACATCCACTGTTCTGCAACTGTTTTCTCCACCAAGGAGGATTTCTAAGTTTATATGTATACACACACATGTGCACACACACTTAGTTCCTTATTCTTTTCCATCAGTGCATAGTACTTCAATATGTTGTGTTATATAGTAACGTACACTAAATAAGCACGGTAGCAGGAAACTGGACCAGAAGTGGAACAGACTCTAGCCAGCCCTTGGGCTGTCGGATGGCAGCTTCGTTAATCCCTTGTTGAAACTGGTTGTTCTGATTTGTTGTTGCAGTGGACAAACCTGTCCATACACGTTTGTGCATTCATACAAGTAGCTGTCGAAGTGACCGTCTATGAGGAAGTTTTAGCGAGCATGCTGCCTGTCCTGCTGTTTGCTGGCCCTGCGGTGGGCGTCCCGGCTGAGTGCCGCTCAGCTTCTCTGTCCCTGGGCTCTTTCCTGTTGATTCGTGAAGGGGCAAGCCGGGGGGCCCGTGGGGCAGGGTCGGTCGGAGATGCTTCATGGGCTGTCTCCCCTCGCGTGCAGATCTGTGCTGTGCTGGCCGCTGTCACCGAGGTGATCCGCTCCCAGGGCGGGAAGGAGACGGAGACCGAGTACTTTGCTGCTCTGGTGAGTGGGTGCAGCGGGGGGAGGAGAGGCGACACCGACCGCAGCCGGTTATTCAGGCTGTGGCGCCCCGGGGGGAGCGAGGGCTCACCGTGAGCAGGTGAGGACGCTGTCGGTGTCTGTTCTCAGGGGCGTGGTGAGGCCTGCAGCCTCTGCTCCAGTGTTCTCGTAAAGCAGGAGCCCGCGGCTGTCTTCTCTTCCTGTGTCTCCGAAGACAGTTAAGCTGGGGGATCTTCTAGGAAAATGGTTTCCCAAGTGTGGTCTGAGGGCCCCAGCACTCTTCTTGGGGGTTGGCTAGGCCAGAATTATTTCCATCATGATACCTTTTTCACCTCTGTGAGCGTACTGTGGAGTCTCCCAGAAGTTATGTTCTGACAGCTAGGGAGTTGCGCTTGTAGGTTCTTGTGTTTGTTTAGAAATTGTTCAGTTGTGATTGCTAATATGGTAAATATCGACAGATACAACCTGTGAGCACAGCCCGCTCCGTGGGGAGTCCTTGGTCATTTTCAAGGACATAAAAGTTTGAAAACCGTTGCTCTAGAACAGGGGTTGGCAGGCTTTGCCCGTGGCTGAATCAGACCCATGGCCTGTTTTTGTACAGCCTGGGAGCGAAGAATGGTTTTTCCATTTCTGAAGGACTGAAACACACAGAGAGCAGTATGTAGCAGGGACCGTATGTAGCCTGCAGAGCCTCAGACATTACTGCTGGCCCTTTACCGAGAGCTTGCACACCTCTGCTCCGGAGAGAGGAAGTATTTCAGGGAGCTGGGTATGGTGTGGGATTTTGTGTTGTGTTTGTTTTTGTTTTTTTCTATTCACACGCCAGGTGGTATTCTAAGCGTTTTACACACATTAATTCAATTAAACCTCACAACAACTTTATGGAGTGTGTTGTATATCATGAATGAGGAACTTGAGTCATAGGTTAAGTTACTAGGCCAAAGTTACATAGTGGCAGAGCTGGGGTTGAACCTGTGAGGCCATGGTTCTTGGCCATAGTCACTGTACTGGGTGCGTGGTTCCCCCTTCCCTGCTTTCTCTTTGCCTAGTGTGGCATACTGTCCACTCTCACCCTCGATCTGGTCCTCAGATGACCACTATGGAAGCAGTGGAGTCTCCGGAGTCTCTGGCCGCCGTGGCTTACCTGCTCAACCTCGTCCTGAAGCGGTGAGTCTCAGCTCCTGTTTGAACCTCACCTCTGCTTGTGCAGGAAGGAAACGGATGTAGCCAGGAGCAACAGAGCCAGGGCATTATTTTTTAAAAGAATTTTTTTTTTATGAGAGAGAGAGCACGCGCGCATGCACACATTCCCACTCGTTGGTTACCCCCAGCTGATCACAGTGACTGAGACCCGGGCTAGGGCAGAAGCCAAGAGCCAGGAACTCAGTCTAGGTCTCCTGTGTGGGCCCCACAGTACTTGGACTGTCACCGTTGCCTCCCAGAATCTGCATGGGCAGAAGGCTGGAAACTGGAGCCAGAGCCGGGCATTGATGTGGGATATGGGCGTCATGACTGCCGGGCTGAGCACCCACCCGAGACACCTGATTTTTCTTTTTAATTTTAGTTTAGTTCTTTTTTTTTTTTTTTAACAGATTCAATATAGTTCTTAGATACAATTCTCTGATATTTGATTTTTTTTTTTTTTTTAAAGATCTATTTGAAATACAGAGTTAGAAAGAGAGATCTTCCATCTGCTGGTTCACTCTCCAAATAGCCACAATGGCCGGAGCTGAGCTGATCAAAAGTTAGGAGCCAGGAGCTTCTTCTGGGTCTCCCACATGGGTGCAGGGGCCCAAGGACCCCGGGCCATCTTCCACTGCTTTCCCAGGCCATAGCAGAGAGCTGGATCGGAAGTGGAGCAGCCTATATGGGTTGCCAGTGCTTCAGGCTGGGACTTTAACCCGCTGTGCCACAGCACTGGCCCTGATACTTGATTTTTGAAGATGAAAAGTTCTGGAGATTGGTTGTGCAGCATTGTGAATATGCATAACACTACTGAACTGTGCCCTTAAAAATGGTTAAGATGGTACAGTTTATGCTCTGCATATTTTACCATGATCTAATTAAAATAAAACTTCGGAAACGATAGCTTGTGTCAGGTGGCATTCTATAGTCTCAGGCTCTGGGGATGGCATGGGCCATCACACCCATAGAGTATGGGAGTTGGTACCTGGGGAAGGGGCAGCCCAGGAGTGGGAGCAGGTAGGGGAAAGGGCTGGCAGGTTGGCACCAGTTTGGGGACTCGCTGCTAGGGGAGCGTGGCCAGGCAAGGTGGGGAAGGGAGGGAGGATGGGTGTGAGTGAGGACCCGGCTCATGGGTGATGCTGAGTGAGTAGTGGAGAGGCTGCGGGAGGAGGTCAGGTGGAAGTTCCTTACGTCTGAAGCAGGACTCCTGTCCTCAAGTCACTGCCCACCCTCTGAGTGGCTCGGGCAGCAGTGCCCCAGCTCTGTCCAGCTTCCTGCTCTGCACCACAGAGGGCTGCACCTGCTGCTCTTCAGAGGCCTCTTGGGGTGACCCTCTCTCCTCTGCCCCCAGGGTGCCCAGTGCTGTGCTCATTAAGAAGTTCTCCGATACCTCCAAAGCCTTCATGGATGTCATGTCAGCTCAGGCCAGCAGTGGCTCTTCCTCTGCCCTCCGATGGGTTAGTGTCTGGCACCCAGAGCCCATGTGATTTGGGTAAAGCTTGGCTGCTCTTGGGTACTCTGTGCAGCCTCAGATGCCTCCCTTTGGGGTTTGCTGGAGTTGGTGAGGACCTGGGCTCTTTCCCATCCTGGCAGAGGCTGGTGGAGCTGAGGGACTCTGGCTTTCTTCTTTAAGGTCCTCTCCTGCCTGGCCACCCTTCTGCGGAAGCAAAACCTGGAGGCCTGGGGCTACCCCGTGACCCTTCAGGTGTACCACGGGCTCCTGAGCTTCACTGTGCACAGCAAGCCTAAGGTGAGTCTGCTGGACCCCCAGGAAATGGAGAGGTAGCAGAGCCTCCCCGCAGTGCAGGGGGCGGGGGCTTTCAGTCACACAGACCCGCACCGAAGACTGAATTCACTGCCTGGTGTCTCCCGGGGCAAGTTACCTAATCTCCATGAGCTTCCTGGTCCATCCCCTGGTTCCACTTCCTGCCTGCACAGTAAGGACGTGACACCTACCTGAGACTCTTGCCTCTCTCACAGGCGTGCTGCGCTTCCAGGCTGGCAGCGGGGGCTCAGGGAGGTGGTTGCCCACTCTGTTAACCCCAGAAATTAAGGGCAGGGAAGCACAGTGATGATGGTCATTCCCTGTACTGAGTACCATCATCCCAGATGGTCATATGCCTCCTTCCTTGTGTATTCACGTGGTCTTTCCTCACTTTCTTCAGGCCTTGGCTAAAATGTCACCTCACAGCAATGACACTTCCTCGACCCCTGTATAAAAAGAAGCAGTGCTGTTTTGTTGTCCCCCGAGTGCTTTTTACCTGTGTGTGTCTGGAGGTGTGTTTGCCTCTCAAGTGGGGCATGGGTGCTCAGAGCCTTGTGGGCTGGAATATCACAGCAGCCAGGAGCCCCAGGCTGGGGGACGAGGCCCCCACCCTTAAAGACGAAGTGGCTGGACTTGTAGGGCATCAGGGAGTTAGCACAGGCCAGGTGCCCCTTGTCCGGAAGGCTTGAGACCAGAAGTGCTCCAGATTTCAGAGTCACGCAGTTTTTGGAATATTTACCTAGCTGCTACTGATGCAGCGTTTTAATCTGAAACCCGAAATACTCTGAAATCTGAACCTTTTCAGTGTCATGTTGGCCTTCAAAGTTTCAGATTTTGGAATGGTTCAGGTTTTGGATTAAGGAGCCTCAAACTGTAACAGAGCAGGGATTTGAGCCAAGATTTGTCTTGCTCCACAGCTCAGACCTCTATACACACACAAAGGCCCCGGCCCAGCACGGGGTGTGGCAAGCTGTTCAGTTAAGCCTGGTTGGTGGGTGTGCCAGGCACCCAGGGTACTGGCTCAGTGCTGATGTGGCCGTGCTCCTCTTTCCCCCCCCCAGATCCGGAAGGCTGCCCAGCATGGAGTGTGCTCCGTCCTCAAGGGCAGCGAGTTCATGTTTGGTGAAAAGGCCCCTGCCCATCACCCTGCTGCCATTTCCACCGCCAAGTTCTGCATCCAGGAGATTGAGAAGTCTGGAGGTGGGAAAGCCAGACTGCGGGCAGGTAGACGGGAGGCCGTGGCCGGCCGCAGGGAGGGGGCTGGCGTCTAAACTGCTCCTTCGCCTGGCAGGCTCCAAGGAAGCCACCACCACGCTGCACATGCTGACGCTGCTGAAGGACACGCTGGCCTGCTTCCCAGAAGGCCTGGTGAAGAGCTGCAGCGAGACTCTCCTCCGGGTCATGACCTTAAGCCATGTGGTGAGCTCAGGCCCGAGAGCCAGAGGAAGAGGGGCCATGGTCAGACACCAGGCAGGGCCCGGGCTTTCCCTGCCCTGAAACCAAGGAGACTGCATCGTGCGTGGTGCGGGGATAGGTAGGGCCAGCGCAGGGGCCTGGGCAGTTGGAGCTGACCACAGAGAGCATGGCAGAGGGGGCATGAGTCCGTGTCTGGGCAGCGGAAGTGTCAGGCCCCCGCCCCCCGCGCGCTCCAGCCTCAGTCAGGTACTTCTACTTCACACGTAGAGTTTGCCTACCTAACACGTTAGTGTCGCAGCTTTAAAGACAGGTTAAAAATGACTGGCTGCTCTGCCATCCTTGCATAATTCTTAGTCTTTATATATTCTCTTGATTACCCACATACGCTTAAAAATTTTTATTATACAAGCAATATGATCACTATCTAAAAGGAGGAAACCATATCATGGGACCAATCTCTTTCCCTCCAAGTCTCATTTCCTAAGGTAACTGTGCCAGCAACTGCGAGCCCTTTCAGACCTGTTTTCTATGGATATGTAACATACATGAACACATGGGGCAACATGGTGTGTCATAGCATGCAGACCCTTTGTGGCCTGCCTTTTTTAAGAGTTATTTTTTGCTTATTTATTTATTTATTTGAAAGTCAGAGTTACACAGAGAGAGGAGAGGCAGAGAGAGAGAGAAAGAGAGGTCTTTTATCCAATGGTTCACTCCCCAGTTGGCCGCAGCAGCTGGAGCTGCGCCGATCAGGAGCCAGGAGCCTCTTTCGTGTCTCCCATGTGGGTGCAGGGGCCCAAGTACTTGGGCCATCTTCTACTGCTTTCCCGGGCCATAGCAGAGGGCTGGATTGGAAGTGGAGCAGCTGGGTCTCGAACCAGCGCCCATATGGGATGCCAGCGCTTCAGGCCAGGGCATTAACCTGCTGCAGCACAGCGCTAGCCCCCTTTAGTCATTTAAAAAAAAAAAAATTTGTGTTTCCCCATTGTTTTTGTTTATTAACTCATTTAAAAGTTTGTGAGCGTCTGGGTGGGTGGGCCATGTTTGAGACTTAAGGGTCCAGGGCAGCCCTAGCTTTGTGGGTCTTCTCTAAGCCTGTGTGTCCCCCACAGCTGGTGACAGCCTGTGCCATGCAGGCCTTTCACAGCCTATTCCATGCCAAGCCAGGCCCAGGCACCCTGTCAGCAGAGCTCAACGCCCAGATCATCACGGTGAGGCCTGACGCTGGGCAAGGCGGGCATCTTGGGAGGCTGTGCTGGGGACACTGGTACTGCTCACTGTCTTCAGAGCAAGGGTGAATGGCTGCACTGGGCTCCTGCACTGGAAGAAGCCAGGAGGCCAGCGAGCAGACAAGAGACCAGCTTCTGGGGTCACATTAGTGTTCATGGGAGCTGGGGCCCTGGCTCCTTCTTGAATAAACCATTTCAGCCTGGTCTCGTGGGATTCACAGATAGCTTGAGGGCTCCCAGCCTTGCAAATCTGTGGGTGGGTTTTGAAAGGGGCTACAACCTCCTCCCCAGAATGTGTGTGTGTGCTCATGTGCCTTTTTCCCGAGAAGGGCTTTGGCTTATGCTGGATGCACAGATAAGTGTGACGTATTTTACTCCCCTATGCCTAGGGGCTGTTCTCAAAGAAATGGAACTGAGAGAACTTTCTGGAGTGGGGCAAGATAGGAACTAGGAAAGCCATGGGGGCTGTGAGTTCCCAGGCCACATGCTGGTCCCCTGGGGATGGAAAGGGATCATGGTCATTGGGGCTGCTGCCAGCTGTACCTGCTTATTCCCTCTCCTACCTCTAGGCCTTATATGACTACGTTCCCAGTGAAAATGACTTACAACCCATGCTCGCCTGGCTTAAGGTTATGGAGAAAGCCCACATCAACCTGGTCAGGTAGGAACAAGGAGGAGGGGTGTCCCAGGCCCTCCATCTGGCCTGCCTGCTCTGGCCATGGAGGGGAAGGATGTGAGCTCGAGGCTGGTGAGGCAGCTTGCTGCCTAGGGCTGCAGACCAGCTCCTGTTTGGGAGAGGCACACGGTAGGGCAGCACAGACCTTCTGGCCAGGGCCAGTTCCTTTCCTGCTAGAGCATTTGTCAGCTCACTGCGAGGTGAAACCCCATGGGTTGGGAGCAGCATGCTCCAGGTCAGGGCTGGAATTCTAGCCCCACTCTCCGTCCCCCTGGCTGTGCCATCCCATGCCCCCTCATTCCCTTGTCCGCTTTCTGCAGCTCCACCCTATTTCCCACCTGGACCAGTGGCTTCTCTGGGTCTCATCGTCCTGTGAACCTGCCTCCTGCTGTGCGTCACTGTGTTCATTCAGGGTTGGGGCCAGGCCACTTAATAGAGGCTACTGGACAGTTCCACTTGTCCAGAACAAGGCTGGGTGGAAATGGAGTATGCAGTGTGAGATGGCGAGCCCCGTGGGTGCATTTTCCCCAGAGCGAGGGTCTAAGCCCTGGGACTCCACTGTGCTGTGTGTTTTCCCCGCAGTAAAGCGTCC
This sequence comes from Lepus europaeus, assembly GCF_033115175.1. Classification (NCBI taxonomy): domain Eukaryota; kingdom Metazoa; phylum Chordata; class Mammalia; order Lagomorpha; family Leporidae; genus Lepus; species Lepus europaeus. The sequence goes on from NC_084843.1 coordinate 31,796,391, forward strand.
CGGCGTTAGTCTGGCCCCAGAACATGCAGACTGCTTTGCTCGTCATTCCGTCTCACCATTCCCATCCAGCCACGAGCAAGGGTGCAGCCCTGTTTCATAAAGCAGCAGCTGGGAATTAACTGGCCACACAGCTGCCAGGAAAGGCAGGCCTCGTGTCCTGCCCAGGTCGGCCAGACCCACCGTCTTTTTGCTACACCAAACTGCCTTTCACTTGGCGATGGCAGGAAATAGTGAGACCACCACGTTCACTCATTTTGTTTTTGTTTTTGTTTTTGTTTTTTGACAGGCAGAGTGGACAGTGAGAGAGAGAGAGACAGAGAGAAAGATCTTCCTTTGCCGTTGGTTCACCCTCCAATGGCCGCCGCGGTAGGCGTGCTGCGGCCAGCGCACCACGCTGATCCGATGGCAGGAGCCAGGTACCTATCCTGGTCTCCCATGGGGTGCAGGGCCCAAGCACCTGGGCCATCCTCCACTGCACTCCCTGGCCATAGCAGAGAGCTGGCCTGGAAGAGGGGCAACCGGGACAGAATCCGGTGCCCCGACCAGGACTAGAACCAGGTGTGCCGGCGCCGCAAGGTGGAGGATTAGCTTAGTGAGCCGCGGCGCCGGCCTCATTTTTTTTTTTTTCCTTAACATTTATTTTATTTATTTGAAAGGCAGAGTTACAGAGAGAGGGAGGGAGAGACAGAAATCTTAAGTCCTCTGGTTCGCTCCCCAGGGCTGGGCCAGACTGAAGCCAGGAGCTTCATCTGGGTCTCCCACATGGGTGCATGGGCCCAAGTACTTGAGCCTTCCTCTGCTGCTTTCCCAGGTACAGTGGCAGGATAGGAAGTGGGGCAACCGGGACTCAAACTGGTGCCCACATGGGATGCTGGCATTGCAAGCAGCAGCTTAACTTGTTAGGCCACAATGCCAGCTATCTCATTCACTCTTCTGTGGGAGCCCGCCCAGAGCTGAGTCCAGTCTGTGTCCTGGGAGGTTTGTGGTAGCATCATTTATGATGGCAGGCGTGCTAGAATGCTCCCCAGTGTCCCACTGGGCAGCGGTTCAACCCCAACAGCATAATGCTGTGCAGTCACTAAGAATCATTGAAGGGGCCAGTGCTGTGGCACAGTAGGTTAATCCTCCGCCTGCGGCACCGCCATCCCATACGGGCACCGGTTCTAGTCCCAGCTGCTCCTCTTAAGGTCCAGCTCTCTGCTATGGCCTGGGAAAGTAGTTGAAGGTGGCCCAGGCACTTGGGCTCCTCCACCCTTATGGGAGACCTGATAAAAGCTCCTGGCTCCTGGCTTCGGATTGGCTCAGCTCCGGCCATTGAGGCCATTTGGGGAGTGAGCCAGCAGATGGAAGACCTTTCTCTCTGTCCCTCTCTCTCTCTCTCTAACTCTACCTCTCAAATAAATAAATCTTAAAAAAAAAAAAAAAAAAAAATCATTGAGTAGGTATACATGCTCCAATGGAAAGAACTCCAGGATATATTGAGAAAAAGTGGAATGCAGAGTGGCAGGTATGGTGGGGTTGTTTGTATTTGTGCACCCTGGAACCAGGTTGCCAGGGTGTGAATCCTGACCCCACTGCACCAGGTTGCGTGGCTTGGGCAAGTTACTTGACTTAACTATCTATAAAATGGGAATTATAATAGGATTTATTTCATTAGTTATAAAGTTTAAATGAATTCATGTAGTTTTATCATTGATTAGTACATAGTATGCTACTTCATGTTAGTAGTTGTTACCATTTTGCGTGTATGTGCAGAAAAGCCAGGGAGAGTACTTAGGAAACCTGATGTTGATTGTCCCTGGGAAATACGGGAGAGGCTCAGATGGGAAGAAGGCTTGCCCTGGGCTCTACACCTGCAGACCTGAGTGAATCTTTGGCCATGTGTGGTGACTGCTTGAAGGTCAATGCCTTTTGTAATCTCCCCACCGCCAGGGCCCTGTAGAGCGCAGCGGAGCAGTGGGGTTTCTGAACATGGACCATCTGCAGGCTGAGCCCCCGTTGCCCGGGTCTTGAGGCTCAATGCCAGGCCCCATGGACGTGTTTTGTTTTGGCAGGTTGCAGCGGGACCTGGGACTGGGCCACCTTCCTCGCTTTTTTGGAACAGCCATGACCTGTCTCCTGTCCCCCCACTCTCAGGTGGTGACAGCTGCCACCCAGAGCCTCAAGGTACTGCAGCTTCTCAGCGCCAGCTTGAGCTGAGGAAGCAGGAAGCAAAAGGAGTTGTGCCTGCTGCCCTGTCTCTCCCCCACGCTGCCCACTCACGCCTGGGGGGGACTCCAGCCTCCCCCCCCTCAGAGGCTTCAGAAAGCAATCACTTGGGAGTGCTAGGTGCTGATTAGGGGCTGTCGTGGGCCCAAGCAGCCAGAGTCGTGTTTTTTAGGAGCTCCTGAAGGAATGTGTGGCTCCCCACATGGCTGCCGTCGGCTCGGTGACCTCCTCGGCCTCAGGCCCCGCCCAGTACATTGCCAAGATGTTCAGGTGAGAAAGTGCTGTCCACGTTAGGGGGTGGGGGCACCTCAGGAAACTCGTGTCCTGACAAGTGCTCCCTGCTAGGCTGCTGACAGGAGCGGAGCGCCCGCCACATTGCAGGGGCTTGGCGGTAGCCGGAGGGGTGCCGTGGTGTAACATTCAAGAGAATGTGCTCCATCCAGTGGCTTCCAATCCAGCTCTGGGACACAGGCCCCAGGCACTGGAGCAAGCCCCCGCCTCTCCCTCAGGGGTCCAGAAAAATGGGGGACAAAGGTTGAGTGGGCCGGCACACAGTTGGGCATTCAGTAAATACAAACCACTGGAGAGGAGATGAGACGAGCCCCACTGTACATCAGTAAACAGAGATCACCCAGCCCGCGGCAGCCTGAGCACAGCGTGCGCTCTGACTGCCGTACCGTGCTGCCCTCCTCGCCTGTCAGAGGAGCCACTCACGCGGCCGCCTTCACCTTCCCGGCAGGGCAGTGAGGATGCTCAGCCTGGACGCCCCTCAGCAGCCCCGGGGAAGGGCTGGGTCTGTCTGCTCAGCTCCAGGGGCTGCTACTTTGGTTCCTGTCCCTCACAGGGACATAGGCCCCTTTCCTGTGGGCCCCTCTGCCATGAAGTTGCAGGAAGACACAAGCAGTGGAATCAGGCCTCCCCCATCTTCACCCCTCCCCCACACAGCCTCCGGTCCACCTCTCGGATCTCCAGGGGCTAGCCTTCCCTGGGAGGTGGAGCAGACCAAGGTGTGCACAGGCCGGGAAGGGCTAGACCTCTGCCTGGGCCGCTTGTTTCTACCCTGGCCCCCTGACTCATGTCTGAGAAAGCAGAGGACAATGGGAAGACTTGGGCTTGGGAGACCCCGTGTAGTCAATGGCAGATTATACAATCTTTCTGTGCCTCAGTTTCCCCATCTGAAGATGGGACTCAGGGTTCTCTAAGCATCAGGATGCTGTCAGCTGAGACCTGGGTGTGGTATGGACTTTCCCTGGCTAGTGCACAGGGTAGCATGACCGTGGCCCTGACTGTTCCTACTCCCTTGGCAGGGCCGCAGAGGAGGGCCTGACGTACAAATTTCATGCGGTTTGGAGCTCCGTGTTGCAGCTGCTGTGTGTCTTCTTTGAGGCGTGTGGAAGGCAGGCGCACCCTGTGATGAAGAAGGTAGGCTGGGGCTGGTGGGCTGGCCTCGGATGGCTCCTGCAGGGGCTGTGTCTGTTGGCTGCACTCTTCTCACTCTCCATCGACAGTGGCCCCAGCGGGTTCCCAGCTCAGTCCCCAGGGAAGTGGTTGGGCCTATGTGGGAAGAATAGGAAGAGGGATAGTCGATCCCCTCTGCCACCTGCTGCTAGCCTTTGTGGGAGCTATGGTTCTGGAACTTAGGGAACCAGTGTGATCCCCCTTCTCCCTTCCCCTCTTACTTGTTACAGAAAAGCTAAAGGATTAAAAATTGAGGACAGTGTTGGTGTTTTAAACAGACTTAGGTCCCAGAGGGGTTTCCCCACCGGAGTAGACCATTTAAGAATCAGGGGTTTCCCAGGGATCCTCGCAGGCTTCAGCTCTGAGAAAAGTTAGGGACCTGGGGATGGGCCCCAGACTCCTTGTCAGCAGGTGGCCCAGCTCCTGACCTCGTGGGACCTTCTTCACGAATTCTGCCTTTACTGGGTGAGAAAAGGAGCCAGCCCCAGCAGTCTGCCCCAGGAATCCCAGCCTGGGCCCTGCAGGGCAGGCGGGCAGACCTGGCCTCCTATAAGCTGGGCATGGCCACAGGCAGGGAGACTGGCGTGGGCTGTGACGAACCAGAGGGTGCTGCTAGTTGTTGCCTGGGCACCTGCCTCTGCCAGACCTTCCCCTTTCAACATGGACTGCGGATGGCATTTGCACGTGAAGTTCTCTGGTTTTTATGAATTAAGTGAAGCAGAGTTTGTGAAAATCCCAGGCCACAGGGAATAATCAGACACTTCAGTGGGTCTAGCAGGTTATCAGTTTGTGTCCTGTGGTGCCGAGTCCATGGAGATGGACTGTTCTCCGTGCTGGCTCTCTGCTGTGCAAACATGTCTTGGTGCATACCCTCTCCTCTGTTTGCTCCAGTGCCTTCAGTCCCTGTGTGACCTGCGCCTCTCGCCTCACTTCCCCCACACGGCAGCCCTCGACCAGGCAGTGGGGGCCGCGGTGACCAGCATGGGACCCGAGGTGGTGTTGCAGGCTGTGCCTTTGGAGATCGATGGCTCTGAGTAAGTGTGACCCTCGTCAGCGTCCGTCTGCGTCCTGGGAGTCCATCGGCTCGTTCCTCCGGGGAACAGCGCTAGTCTCGGTTTGCCATGCGGGCCTGGCTGCTCCTTGGCTCAGTAGGGGTCAGACTGCTGGGTATGCTGCCCTCCTGGGTGCCACCTCTTCCTCACTGGGACCTTCCGCCTCCCAGGGAGACTCTGGACTTTCCACGGAGCTGGCTCTTGCCTGTTATCCGGGACCACGTTCGGGAAACGCGACTGGGTTTCTTCACCACCTACTTCTTGCCTCTGGCTACCACCCTGAAGAGCAAAGGTACAGGGCCCTGCCTGGGTGCACGCCAGGGTTCCCACAGTTGTGGAGCCTCAGCTGAAGGCATGGGAAGGGGCTCCAACCCAGTGCCCCCGCCTGCAGGCCATCCAGCAGCTTCCCTCTGCCAAGCAGGGGCAGCCAAGGTTCTAGTGCCTTCCTTGGGACCCAGTTGCTTGAACTATCATGTGGGCACACAGTAGCAGGAAGCTGGCGTTGGGAGTGGAGCCAGGACTCGAACTCAGGCCCTCCAGTATGGGATGTGGGTGTCCCAACTGCTGTGTCAAATGCCTGTCCCCACTCTATTATTTACTGGAAGAATTAAGCAGCTGTAACAGAAATCATAGCCTGTGAAGCCTAAAATCAGGGGTTTTACAGAAAAAGTCTGCTTCTCTGTGGCCCAGGGCAGCGGTTCTCAGTAATGGGGCTGTCGTGGGCATTGGGCAGTGCCTGAGTTGTCACTGCTGACAGCCCCACATGGCAGAGAACGGGCTGGCCAGAATTGTCCACAGCGGGAGATTGAGAAACCCCGCTCTGGGGCAGGGTTTCCTGATTTCAAACGCTGTCTTTTAGAACTTACAGGAAGTCTTGAAAGAAGAGAGTAAAAAAAAATCATTTGCCTCACCCCCATCCAGAGATGATTGCTGGCATTTTAATGTATTTTCTTATGTGTAAAAATAGTACCATATTTGTACTAAATTCTTTTTTAATACTAAATTCTAATTACAGTTTGTGCATTTAGCAACTTGAGTTTGAATTTCCTCCCTGATGTTAGAAAACATTCTCTCTGGGTACAGAAGAAACACATGCCCATCAGAAAAATGGACCCCCAAGCTGGGGGCTGTCGTTAGCCTTACCTAAAGCACTGGCAGTGTTTCTAGGCTGAGCTTGTGTTCTCTTGGTCCTTGCAACACTCCATGTAGGTGTCTTTGGGAGGAAGTGGCTGGGCCGGGACACACCACTGTACGTATTCACCAAGGCACTCCCAGCCATGTACTTACCCTAGTGAAAAACCTGATATGTCCTCCGTGCCGTTCCGTCACTAGATTTTGGTGGTTACTTAGGGCGCAGCCCCGTGTCGGGGTACAATGTGGTCCTATAAAGAGAAGCCATTCAGTAGGGATGGGGAGTCTGCACATGATGAGTTGGACAACTGCATTGGATCCCAGCTCAGGGGCAGGTGTGTGGTGCAGTGGCTACGTCACTGTCTGGGATGCCAGCAGCCCATCCAGAGTGCCTAGTTTGGGATGCTGGTACCACAGTGTCAGTTTAAACCTGTAGCACCACCCACAATGCCTGCCCCATGCTTCCTGTTTTCTACAGGTCTGTCTGAGCTTTAGAGTGAACAGTATTGTGACTGAGTTTGCGGGGAGGGTGAAATTGCTCATCTTCCCGTCCCCATCTCTGGGTTTTGGTAAAATGATGCCAGTTGGCTAGGAGGGTGCCCAGGGTCATTCTGTGTCCTTTCTCTGCTCCAGCAATGGAACTAGCCCAGGCAGGCAGCACGGTGGAGTCCAAGATCTACGAAACGCTCCAGTGGCAGGTGAGGGTCCGCTGGAGGAAGAGGTAGGGAGGAGAGTCCCGGGCTGCGTTGCTTGGGGGCCTCTCTCCTTTACCATCCCTTCCTTTCCCAGATCTGGACCCTCCTGCCTGGTTTCTGCACGAGGCCCACGGATGTGGCCACCTCCTTCAAAGGGCTGGCACGGACACTGGGCATGGCCATCAGTGAGCGCCCAGACCTGAGAGTCACCGTGTGCCAGGCCCTGCGCACCCTCATCACCAAGGGCTGTGAGGCGGGTATGGTGGGCTTGAGGCAGGGTGGGTGGGGGATGGCATGGCGCATGGATGGCATAGGACACTAGCTTCTGGCTCCTCTTCTGCTGCTCCAGCTGGGGACCTAGGGGTCAGCAGAGGCCAACACCGCCCCACCCTCTCCTCTTTCCTCCTGGTCTGTGGACAGCCACTTTGGATTTGTACTGTCAGTGTCAAAGGCTTTGTTGTGTGACTGTGCTTTGCTGGCCCCCAGGATGTGAGCCATGGAGCACCCAGGCCACTGTGGCACCTTGTCCTCAGCCTCTTGTCATAGAGAAGCCTCATACCCCTAGGTTCCACACTGTGCCACCGGATGCCCTGGAAGGCTGTGGGTCTGCAGCCATTTTGACATGTCAGCTGCTGTCCCTTAAATGCAAACTTTGGTCCTCCTGCCAGAGGCTGACCGTGCTGAAGTGAGCCGCTTTGCCAAGAACTTTCTCCCGATCCTCTTCAACCTGTACGGGCAGCCTGTGGCTGCCGGGGACACGCCAGCTCCTCGCCGGGCTGTGCTGGAGACCATCAGAACTTACCTCACCATCACCGAGTCGCAGGTGGGCTGCTGGAGGGTGGCGGAGGGGCACATTCGGGCAGGGAAGGCCAGGATCCCACCTGCCAGACTCTGTGGGGCCCTGCCTCCTGGAGTGCAGGGTCCCCCATCCACGGGTGGGCTGGGAGTTTGAGGGAGGCAGCTGTGGGCCCTGCCATCCCCATCCCCCTGCTGCTCTGACTCTCTTGTCCTTAATGCTTCCCTCCTGCAATCCTCGTGGGGCCACCAGTTGGTGAACGGATTCCTGGAGAAAGCCAGTGAGAAGGTGCTGGACCCTGCCAGCTCCGAGTTCACCAGGTGACACCTCCGCCCCTTCCCGCGTGGGTGGGGCAGCCTAGGGAGCCAGGTGGTGTGTCTGGCAGAAGCCCTGTGGATCCGCTGCAGTTGTTGGGACACGTCTTGTCATAGTGAAAGTCCCTGCTCTCCCAAGAGCCCTGACCAATTCCTTCTTCCTGGAGAGGCCTGTTAGGCCTGGTGGGGAAGAACAGGGACCTTGGAGGCACTGCCTGGATTCAAGTCCCTGCACTACCACTTGCAGGCTGTGTGACTTTGAACAGTTACTATTCCATGATTAATGATCCCTGCCACAGGGCTGCTTTAGGGATTGAAGGAATCACCATGGTAGAGCCCCAGGAGGAGTGGCGGGCACGTTCTAAGTGCTCCAGTAGGTGCCAGCTAGGAAGATTGTTCTAGGGTTCCTTTGAGCCCCCCATTCTACCCTGACTTTGCCTCCTCTGCCCCCAGTAGACTGAGAACACTGAGAGTCCGTGCCCCTCTCCAGTCCCCCTTAGCCTGTCCTTGGCCCCGTGCAGATTGTCTGTTCTGGACCTGGTCGTAGCCTTGGCTCCCCATGCTGACGAAGCTGCCATCAGCAAGCTGTACTCCACCATCCGGCCCTACCTAGAGGTGAGCTGCAGAGACAGGTGGCCCACACAACCACTCTCCAGGCATGGTGCATGGCTGGCATAGGACGCTAGCTCCTGGCAAGATGTGTTCCCGTCTTCATGCCTTGCTGCTGCCTCAGGTCAGGGCGCTACCTGTTTTCTCCCGCAGTGGCTTCCCCTTCTACTCTCTGCAGCTTATCACGTGGGTGCGAGTGATGGAAGCGTGTGGCTGTGCTCAGGCTTCACCTGCTAAGGCCAAGGGCCTTTGCCTAACCCACCAGGCCAAGTCGGCTACTGTAGCCCATTGGGCTGCTTGAAGATCTCAGCTAGGACAGGCCCCGTTTGTACCTTTGGATGTGCTGGGCCCCTGTGGCTAAGGACCAGGCTGAACACAACTCACAGTGGCCTCCTGAAAGCTGTCCTCATTGCTACAGTTGGCCAGCTGCTATCTGTCAGTGCTCTTAGGTGTACCTACACGTGAACAGAAGTGACCCCGGGGCAGAAGACAAAGCCCCTTAGGACTGGGCAGGGGGGTGGGTATAGAAGGAGAGGGCAGAGTGCGGCAGCTGGAGAGGTCAGCCAGGTGTGAGCCTCGGCACAGGGCCGAGCAAGAGGAAGAGCCTGGAGGGCCGGGGTGGCATCAGGCCCTGGGGTCCCCGGGCCTCCTGCTGTCCACATGCTGCTCGTCACACCTGTGCACAGGCAGGGCCAGTGCCTCTGAAGCCCTGCGGGCCGGCCAGTGCTGGTGGATGCTCTGAATGTCGGCCTGGGGGTGAGCCCAGGCCTTCCCTGCCCAGCCCTGTGTCCCTCGCGCCCCTCTCAGAGCAAGGCCCACGGGGTGCAGAAGAAGGCCTACCGCGTGCTGGAGGAGGTGTGTGCCAGCACCCAGGGCCCGGGGGCCCGCTTCGTGCAGAGCCACCTGGACGACCTGAAGAAGACCCTGCTGGACTCGCTGAGGAGCACAGCCTCTCCCGCCAAGAGGGTGAGGGCCCCGGGCTCCTGCTCTGCCCAGGGAGGACGGGCCTACCGGGGAGGAGCCCCTCGGGAGGCTGAGGAAGGGTGAGGGGTGGCTCCGAGGGCTCCTGACTGCCGCCACCTGCCCACAGCCCCGCCTGAAGTGCCTCATCCACATCGTGAAGCAGCTGTCGGCCGAGCACGCGGAGTTCATCGCGGCCCTCGTGCCGGAGGTGAGGGCGGGCTGTGGTCCTGAGAGGCCAGCAGGCTGCTGGAGGGCGTGGGCCGTGACATGCTGGGGGGGATTGCCCTGCATGGGCACACGGGTGCCGCCTCTGTGCCCCAGCAGCCAAGCCCAGGGCTGCTGGCGCAGGGAGCACACGCTAACGGGGCTGTCCGGGCAGGTGATCCTGTGCACCAAGGAGGTGTCTGTGGGTGCGCGGAAGAACGCCTTTGCCCTGCTGGTGGAGATGGGCCACGCTTTCCTGCGGTTTGGCTCCAACCAGGAAGGTGAGCCCAGGTGATGCATGCCGGGAGTGGTGAAAGAAAAGCCCGAGAGGGCTCCCCACCCTGACCCCGGGCAGGTTGCTCCTCTGGGCCCACATCTTCTTCCCTGGCCTGACCTATCTGCTCTCTGCCCCCAGAGGCCCTGCAGCGCTACCTCGTGCTCATCTACCCCGGCCTCGTGGGCGCGGTGACCATGGTCAGTTGCAGCATCCTGGCTCTGACCCACCTCCTGTTCGAGTTTAAAGGTAAACAGTTACTGCCTTGAAGGCGGGGGAAGGTGCTAGGTGAGAACATGCCCAAAAGGTCAGGACAGGGTGGCTCGCAGAACAGAGGGAAAGGTGCCGGGAGAGAGGAAGAGGAGCCAGAGCCAGCGCTGCCTGCCTCGCTGTCTCCTGCCCCAGTGGCTGTGCCAAGGCTGCCTCCTTGTCCTGCCCACCGCACCCCCATCTGAGTGATTAGGAACAGGTTGGAGCTGACGCCTGGATTCTAGTCCTGCTTCTTACCAGCCACATGAAACCTTCAGTGGCTTTGTTAATCTCTGGAAACCTCAAAACCTATCTCTTAAATGAGGAGGAGGAATAACAGCTGCCTCCCAGGATGATGGAAGAACAAAAGGCTGCTTGCTCCACAGAGTGTGGCTAGAACTGTGCCAGGCATGTGGGAGGTCGCCCAGATGTTAGCTTCCACTCATGTTTTTCCTGACACGGGCAGGCGGAGCTGCTGCTTCCCCACTGGGGGTCTTGGGGCGGTGGGGTCCTGGGTGACTCCGACAGTAGCCACCTCATCACCGCAGGTCTGATGGGGACCAGCACGGTGGAGCAGCTGCTGGAGAATGTGTGCCTGCTCCTGGCCTCCCGCACCCGCGACGTGGTCAAGTCTGCACTGGGCTTCATCAAGGTGGCTGTGGTTGTCATGGACGTCACACACTTGGCCAAGCATGTGCAGCTGGTGGTGAGTGGCCCCTTCCCCTGCAGTGGGGCAGCCAGGGCGGGACCTCTCAGGAATGTCAGGATTTGCGAATGGGCCTGTTAGATGATGGGGAGGAGGTCCAAGGGGAGACACTGCAGCTAAGAGCCTCCTGTACACACAGCCCACACCAAGCAGGCAGAGGCGTGAGGACAGTCCAGCCGGAGAACACCGAGATGAGGGACACCGGGGACCCAGAGAAATGAGCTGGTGTTGGGGCAGAGCAGGAACCACGGGATTAGATAGGCCTGGGAGACTCCCGTGTGTGCCTGTTTCCTTGTCTGTCCCACTGGGCCACCCTAAGGATTCTGTGAGGATAAGCGTAAAAGTGCCACATGCATTCAGGAAACAGAGCTCAGGGCTTGTGTTGTGACAGAGCTTTGGGGGAAGGGGGGCTGCCCAGATTCTGGGAGCCCTGGAACAAGGCCCTTCTATCCCTCCCTCTTAGCGGGGCCTGGACAACAGGCGAGGAGAGGTGGCTCGGGTCGGGGGCTGGGAGGATGCCCCCGCCCTAAACCTGGTGCTCTGCCCATAGCTGGAGGCCATCGGGAAGCTTTCAGACGACATGCGGCGGCACTTCCGCACCAAGCTTCGGAACCTGTTCACCAAGTTCATCCGCAAGTTTGGGTCTGTGCACGCGTGGGGTAGGGGCTGAGCAGGCCGGGTGGAAGCTCTCTGGGCGCCACAGCTCTCCCTCTGGCAGGCACGGCTCTCAGCAGCCCTCCTCTGCCATCTGCAGGTTTGAGCTGGTGAAGGGGCTACTGCCTGAGGAGTACCACAGAGTCTTGGTCAACATTAGGAAAGCCGAGGCCCGGGCCAAGAGGCACCGGGCCCTGAGCCAGGCTGCGGAGGAGGAAGACGGGGAGGAGGAGGAGGAGCCCGCCCAGGGCAAAGGTGATAGGTAAGGCCATGATAGGGTCCTGGGGACCTGGTCTCCCCCAACCCGGACTCAGCCTCTGCCTCTTCGGGGAGCGCTCTGACTTGGAACCTCTCTGTCTTAGCATCGAGGAGATTTTGGCTGACTCGGACGATGAGGAGGACAATGAGGAAGAGGAAAGAAGCCGGGGCAAGGAGCAGCGGAAGCTGGCCCGGCAGAGGAGCCGGGCGTGGCTGAAGGAAGGTGGTGGGGACGAGCCTCTCAACTTCCTGGATCCCAAGGTGACCCAACGAGTCCTAGGTAAGCAGGAAGCAGCAGGCCTGGGAGCTGGGATACAGACTGGCCTTGGCAGCGTGTTCTTGGGTGTTGGGAGAGGGTGGCTTCCAGGCCAGGCCAGTGGGCGGGAGCTGATGGTTTGCCGTTTGGGTTTGCAGAGTTGGGTTTGTTGGTTCTGATGAGGGTGGGAATGGGCTAGTACTGTCATTCTAGCCCCTCATGCCAAACTCTGCTCTACCAGCCACACAGCCAGGGCCTGGCCGGGGCAAGAGAAAGGACCATGGGTTCAAGGTGAGCGCCGACGGCCGACTGATCATCCGGGACGAGGAGGATGAGAAGGTGGAGGAAGAGGAGGGCACCAGAGGTGGGCCTGCCTCCCATTCTGGGGACACAGCTGCTTCTGGCCTGGGCTGGGCTGCACTCAGTCTTTCATTCATTCGTGTTCATTCACTCAGTCATTCAGTGACTTTTTGCTGAGGAAGCATGGGTAAAAACAGATGAGAACCTTATACCTAAGGCAGCTCTCTCCCATCCAAGTGCTAACCAGGCCTGACTGCTCAGCATCTGCGATCAGGCGTGTTCAGCGTGGTATGGCCATAGAAGGCAGATCTTGTAAACCTTTTGAGTTTCTCGAACTTTGACCACGTTAAAAGAATTTTCTTTTCATGCAGCAAAGCCACTTCACTATACATATATAATTGAAACAATATTTTTTTAATTAGAAATTTAATTTATTTATTTGAAAGCCAGAGTTAGAGGGAGAGAGAGGAGACAGAGTTTCTTACATCCACTGGTTCACTTCCCAAAAGGCTGCAATAGCTAGGGCTGGCTGGGTCAGGCTAAGACAAAGATCCTGGAACTCCATCCAGATCTCCCACATGGGTTCAAGGATCAAGTGCTGGGGCTACCGGCTGCTTTCCCAGGCATATTAGCAGGGAGTGGATCAGAAGTGGAGCAGCCAAGTAATTGAACTGATGCCTATATGGGATGCAGACATTGTAGTCAGCAGTTTAACCTGCTGTGCCACAATGCCAACCCCCAAAGAAAATTTATTGTTTATTTTTTTATTTGAAGGGAGAGAGAGGAGGAACAGAGACAGACACATAGAAATATTCCATCTACTGATTCACTGCCCAGATGCCCTCAACAACCACGTGCTAGGCCAAGTCAAAGCCAGGAGCCAGTAACTCCATGCAGGTCTCCCACATGGGTGGCAGGGACCCAAGTATTTTGCCTATCATCTGCTACTTCCCAAGAGCATTGCTAAGAGGCTGAATTGGAAGCACAGAGTAGCCCGGACTCCAGCCAGACACTCTGATAGGAGATGTTTCAAGCAGCAGCTTAACCTGCAGCACCATGATGCCCACCACACCCCGCCCTCCTAAGTACCCCGGCTGCTGTCTCCCTTGGTGCCCAGGCATTCCTGACATTGAGAATGCCCCTCCCTTTTTCTGCCTGTCCACACACTCCCCACTTGTCTAGGTCCTGGGGTCTAGGATAGGAAGAAGGGGGCATTTGCACTCCCACCAAGGGATGACATGGGTCTGGGGAAGGCAGCTTGCCGGGGCTGCATGTGGCATCCCCCAGCCAGGGGACCAGGAGGAGGCAGGGGGAAGAAGTGGGTTTGTGGGCTCACTGGCTGTGTGCTTTGGCTCGCAGGGGAGGACGAAGAGATGGCTGATCTGATGGCAGATGTGAACGTCAGGAATGTGAGTATTCGCAGCCTCTTGCCCCCACCTGGCCCCCTGCCCGTGCTGAGGACGGCACGTGTGGGAGGGCGGGGAGGTCAGAGCTGCAGCTTGCAGGCCTCTGGAGCATGCTGGGCCTGCCCACTTTGGGGTTATCCAGTTGAAAGAGAGAGGCCTGTGTTTGTCCACCAAGGGGTACGCGCCATGCTACTGGCCTGTATCCTGAGCAGTGGGCTCAGTCTTCAGCAGCTGGTCCTAGCAGGGGTGCAGGTGCACTATTGAGTATGCGCTACATGCCTGGCCCCTTGCCAGCAGCCCTGCACTGTCTTGTCTCAGCCTCACTGAAGACAGGGGCTCTGTCATCCCCATTTTCTGAGAGGTGTACGAAAGGTCAGTGTCTTATCCAGGGTCACAGGGCTCATCAGGTGCAAACCAGGGATTTGAACCCTGGTGGACAGAGGATTTTCAAGTAAGGATAACCCTACTGCTGCTATAGGGCAGCCCAGAGGGGCTTCCTGCACCAGGGGCTTCCACAGTCCTAGGAGTTTAACCCCCTCACTGCCACTGCCCCCGCTCATGTGGCGCAGCTGCCTCCTGGGATGGAATACAGCTCCCACGCCGCGTGTGTCCCAGCAGCTGATGGCTGTCATCACAGGCCCACAAGCAGTCGCTTCCTCCCTGCCTTCCACAGTGCCCCCCAGCCTTTGTGGGCCTCGTCCTTAGGAGGCAGGTGTGCCACGTCAGTGAGGACAGTGGTACTCTTGGAGAGGCAGAGTCTAGGTTCCCATCTGGGCTTCAGCAGAACCCTGCACGCCTCTGTTCCTGCTCTGTAACGTGGGGTTATGAGTGGACCACGTTGCAGAGTTACTGGGACCAGTTAATAAACAAGACTGGGCATGCAGGGTGCCCTGGCCTGGTGATAGGCTGCCCCAGCGTCCCGGTGTCGTTGGTGCCATATTTGGGAGCATTTGCCTTGTAGTCCTTGCCGATTGCCGTCTTCACACCATGGCCCGAGGAGCTGCTTTCTTCTCGGAGCGTGGTAGTAGCGCATGTTTGTTTGGAGAGCTGGGCGGGAGCCAGCTGAAGAAGGGAGTTGTGCCAGTGGCTGAGGCTAGTGGAGGCCTCGGTGCAGGAGCGCCTCTGGGGTGCCCTTGAGCAGTAGCAGCATTGCCCTTGCCTGAAAAGCCTTTTAGCGCCTGCTGCCATTCCTGGGCCCCAACCTGCTTCTTCCTTGGTAGGTCTGTGCTGGGGCCCAAGAATGTGCGTTACTTATATATGTGTGTGTATATATATATATGTATGTATGTATATATATATATATATTTTTTTTATTTATTTATTTATTTTCAAATTTCCACTTACTTGAGAGGGAGAACTCCCATGTACTAGTTCATTCCCCAAATGCCTACAGTAGCCAGGCCAAGGCTGAAGCTGGAAGCTGGAACTCACTCCAGGTCCCTCATGGGTGGCTGGAACCCAAGCACTTAAGCTGTCACTGCAGGGTCTGTGGTAGCAGCAGCTGGAATTCGAGCCAGAGCCGGGAATCAGATCCATGCCTTCCCATGGTGTGGGTGTGGACGCCCTAACTGGACCTTGACTGCTGCACCAAGTCCCTGCCCCCACTGCTTCCCGCGCAGCCCGTGCCAGTGGAGACAGCTCCGCCCACTGGGGGTTCTCTTCCTTGGTCTGAAATCTGCCCCTCAGTAAGGCCCACCTTCAGCCCTAGGCCAGTGTCCTTTCCAGGTGACAGTGGTAGCCTGTGCAGTGTGTCTGTCTGGGGCCCCACCCTGCCCAGGCTCAAGCCCTGGTGTTGTGTACGTTGCTGGCACTTCGTGGTGAGACGCGAGGCTGGCTGTGTAGGATCCCCGGAACTCTGTCTCACTGAAGCCTTCCTGGGGCCTTCGCGGTGTCTGCTCCTACTCCTGGCCCTTCAGGGATGGCCCCCACCCTCAGAGCAGAGCAGGATGGGGGCGCCTTGTCACAAGGCATAGAGGGAGCCCCGTGGCGGCCATGTCTTATCGTGGGCTCTTGGAAAGTCAGTGTGTGCCACTGAGGTCCCCAGGGGCCTTTTGGCAGTGCCGTTGAAGTGCCTACTCCTGTGCATGCATTTGTGGGAGCCGACATTTCTGGGGTGCAAGCTGCAGCCTCAGTGGAAGGCCAAGGGGTAGGTGCCAGCTACACGGCAAACAAGCTCAGCTGTCATCCCCACGGTACAGCCAGAGCCACCTTCCTCCTGGTTTCTGTCCTCACGAGGAGCCCACCCTGCCAGCTTCTGCCAACCAGACTGGAGCCCCTGTTCCCAGACGCACCTGTGCATCCCAGCCCATTCCCTCTGCTCAGGCTGACCCTGGGCCTGGCTGTCAGTATTCCCTGACCTCTGGAGCCCTTGTGGGGCCAGAGCCCTAGGAATCTGTAGTGAAGAGGCTGCCAGGGTGTGGCAGCACAGGCCGTGGTGTGGAGCTAGGTTTACCCTTGTTCAGTTCCCTCCGTGGCAGCATCCCTGATTGTGAGCAGTTGGGCTCCAGTGTCCCAGCAGTGCCCGTCGTGCTGCAGGTGCCAGTCACTTCCTGTCAGTTGATACGTCCCCTGCCCACACTCATGACTGCTGAGATGGCAGCGTTGTTGAGGGCCTGTGGTAACTGGCCTGGGTGGGGATTTCCCTCCTGCCTGAGAGCCCTTGGAGCACAGGAACTGGACCCTGTTCCCTGTGTCCCCTGTATCAGGGCCTGGCACTCAGCGGGGTCCAGCAGGCAAGTGGGGAGTGTAGTTGGTATGAGTGAGCACCTGGAAGAGCCATCCCTTCCAGGAGGCCAGCCACCCCCTTTGCCCTGTTGGAAAGGAACAAAGGGGCTGGTCTGATGTCAGGGCACCAGCCGGGCAGGTGCAGCCCTAAAGTAGGGCTCAGGGGAGAGATGTCAGGAGCAGTCAGGATGGCGGCCAGAGCAGTCACTGCCCGGCTGGGGGCCTCGGTTTCCTCCTCTGTGAGTGGGGGGCCGTGTGCTTGGCAGCGGCCTCCCGTGCTCCTTTGCTGTTCTCGTTAACGAGGATGCTCACACCCCCTCGTTCACGAACTCCTGCTTACTGTCTCTCCAGAAAAAGCAGAAGCTTAAGCAGCAGAAGGAGGAGGAGGAGGAGGAGCTGGAGACGCCCCCTCAGTACCAAGGTGAGGCTGCCCTCTGCATGAGGCTGGGGAGTTGCAGGGAGGGCGGCAGAACCACGAGGCGCCCAGCCTGGTTGCATTCCGTTGGCGCAGACACAGATTGGCTGATCTGACGCCCAGGACTGAGCTGGGGGCCCAGGGAGTGTGGGGTGACAGCCTGAGGAAAGACTCGAGAAGGGGACCTCAGCCTTCCCAGGGAGCCCCTGAACCCCAGCCCCTCCCCATCTGCCCCGGCTTCCTGAGGCTTTCAGCCCACCCCGCCTCCTGGGAGCTGTTTGCCTGTCTTGTCCAGGTTAACAATCTTGTCCAGGCCTGAGTCAGCCGGGTTTGGAGAAACCCACGGCCAGTGTTGTGGGAGCTGGATTCGTGCTGGGCCTGACCAGAGGCTTCTGGTCTCTGTCTCCGGGCCCCCAGGCTGTTGCCCTCCCTGTAGCAGCTGCTAGAAGGACCAAGGTACCTTTGCTGTCTTCCTCCCAGGGCAGCCCTGCAGGCTCCTGCCCCCGCCCCGTGTCGCAGAGCCCTTGCTGTGCATCTAGCAGGCTGGGGCTCCTGGGGCCCAGAAGCTCCTGATTCCAGTAGCAGGTGTGGCCTCAGCTGCTGCCGAACCTCACGGCTCCTCCTGCAGCCCCCACAAGCCCAGGCGCAGCCCACCTGCCTGCTCTGAGATGCTGCAGTGCGGGGACAGTCATGGCAGTCAAGGAGGCCAGAGGCCTGCTTCAGGATGGCCTCCCCGCTGCTGCTTAGTGTGTGACTTTAGCGGGTCACACTGCCTCTCTGTGCTTCTAGAGTCTCATCTTTTAAAAGAGATCTTGTTGGTCCCCCCCAGGGAGCCCTCCCGAGTCGGCACTGGCACTCTGGGAGCCCGCCGGTGACTGTGGTGAAGCCCGGCTGGACAGGACAACTGAGCTCGCACAGCTGGCCTGAGCACTAAGCCCCAGCCTTCACGTCTGTGCGGTGGGGTGCGGTGCTGCGCTGGGCTCCCTCGCTGCTGGTGTGAGAGAAGGGTGGGAAAACCCAACGTGCCCTGCGTTAGGGCTGAGACTCCGCTGGGCTCGAGCTGTACGTGGCTGAGCAGGGACTTAGATGCTGGTCTGTGTGACTTCGACGCCTGTGTTCTTTGTCCTGGAACAGTGGGACAGGTGTGACTTTGGAGAAGGGCGATTGTGTGTGCGTTGTGTATGCTGCAGTCAGGTCACTGGCCAGCCCCTCCACAAGGAACGTATGTGGCCTTGCTTGGTTAGGGGTCAGAGCCAAGTTCCCATCTGCTCTGTGGCCACTGTGAGAAGGTGCCTGTGGCCATGGCTTTGCCTGACTCTCCATCTCTCTTCTCCCTATAGCTGGAGGCTCTGGCATTCATCGCCCTATAGCCAAGAAAGTTGTGCCCGGGGCTGAATACAAGGCCAAGGTAAGAGCTGCAGCTAGGAGCGTGGAGCCCGCTGGTACTGAGTCGGGGCAGGGAGGGGCTGTGCCCATCATCGTCCTGGAGAGGCACCTTTGTGGGCCGGAATGAGGCCAGGGAAGAAGGGGCATGGCTGGGTGTTGGTCCTCTGGGGCTTCGGGAGCTCTTGGGCACCACCTAAGCAGACGGGAAAGGGAAGGGAGGGGAGGGAGTGGGCGTGTCAGGTCCAGGCAGAGGCGGAAGGGGCACCCTCCACCCTTGGCGCACTGACTCTGTGTCTCTGGATGAGCAGAAAGCAAAGGGTGACGTGAAGAAGAAAGGTCGCCTCGACCCCTACGCCTACATCCCCCTCAACAGAACCAAGCTCAACCGCAGGTACGGTGGCGCCCCGGGCCGGCTCGGGTGGGGAGCTCAGGGCCTTCCCGTTAAGCTCTCAACTTGCTCGCCTCTCTGGGCAGTTGTTAAGTTTTCTCTTTGAGCACAGCCTGCATGTGGGCACCTCCTGTGCCATTGCCTTGTGCTGACTGCTCTCAGACTGGTGCTGTCACGCACACGCTCACCCGTTCACGCTGCTGTGTGCGGCTGCCTGCAGTGGTGTTATGGAATTTGCTTTGCTGATGCCCCGTGGGTGGACGGTCGGTCGGTTCCGACTTTGGCTGTTAAGTAGGGTTCGTAGGGGTGGGTTGAGGGCCGCACGAGATGCTGGGTGAGGCGAGCTTTGGGAACAGGTGTCACGGGGCAGCGGTGCTCTCAGCTTCAGTCACTGAAGGCTTCTGCTGAGTACCAGTTCCCCGGAGGGGCAAGGGTGGGTGGAGAGGAGCTGTGACTTCTCTGTGCCGACGTCAGAGGAGGGGAGGAAGGGAGCTGTTTCCGGGGAGCGTGGTCCCGAGTAGAGTGGCCAGATCAAGGCAGGAGCCACCCGTGGTCTGCCCAGGTCATGTGCTGCCAGGCACGGCCTGCGCCTGCTCCGCAGCCCTGCCGTGCTGGAGCGAGCCGTGCGTGGCCGGGGTAAAGGGCTGCTTGTCTCGGGAGACGTGACCCTGTGTTCTTGCGCCCGCAGGAAGAAGGTGAAGCTGCAGGGACAGTTCAAAGGCCTGGTGAAAGCTGCACAGCGGGGGACCCAGGCAGGACACAGGCTCCGCAGAAAGGGTCACCGGCCCTGAAGCCCCGGGCCCCTGGGCAGCTCCGCACGCCCGCCTCGGCCGCTCGTCAGCCCCCAGCTGCCCTGCTGCAGTGCCTGGACTCACATGCGGTGTTGGCACTGGGGCCTGCGATTTGGAAGGGCGGATGGGGCTGCCCTTTCAGGGCGTCCCCGTGAGGCGGCTCTGCTCTCTGCCAGGGCCGGCTCAGCACCGGGGCAGATGGGCCTCCTCCAGCTCAGCTGCCCGTGGCCGTGGGGCACTCGGCCCGGCCGTGGTCTGGGGCTGAGGTGTACTGTGACCAGCTGTAGAATAAACACGCGTGACAGTGTCTCATCCCTGTGCTTCCTGACCTGCTCCTCCGGGGGTAGGGAAAGTGAGCGCTGGCGGGGTGACGGGACCCTGCCTGCCTGGCTGCTGACACCCAGGCAGGAGGGCGGCCCGGCTTCACAGGAGAGCTGCAGTTGGAAAAGTGGCCTCGGGAGGGGCAGCTCTGGGACTGGTCTCTGGAGACTGGGCGCCAGGGACTGGGGACAGAAAAAGGAGGCATAGAGCTTCAGCGCAGGCCCCCCGGCACAGAGTCTGTCCAGGGGCCCCACACGGTGCCTCCTGAGCCTGTCCCGTGCCCAGCTCGCCTCTCCCCGTGTCCTCACGTTCTTTCTGCCAAACAAGGGCTCCCACCGCCCAGGGGCCCTGCTGCGTGTGCTTTCCTAACAGGCAACTAGAAGCCACCCCAGGGCTGCCCACCACACCCCAGTGTGAAGAATAGGTTGTTTTTCCCCATCTCAAGTTCTCAGCTGTGAGATGAGACCACACACATTCCACAATAGTGTCCCTTGGCTCTGATAATGCTCCCGGAAGGCCCTCCTGACGCCTGTTGTCATCCTCTAAGGGCACCTGCGCCTTAACGGGCGCAGAGCCGTTGTTGTCCCTGATCTTGGGTTGGGAAGCAGAGAGGAACTGCACTTTGCCCAGAGGTGGCGCTGTGGACATGCGTTGTAAATAGAAACCAGGCCTAGGAGAGTAAGCAAGAAAGGTCAAAAGAGGTGAGCGTTAGGGGTTTGCAGAGGTCATCTGGGCACAGCGCTGAGCACAAGGTGTGTTGAGTGAAGCCAGTTCAGGGGCCAGCATGGAGCGATGGGCTGGGCTGCTGCTGTGCGCCCGTTCAAATCCCGCCTGCTCCACTTCCCATCCAGCTCCCTGCTAGTGCACCTGGGAAGGCAGCGTTGTCGCAGCCATTTGGGGAATGAGCCAGCAGATAGATCTCTGTCTTTCCCTCTATGGCTCTGCTTTTCAAATAATTTTTTAAAAGATTTTATTTATTGGCCGGCGCCGCGGATCAACAGGCTAATCCTCTGCCTTGCGGCGCCGGCACCCCGGGTTCTAGTCCCGGTCAGGGCACCGGATTCTGTCCCGGTTGCCCCTCTTCCAGGCCAGCTCTCTGCTGTGGCCAGGGAGTGCAGTGGAGGATGGCCCAAGTTCTTGGGCCCTGCACCCCATGGGATACCAGGAGAAGCACCTGGCTCCTGCCATTGGAACAGCGCGGTACGCCGGCCGCAGCGCACCTACTGCGGCGGCCATTGGAGGGTGAACCAATGGCAAAAGGAAGACCTTTCTCTCTGTCTCTCTCTCACTGTCCACTCTGCCTGTCAAAAAAAAAAAAAAGATTTTATTTATTTGAGAGGTGTTAAAGAGAGGGAGAGACAAAAAGGTCTTCCATCTGCTGGTTCACTTCCCAAATGACCGCAACAGCCGGAGCTGGGCCGATCCAAAGCCAGAAGCCAGGAACTTCTTCCATGTCTCCCACATGGTTGCAGGGGCCCAAGAACTTAGGCCATCTTCCACTGCTTTCCCAGGCCATAAGCAGAGAGCTAGATCAGAAGAGGAGCAGCTGGGACACGAGCCAGAGCCCATATGGGATGTTGGTACCACAGGAAGAGGCTTCGTCCACTACACCACAGTGTCAGCCCCTCAAACCTTAAAGAATTCAGCCAGTGCCAGTCCTTTGAATTTTAATACATGTGCTGCTGAAGCGAGAAGCCCAGGCCTTTCCTGGGTTCTGTCTCAGCTTCACGTACAGTAGGCTTGAAATCGAGACAGTGGCAGTCTTGATGTTCTTTATGTAAGAACAAAGGAAGTAAGGAACTGACTGACTTATTAGAGCCTATTGTCCAAGAGCTTTGTTTTCTTTTCTTTCTTTTTTTTTTTTTTTTTTTTTTGATAGGCAGAATTAGAGAAAAGTCTTCCTTCCGTTGGTTCACCCCCCAAATGGCTGTCACAGCCAGCGCAGTGCGCTGATCCAAAGCCAGGAGCCAGGTGCCTCCTCCTGGTCTCCCATGCGGGTGCAGGGCCCAAGGACCTGGGCCATCCTCCACTGCCTTCCCGGGCCACAGCAGAGTGCGGGACTGGAAGAGGAGCAACCGGGACAGAATCCGGTGCCCCAACCAGGACTAGAACCCGGGGTGCTGGCGCTGCAGGCAGAGGATTAGCCTAGTGAGCCGCGGTGCCGGATTCTGTCCCGGTCGCTCCTCTTCCAGTCCAGCTCTCTGCTGTGGCCCCGGAGTGCAGTGGAGGATGGCCCAGGTCCTTGGGCCCTGCACCCACATGAAAGACCAGGAGAATCACCTGGCTCCTGGCTTCGGATTGGTGCAGTGCGCTGGCCACAGCATGTCAGCTGCAGCAGCCATTGGGGGGGTGAACCAGTGGAAAAAGAAGACCTTTCTCTCTCTCTCTCTCTCACTGTCCACTCTGCCTGTCAAAAAAAAATTTTTTTTTTCATTAATTTGAAAGAGTTAGGAGAGGGAGGGGCAGAAGCAGAGAGAGAAAGAGTGGTCTTCCACCCACTGGTTCACTCCCCAAATGGTCGCAGTGGCCAGGGTGGGCCAGGCCAAAGCCAGGAGCCAGGAGCTTTACCTGGATCTTCCATGTGAACGCAAGGGCCCAAGCACTTGGGCCATCTTCCAGTGCTTTCCCAGGCCATAGCAGGGAACTGGATCAGAAGTGGAGCAGCTGGGACTTGAACCAGTGTCCATATGAGATGGCAATACTGCAGGTGGTGGCTTTACCTGTTATACCACAGTGCTGGCCTATGCCCACACTTTCACTATTTCCCTTCTCCCTTCCCATCATCCTCACAGAAGGCTCAGGGCATGGCTGTCCTGGCAGTTCACCCCACAATGGCTGTCCTAGTATTCTTTATTTTTTATTTCTTTTAAAGATTTATTTCTTTTAGGCCGGCGCCATGGCTCAACAGGCTAATCCTCCGCCTTGCGGCGCCGGCACACCAGGTTCGAGTCCCGGTTGGGGCACTGGATTCTATCCCGGTTGCCCCTCTTCCAGGCCAGCTCTCTGCTATGGCCCAGGAAGGCAGTGGAGGATGGCCCAAGTGCTTGGGCCCTGCACCCGCATGGGAGACCAGGAGAAGCACCTGGCTCCTGGCTTCAGATCGGCGCAGCTCTGGCCGTTGCGGCCAATTGGGAGTGAACCAGCAGATGGAAGACCTCTCTCTGCCTCTACCTCTCTGTAACTTGTAACTCTCCCTTTAAAATAAATAAAATAAATGTTTAAAAAAAATGAAGATGTATTCTATATTTTCTACAAAAGTAACAAAGGTTTGCAGAATGTTTGGAAACAGAAAAGTAAAAGCAGGGAGGGACTAAAATCTTCCAGCCAAATGCTTGCTTAACCCTGGTGTGTTTCATTCCTGTTTTCTTTTTCTCTATACACAGGGCTATTTTTTAGTAAGATAAAGATGTAGTTTTAAAATATAAGTTTGGGTTCCAGATTTGCAGTAGATTGTAGCAAAGTCCTCCCCCTGCATACACAAACACCTCATAGACGCTGTTTTCAGTGGCCCAGTTTGAAACATCTCCCTGTGGACATAGCTCCACTCACTTGTAAAGGATGTTGGAGCCGGCGACGATGTTGCTTCTTGCTGTGTGCCAGAATTTAATGCCATCGCTAGATGCTAGATCGTGTGCAAAGCAGTATTTAGAAAATGGCATGATGACTGCTCTTTGTTCTATTTTCGATACACATTATTGTGAATAGATAGATGATGGTACTCCAGAAAATAAGCCTCATGTGGTACAGTGTAAGCTGGTTTGCCATTTCCTGAAATCATGCTTAATGTAGCCGCAGCCATTAGAACCACTTACCAAGCTGTTGGAGGCCACAGAGTCATTCCCGGCCAGGGCTGCGGTGACAGCAGGCTTCCTCCATCCTGAGTCCCGGGGATGCGCCATGGACTGCCCAGAGAGGGCTTTTCAGGCCGTGGTCAATCATTAGTGTGGGCGGAGGCCGTGGCAGCTTGCCACTGCCTAGCCTTCCAGAGCTGGGGTTGGGAGGTCCGCGTTACCCGTCTCAAATCCTGATTGATCAGGTGCAGACAGGACTGATCAGTCATAGACTCACCAGAGGCCTCATCAGAACTAGAATCCATCAGTTGGTAATAAGAAGTATAACCGCCCCAGATGTGCTGACCGCTCCATACCAACTCTCCCTTGCATCGGAAGTCAAAGCTGGGGGTTTTGATGACCTCAAAACAGGGCAGAGGGGATCCTGCGAGTGGTAGAGCACCACGTGGCATTCGGGGAAGATGGTTGGATCTCGTCAGGTTGCACCTGCTGGTGGATTTCCTTACAGCCCGTGGGGGCGTCCCCCTTTTCCCTGACTAGTGCTGCGGAGCAGGTAGCTCCTTCCTCTCCAGTGTCTCTGGGACTCTGCTCCACTTCCGAGCTGTTAGGAAACTTCCGAGACTCAGCTGGGCTCCTGCTTCACGTGCAGAGGGGCCTGGACTGAATTTCCAAGCCCAGCCCTCCCAGCTTTCACCAGGGACACATCCTGTCCCTCTGCGGCCTTGGACAGGTGGCTCATCTGACTGTCACGGGGAGTGGAAGGGTTTTACTTCCCGAGGGCAGCCTGGTTTCCAGATTCCAGGGATGGCACCCTGAAGACCCACAGGTGGCAATCACAGAGGTGATCCTTGAAGTCAGGAATTCGGAGGATCTGAAGCACCGCCATTAGATACATTTGGGAGTGGTGCCAGGAGTGACCCCTACAAGACCTGGCTCTTCTGTAGGGTCTGCAAGCTCTTGAAAAGTCTTGCTTTGGGGATGCATGTTTGGCAGTTGGGACACCCACACCCCACATCGGAGAACCTGGGTTCAAGTCCTGATTCCAGCTGCTGATTCCCACTGCCTGCTAACGCACACCCTGCATCAAGTAGTTGGGTCCCTGCACCCGCATGGGAGACCTGGATTCGGTTCCTAGCTCCCAGCTTTGGCATGGTCTAGCCCTGGCTGCAGGCATTTGGGCAGTGAATCTGTGGATGAGAGTTCTCTCTCTCTCAAAAGATGTTTTTTAAAAATGTTAAGTCTTGGCCAGCACAGCGGCTCACTAGGCTAATCCTCTGCCTGCGGCGCCGGCACACGAGGTTCTAGTCCCGGTCGGGGCACCGGATTCTGTCCCGGTTGCCCCTCTTCCAGGCCAGCTCTCTGCTGTGGCCTGGAAGGGCAATGGAGGATGGCCCAGGTGCTTGGGCCCTGCACCCACATGGCAGACCAGGATAAGCACCTGGCTCCTGGCTTTGGATCAGTGCAGTGTACCAGCTGCAGTGCGCCAGCCGTAGCGGCCACTTGGAGGGTGAACCAACGGAAAAAGGAAGGCCTTTTCTCTGTCTCTCTCTCTCTCTCACTGTCCACTCTGCCTGTCAAAAAAAAAAAAGTTTAGTTTTTCATCAGAACTGTAGGGCTTTTCAGGCTGTGGTCAATCATTAGCAAAGGTGGGCGGAGGCTGTGGCTGGGGCTGGGAGGTCCACCTCGCGTGTCTTGAATCAGGATTGATCGGGTTCAAAGAGGACTGATCAGTCATAGACTCACAAGAGGCCTCGTTAGAATTGTAACCCTGGACTTGAGGCCACTGAGCCTGAGTTACATGCATAGTGGATGAGCTGAGACCAACGCACAGTTGTAAATTTGCTCATCAAAATGAGAAGCAGCAGGATCGCCCCGAGCAGATTTTACAGGGCTGTGTGTATCGACTGGATCATGGTGTGATAATATCTAAAACTGCCTTCCTTAGTCATTCAACAGCTAGTTCAACTCCTTGCAAGTGAGTGGGGTGTGCCTCCAAAACACTCAGCAAAGCTGACACCTCGTGTTCTGCAGGAAGTCCTTCCCCGCCCAAGTGAGAACCATCAGGGATCACATGGGTCCCCTTCCGCGGACTTCACACAGGGCCTGGAGCCTGCTGCGTGCAGTCACACCCGGACCACACCTGCCAGATTCAGATCTGCGCAGAGCTCACACAGCGCCCCGTCCCTGATCCCTGCTGCAGTGGCATCATGGCCTGGTCAGCAGCCTATGATGCCTGCTTTGCAGCTGAGAGCTGCGGGGCAGGTAGGCAGGTAGCCTCCAGAGTTCAAGCCCACGCTGCCGCAGCTCAGCCTGGTTCTCTGGAGAATAGGGAGTTGAGAGGGACTTCGCTCTGAATTCTCAAATGCCGCCCAGAGGTGGAACAGCAGCATCCGTTCTGTTCCTTTCCTTGCAAGCTGTCTGGTCCCGAAGCCTTGCATCTCTACGATGAAGACCAGCCACAGAACACGTCTCTGGGTACTGACAGGTGGGTGCAGTTGTGTCAAGTGACACAAAGGGCAGCGCTGGGCTGGAATGGGCTGGGTGTGCCTTCCTCCCTCCCTCCCTCTCTCCCTCTCTCTCTCACACACACACACATGCACGCACTTATCCTGAGTAAAGGACTCCAAACACTTTGTAGCATAGGAGCTAGAGTAGTAAGGGATGAAGACAGGATCCTTGCGTTCACAAAGGCTATGAGAAGGAAACAGATAAAAATAAACAAACAGTAGAGGCGGTGTTGTGGTGCAACAGGTTAAGCCACCACTTACTAAGCCAGCATTCCATATAGCAGTAGCAGTTGGAGTCCTGGCTGCTCAGTTTCTGATCCAGCTTCCTGCTAATGTGCCCGGGAAGGCCACAGAAGATGCTCCAAGTATCTGGGGCCCTGCCACCCACATGGAAGACTCAGATGGAGTTCCTGGTTCCTGGCTTCTGCCTGGCGTATCCCTGACTGTTGAGCACATTAGGGAGATGAGCCAGAAGACAGAAGATTCTCTCTCTTTCTGCCTTTCAAATAAATAACCTTAAAGAGTCGTATGCACGCACACTCTGGCAGGCAGCAAATGATGGCTCAAGTACTTGGGTACCTGCCACTCCAAGTGGGAGACGGGTTGAGTTCTAGGCTCCTTCAGCCTTGTCCAGCCCCAACTTCTGGGGATTTGGGGGGTGAACCAGTAGATAAAATATTTCTCTTTCTCCCTTTCTCCCCCCTCCCCCCATTTCTCTGCCATTCAGAAAAATTGGTTTTTAGATTTATTTTACTTATTTGAAAGAGTTACACAGAGAGAGGTAGAGCCAGAGAGAGAGGTCTTCCATCCGCTGGTTCACTCCCCAATTGGCTGCAATGGCCAGAGCTGCACTAATCTGAAGCCAGGAGCTGGGAGCTGCTTCTGGGTCTCCCACGCGGGTGCAGGGCCCAAGGACTCAGGCCATCTTCTGCTTTCCCAGGCCATGGCAGAGAGCTGGATCAGAAGTGGAATAGCTGGATGCCAGCACTGCAGATCGCAGCTTTAACCCACTGCACCACAGCACCAGCCCCAAAATAAGTAATTTTGATGGCATGATCAGAGAAAGTGGTTATAGACTTGAAAGAAGCGAGGAATGGAGCCTTTAGGTAACTCCTTACATGGAAGAGATGCAAATGCAAAGGCCTGAAGCAGGCATGTACTTGATATGTTCCAGGAAAATCCAAGAGAATGAGAGGAGGAGTGGCAGGAGAGAGGATCAGAACACGAGCAGGGGCCAGATAACCTGGGGTCTTTTTTTTTTTTTTTTTTTTAAGATTTATTCATTTGAAAGGCAGAGTGACAGAGAAGGAAAGATCTTCCATCCGCTTGTTGGGCTGGGCCAGGCCAAAGCCAGAAGCTGGAAACTCCATTCTTATGCCCCTGTGGGTGGCAGGAACCCACGCACTTGGGCCATCTGCTGCTGCCTTCCAGGCACAGTAGCAGGGAGCTGGATCAAAGCCGAGTAGGCCAGACTCAAACCAGGCCCTACAATGCAGGCATCCCCAAGGTGGCATCCTGTAGGCCACTGTAAGGACTTCCAGTTTCCTCCCAGTGGAAAGAGGCCCCCGGAGGGCTGTGAACAGAGCGGTGGGTTCACAATCAATAATTGGACTTGGGTTTTCCAGCGAATCACTGTGGTTACTGTGTGAGGGGCGAAGGCAGAAGCAGGGAGAGCAGTTGGAAGACTGGGGTCACTCCCACATTGGTGGTAACATTGCTTGGCTGCTTTTCTACATTACCCAATCCCTTAATCTGCCCCATCCATTAATTGACCTATAACATTAGCATCTGCCAGAATCAAGACCAAGTTCACTTCCCTTTTTGGTACAATGTCCATATGAGTACTTGTAATTCATCTTAAGGATCCGATCCCTTGCGTAATTCAAGCAAGAGATGACCATGGCTCAGACTGGGGGTTTCTTGGTGTAGTGCTGGGAAGTGGTTGCACTCTGGATATAACTTCAAGATAGGGGGTCAGTGCTGTGACGCAGTGGGCTAGGTGGCCGCCTGACACTGGCATCCCACGTGGGTGTGCTAGTTCAATTCCCAGCTGCTCCACTTCTGATCCAGCTCCCTGCTAAAGCACCTGGGAAAGCAGCACAAGATGACCCCAGTGCTTGGGCCCTGCACCCCTACGGGAGACCCAAATGAAGCTCCTGGCTCCTGTTGTGGCCATCTGGGGAGTGAACCAAGCGGATGGAATATTTCTCTGTCTCTCCTTCTCTCTCTGTAACTTTGCCTTTCAAATAAACAATTATATCTTCAAAAAAAAGTTTTATTGATTATGATATCTGTACCATAAAATTCAATGATTGTAAGTATATAGTTCTGTGACTTTTTAATAAAAAGTCATGATTGTGCCCCTATCTCCAATCCCCTGTTTCAGAACATTTCCATCACCCCAGAAAGTTCTCCAGTACCCAGTTGTTGTCCTGCCGGCAGGCTCAGGCAAGCCCTGCTCTGCTTTCTGTCTATAAATTTGCCTTTTCTGGATAGTCCATGGAAATGAAGCCACGTAATGTTTTATTTTGGGGCCTGGCTCCTTTTCACTTAGTGTAGTATTTTTGAGATTCACCCATAAAGCAGGTATCATTTTTAAAATATGGAATAGTGTTCTCTTGGATACACACTCGTCCATCTGCACACCCACTGATGGACACTTGGACGGTTTCCGTATTGTCCCGACTACGCGGTGGCTTGGAGCACTCCCATGCCAGTCCTTGTGTGGTGCCGTCTCCCCTTCCCATGAACAGAGGCCTCGGGTGGAATCATGGGTTGTATGGGAAGGTGAAGTTTAACCTTGAAGAAACTGCCCAGCTGTTTTCCAAAGTGGCTGCACCAGTTTATATTCCCGCCAGCAGTGCCTGAGGAGTCCCAGTTCCCATCCTCGCAGCAGCTGCTAGTGTCTTTTTCCTTTTTTTTTTTTTTTTAATTTATTTGACAGGCAGAGTTAGATAGTGAGAGAGAGACAAAGGTCTTCCTTCCATTGGTTCACTCCCCAAATGGCCACCATGGCCGGTGCTGCACTGATCCAAAGCCAGAAGCCAGGTGCTTCTTCCTGGTCTCCCATGCGGGTGCAGGGCCCAAGCACTTGGGCCATCCTCCACTGCCCTCCCGGGCCACAGCAGAGAGCTGGACTGGAAGAGGAGCAACTGGGACTAGAACCCAGTGCCCATATGTGATGCCGGCGCCATAGGCAGAGGATTAACCAAGTGAGGCATGGCGTCGGCCCTGTGTCTTTTTCCTTTTTTAAAAATATTTGTTTTGGGGGGGCCGGTGCTGTGGTGCAACGGGTTAACGCCCTGGCCTGAAGCGCCGGCATCCCACATGGGCGCTGCTTTGAGACCAGGCTGCTCCACTTCCAATCCAGCTCTCTGCTGTGGCCTGGGGAAGCATTAGAAGATGCCCCAAGTGCTTGTGCCCCTGCATCTGCGTGGGAGACTGGAAGAAGCTCCTGGCTCCGGATTGGTCCAGCTCCAGTCATTGAGGCCATTTGGGGAATGAACCAATAGATGGAAGACCTTTCTCTCTGTCTCTCCCTCTCTCTCTCTCTGTAACTCTACCTCCCAAATAAATAAATAAATTTTTAAAAAGTTTATTTAAAAAAATTCATCCTTTTAAAGTGTCCAGCTCAATGATTTGTAGCATAGTCAAATGTACATTGATCACTGCTATGTAACTCCAGGATGTTGGAGTCACTCTGACAGGAAAACCTGTACCTGCCGAGCAGTCACTCCCGTGTCTTATTCCCTCTTTCCCAGACTTCTGGCAACTACTAATCTCCTCTCCGTATTCATGGCTCTGCCTCTTCTGGACTTTCCGTATGAATGGAATCATCTGTGTCTTTTTGTGTCCGGCGCCTCTCACCTAGCAGTATTTTGAGTTTCACCCATGTTGTGGCAGGTGCCCGCAATGCTTCCTTTTCTTTTTTCTTTTTTAAATATTTATTTTATTTTATTTATTTGAAAGAGAGAGAGGTAGAGACAGAGAGAGAAGCCTTCCATCCACTGGTTCACTCCCCAATTGGCCGCAATGGCTGGAGCTGCGCTGATCTGAAGCCAGGAGCCAGGAGCTTCCTCTGGGTCCTCCAGGTGGGTGCAGGGGCCCAAGGGATGCCAGCACTGCAGGCCAGGGCTTTAACCGTGGCGCCACAGCGCAGGCCCCAATGCCTTCCTTTTCAAAGTGAGGGGCAGTCTGTGGTGTGCACCCACCTTCCGTGGATCAGCGCTGGGGCTGCTTCCACCTGGGGCGGCTGTGAACAGCACTGCTGGTGAGTGTCTTCCAAGGCCCAGGCTTGCAGGTCTTCGAGGCGGAAACCCAGAGGAGAGCTGCTGGCTCCTATGGCAATTCTGGTTCCGGTTTTGAGGCTGGAGGCCACTTCTACGGTGCAGAGGTGACACT
The DNA here is from genome assembly GCF_033115175.1 of Lepus europaeus. Lineage (NCBI taxonomy): Eukaryota > Metazoa > Chordata > Mammalia > Lagomorpha > Leporidae > Lepus > Lepus europaeus. The sequence goes on from NC_084843.1 coordinate 31,826,648, forward strand.
GTTTGAGGACGCTTGGCCCAAAACTCCTACCGTGCCCCATGTGGGCTGTTTACCTTTTGGCCCTTGTTTTTGAAGATTTATTTACTTATTTGAAATGTCACAGCAACAGAAAATTCACTAAGACACTTAGGGATACCACAGTGCTAAGAAATCATACAGGGGCTGGCATTTAGCTTAGCCGTTAAGGCCCAGTTGTCCCCCCACGTTGGAGTACCTGGCTTTGATGCCGGCCCAGGCTTCCTACCCCAGCTTCCTGATAATGTGAATTCCCGGGGCACAGTTACTGTTCAAGGACTCAGGTTCCTAGAGAGACCTGGATTGCATTCTGGGCTCCTGGTTTTGGCTTGGCCCAGTTCTGGCAGATGGAGGCCTTAGGGGAAAAAGCCAGCAGTGGGAGCTCTCTCTGTCTCTACCTCTCAAGTAAATAAATAATAAATGTTAATCATATATAGTAATGATACAAATGACAGTAACTACCATTATTGTGATAACCACCATCACCAAAATTCTCCCCTGTTGAGAACCACTGGGTTAGGGTGACCAGCTGTTCTAGTTTGCCCAGGAGTTGGGAGGATTTCTTAAGAAACAAGACTTTCACTGCTAAAGCAAGGGCAGTCCCAGGCACACTCGGTCACCCTAAGTCCACTCTCTCACCTGCCGGCTGTGTGAGTATGGGCTGCTTACTTTATTTTTCTCTGCCTCAGTTTCCCCAGAGATGATACTATCTAACTTATCCAATTGTTTTGGAGATGAAGTGAAACACAATGTAAAGCACTAAGCTCAGCACGTGACATATAAGATTTTTTTTTTTTTAAATAGATTTAGTCATTTGTTTCAAAGGTGGAACAACAGAGGAGAGGGAGAGAGGGAGAAACAGAAATCTTCCATCTGCTGGCTCACTCCCTAAATGGCTACAATGGCTGGGCTGGTTGGAGCCAAAGCCAGGAAGCTAGAACTCTGTCCGGGTCTCCCATGTAGGTTGCAGGAACCCAAATCCTTCGGCCATCATCTAGTCTTCCCAGGCACATTAGCAGGACTTTGGATTGAAACCAGAGCAGGGGCGCCAGACGGCAGCTTAACCTACTATGCCACAAAGTCTCCCCCCTGCCCCACCCACGCTGTCCCCTACAATAAGGTCTTTTTTTTTTTTTTTTTAAGATTTATTTATTCCATTTGAAAGGCAGAGAGAGAGAGAGAGAGAGAGAGGTTTGCTATCTGATGGTTCACTCCCCAGATGACCACAACGGCTGGAGCTGTGCCGATCTGAAGCCAGGAGCTTCCACTGAGTTTCCCATGTGGGTGCAGGGGCCCAAGGACATGGGCCATCCTCCACTGCTTTCCCAGACCGTAGCAGAGAGCTGGATCAGAAGTGGAGCAGCCGGGTCTCATATGGGATGCTGGCACTGCAGGTGGCAGCTTAACCTGCTACACCACAGAGCTGGCCCCCACGATAAGGTCTTAATAAAATAATAGGGGCAGATGTTTGGCACAGCGGTTAAGTCGCCACCTGGGATGCCTGTGTCTCATATCGGAGTGCCTGGTTCAAGTTCTGGCTACCCTGCTTCGAATCCAGCTTCCAGCTAATGGGCACCCTAGGAGGCGGCATATGATGGCTCAACTATTTGGGTTCCTTCTACTCACATGGGAGCCCTAGATTGAGTTCCTGGCTCCTGGCTTCAGTCTTGCCCAGCCCTGGCTGTTGCAGGTATTTGGGGAGTGAACCAGCAGACAGAAACCCAAGCTGTCTTGAGAGTGCCTGAGCTGTCACCGCTGCTTCCTAGGGTGTACGTGAGCAAGAAGCTGGACAGGAAGCAGAGCAGCAGCAGTCAACCAGCACTGCACTGATGCAGGAAGGGAGGAGCCCAAGCTCAAGGCCGCGGATGCTCCCAAGCCCACCCCCACGTCTGTGACCCCCCCCCCCAGTGGACTACAGGACAGAATTTGCCCTTTTTGAATGTGAACATCCTTAAGAATACTTCTGCGCTTTAAAACCCCACTCTAACATGGACTCTAATCAGAGTCCATGGTGGTCCTCCCTGTACCTGTTCCCATGTCCCCAGCACTTTGACAAGGAAGGAATTACACCCCGTTTTTCAGATTAGGACTCAAGGCACAGAGAGATGAAGGGAGCCCCTCTAGGTGGGACCCCAAGCCTGGCGTCCGTCCCTCTTCATCCTCGCTGGTGCTTGAGTGCAGGTGACTTAGAGCGGGGTCCACGTGGGAGACTCCCCTGGGAGGGAGGATTCCAACACATCTAAACGAATGCAGCACCCCTGGACTCCCTCTGTTTCCACGGGGGCTCTGGGCGCTCTCAGTGAGTGCCTCTCCAGGCAGGCGCCAGCGTGCCAGGCATGCAAGCTCTCCTCGCTTCCCCTTTGCATACCCTCTCATTACTTTTAATTGCATCCGAGCCTCTGTAGCATCTTGCATTTGCTTCCTAATCCAGGGCATTCCCCTGCCTGCCACTGGTCCAGCTCAGCACTTTCCCTCCCAGAGCTCTCTGGAGAAGTGCCCCCAGCAAATGGAGCTGCTCTCCTTCGATGAATTCATCTCTATCATGAACGGTATCATATCCCCGCCCTGGCATATTTACACAGCAATCGCCACACAAAAGCAACATTACAAAGAGAAGATTTTTTTTAAGCCCATTTCTTATAGTACTAAGAACACTGTTGGAATTACCCTGACAGGAAGACAAAACAACTTCCAAGGATGCTGGGTTAGAGACAATAGCTACGCCAGACCCATTAATGTTTAAAGTCGATGGAGCATAAAACTGCTTTTCTCCACTTGGAGCAGGGCATCATCTTAGAGAGAGGAGGGGACAAATTACCATTGTAACTCTCCTGAAATCCATAAGCCCTCCCCTCGTTTTCATTCCCATGAAAATTCTGCAGTAAGTACCATCAGAATGAAAATGAGAATCCTCTCTGGGGGAATGGCTTCCTGTTCTCATCAGCCAAATGTGAGAGGCGCCCTCTTCAGAGGAAGCTGCTGGCTGGGAAGGCAGCCGTCGGGACGCAGACCTGCCCGACTGGTTGCGGGACACACCTTGATGGCTTGGGGCGGGTGCTGAGCACACCCAGGTCAGGGTAGACCAGGCACACAGAATGCAAAGGGCCCGGCCAGGCCAGCATGCCTCAGGCTATGTTTTACCCAGTGGGCTGCAGGGGGAGGCTGGCTCATTAATATATTAGCTGTTTCGACAGGGGACTCGCTGGACCCGGGCCAGGCTTCTGTTAGTAAGCCCCCGCACCTAATCCCACATTACATTTGTGTAATGCCTGACAAAGCCCGTCCCCATTATCTCATTTGATCCTGAAAACAGCCCTCGGAGGGAGGCCGGGCAGGGATTATTTTTTCCATTTTACAAGTGAAAACACTTGTAAACTGATTGGCCAGGAGTCCCGCGCCCAGAGGCAGAATGAAGGAGACTGGAATCCAGTCTCTGGACAACCTGTTCGGGGCTCTTTTGGTGTCACACAACAGACTGCCTGGAATATTCCCAACCCCACCCAGTCCTCCCAACTTCAGCAGGCACCGGAACTCGGGGAACAGAGAGCCTGTGTCTATCACCCACACACCTCTGTGCCAGCCAGAAAGTACCAGGGCAACGCTCGTGGCAGGCTCTCTCAGGAAAGAAATTAATTTTTAAAAAAATTTATTTGAAAATCAAGAGTTACACAGAGGCAGAGAGAGAGAGAGAGAGGTCTTCCATCTGCTGGTTCACTCTCAAAATGGCCACAACGGCCGGAGCTGGGCCCATCCGAAGACAGGAGCCAGGAGCTTCTTCTGGGTCTCCCATGTGAGTGCTGGGGCCCAAGGATTTGGGCCATCTTCCCCTGCTTTCCCAGACACAGCAGGGAGCTGGATCAGAAGTGGAGCAGCCAAGATTCAAACTTCACCCATATGGGATGCCTGCACTGCAGGCGGCAGCTTTACCCGCTACACCACAGCGCCAGCCCCAAGAAATTAATTTCATATTATCTCCCTGCACCAAAGTCCAGAATTATTCCTAGATTTGAAAACAGAAAACTCAAGGCATTAGAAAAATCTAAAGAAAATAGAGCTGAATATTTAATAACTTTTTAGAGGCAAGAATGCTCTACATTTAGCATAGTGTTAGGAATCTGAGAGTAAGGGATTTTGTAGATTTGACTGCATTAAAATCTGGGAAAAGCATGGCTGTTTGAGCCAGCACAAACCCTGAAGAAACAGGTGCGGCAGGTCTGCAAATAGGTACCAGCAGCTAATTAGAGAACAGCCAATTCACAAAAAGAGGAAGTAGCGGTGGTTAACAAACATCTAGAAAACTGCTCTACCTAACAAAAGTCAGAAATGCGACCCAAAAGCATTTCATCTATGAAGTCAGCCCCCCCACCCCTTTAACGGTAGTTACTCAAATACTGGCCAAGGGGCAATGAATAATGTATGCTCACACATTACTAACAGGAGAGAACATTGACCCAACTCTTGGAAAGTGATTTCGCACATTTATCAGAAACCTTAAAATATCCAGAGCCTTTGACCTGAAACTCCACTCTGGGGAATTTGTTCTGAGGGAAGAATGGCCGGTGTGGGAAGTTCACGCACAAATACGTCAGTCACACCCTTACTTACAACGGAGAGAGGAGGCGAACAGCCAGCCCGAGAGGAGCTGTTTAATAATTCAAACAATTACCAGCACTTGATGGAAACTTACGTAATCATTCAAAGGCTTTCGAAGCGCATGCAATAACACGAAAAGCCTTTTGTGATGTAACGCGAAGTGGGAAAGCGCAGCGCTCCACGCACGGCTGCTTGTGTAACCAACTGGAGAGGAAAAAGGCGGAGAAGAAAAACACCTCAGAGAGGAGGCGCGCGCGAGGCCGGATCCGCACCGCTCGGTCCCACCCGACCCTCGGTGGGCTGGGGGCGGGGCAGAGAGCCGCCCGTGGCCGCGCGCCGGCGCGTCCGTTCCCGACGCGCGCCTGGGCCTGGGCTCGGCGGAGGGGCCCCCACCTCACGTCCGCCCCGCCCCTCCCCCGCCGGGCCGGGGCGCCGCGCGCGCGGGGGAGGAGCCGGCCGGCCCCGGGCGTTGGGGACACGTGGGAGGGAGGCCGGGGTGGTGTGTGGGGGGGTGTGTCCGCGCGTGGGAGAAACCAACTCGGGCCGCCTCGGAGCCTCCCACTTCCTGTCCTGTTCGCCTGGCCGCCACTGGGCGAAAGCTGTCCCCACACCCAGGAGCCCCTCTCAGGGGGGCGATGAGCCCCGCCGCCGTGACGCTCCGGCCGCGGCCTTACGCCGCTCTCGACGCCCCGCGTCCGCGCGCCCCCTCGCGCGTCCCCCCCCGGCCCGGCGCAGTGGTAGGGCCCGGCGCGACGTCACCCATTGTTTACAAATCAACCCGAGCCGGCAGCATTCCGGCTTCGCGGCTGCAGGCGTGCGGCGCTAGTGCCCTCCGGGCCCGGCTTCCGCGTCCACCCCGGCCCCGGCCCCGGCCCCGACTCCGGCCTCAACCCCTCTCCGGGATCGGCCGCGGGCCGCCCAGCCGCCAGCAACGCCCGCCGAGCTCCGGGTGCCCGGGCCGAAGGCCATGCCGTGCCGGAGGGAGGAGGAAGAGGAAGCCGGCGAGGAAGCGGAGGGGGAGGAAGAAGAGGAGGAGGAGGAGGAGGAGGAGGGCAGCTTCCTCCTGCTGGAGCAGTCGGTGACGCTGGGCGGCTCGGGCGAGGTGGATCGGCTGGTGGCCCAGATCGGCGAGACGCTGCAGCTGGACGCGGCGCAGGACAGCCCGGCCTCCCCGTGCGCGCCCCCGGGGCCGCCACAGCAGCAGCCCCTGCGGCCCCCGGCGGCGGTGCGGGCGGACAAGGCCCGGGCCCCCGGCGTGCCGCTGCTGCCGCCGCCCGCGTTAGCCGAGGCGGTGGGCCCGGCTCCCCCGGGTGCTGTTCGCTGCGCCCTCGGGGACCGCGGCCGCGTGCGAGGCCGGGCTGCGCCCTACTGCGTGGCCGAGCTGGCCGCGGGCTCCAGCGCGCTGCCCGGCCCGTGCCGGCGGGGATGGCTCCGGGGCGCCGTCGCCTCCCACCGCCTGCAGCAGCGACGATGGCCCCAAGCCGGGGCACGCGCCGGCGACGACGACCCGCACCGGCTCCTGCAGCAGCTCGTGCTCTCGGGAAACCTCATCAAGGAGGCGGTGCGGAGGCTTCAGCGCGCTGTCGCTGCGGTGGCAGCCACGGGCCCCGCGGGCGCCCCTGCGCCTGGGGGTGGCCGCAGCGGCCCGGAGCCGGTTGCCCTGCACCCCTCCCGCGCCTTTCTCTAACTCGGCCCCCCCGGAGGAGGAGGAGGAGGACGCCGCTGCGCAGACCCGAAAGCGTCCTGCCCTCCTCTGCCCTGAACCGAAGCCTCCGTCGTCATCCTGGGAGCAGGCGCCTAGACTGCGGGGCGGCTCGTGGGCCGACTCCAAACCGAGAAGTTACCGGCCCTGGCGAGGCTGTTGGAGAAAACTTAAGCTTGGAGAAATGTCCCGGCCAGGGCGCGCCCGTGCCGTGCTGCGTGAGCGTTTACCCGACCCTCGGGGCCAAGGACCTGGGATAAACTGGGACAACTGTGGCAGCTACTTGCATCGACTCTACCTGACTTAGCCCATGGGGCGTCGTGTGCTTGGATTGTTTGAAGATGGAGCTTGGAGGGGCGGGAATCGCGAGGGTTTATAACCATACTTGAAAACTAACAATGCACATATATTTTCTCGTTATTTTCCGGTGGAGGAGCTTACTGCAAATGGTGCTACAATTGCTGTGCACAGAAATGCCGGGGGAGGGGCCACAGGAGAGGGCTTGCTGGGGGGGGGGAGTTCACATCGCCCCCTGCTGTGCTCCCCACCTCTGGTGGTGGCCAGAGGTGTGCATTGTGAACTCCAGTTTGAGGACTGGGGAGAATTCTGAGGGTAGCCATAGTTGGATTTGAATGTGGACTTTTAAGTGTCTTGACCTTGCCACCTGTGGTTCAAGGTTACAGTTTGCTGTGAGTGGAAGGCTTTGGGGTTTCTGAATTCAACTCCGGGTGTCTCTCTCCTTTTCTTGCTGCAAGAGCTGGGGTCTGTGCTTTGCTACTGCTTGGAATCTCCCGAGGACACAGGCGGAGAGGCCGTGTGCCGAGTTATTTGCTTTTTCTGTGCTTTCCTCTTTCCAAAACTCCTCCCCCTGCACGGCAGCTCTTGGCCATGCCAGGAGCTTTCTCAGAAACTTAGGAACAGTCTCTCGAGTTTCTCTCCCGTCCCGCCAGCCGGCCCTCCGTGTTGCAGCCCCGCTGGTGTCTGGTGGGATGGCGAAGGGACCCTGCCCTTTCTCCTCTCATTCCGGCCCTCCCAGCAAGGAATGTGTCCTCCTGCTGTGCCAGCTCTTTGAGAGTGACGGAAGCTGTTTTTCAATGTGACTCTCCAGAGGAGAAGCCGCTGGCTCTGCCCTCGTGAAACTTGATGGCGGTGCTTTAGTAAGGTGCCACCCCCACACTTAAGGTAGCTAAACCAGTTTTTTTTTTTTTTTTTTAAAGTTTCAATGGCTTGGTCATCCTTCCGATGTAGCTATTGACCTACACTTCGCAACGGAGTGTCTGAAATTGTGGTGGTCCTGATTTATAGGATTTCTTAATTAAAATGTCTGCTGAATAAATTTGGTTTTTTTTTGTTTTGGAGCGCAGTTTGGAGTTTTGGGGGAGGTGGGGGAGGGGGAGCACAGCCTGGGGGTCCCCCAGTACTGATGAGCGCGCTTGGTGACCAAGGGGACCTGGCAGGTGGCTGGGGCTGGCTCTGCTCTGGCAGAGCTGCCGGACTTAAGTGCTTCTGGGGTGATGTTTCCCCACGATCATAAAATGAAGTCCAGGTTTCTAAAAGCTGCTAGGTGGGCTCCCGTGCCCTGTGTGGATATAGAACCTGCTCTAGAAATGCCTTCTGCTTGGGAGGGAGCTGGGTCTTCATCTGGTGAGGAATGGGGAAGGCACCACAAAGCCAGCCTGACTTCCCCCTTGAGACTGACCTAGCCTTGAGCTGTGGCCCAGGGAGAGAGAAACGGGGCTTTTCCAGCATGTTCAGTGGTTGTGGCGTTGCTTGGTGTGAGCAGGCAGGGGTTTGGTTCCCTGAAGCCGTCTCTACCTCCTCTCCAGCGGGAGTCCTGCTGAAGCCCCTTCCCTGGAGGCCTGTCCTGCCCAGCATGCCCAGGCTGGGGCTCCAGGGAAAGCCCGGGACTCGGGGAGCGGCTGGACTCAGCCTGGCCTTCACCAGCGCGTCACTGGGGCCAGGTCACACCGCTCCGAGCTTTTCCCTTCTCCCACCAGTAAACCAGTTACTACTTAAAAGAAATACTACTTTACTGCTATCTGAGAGGGACAAGCCCATTGTTCACTCTCCAAGTGCCTGCCAAGGGGCCAAAGTCAGGAGCTGGGAATGCAATGCAGCTGGCAGGAATCCGATAACTCCAGCCATCATCACTGCCCCATGGGGTCTGTGTTAGCAGGAAGCTAGAGTCAGGCTGGAGCTGAGAATCGAACCCAGGTATTCTGCTGTGGGACACAGGCGTCTTAACCGCTAGGCCAAATGCCTGACCTGAAACAGGAATACGTAATAGGACTTAAATGAGGACCCGAGGTGTGTGGGAAGCTTTAGGGCTCACAAAATAACTGTTAATGCTTGTGGCCGCCATCATAAAGATGAATTTACTTTGAATATTTTATTTATTTGGAAGGCAGAGAGGGATCTTCCCAAATGCCCACAGCAGCCAGGGCTGGGCCAGACCAAAGCCAGGAGCCCAGATCTGGGTTTCCCACATGGGTAGCAGGGAGCCAGGTCTTAGAGGCATCATCTGGTTGTCAGTGTGCATTAGCAGGAGGCTGGGTTGGAAGTGGAGTTGCCCAGGCCTGGAGGCGGGCACCCCAGCTCGGGGTGCATCTCACGCAGCATCCTCAGTGCTGCCGCGACCTCCAGCCCTCCATGTGTTTGTGTGCCACGAGGTGGGCACTGGTTTTCCATTTCATAGATGAAGACAAGAAAGTAAATAGTTTCCTCAAAATTACAACCTTTGATGAGGTGTTGGATTTTTTTTTTTTTTTTTTTCTTGAAAGGCAGAGTGATAGAAAGGGACAGAGAGAAATCCTTCCATCTGCGGGTTCACTCCCCAAATGGCCACAATGGCTGGGGCTGGGCCAGAAGTCTGGAACTCTATCTGGGTCTTCCAAGGGTGTAGCAGAGGCCTATGTGCCTGAGTCATCTTCCCCTGCCCATTTTTTATTTTTTTTAAGCAGGAAATTAGATAAGAAGTAGAGCAGTGGGGACCATCAGTGCGCCGCTGTGGAATGTCAGGGTCACAGATGGCTTAATGTGCTGTGCCACAGTGCTGGCTACTGGAAGTGGGATTTCACCCTGGCCAGTCTGGCTCTGTCATCAGCCAGCTCTGCCAGTCATAATTTTCCACTTAACATGAACCTTTAAAAAAAGTTTTTTTTCATGTAATCAGACAATGCCTTATATTGATTGACTTATTTGAAAGGCAGAGTTACAGAGAGATAGAAAAGTCTTCTATCCGCTGGTTCACTCCCAGTTGGCCTCAATGGCCTGAGCTGTGCTGACCCGAAGCCAGGAGACAGGAGCTTCTTCCGGGTCTCCCACACAGGACTTGGGCCATCTTGTACTGCTTTCCCAGGCCATGGCAGAGAGCTGGATAGGAAGTGGAGTGGCTGGGACTCGAACCAGGGTGTCCACATGGGATGCTGGCTCTGTAGATAGCGGCCTCAGCTGCTACACCACAGCGCCGGCCCCACAAGACTTCCTTGCTACTGTTTTCTCCTATACTGCATTTGGAGAAGTTCCTAAGTGGATCCTCCAAACCCCAACCCTGCTAAACCTTCAACATAACAGCAGCGCCATTCTCTAGCATTTGTTGTGCATCAGCCAGAGAAATGCAAACTTCCCAGGATCCAGGATGAGGCAGGTTTACAGACATCCTGGTGGCACTCACAGGAGGCCTGGGGGCTGAGAGCCTCACACAGGGAACGGGAGTTGCATCACCAGGAGGCACAGTTAACGGCTTAAATGGCTGCTTCCTGCTTAGAAGCTTAGGTCCTCCTTAAAGCTGAGGTCAGAGGGCCAGGACAGACAGGGGTCCCCAAATGTAGAAATCCTGTGGATCTGTAACACCCAGGGCTGAAATGAGAATGGTGACCGTGGCCACGGAGATGGAGATGAGATCTATGGGACCAAGAAGCTAAGCAGACAAGGAGAAAGAACTAGGCCCTGTTATAGGCAGGCGTCCTGGTAGGCACCTTTTTAGTGATTTATTTATTATTTGAAAGGCAGAGGAGCAGAGACAGAGAAAGAGAAAAATCTTCCATCCCCTAGTTCACGCCACAGATGGCCACAACAGCCTGGGACAGGCTGAAGCCGGGAGCCATCTGGGTTTCCCACGTGGGTGGCTGGGCCCAAGTGCTTCGGCTACCTATGTTTTGCTGCCTTCTCAGGTACCTTAGCAGGAGATGCTCAGAAGCAGAGCAGCCGGGATTTGAACCAGCACTCTGATGTGGGATGCTGGTGTGTCTCAAGCAGTGGTTTAACTGTGCCACAATGCTGGATCCGCTGGTGGGGCCTATTTTTGTTTTTAATTCCCTACATAATTTCTTACATATATTTCTTTTTTTTTTTTTTAAGATTCATTTATTTACTTGAAAGTCAGAGTAACACAGAGAGAAGGAGAGACAGAGCTCTTCCATTCCACTGGTTCACTCCCCAAATGACTGCAACGGCCAGAGCTGAGCTGATCAGGAGCCAGGAGCTTCTTCCAGCTCTCACATGCATGTGCAGGGGCCCAAGGATTTGGGCCATCTTCTTTTGCCTTCCCTGGCCACAGCAGAGAGCTGGATGGGAAGTAGAGCAGCTGGGACATGAACTGGTGCCCATATAGGATGCCAGCACTGCAGGCAGCGGCTTTACCTGCTACACCCTAGCCCCACATATATTTATTTTCATCTATATGAAAGGCAAAGAGAAGAGATAATGAGCTGGTAGGCACCTTTTACAAGATATTACTTTGCTCGTTTCAATGGTGAGAGGTAGGAATTACTGGTGGTAGAGCAGCATTTGAAATGTATAGCAAGAAAAAAAGATCATCCGTCTGCTGGCTCACTCTCTGAATGCCTGCAATAGTCGAGGCTGGACCAGGCTGATGCTGGGAGCCAGGAATTCCATCTGGGTCTCCCTATGGGTGGCAGGGACTCCAGCACTTGAGCCATTAATCCACTGCTTCCCAGGTGCATTAGCAGGAAGCTGGTTCAGAAGCAGAATAGCCAGGACTCCAATCAGGCACTCCAGTGTGGGATGTGGGTGCCCCAAGTGGCGGCTTAACCTGCTGTGCCACAGCAGTGCCCCGAACTCCAGATTCTCAAGTGGATCCTCTTGCCTCCTGTTTGAGCCCATCCATGTCGCTTTTCTCACACGCCCCAGTCCCTGGTACTGATCCAGCCTGGGGAAACATTCCTGTGTCTGGGAGGCAAAGGCCGTTTCCAAGGTGTTGCAGCTAGCACTTGGCCCCCTAGCACTTGGCCCAGGATTGATTTTGGCTAGGATGTCCCTAGTGCCTTGGAATGGGTAGGCACCGAGCTGGGGGCACGGGCAAGGGCGGAGTTGGACAATTGTCTTCTGAAGGGGCCAGTGCCTAAGCTTCCCTGAGAACACTGCCAGTGTCAGGCTCAGAAGGGCCAGAGCAATGGGGAAGTGGCAAGGAGAAGCTGTGGGTGTGCTGGGGATGTGGGGGCGGGGAAGGCTGCTTGGGAGTTTGTGGGAAGTTACAGGCAGGGCAGCCCACTGTCTCATGAATGGCTAGGAGTGGGAGACAGATCAGGCTGAAGATAAAGATGTGACAGTTAGGGCGAAGAGGGGTGCATGGAGTCTGGAGATGCTGGCAGATGGGCAGTCAGAACAGCGCTCACTAATATACAGAAGGCTAACCATGTGCCCGGCCCTGACCTTCATGCTACACAAAGGCCGGCTCACCAGACCTCTGTAGGAGGAGAGAGGGGGCAGACCAAGCAAGAGCAGGAGTCGAAGCTCAGGGAAGGCTGTAGGGTGAGCTGTAGACGTGGTAGAATGTATGTGAGCGTGTCTACACATGTGCGTGTGCACGCACACACACACATGTCTATGTTTGCATTCTGTGGGCAGGCAGCCTGCAGAGGGCCAGGGTGTTACACTCGGATCTCGCTCAGAGACTTTCATCGTCTTGTGAACACTGAAGGAAATTCTGCTTCCCTTTATCAGTGCCATTGAGAAGTGTGCTTTGCACATCTGCATGGAGTTCCTCCGATTTTTTTTTTTTTTTTTTTTTTTTTTGAGAGGCAGAATTACAGAGAGAGAATCTTCTGTCTGCTGGTTCACTCCCCAAATGGTTGCAATAGCCAGAGCCAGGCCAATCCGGAGCCAGGAGCTTCTTCTGTGTCTCCCATGTGGGTGCAGGGGCCCAAGCACTTGGACTATCTTCCATTGCTTTCCTAGGCCATTAGCAGGGAGCTGGATCGGAAGTGGGAGCTGAATCGGAAGTGGAGCAGCCGGGATTTGAACCAGTGCCCATTTGGGATGCTGGTGCTACTGTCAGAGGCTTAACCTGCTACGTCACAGCACCGGCCCCTCTCCCCTCCTTAGCTAACCCCGCGGAAGGGAAGCAGTGTTGATGGTGTGTCTTGGAGCCAGGGGTCTGCTTGGGACTTCAGTGTCTGAGGCAGACGTTGAGGAAAGCGTCTCTCACTGTGGGGCCGTGGAGTCTCATTCACAGTTGAGAAAAAGGTGGGCAAAAGGCAGGGCAAAGGTAGCAGGTTGATAAGCGGCTTGTGCTGCTTTAACCCACCCAAATCAATAAGTCAAACAAACGGCCTGCTATCTGCCAATAGCCTATCAGCTAACGGGCTGCAGGGTGGGGGTGGTTTCTGAGTTTACCTCGGTGAGTCAGTTAGCCGTTGATAAGGGGAAGCAGTTAATAAGCTCTTTGCTATCAGTTTTAGTTTTCATTCTGTTGTAGCATCAGCTGCAGAGAATTCATCGCTGGCAACAGAAACACCCAGCCCCGGACATGAGGAGCCCTTAGGTTGTTTCTGCAGCCGGGTCCCTCTCTGTGTTGGGCGATCATGTGGCACCTCACACCTCCAGTGCCCCTGAGTCCTGCTCATCAGACTTGTCTAGGTTGGGGCCCTGTGTCGTCCTTTGTAGACTCCTTCCTCTAGAATCTCCCCCTTGCCGTCTATCCACCTGGGCCAGGCACGGGTCACTCCTGGCCCTGTTTCCCTGTGTAGCGGCTCCCCCTCCTTTCCCAGCTTCTTCCGGCTTCTGGGCACCACAGCTCATCATCTGTGTCCGAGGCACCTGCTCCAGTAGCCGTGGCCAGTCTGTTGAAATTCTCCCATTGGTTTGTTCTGTAAATATTGACTAAATGCTAATTCTCTAAATGTGGCTATGTCTCAGGCAGTGGCCCAAGCACTTTTACTAGCAGTACCGCGATTCATCCTCACAACAACTTTTATTATTATTGGCCTTTGCAGCTGAGAAACCGGAGGTTAGAGGTGAAGTAACCTGCCCAAGTTCACGGGCAGGAACTTTAAAGGAAGGAGCTGAGCAGTCTGGCACAGAGTCCACATTTTTTACAGCCATATGGTACTGTGCTGAGCTCCATGGGTTTTGTTTTCAAAATTCTCTCTCCTCTAATCCTCCGCCTTGCGGCGCCGGCACACCGGGTTCTAGTCCCGGTCGGGGCACCGGTCCTGTTCCGGATGCCCCTCTTCCAGGCCAGCTCTCTGCTGTGGCCAGGGAGTGCAGTGGAGGACGGCCCAAGTACTTGGGTCCTGCACCCTATGGGAGACCAGGATAAGCACCTGGCTCCTGCCATCGGATCAGCGCGGTGCGCCGGCCGCAGCGCGCCAACCGCGGCGGCCATTGGAGGGTGAACCAACGGCCAAGGAAGACCTTTCTCTCTGTCTCTCTCTCTCACTGTCCACTCTGCCTGTCGAAAAAGAAAAAAAAAAGAAAAAAAAATTCTCTCTCCTGTCTTTTCCTCTCCCTTTCTGCCCAGGTTCTTACCGCCCAGGGCCTGGGTGCCCTAACGCCAACTAGTTGTTGGGCTGACCATAGATGCACGCCCTCAGCCTCCGTCTACTCCCCACACCGTGTGCCTGACAACCTGCCGAAAACATTCTTTTCATCTTGTCATTCCTCTGCCATCAAAGAATAGACAGTTTTGCTGGGAAGAGAAGACATAGCCATGTGAGCCCCTGAGATAACTCCATAATGACATAAATAAGACGGTGAGAACCAGATGAACTCACAAGTCACTCCCCAGGAAGAAACTGCCCCATCTTCTCTATACCAGTTGTAGACCTGAGTGGCCAGGGCAGGCCAGTAGAACTGAGCGCGGGGCGCTGATGTCGAATTAGAAGGGGATGGGCTTTTTTTTTATTTTGTTAAAACATTTAATTGTATTATTTTGTTTATTTGAAAGGCAGAAAGGTAGAGACAGAGAGAGGGGGAGAGAGAGAGAGAGATCTTTCATTCACTGGTTTAGTCCTCAAATGCCTGCAACAGCTGGGACTGGACCAGGCTGAATCCAGGAGCCCAGAGCTCTAACTAGGTTCCCCATGTGAGTGGCAGGGACCCAAGTACTCAAATCATCTGTTGCCTCCCACGTTACACATTATCAGGAAGCTACAAAGCTAGAATTGGAAGTGGAGCTAGGATTCGAACGAGGCACTCAGCTATGGGATGAAGGCATCCCAAGCAGAATCTTAACCACTGAGCCCAACGCCCAGCCAGCCCAGGGAAGGGATTTTCTAACAGGAAATGGGGGAGGTAAGACTTGGGGCCCCAAGTGATATTCCTGTGGCTCCTCCTGCAACCCTGAGTTCCCTCCCAAGCTTGGTTGAAGTGACCGCCACTCTTTTCCCATTAAACCTCTTTGAGACTGATTATCCCTTCCCTTAACACCTATCTTAACATTTACTGGTGTGACAGCGGTGATGATCAAGAAATTGGTCTGATTTTCAGAGGAAACAGGTTTGTTGAGCTCAGGCTGAGTTCTGGTTCCTGGGCTGTTGGTGGACAGTTGGGAAAGTGAACCAGCACATGGGAATGCTCTCTCACTCTGTCTCTGCCTCTCAAATAAATAGTGATAAAAATTTTCAAAAGAAATGGATTGAAGAAGTGATTGAGAGACAGGATTTTTTAAGTAGAAGACTCATAGGGGGCCGGCACTGTGGCATAGCTGGTAAGGCCGCCGCCTGCAATGCTAGCATCCCATGTGGGCACCGGTTCTAGTCCCGGCTGCGCCTCTTCTGATCCAGCTGTCTGCTATGGGCTGGCAAAGCAGTGGAAGATGACCCAGGTCCTTGGGCCCCTGCACCTGCGTGGGAGACCTGGAAGAAGCTCCTGGCTTCCGATTGGCCCACCTCTGGCTGTTGCGGCCAGCTGGGGAGTGAACCAGCGGATGGAAGACTCTCTCTTTCTCTCTCTCTGCCTCTCCTTCTCTCTCTGTGTAACTCTTTCAAGTAAATAAATAAATAAATCATAAAGAAAGAGAAAAGACTCATAGAAGTGACATTTATCCAACAGCTTTTGGGAGGGATGTTTTGTTTATTACTTATATGTTTACTATTCGCTTGCCATAGAATTTGATATAGTTTAATATTTATACACAGTCCTTCTACTCTTACACCTGTTTGTAGATGAATTCACCACAATGCTTGAGCCTACAGATCCCGTCTCAAATCACACAGCTCGAAAGCAGGGATGCCGGCAAAGCCCACGCTCTTTGTGTATTAAGTATTCTTACAAACACCGCCATGGGCAGGTTATTTGTTTTCCCTTCTGCTGTGAATGGAAACGTTGTGTGGCAGAGGGTGTGCCCGCTGCCTGTACCAGCTTCCCCAGTTTGCTAATGGAGTGCACTTCTGAGAGGAGACCTCTCTGGGCTTCCATCTCTAAATGAGACAGTAGCACCAGGCATCTGAGAGCTGAGCTCTCCCGGGGCTGACATTCTGTGATTACCGCGCATTGGTAGAAGAGGGGGGAGCTAATTGAGTGACTTAGTAATTTGGTTGCCAAGGTAACTCTTTCCTGATTGGAAGGAAGGGATCACAGGGTTAGACACAGACTTTGCTGGCTAGGAAAGTGGTGTCTGATCTTCTCTCCATGCTTCTGCTTCTGAGATGGAAAAAGAAGCTCTAAAAAAGAAAAAAAATGGAATCTGAATATTGTAGCACTTACACCTAATTAGGAATGAAATCTTGGGGCAGCAGACTCTGGAGTTCTCTATGCAGTATGGCATTTTCTCCAAATCGCTTATTTTCCAATCAATGCCATTTCAGTTTGGCTTTATTTTCATTCAGTTTATGGCTTTGGTCTTTTATCTCTTCCAGACCATTTTCTGTGGCCACTGTCTTCTCAGGATGCTGAAGATTGTGTAAGGAAAGTTACAGCACAGCTGGCATCCCCTGGCTTAGCCTAGGGCCCCAGGGTTCCAATGGCAGGTGCGTGCTTCATACATCCTGCCGTGTGTACAGGGACTCGCTGTGAGTGATGACAGACCATAGACCATAGTATGGAGCTATTGGGAAGAAGCCTACACTGAGAGCCCAGAGACCTGGGTTCCCGATTCTGTTAGAGCCTCTGACTGCATAAATGATTTTGGCAAATTATTCCCTGCCCATTTCCTTGACTTAGTAAATCCTGACTTATTCTAAAAAGAACATTTGGGGCTGAATAATAAGGCTTGGCAGGATTTTTAAAAAGCTGTGGGATTATAGTGCATTTACAGTGCCTTATGTATAGCCAGCATTTGTTTTCTCGTTTTCCTTTTGAAAAATATTACTTATTTATATTTATATGCATTTGAAAGACAGGGAGAGACAGAGCTTCTATCCTCTGGTTCACTCACCAAGTGCCTTCAAGAGCTAGTGTGGGGCCAGGTGGAAGCCAAGATCCCAGAACTCCATTAGGGTCTCCCACATGGGTGGCAGGGACCCTGGTCGGAAGCCATCACCTGCTGCCTCCCAGGGTAGGCGTTAGCAGGAAGCTGGCATTGGAAGTGCTGCTTGAACTCAAACCCAGGTACTCCCATGTGCAATGTGGGCATCCTAAGTATTGCCTTAAGGCCTGCACCAAACGCCCACCCCATTTTCCTTTTCTTAGGGAGAAAATTGTACTGTCTGAACCCTAAGACTGAGCTTGGCCTTCGCCAATCATTTTTATGACAAGAAGTCAGCACAGTTGGTGTAGTAGCTTTGAGGGATGCAAAGAAAACCATGGAATTCCTCAACCCTTGACCCCTGAGATCCCTCCCCAACTAAGAATTGGGACAGAGGACGACCTCAGGGCCCCTCTCCTGTGGGAAAGTCAGCAGTTGTCCACTTTCCCCCAGTGCTCAGCACCCAGAGGCAGGAGCCCAGCGCTCTGTGGGAGGCCCAGGAGCCTCCAGGACTGCTCTTTCCTTGCTGGGCCACACTAGACTGAGCCAGCCCCTCCCCCCACCCCTTCCGGGGAATTGGCTGGCTTCCGGTGCGGAGGGAGTCTTCCGAAACCATCAGAGTCTGTGTATTAGTGAGAAAGAGAGAAAGGGGCATCGAGTCAGAGAGGCAGGAAATCAGGACTTGAAGTAGCGGCCAGTCATGCCGGAAGGAGGTTTTGGGGCCGGCACGCACCCTTGTTCTGTGAGAAACCGAGCACGGGCCACTTGGCTATTATGGAACAGCCCTGGGAAGGAAGGGGTAGGGACCCCCTGCCGTGCACTTCCAGGGCATGTCTGTCACCACCCACCCTTCATCTCATTATCTTTTGTGAGAAGAGGAAACTAAGCCCACAGAGGCTGGGCAACTTGTCCAAGCGGACTGAAGCCCTAGGTGTCCTTTCTGTCACCCAGGCCACAGTAACTCCGCACTGGAGGGACAGACGGGCTGTTTTGTCACTGCTTGGGGGACAGACTGGTAGCAAATCTGTCAAGGGCAGAAAGGGAAGAGTCCTTTAATAAGCTTTGGGCCAACTTTGCCACGTCCAGGCTTGCATTCTGAGCAGCCCCCAACCAAAAATCACCCAATGGCCACAGCAGAAAGAAAAATGCGGTCGTCCCCCCAATCTGCAGCGATGGCCCATCTGACATCCTGTGCGAAGTCACAGGCGGTGTAGCAGCATCTCCATCACTGATGGCTGAGCCAGAGGCCCTCAAGTTTGGGGATGGGATTGGTCCAAAACCTGACCTCACTTTTATTTCATTTCATGCCAGCACTAATACACACCCAGCTGCCCAGACCTTGTCTAACTAGTGAGCTGCTCAGACACAAAGGCGCTCTAATTACCATCTGCAAGCCAGGCTGGCAGGGATTTCAAGTGTTTTCATGTTTATGGAGATCAGAGAAATGTGTTTTGTACATCTTCCCCACGGATGGCAAGTATAATAGAAAATCATCACCCCCAACCCCCCAAAAATAATAACCCAACACATTTATTCAAAGCAGGTATTTCGGTTAAGTTAAAATCCTATATCAGGACAGCCACGATTCCAGACACTCCGCTGCGAAGTGTAGATCCGTCAATAGCCACATCTGGACATGAACAAGCCATTGACGCTTTATGAAACTAAAACAACAGAACAGTCTTGGCGCCCTCCGGGAGTAAGCAGCATGCTCCCAACACGTCCCACGATCACAATGGCAGAGCCCGCAGCGTCTCCATTTGGAGGGTCACATTTTCTACTCGGTTTCCTTCCCTTACAAAGGCGAGCTGGCACGGCTGGGGGGAGGGGCAGGGGGCGGAAACCAACTCCGTCTACCCCGGGAATTGCAGCGTTCTTGCAAATGGCCCCGAGAGCCCATTTCAAGCGGCTGTGCGAGGCTGTGCGTCCCTGGAGTGCCTGTCACGTGGCGTCTCCCTAGCCCCCTCGCTCTCCACTGCTCAGGCCGCGGAATCCCCATGGCCACCGGCTGGAGTAGGACAGCAAAGCAGGGGGGACGAGGAGGGACCCGGGGCCACACCCCCAGGGCAGTTTCCGTGGAGGCCCCGGGGCGCGACCAGGGACGGTGGGTCCCGGCACGTCCCCGAGTGCCCACGCCCGCGTTCTCGGGACCCTCTGGCTCTCGCCAAACGGCGAGCCCCTCTCTGCGCAACCGCAGAACGCGGCCACTCTGCACAGCTGGAGCCCCGCAACTCCGTGACCTTGAACCCGAGGAGGGGCAGACGGGCTGTCGCAGCACATTCGAGAGAGGACAGAGGGTCCCTGCGCGTCTCACCCCACCCTCCCACCTCCAACACCCCCGCCGCCGTCCTGCCGTGGTGTACGTGGTGTACCGGCTTCCCCGTGCACTCAGGAAAAGGCAGCCAGCTGCAAAGAGAAGGCAGAGGAGAAGGCTACTCCCACTCAACCCCAGGAGGGTCCTTTCCCGAGGCCACGTGGTTTCTGTTAAGAACCAGCACCCGGAAAGGCACGCGCTGGGGTTGCTAAGTGTCGTACAATCTTCAAGTCCGGCAGGTTGGGGTGCTGCCTGAAACTGCCCAGGTCGCGCGCGGATCGGGAACCAGCCCTGGAAAGGTAAAGCAAGTAACTGCGGTCCTCCACAGTCGTTCCGTGCTCTGCGGGCCCGAGAAGCTTGGGCCGCGGCCACGTGGTCGTGGGCTGCGCGGGTCACCGCCAACTGGGAGTCCTGCGGACCGCGAGCGTGGGATGTACGCTCTAGAATCTGCCTTCCGCAGCGCCGGCCGAGTCCTGAATTGCAAGCAGATCGGGGCCGCGGAAACACTCGCTCTCCGTCTGCACCAGCTTATTTTCTCTGCATCAAAAGGAGCGAGTTCCCCACTAGTCTGAGCAGGGATGCAGCCCTCGGAGAGCCCCGTGGCCTCCCAGTCGGAGGCCGGCGCTGCGGCCACCCTGGCTGTTAGCTGCCAGGGACCAGAACACCGTCTCCAGTTCGGAGCTGCGCCCTCCTCCGCGGCGCGCCTGGGTCACTGCAGGCCGCTCGGGGGCTTCGGGGTGAGCGGGGCTCCTGTGCCGGGGCGGACAGCGGCCCCGGGAGCTGGCACGGGGGAAGCTTGGCACGCAACTGCAGCCTTCGCGAATGGAGCCTCCGCACCGCCTCCTTGATGAGGTTTCCCGAGAGCACGAGTTGCTGCAGGAGCAGGTGCGGGTCGTCGTCGCTCGTGCGGGTTTCGGGTTGGGAACCGCGCCGTTGCTGCAGGCGGCGGGAGGAGGCGGCGCCTCGGAGCCATCCTCGCCGGCACGGGCCTGACAACGGCTGCGGGATGCCCTGCTTGCCGGCCCCCGGCGGAACATCAAGGCCGGGCTGAGGGGGCAGCGGAGACAGCGCGCTGGAGCCCGCGGCCAGCTCGGCCACGCAGTAGGGCGCAGCCCGGCCTCGCACGCGGCCGCGGTCCCCGAGGGCGCAGCGAACAGCACCCGGGGGAGCCGGGCCCACCGCCTCGGCTAACGCGGGCGGCGGCAGCAGCGGCACGCCGGGGGCCCGGGCCTTGTCCGCCCGCACCGCCGCCGGGGGCCGCAGGGGCTGCTGCTGTGGCGGCCCCGGGGGCGCGCACGGGGAGGCCGGGCTGTCCTGCGCCGCGTCCAGCTGCAGCGTCTCGCCGATCTGGGCCACCAGCCGATCCACCTCGCCCGAACCGCCCAGCGTCACCGACTGCTCCAGCAGGAGGAAGCTGCCCTCCTCCTCCTCCTCCTCCTCTTCTTCTTCTTCCTCCCCCTCCGCTTCCTCGCCGGCTTCCTCTTCCTCCTCCCTCCGGCACGGCATGGCCTTCGGCCCGGGCACCCGGAGCTCTGCAGGCGTCGCTTGGCGACTGGGCGGCCCGCGGGTTGGGTGGGCCGCGGTTGATCCCGGCGTGGGGCTAAGGCCGGAGCCGGGGTCGGGGCCGGGACCTGGGCGGACGCAAAAGCCGGGCCCGGCTGGCGCTCGCGCAGCCTGCCTGCAGCGGCGAAGCCGGAATGCTGCCGGCTCAGGTTGATTTGTAAACAATGGGTGACGTCGCGCCGGGCCCTACCACCGCGCCGGATGGGGGGAGCCATGCCCCGAGAGGACAGGCTCCTGCCGGCCTGGGGTCCGGAGGGAAGCCTCGCCGCGTCTGTGCGTGGGTCTCTGAGCGCGGGGTGTGGGGGCGCACTGGGGAGCTGCTCCACGCTCCCTCCGCCCGGCGTGGCTGGCGTCCGCAGAGGAAGGACACCGGCGTGCGCCCTGTTGGTTGCGCCCACACACAAGCGCAGAGACTTACACACACACCTACACACGTCCTCCGCTCCGCACGTCCGCGCCGGCTCCCAGCGTTTGCGCTTTTGAGGTCGGGGTGCCGGTGTCTGGCGAGATTGGCGGGGATGGAGAGAGGGAGGGGAGCCCTGTTGTGCGATGGGGCTGGCGGAGTTGGGAAAGGTAAAGAAAGCAGGGCCACACACCGACGTTTCTAAGCTGGAAGCCTGGGGGTGTGGGGGCTTGCACCCGGGGCTGGGACTGCTGGAGACCTGGAGGTTGCTGGTCTTGAAAGGGGCTGTGAGCTGCAAAGACTTTTTTTTCCCTTCCTTTTTTTCTAGATTTATTTATTTATTTGAAAGGCAGAGTTACAAAAAGGTAGAGGCAGAGAGAGAGAGAGATCATTCTTCCATCCGCTCTTTCACTCTCTTTCACTCTCCAAATGGCCGCTGAGCTGATCCGAAGTCAGGAGCCAGGAGCTTCCTCCGGGTCTCCAATGTGGGTGCAGAGGCCCAAGCTCCTGGGCCATCCTCTACTGCTTTCCCAGGCCATAGCTGAGAGCTGGATCTGAAGAGGAGCAGCCGGGACTAGAACCGGTGCTCATATGGGATGCCGGCGACGCAAGCAGAGTATTAACCTACTGCTCCACAGGGTCAACCCTGCACAAAATTTTAAGGAAGGCCTCAGCCCAGCAGAGGAGGAGGTGCTCCCAAGGGTAGCAGGAGAAGAAAATGGTGAGTTTGCATGAACATAAAATAGTGGCCATTTCTTTTCTTTTTCTTTTTCTTTCTTTTTTTTTTTTTTGACAGGCAGAGAGAGAGAGACAGATCTTCCTTCCGTTGGTTCACCCCCCAAATGGCCGCCATGGCCGGCGCGCCACGCCAATCCAAAGCCAGGAGCCAGGTGCTTCCTCCTGGTCTCCCATGCGGGTGCAGGGCCCAAGCACTTGGGCCATCCTCCACTGCCCTCCCAGGGCACAGCAGAGAGCTGGACTGGAAGAGGAGCGACCGGGACAGAATCCGGCACCCCAACAGGGACTAGAACCCGGGGTGCCCGCACCGCAGGCAGAGGATTAGTCTAGTGAGCTGCAGCGCCAGCCAATAGTGGCCATTTCAACGCTTTAGTATATTATGGTTGACTTGATGGTTAGCCAAGACTTCTTCTTTTTTTTTTCTTAGAGGAGGAAGAGTGGAAAATGACCCTTCCAGTGTCTTGTTGCCTGCAGGCTGTAGACTATTAAAAATCTCAAACCCCTCAGGGCTAACTTTCCATCATTGTAGCTAAAAGTGGACACCTTGGGGAGGGATATTATCAGCATGATGGGCATACTTGGACTCTAAGAACTAAAGTACACTTAAAAAGGGTGAATTGGGGGCCGGCGCTGTGGCATAGCTGCTTAATGCCGCAGCCTGCAGTGCTGGCATTCCATATGGGCACTGGTTTGTACCCTGGCTGCTCCACTTCTGATCCAGCTCTCTGCTATGGCCTGGGAAGGCAGTAGAGGATGGCCCAAGTCCTTGAGTCCCTGCACCCGCGTGGGAGACCTGGAAGAAGCTCCTGGCTCCTGGCTTCAGATTGGCACAGCTCCAGCTGTTGCGGCCATCTGAGAAGTGAACCAGCGGATGGAAGACCTCTCTCTCTCTCTCTGTCTTTCCTTTCTCTGTGTAACTGACTTTCAAGTAAATAAATAAATCTTTAAAAAAAAAAAAAGGTGAATAGGGGTCATGGTGGCGCAGTGAGCTGCCACTGGGACACCAACACCAGCATGCGGGTGAGCACTGGTTCAGTCACACTACTCCACCTCCAATGCAGCTCCCTGCTGATGCACCAGGGAAGGCAGCAGAAGGCCCAAGTGCTCGGGCCCCTGCCACCCACGTGGGAGACTGGGATGGAGTTCCGGACTCCTGTCTTCTGCCTGGCACAGTTCCTGGGGAGTTGTGGCCGAGTGGGGAGTGAGCCAGTGGATAGATGTCTCTGTCTCTGTTTCTGTAACTCAGCCTTTCAAATAAATAATAAATCTTTTTTCAAAGAGTGAATTTTATGATATATACATCACACATCAGGAAAGTTGTTTAAGTAATCAGCCATAAAGCACCAGCTGAGAAACCCATGGAAACCCAGGAGAGTCTTAACAGCAGGGAGCAACACTGAGATGCTGAGCAGGTGCATTTGGATACAGGGTGGGAGAAGAAGAGAATGGAGCCTGTAGATCCAGATTAGAGACGGGCAGGGCTTGTTGGCCAGTTCCATCTGATAACTACAGGAGCAGCCACCACTGGGGGCCCCGGGGGTGCAGCCCTGCAATGTCTCTATGATCTGGGCAACCGCCCAGCGGCCCAGCGTCACCGACTGCTCCAGCAGGAAAAAGCTGCCCTCCTCCTCCTCCTCTTCTTCCTCCCCCTCCGCTTCCTCACTGGCTTCCTCTTCCTCCTCCCTTCTACATGGCATGACCTTTGGCCCCGGGCACCCTGAGCTCTGGAAGAGATAAGTTAAAAGTGTTGCACCCCAATGACTGCCCTGCTTCTTTTTAACATTGTTTTAGAAGTTCTACCCAAGACGATTAGGCAAGAAAAATATAAGTCATCCAGATTAGAAAGGAAGAAGCAAAACTATCTACTTGCACATGATATAATCTTTTTAAAGATTTATTTACTTATTTGAAAGGCAGAATGGGAGGAGAAAAAGATCTTCCATTTGCTGGTTCACTTCCCAAAATGGCCCCAGCAGCCAGGGCCGGGCCAGGCTGAAGCTGGGAGCCGGGAACTCCATCGAGGTCTCCCACATGGGTGGTAGGGGCCTAGGTACTTGGGCCATCATCTGCTGCCTTCCCAGGTGCATTAGCAGGAGCCGTTTGAGAAGTGGAGCAGAAGCGGATCAACCTGGCACTTTGATATGGGACGCCAGCATCAGAAGAGGCACCTACCCCGCTGTACCACTATTCCAACCCCAGGTTATTTAAAATTTTAAGATGAAGATAATCAGTAGCAGTTTACAGTTTGTGTTGTATTCTTTGGCTCAGAGCCCGTAGCATCATGCATCGTGGTCCTGAAAACTGCACAAAGCCTTTGGAAAAAGGCCAGAAGTTTCTTACTAAAGTAAACATAGACGTAACCCTAGAACGCAGTTCTAATCCTAGGAGGGACACACACATGTGTCCACATCAAGGCTCGCAGGCAGGTGCTACGGCAACTTGATTGTCTAAAGCCCAAGTGTTCAGTATTGAGTGAAGGAAACACAGCCTACAGTACTCTCATCCATGAGGAGGAGAGCACGGAGTCCCTGAGTGTTGCTCCACGTGGTAGCATGGATGAAGCTCAAAGACAGAGGAAAGAAGCCAGAGAGAAAACAGCACATACCATGTGATGCTGTTTGTATCGAGTTCTGGAACAAACTAATTGGCAGAAAAACAAAATCACAAGACTGCATTTGGACAGGTGGGGCAGGGGCAGGGGCAGGACTGACTGTAAAGTGACACGAGGAAGTGCATGGGGACCGTGGTACTGTTCCCTTGATTTGGATCCCACAGGTGTAGGGATGTGTTAAACTCGTGGACTGGGACTTTTAAAAATTCACTGGGAGGGCCAGCACCGCGGCTCACTAGGCTAATCCTCCGCCTGTGGTGCCGGTACCCCAGGTTCTACTCCCGGTTGGGGCGCCGGATTCTGTCCCGGTTGCCCCTCTTCCAGTCCAACTCTCTGCTGTGGCCCGGGAAGGCAGTGGAGGATGGCCCAAGTGCTTGGGCCCTGCACCCGCGTGGGAGACCAGGAGAAGCACCTGGCTCCTGGCCTCGGATCGGCGCAGTGTGCCGGCCACAGCGGCCATTTGGGGGGGGGGGTGTGAACCAACAGAAAAAGGAAGACCTTTCTGCCTCTCTCTCTCTCTCACCGTCTAACTCTGCCTGTCCAAAAAAAAAAAAAAAAAAATCACTGGGGGTGAGGTGAATATTTTGCGTAGTGGTTGAGGCACTGGTTAGGATGGCTGCATTTCACATTGGAATACCTGGGTTGGAGTCCCAGCTCTGCCTCCTGTTTCCAGTTGCCTGCCAGTGTGGGCCATGAGAGGCAGCAAGTGATGGTTCAGATACTTGGATCCCTGCCGCCCATGTAGGAGACCTGGATTGAGTTCCCAGCTCCTGGCTTCAGCCTGGGCCAGCTGTTGGTGGCATTTGGGGAGTGAACCAATGGATAGGGGACCTCTCCCCACCCCCTTCTGTCCCTCTGCCTTTTAAATACATGGATAAGAAATAAAAGTTCATTGTAAATTTGATATGAGAAGAAAAAGCTGTGAACACTGAGTCTTAGTTAACAAGAGACTCGCTGGTGAGTTGAAGGATGAAGTGTACTGATGCTTCCAATTTATTCTGAAGTGCACTGACATGAGATGGATCACTCTGTGGATCGAAAGATGGTTAGGGGCCGGCGCCGTGGTTCAACAGGCTAAACCTCCGCCTTGCGGCGCCGGCACTCCAGGTTCTAGTCCCGGTCGGGGCGCCGGATTCTGTCCCGGTTGCCCCTCTTCCAGGCCAGCTCTCTGCTGTGGCCCGGGAAGGCAGTGGAGGATGGCCCAAGTGCTTGGGCCCTGCACCCGCATGGGAGACCAGAAGAAGCACCTGGCTCCTGGCTTCGGATCAGTGCGGTGTGCCTGCTGCAGCGCACTGGCCGCGGCGGCCATTGGAGGGTGAACCAATGGCAAAGGAGGACCTTTCTCTGTCCCTCTCTCTCACTGTCCACTCTGCCTGTCAAAAAAAAAAAAAAAAAAAAAAAGATGATTAGACAGGGAAACGGGTGCTAAAGCATGCATAGTGAAATGTGACTGCTGTCATGTGACCTGTCATTTCCACTCCTAGGGACCTAGCTGAAGGACCTGAAGCACATTCACACAAACACGCACACAGAGACGTCAGGGGCAGCATCATTCGTCACGGCTGCAGAGTGGAAACAGCCAGATGTTCATCCGCTGGGGAGTGGGCGAGTGCAGTTTGTATATTCATGACAATGCATTGTTATTGACTGTAACAGGATACGTGCTACGCATGGACGAGCCTAGCAAGCCTGTTGAGTAAAACAAGGCAGCCACACAGGCAGCGTATTGTATGATTCCATCTGTAGGGACTGTCCAGAATAGACACACAAAGTACATTGATGGTTCCCAGGGGATGGGAGGAGAAGGGAATTAGGACTAATTACTAAGGGTACAGCTTTTCTTTCTGGGTGATAAAAATGTTCTGGAATTACAGGTGAATACACTGAAAACCACTGATATGTACACTTGATTTTTTAATTAATTTTTTAAAGATTTATTTATTTTACTTGAAAGTCAGAATTACGGAGAGGCAGAGGCAGAGAGAGAGAAAGAGAAGTCTTCCATCTGCTGGTTTCCTCCCCAAATGGCTGCAATGGCCAGAGCTAGGCCCATCTGAAGCCAAGAGCCTGAAGCTTCTTCTGGGTCTCCCACGTGGGTGCAGGGGCCCAAGGACCCCGGGCCATCTTCCACTGCTTTCCCAAGCCATAGCAGAGCTGGATCGGAAGTGGAGCAGCCAGGTCTCGGACTAGAGCCCATATGGGATGCTGGCACTGCAGGCGGCAGCTTTACCTGCTATGTCACAGTGCTGGCCCCTAATTAATTAATTTTTTTAATATTTATTTATTTATTTGAAAGTCAGAGTTACACAGAGAGAGGAGAGGCAGAGAGAGAGAGAGAGAGAGAGAGAGGTCTTCCATCCAATGGTTCACTCCCCAGATGGCCCCAACAGCTGGAGCTGCGCCAATTTGAAGCCAGGAACCAGGAGCTTCTTCCAGGTCCCCCATGTGGGTGCAGGGGCCCAAGAACTTGGGCCATCTTCCACTGCTTTCCCAGTCCATAGCAGAAAGCTGGCTCGGAAGAGGAGCAGCCAGGACTAGAACCAGCGCCCATATGGGATGCCAGTGCTTTAAGGCAGGGTGTTAACCCACTGTGCCACAGCGCCAGCCCCCTAATTAATTAATTTTTAATATTTTATTTGAGGGACAGAGAAGACAGAGGGAGAGAGAGAGAGAGAGAGAGACCATCCATGCACTGGTTCACTCACTAAATGCCTGCAGCAGGCAGTCTGGGCCAGACTGAAACTTGTAGCCTTAAAAGCTCCATCTGGGTCTCTCACATGGGTGGCAGGGACCCAAGTACTTAAAGCATGCCTCACAGCCTTTCAGGGTGCACATTAACAGGAGGCTGGGGTTGGAAGAGGAGCCTGACCTTAAACCCAGTGACTCTAAAAATGGGATGTATAAGTCAGCAACAGGAGTCACTGTGTACTTACACCCCATGTGGGATCTGTCCTTAATGTGTTGTCTAATGTGCAGTGATGCTATAACTAGTACTGAAACAGTATTTTTATACTTTATGTTTCTGTGTGGGCACAAACTGATGAGGTCTTCACTAATTATATACTGAATTGATCTTCTGTATATAAAGAGAATTGGAAATGAAAAAAACAACCTAGTGTTAAATTGGAAATGGCATAGAAAATTAATTAATTTTTAAAAAAAAACTATTATGTAGTATCTCTGTCTTTAATGTGCTGTACATTGTTATTTAATGCTATAATTAGTACTCCAATGGTAGTTTTTTCACTTTGTGTTGCTATATGGGCAAACTGTTGAAATCTTTACCTAATATGTACTAAACTGATCTTCTGTATATAAAGAGAATTGAAAATGAATCTTTATGTGAATGGAAGGGGAAAGGGAGCGGGAAGGGGGAGGGTTGCGGGTAGGAGGGAAGTTATGGGAGGGGGGAAGCCATTATAACCCATAAGCTGTACTTTGGAAATTTATATTCATTAAATAAAAGTTAAAAAAAAATGGGATGTGGACATGTAACTGCTGTGCCGGATGCCCATCCCTGAAGTGTACACTTCAAAGGGTGGATTTTATGTTACGTGCAGTATATCCCAACTCTTGAAATGCTAACAAGTGTTAATGATAGACTCTAGCTGCTGGGTGTTCACCGTCAGTTTCTTTCAATTTTGCTACCTGAAAAATTTTATAAGAAGATGCTAGTGACAGGAAGGCACAGAAAAGGGGGATGGATTTTGTGACGTCCTTTAGAGCTGCTTAGGACCTGGAGGGCTCAGGGCAGGCTGCTGAAGGACGCGTACACCGTGCACCTGCTGCGGGCTTGGCTGGGGCAGGGCGGCGGGATTGTGAAGCTGCACACTGTCTCCCTCACTGTGGTGGGTCTCACACTGAACAGCAGGGCTGAGCTCAAACTACACTTGGGGAGTGAACCAGCAGGTGGAAGATCTCTCTTGCTCTGCTTTTCAAATATAAATAGAGAGATATAGATAGATAGACTTTATAGAAAAGAAAAAGAAAAACCAACAGCATCCCTGAGCGACAGGCCTAGAAAGCAGCAGGCAGACACTGGGTCATCTCTTTCTTTAAAATTTTTGTTTATGTTTTAAGATTTATTTATTTATTTATTTGAAAGGCAGAATTACAGAGAGAGAGGTATATTCCATCCCTTAATTCACTCGCAAGTCTGGAGCCTGGCTGATCCGAAGTCAGGAGCTTCTTCCCTCATGGGTGCAGGGGCCCAAGGACTTGGGCCATCTTCTGTTGCTTTCCCAGGCCATAGCAGAGAGCTGGATCGGAAGTGGAGCAGCTGGGACTAGAACCGGTGCCCATATGGGATGCTGGCATCCCTAGCAGCGGCTTTACCTGGCTAAGCATCAGCACCTCTTTGCTTGCTCCCCAGCCAGGGCAGCCTGGGAGTCAGGCTGGCTGGGAGGAGGGATTTGCATGGAGAGAACGGAAGGGATTAGGAGATGCTAAGAGGCGCTGGTGAGACATTGAAGGCCTCTCAAAAGAGTAGCTGCCAGGAAGCCAAGGAAGGCGGAAGTCAAGGGAGTCTTTGGGCTGCTGATCATGCAGGAGAGAAAAGCAGCCGCTGCCCAGGCAGGGTTCTGCAACAGCGGGATCCGGGAGCAGGCAGTTAGTGTGGCTGCGTGGCTTTGGGATTAATAGTGACGTTGTGGCGTGCAAGCCTTGCCGCTTGTGAAAGGAGAAAGGGCTCCAGGCTGATGAGGTGGTTCAGAGGGACGTAGCCCAGAGGTGGGACCCTTGCGTAGCGCCCTGAGTTTCTGAATAGTATTCCCTTGCCCCCAAATGCCTGCCAACCTGGAACCTGTCCACGTGACCTTGGGAAACAGAGCCTTTGCAGATATCAAGTTCAGATGAGGTCAGACTGGATTAGGGAGGGCCCTGGTGCAGTGGGTATCCTTCCAGAAAGAGGAAGATTTGGACAGAAGCAGAGGCAGTGACTAGACCTAAGCTGTCAAGGACAAGAGTGCAGGGACAAGGAAGCCTGGGAATGTTCTTCTGGGTGCAGCGCAGGCTGGCAGCTAAGTATTGACAGCCTCCGTGATGGATGCTGGGTGGTGCTGGGCCCAGTCAGATGTAGTTAGAGCAGTAATTCGGAATGTAGAGATGGGACAAATGAGATCAGTCAGTCCCTCATGGTTTGTTGAGCATAGGTGAAAAGTGGCCAGGGCAGCACCCTGTCTCAGGGACTGTTAGGATGGTTCCACGTAAGCGGAACGAGTGGCTGTTCCCATTTCTGGGACTGCCCTGCCCTTGCCAGATGGGGGGAGGTGGGAATGGCCAAGCAGGTGCTCAGACTTGCAGTGTACCTGGTCGAAGGTGCCAAGGGGCAGGCAGATCTGCAGAGGTGAGTGTGTGCTTGGATCCTGCACCAGCTGTGGTGGCAGTGGAGCTGTAAACACGTCAGTGAGCACATGGGCGGGGAGTGTAACTCTTTTAAACATTTTTTATTTAAAAAAAGATTTTTATATTTAAAAAAATTTCTAGCTTCGTTTATTTTTAGTAGATAAAAATGAGCCACATGGTTTAACATTCAGAAGCTAAAGTACACTCTCATTTGTTGTGTGTGTGTTCTTTTCCTAAATTGTCTTTATTTTCATTTGATTTGAAAGGCGGAGAGAGACAGACTGTCCATCTGTTGGTTCGCTCCCTAATTGCCCCCGGTAGCCCAGGGCTAGGCCAGGCCTAAGAAGCGGCCAGGAACTCAGTCTGGGTCTTCCTCTTGGGCGGCAAGGGCACAAGCACTTGAATCGTCCCTGCTGCCTCGCAGTGTGCCTAGCAGGAAGCTGGGTTGGAGGCAGAGGAGCCAGGACTCAGGCCAGGCCCTGCGATACGAGATGCGGGCGTTTTAACCGCTGCACCCAATGCCCGCGCCTGTTGTGTGTTCTTTTCAGAGATCTTTAATAAAGTTGATTACTGATTAACTGTCTGCTTCCCTTGTCAGTCACGTGGTAGGCGCAGCAGAGGCTCCGGGTTGCCCTCAATAACCATGCTTCCCTTTAATAAGCCCCCGTTGTAGCGGCACCAGAGCCACACAATTTCATGTGGCAGCTTCTCTTGAAGTCAGATTAAGTTCTTCCCAGTGAGCTAGAAGTGGGAACTAGCTTGTGGTTCTTTTGGAAAGTCTCTCTAGGACCAAGGGGACAAGCCCATCTCTTATTTCAACTTGTTGCCTGGAATGTGGATGTGATAGTTAGAGCTCGAGCAGCCACACTGCATTATGAGGACCAGTGATGAAAGAGCAGTGAATGGAAAGGAACCTCAAAGACACAAGTACAGTCCTGGGAGCCTGCCTGCGGGTCTGTTTTTTCATGTGAGAAAGAAGCTGCTTCTTCCTCTGTCACTCTGCCTTTCAAATAAATAAAATAAATCTTTAAAAAAAGGTAAAATGAAAGCTCCATTGTTTTTAGATTCTAGAATGGTGCAGCCATTGCCATAACCTGATTTTAGAACACTGGCATCAGCCCCCAAAAGAAGCTTTGCATCCATCAGTTAAATGGAATATTTTATTCCTGGCACCCTGAACAGTGTTTTGTAGATATTACTTCTTTTTTAAAAAATATTTATTTTATTTATTTGAAAGACAGAGTTGCAGAGAGAGGTAGAGACAGAGAGAGAGGTCTTCCATCTGCTGGTTCATCCCCAAATGGCTGCAATGGCCAGAACTGAGCCAATCTGAAGTCAGGAGCCAGGAACTTCTTCTGGGTCTCCCACGTGGGTGCAGGGGCCCAAGGACTTGGGCCATCCTCCACTGCTTTCCCAGACCGTAGAAGAGAGCTGGATTAGAAGAGGAGCAGCCGGGACTAGAACCGCCACCCATGTGGGATGCTGGCGCTTCAGGGCGGGGCATTAACCTGCTGCGCCATAGTGCAGGCCCCAGATATTACTTCCTTTAATCTCCAAATAACCTATGAAGTTGGTATTACCATTCCCTCTTCATTAATAAGAAAGTGACAGTCCAGAGATAAGTAAACTTGCCCAAGATCACAGAGACTCCCAGAGCCAGGATTCATACTCAGTTTCTTTCTTTCTTTCTTCCTTTCTTCCTTTTTTTCTGCCTTCCTTCCTTCCTTCCTTCCTTCCTTCCTTCCTTCCTTCCAAGCAGAGGTAGACAGTGAGAGAGAGAGACAGAGACAGAGAGAGAAAGGTCTTCCTTCCATTGGTTTACCCCCCAAATGGCCACTATGGCCAGCAAGGCCAGGGGCCAGGTGCCCCCTCCTGGTCTCCCAAGTGGATGCAGGGCCCAAGCACTTGGGCCATCCTCCACTGCACTCCCGGGCCACAGCAGAGAGCTGGACTGGAAGAGGAGCAACCGGGACAGAATCCGGCGCCCTGACTGGGACTAGAACCCGGTGTGCCGGTGCCGCAGGTGGAGGATCAGCCAAGTGAGCCGCGGCGCTGGCCCAACACTCAGTTTCTACTGATGCCTAACCACTGCCCAGTGTGGTTACTCAGGCTTTGGGACGTGGTCTTTTAACTCTGCCCTGTTCTTAGTCCCCAAGGACTGTGGATCCTTCCCTTGGTCCCTCGGCCAGCAGTCAGACCTTGTTTCCGGCCCCATTGCCGATGTCCTTCACCCATCCCTGGCCAGGTTTGTGCAGTCAGTGTCTGGGCCCCAGACTCTTCTCTTTAATCCACTCTTTGACAGGCCAGCTTCCTAGTGGCCAACTCTGCTCAGGTTACTGTGCCCATGGGTCCATGCTGCAGCTCGCAGACACAGGCACAGCGTGCAGAAGTCTCCAATGCCTGCCCGTGGTCCGCTTTTCCACCTTCTCGCCACCCAAGCTTTGCTCCAGTCACGCTGCGCCCTGAGCAGCCTCCAGGAGTGTCTTCCCTGTCCCGGTGTCTGCATGCCTGGCCCTGTTCTCTGTGCACAGAATGCCCTCCCCAGTCTCCACCTGTCTCACTCTCGCTCATTGCAGCCACAACCCTCCTCCAGCAAGCTCGCTGCTCTCACCACCAGGCAGTGTTCCTCCCACTCTGTTTAGTTCCTCAACTTGGGCTCTTGCCACAAACTTCTTTTCTGTAGGGACTTGGGCTGCTCTAGACTAAAGGATCCTTGAGCCTCGAGGAAAGGCTCCTCTGACTGGCCAGGCCAGAGTCACTTGCCCACTCCTATAGTCAGAGTGGGGTCAGCTGCACCCACTACACATGGGCTGAAGATGGGGAGCAGAGGACCCCTAAAGAGATGCTGGGTATGTCAAAACAAAACCCACGTCCAGTATAGGCAGGATAGAGTTTCTCCATCAGACCTGGGGAACCTCATTGCTTCATTTATTAATTCTTTGATTTGATTAATTTATTCCTTCTTTCAGTCAACAAATGGTTGGGTAAGCAAAACCAAATATGGTCCTTAATGTGGAGCCACAGTCCAGGGGAAGGTGCCAACACTAATCAGACCACAGTATAAACGAGAAATGTAGGGCCTGCGCTGTGGCATAGTGGGTAAAGCCCCTGCCTGCAGTGCCAGCATCCCATATGGGTGTCGGTTTGAGTCCTGGCTGCTCCACTTCTGATCCAGCTCTCTGCTATGGCCTTGGAAAGCAGTAGAAGATGGCCCAGGTCCTTGGGCCCCTGCACCTGCACCTGCTCAGGAGGCCTGGAGGAAACTCCTGGCTCCTTATTTGGATTGCTGCAGCTCCGGCTGTTGTGGCCATTTGGGGAGTGAACCATTGGATGGAAGACCTCTCTCTCTCTGCCTCTCTGTAACTACCTTTCAAATAAATAAATCTTAAAAAGAGAGAGAGAGAGAAAAAAAGAGAGAGAGAAATGTGATAAATGCGAAATGGCAATCTGAGACATAGTGATTGTGTCTCCAATGGGTTTTCAGATTTCCTATTTCCTAGCCCAAGAAATATTTCTCTGGGTGAGCATTTGGCTCAGTGGTTGCGGCCCATTTGGGAAGCCCACGTGCCATATCAGGGCTTGGTTACCCGGCTTCTGATCAGGCTTCCTGTGGTGTGTGCCCTGGGAGACGGCAGGTGATGGCTCAAGTGCTTGGGTCCCTGCTACTCGTGCAAGAGACCTGGCTTTACTTCTGGGCTCCTGGCTTTGGCCTGACCCAGCCCTGGCAGTTGTAGGCATTTGGGGAGTGAGCCAGTGGAGGAAGATTCCTCTCTGTCTCTCCTTCTCTCTTTCAAATAAAATGAAAATTAATTAATTAAAAAGTCTGTTAAATTAATCTATTCCACACATTTATGCTTGGATTTAATCCACTCTGAAGTGTAAGAGAATGAGCAAGG